>NC_044327.1:27832622-28432622 GCF_007399415.2 Gopherus evgoodei
TTCCTGCTCCTTTCTAGTATTCAACAATAGTCTTTAGTGGCAGATTTATAATGTATTCTTTTGCAAGCCTGAATTTTGTCCCTTCGCAATTATGTTTCTGTGTATAGATTAAATATCCACCTAGCATTGTAACAGCCATTATATAACCACCATAGGCTGATGCAGAAAAGCTTAACTTTACCAAGTCATGAGCTAATATGCATGCATGTACAGTCTAGTGCAGTAACACAAACCCATCACTATGCAGGTGTGAATTTATTAAGTCACGGTGAAGTGATCAGTGACATTTTATAGGATGGTGTATCATAATAAATTGTGCTGTAACTGAGTTTGAAATCCAGTGAAAGCACTTTATGCTCAGACAGTGTAAAAAGTCTCACTGTTCTATAACCTTCTAACTGTCTCACTTCTGGTGACAAAATTTACTACAGTGTTCTTTGAACTGTGAGATCGTTTTCATGGCAAGCCCTGAGCATGGCACAGGAGAGGCACAATCTAGCTCAGGGAAAAATGAATAATGTATTGCTCTGGCTGAATCATTTTTGCTGAATTTAGTAAAACCTGAATCATTTGGGGCCCAATCTAAAAACCACTAAATGACTTCAATGTTCTTTGGATAAGTCACTTGCTGAATTCTGAATTTTAATAAATTTTTCTGCATTTGCAGAGTTCTAAATAGCAAACAAATTAAGATTTCCATATTCAAAGTATTAGCATATTATACAAAAATGTATTTAGGAAAAGATTTTCCAATTCAACCCATTTAAAGAGTTACAAAGAGCAGCCCTGATACTGTATTTTTAAAATATGGCTGAAATATTATCCAGTTAAAGTAGGCTATCTAGACTAACCCAAGCTGTATTATCAGAAAAAGCCACTGGTGATTATCTACATAGTTTTGTGAGTGTAATGTAATGTAGTTCATGTCATTTGGATTCAAGTCTGGGATTTTACTCTCTCCTGGACCCTGACACTAAACCATCCTAATTATTACAAAATGAAATGTCTTATCAGAGTACATAGGATAAAGAAACAATAGTATGTAACCCTTCTAGTAGGTGGAGTCAGCAGCAACAAGGGCTAAGTTCAATATCTAAGGGTTCCTCAACAATACAGCACAGAACTCACCCACACAGTAATCTCGGCACCCTGGGTGCCTCTAAGCAAACGCTAAATCTGTATCAAAGAAAACTGAATAAATAGGGAAAAGGAACCGAATATTAATTTGGGAAAAACCACAACCACAATTTCAGTATGTTCGGCAGCATCCTTTCCCTCACTTTCTCACTTTGTGTCATGAAAGTTTGACAATAAATGTAACGCATCACTCCCCTTTCCCTCTGCTGCACCACATTCACAATTGTTGTCCTTGGTCTGTGAAGACCCAGAGTTCAGAGGTGCATTCATGTGAGTTCTCCTTTCACCCAGAGCTGGATGGTGGTGGTGAGTATCAAACAACACCTCAGCTATTTTGGAATCTGACTATGGAAGTCCCATCCCAGACACTTCAGGTGAGGTTTTTGCTAAAGATGTTGAAGATCTCTTGAAGGATCTCTTGGGTTGCCACCTTGACATTCTCCTTCTGGGACACTTGAAGTTGGACAACGTCCTGTATAGGCTTGAAAGCTGCCCTTTCATTTATGCATTGTGAAGGGAAATTTCCGCTCATTTTCTTCAGAAGCTCCAAGCTCTCTTTATTCACTTTGTTCTGCTAGAAGTAAAGCATGGTACAGAACTGAGACAAGATTTCAGTGGAAAAAAGCAGTGTAGCGAGGTGCCCTGGCTACCAGCTGCACCTGAGAGGGCCGAGCCACTGCAGCTGCCAACATGGGCAGAGCCACCGCCGCCCATTCCTGCCCCCCTGAAGTCAAGGGGTGGGACAGGAAGTATAAAAGCCCAGCCCTTGCGCTCACTTGGAGGCCGGTCGCCAAAGAGAACAGATGCAGGTGGCTGAGCTCCCGCCTGGCCTGAGCTTCCCCGTGCCCGGTATCCTGAGGAATCCATGGTCTGGGACCCACTGGAAGACACCAGCGAGACACAGATACCCAGAGGGGGAGACGTCGGAAGTGGCCCGGGGGTAGCCAACCCTGGTTTGGCTCCTGGAAAGCCTGAACCAATGTCAGTGTGTTGCGGCCAGGATCCCCACTGACCGCAGCGACTCTTGGCCGCTGCTAGGGCCCCGGGCTGGAACGCAGTGGAGTGGGAGGGCCTGCGTTCCCCCTGCCACCCCTCCAAGGGTGGCAGGCTCCCCCTCTCGCTGGCCTGAGGAGGCCTTTCTACTGGGCTTATAGACTACTTGTTTGCTCAACTCCTGCTGAAGGGTCTGAGCTCTGAACTGCTTATTGCCCTGCCCTGACCCAGGGCCTAGGCTTATAGATTATTTGTTTGTTTGACCCCTGCTGAAGGGTCTGGACCCTGACCTGTTTGCCGTCGGTAGCGAGGCACCCTGGCTCCCAGCTGCACCTGAGACGCCAGGCGTCTACAAGCAGTATGAGGCAAACATGCAGCAAACATCTGGTGGTCATGATGATGTCTCTACCGTCCTTTTCTTTGTGTGGAACCTTGAGTCTGAAGTTTGTTGAGGGTCCTACGTAGACTGCTGTGTCTTTCCTTTATGTCTCTGAATTTAGGTATTTGTTTGTAGAATGTTTCTTTGATCATTATCTATTTATAAGATTTTCCTTCTTGGAGGTTTCAGAGTTTTTCTTTCTGTTTGTGTTGCTATTTCCTAGTTCTTTTACCACATTCCCTCCTGTGTGTGTGTGTGTGTGTGTGTGTGTGTGTGTGTGTGTGTGTGAAAGTGACCACCCATGACAATATACAACCCTATTAACTCATGTTGGATCCACATACATACAGGTGATTTATCATACATTAATTTCTATAATTTAAGAAGGTCATCCGCAATTCCTGGATGACTGGAAAAAGGCTAATGTAGTTCCTATCTTTAAAAAAAGGAAGGAGGATCCAGAGAACTACAGGCCAGTCAGCCTCACCTCAGTCTCCGGAAAAATCATGGAGCAGGTCCTCAAGGAATCAATTTTGAAGCACTTAGAGGAGAGGAAAGTGATCAGGAACAGTCAGCATGGATTCACCAAGGGCAAGTCATGCCTGACTAATCTAATTGTCTTCTATGAGGAGATAACTGGGTCTGTGGATGAGGGGAAGGCAGTGGATGTATTATTCCTTGACTTTAGCAAAGCTTTTGATACAGTGTCCCACAGTATTCTTGCCAGCACGTTAAAGAAGTATGGGCTGGATGAATGGACTATAAGGTGGATAGAAAACTGGCTAGATTGTCAGGCTCAACAGGTAGTAATCAATGGCTCCATGTCTACTTGGCAGCCAGTTTGAAGTGGTGTGCCCCTAGGGTTGGTCCTGGGTCCAGTTTTGTTCAATATCTTCATTAATGATTTGGAGGATGGTGTGGACTTCACTCTCAGCAAGTTTGCAGATGACACTAAACTGGGAGGAGTGATAGATGCCCTGGAGGGTAGGGATAGGATACAGAGGGACTTAGACAAATTAGAGGATTGGGCCAAAAGAAACTTGATGAGGTTCAACAAGGACAAGTGCAGAGTACTGCACTTAGGACGAAAGAATCCCATGCACTATTACAGACTAGGGACCGAATGGCTAGGAAGCAGTTCTGCAAAAAAGGACCTAGGGGTTACAGTGGATGAGAAGCTGGATATGAGTTTACAGTGTGCCCTTGTTGCCAAGAAGGCTAACAGCATTTTGGGCTGTATAAGTAGGGGCATTGCCAGCAGATCGAGGGACGTGATCATTCCCCTCTATTTGACATTGGCGAGGCCTCATCTGGAGTACTGTGTCCAGTTTTGGGCCCTACACTATGAGAAGGATGTGGAAAAATTGGAAAGAGTCCAGTGGAGGGCAACAAATATGATTAGGGGGCTGGAGCACATGACTTATAAGAGAGGCTGAGGAAACTGGGATTGTTTAGTCTGCAGAAGAGAAGAATGAGGGGGGATTTGATAGTTGATTTCAGCTACCTGAAAGGGGGTTCCAAAGAGGATGGATCTAGACAGTTCTCAGTGATAGCAGATGACAGAACAAGGAGTAATGGTCTCAGGTTGCAGTGGGGGAGGTTTAGGTTGGCTATTAGGAAAAACTTTTTCACTAGGAGGGTGATGAAGCAGTGGAATGGGTTACCTAGGGAGGTGGTGGAATCTCCTTCTTTAGAGGTTTTTAAGGTCAGGCTTGCCAAAGCTCTGGCTGGTATGATTTAATTGGGAATTGGTCCTGCTTTGAGCAGGGAGTTGGACTAGATGACCTGCTGAGGTCCCTTCCAACCCTGATATTCTATGATTCTATGAATACATAGTTGTTGTCTTCTGCACAGAAGCACAATGTATGTGCATGGCCATGAACAAAATGATGCTTGTTTGACTAATAGCAAAATTGTCAATTCTATATCCACACCATCTTATTTTATCCTTTTGTCTGACCACTTTTCCCTTCCTAACTCTAAAGCAAAGATCAAGCGGCGTGCACACTAGCTGTTCTGAAAAGCACCAAGGTAAATCAGTTTGATGTCAAAATTGTAAAACCGATATGGAGTGAGTCTAATCCAGATAGGATCCCATACTTTATTGCATTCGATAACGTGCCACACAGAATTGAAAAATGTGGTATATTACACTATAATACAAACAAGTAGCATCATGTTTTTTTCTATATTTCCCAAGCTTGGATGACCTGCTGAGGGGCGGGGGGGAAATTGATCTAATGAAAACACTAGAGGTTAGCAAGTAAATTTTTCTTGCCCATTCTGTCAAAGTAAAATGTCTAAAGTGTAGACATTTTACTTTGACAGAATGGGCAAGAAAAATTTACTACTTGTTCTCATAATATAAGAACTAGGGGCCACCAAATGAAATTAATGGACAGCAGGTTTAAAACAAATAAAAGAAAGTTGTTCTTCACACAGTGCACAGTCAACCTGTGAAACTCCTTGCCTGAGGAGGTTGTGAAGGCTAGGACTAAACAGGGTTTAAAAGAGAGCTAGATAAATTCATGGAGGTTAAATCCATTAATGGCTATTAGCCAGGATGGATAAGGAATGGTGTCCCTAACCTCTGTTTGTCAGATAGTAGAGATGGACTGCAGGAGAGAGATCACTTGATCATTACCTGTTAGGTTTACTCCCTCTGGGGCACCTGGCATTGGCCACGGTTGGTAGATAGGATACTGGACTGGATGGACCTTTGGTCTGACCTAGTATAACCTTTCTTATGTTCTAAAATATTGGCCCAGCCAAAGCATAGAAGCAACTTGATGTAACTTCTCTTCAAGCAGGCCATTTTAACTCTTCATTTTTACATACTATCTTCAGAGGCTTTATATAAACTCCCCATCAGTAATGACTAAACTGGGAAAAGCATACAATAGAAAAAGCAGATGTAGATCATCCATATAGACTGTTGTTGCCAAGTCTGTTGGCATCTACAGGAAACCAAGAAAATCAGCAGGCCAGGGCTGACTCTTTTCTTGAAAAAAACCCCATCACATATTTAGACCCACTCATGAGATTTTGGCTACTTTATATCTGGACCTGGAAGAAGCACACCTGATTTTTGGATCTGTTTTCAATTCTTAACCACGGAGCAAATTCATATCCCACCTGTCAAAAAAACACAGAAAACGAGAACATATTTTTCCTATGGTGGGATTTTTCAGTTTTTAGTGTCTTTTTTCTTCATGTTCATCCATGTATGTGTGTATATATATATATATATATATATATATATATATATGTATGTGTATATATATACAAAGAACTCAGGCATCTGACGAACTGGGTATTCACCCACTAAAGCTCATGCTCAAAAACGTCTGTTAGTCTATAAGGTGCCACAGGACTCTTTGCTGCTTTTACAAAGAACCCAGTTTACTATTCTGCCATTTTTGTTTTGGGGAGGATGTTTTCTTCATTCTATTAGACACTGTTATATTTATTTTCCTGCCACCATCATAAAAACTGTTTCATAAAGCTAGAGGTTTTATAAAATGCCAAACGCTGTTGGGCTGTCCAGTCCATAAATACCTTTTAGAAAATAACAGATCTTCCAACTAGGTCTAAATAATTATCTTCTATAGTTCCCTTACTCCTATAGCTTAGACCAAAACAATGCTAGATAACAAGTAAGGGCCATCAAATAAACCCCTTTAATCCTAATTTTCCTTGAGGGGCTTTCCAACCTGGCAGAGCTTTTTGTCTAAAATACAAGCCCATCTTGGCCTATATTCGTCTGAACTTCTGACAATGTGCAACCGTTCAGCACAACTCCTTTCATAAAACAACAATTTCATATGAGTGAGGTGATTGTTTTCAATAATGTGTATTCATGCTGGTGATGGTTAAATGCACAGATAATTGCAGCATGTATGCAACTGACATTTGAAAAATAATAAAATGTTAAACTATCTTCTATGTTGACATTTTATGACTTTCAAAAACATATACTAAATATACAAGTCATAATTAATCAATTCTCCCCATGTATAAATCTGTGTGGTATAAATCTGCTCCTTGAACATCTGTCAGATACTTCTTTGTATGATGTATGAGAAAATGTAGGTGCACTAATATGACACAGGATCACAACACAGACTGACATACAAGCAGAAGGACATAAATACACAAGGCAGAGGTGCTCCAGTTGTTACCTAAACACAAAAACTTACATAAGGTAAAGAACCACCACAGGTTATGGCAAAGGTGATTCCAAGTCACAGGAACAAAGTTTTTCATGCTCATACTCACAGAGTAAAACATACTCTTCAGTCTAGATTTGTTTTCATTCAGGTCAAGGAAAAACATCAAAGGGCTTAACCTTGAGAGGCACTAACCCAGGGGTAGGCAACCTATAGCACACGTGCCGAAGGTGGCACGCGACTTGATTTTCAGTGGCACTCACACTGCCCAGATCCTGGCCACCGGTCCAAGGGGCTCTGCATTTTAATTTAATTTTAAATGAAGCTTCTTAAACCTTTTAAAAATCTTATTTACTTTACATACAACAATAGTTTAGTTATATATTATAGACTTATAGAAAGATACCTTCTAAAAACGTTAAAATGTATTACTGGCACATGAAACCTTAAATTAGAGTGAATAAATGAAGACTCGGCACACCACTTCTGAAAGGTTGCCGACCCCTGCACTAACTGCTTCCTGCAAGGTACTGAGCACCCTGATCTCCCACTGAATTAGTGGTTGCTCATCCGTCTCAGAATTGGGACCAAAGGCTGAACAAATAGAAATTTTCCATGACAGAGAAAACACAGTGACTGTAACATGCTGCATCTTAAGAACAAGATGGCATCTGTAATAAGCAGGGAGAAAATCTACTTTTAAAAGAGAGTCGTTTTTAGAAAGCAGCCTTTAATTTACATTGCTACATGTAGAAAGAATAGTTAGACATAATAGCCAAGATTCTGCCACCCCTACTCAGTCTGAGTAATACCTCATTCTCCTAACACTGATTTCAATGGGGCTTGCTTGTGTGGTACTGTACTAGTCAACATAAGGGTGGCAGAATCTGACCCAACATGAGAACAATGGGCCAGATCCTCAGCTCTTGGAATGCAGCATGGGTGGCCCAATATCACTAAAAGAATCCTGATAAACCAGTGTAGAAATCAGTTACAGAAATTAGTGTAAGAGTGTCAGAGCCAGAGCCTGACAATAAAATTCATATATATATATGGAGAGAGAGAGAGATCAACACTCAGAGATCATCCAGAGCTCTGAGATAACAATAGAGAGCCCCTGACTAAGCCAGCCCTGATTACAGAATGGGCCCCACCTGAGAGAATTTAGGTGATTCCAGGTTTAACTACTGAGTGGGCCCAGCTGAGGAACGGCTGAAGGAAAGAGAATGCTGGGAGACAGAATGTGCCTGCAGGGCCTTGAGTGGGCAAGGAGGTCTCCTGAAAAACCAGGGAATAGATTGGGAGACGTAGAAGGGAAGAAAAGCGGTGAGGAAGGAAATAGTGTAGGGAAAACTGCAATATGGGTAGAGGATTTGACATAGCTGTGCAGTACAGGGCCCTGGTCTGTAACCCAGAATAGATATGGGGACTGGATTCTCCTACCAGCCCCAAGGAGTTAGTATACAAGGGTAGTTGAACCCAGTGAGGGGGCTGCAGGCTGAATGTGACATTGCTGAAGAAGAGCTGTGGAGAAGGTGGAAGCTTTTTATTTCTTTTAAGATAGTTTTAAACTTTAGTTTGGATAGCTGACCCTGGCAGACATTGACTAAAAACTCATCCCTCCAGCCAGGGCACAGTCAGCTGAAAGAAACCACCACAGCCCCAGTGACTGTTGACAAGGGCTGCTACTTCACAAGGACATTGTGATGCCATACCTGGCCATGAGGAAGTGCATAGTGGTGAGTAAATGGTTTGTTCTTACCCTACTTTAAATGCAGCATGTCTGAAATAACTATATTTTTGTAGTTTTCCTTGTCCACTCTCCCTTTTCCTACACCTCATGGAAAGCACTGTATCTCAGCACTAGTCTACATCCAGCTCCTACTTCCTTCCAAGGCAGTCTCACTGATGATGGCACCTTTGACAAACAGTAAATGACTGCCTGTCCTTGGCCACTTTGATATTGTGTGAGTACATGTGCCGCCAGAAGCCTATCTGCAGAAGGGATTCTTTCAGCAGCAAATTAACATGAAGTGATTTACTTTATCCATATCAGATACAAGGTTAAGGGGTTGGCGAGAATCACTCCAGGTTGCAGTTGCTTTTGAGATCTTTACTTCCATAAGTCCTTTAGAAGATATTTCATAGAAAATGAAATCATAGATTGCCTACTTGAAATTTCTTGTTTTGGATGGGATAAGTATTGCTGGTAAGTCATAGCAGCACAATTATTTCCAAGATTTGAATTTACTTAGCTCCTGGCCTCGCCCAAATTTGGTTGTGTATGGTGGGTGTGTTTTGTTTTTTAAACTCTACATAGATTGTGCTTCCTTGGAACAATAAATAACCTCCAAACTAGAAAAAGCACATTCTGTGTATTAAGGGCTGGCTTCCTCTCTTCTTTACTTTCAATGAGCAGTACTTCTATTCCATGAGTCATCCCTCTGAGGTTGGTGGGAAAGTTTACAAATAAGATACTAAAAGTGTGTGCTATAGCATAATTGATCCCCCTGTTGCCACATTTTCAACAGCTCAGTTCCCATTTGGGTGCTTTAATGAAGTGGTCAGACTTTCAAAAGTTCTCCATACTTGCCTGCTCCCACCATTATAGCCTTTTGAAAATCTGATGCAAAATGTTTGTCAGTGCCCTAATTTTGTTGTTCAAAGGCAGAAGGAATGTGAGAGCTCTTATGCTAGAGTAGTTCTGAGACATTATAGCTCAGGATAATAAACAGACTTGATGCTGCAATTCAGCTAATTAAAATGCCTCTAGTCACTTGCTGAACTACATTTCCCAGGATTATTTCAACCTAAGATCAGAATTCTTCCTTTTCTCAGGTATAAATGCCAAGCTCTGGAAAGTCTTGTTAGAGGGTCTTAAACAGCATGGTATAGAGACCATCCAACCAGGTAAGCATGTTTGTCTAAATGACTGTTTCATTAGCCCAGCTTTAGTTACTCCCTCCAAAAACTGTGTAATTTATTTTTTTCCTGTGATTATGTGCTTTCTTAAATACTCTTTTTTTACCAGCGCTTTGCCTGTCTGAGTCCATGACCTGCATAGTTCAGGGTTGTTTATGTGTTTATCACTCTCAGGAATTCAAAGCCAGTAAATAAATTACCTATCTGCTTTAGAAGTAGGTTTTAGTTTCATGTTTGAGTGCTAGCTAACAGATCTTTTAGGGCCAAACCTTAGCATTTGCACAAAGTCTTATACAAATCCAGAAACTACATGTAACTGACCAACTTTCCATGCAAATAAATCTGCCTACAAATGTTGAGGAAACCTTTTAAGGAGGTCTGTTAAACATTTGACCCTGAGAGTCATACAAAAAAGGTAGAAATGTTAAAGTTGTTCTGCTTATTTGTAGCAGATTGCTTCTCTAATGTCCATGTCCAGCATATAGATTCATAGAATCTTAGATTATTAAGGTTGAAGGGACCTCAGAAGATCATCTAGTCCAACCCCCTGCTCAAAGCAGGACCAATCTCCAAATGGTCCCCTCAAGGATTGAACTCATAACCCTGAGTTTAGCAGGCCAATGTTCAAACCACTGAGCTATCCCTGGGTGAATCTGCTTTAAATTGCAAAAAATGTTGAAAAGACAGATGGTGTCTCTAGCCTCTTGTTTGCCCAAAGCTGAGAATGGGCAATGGGCTAGATCACGTGATGATTACCTGTTCTCTTCATTCCCTCTATAGCACTTGGCATTGGCCACTGTCGGAAAACAGGGTACTGGGCTAGATGGACCTTTGGTCTGACCCAGTATGGCAATTCTTATTTTGAATAAGGTTCCTAAAGATGTTCTCAACTATTGAGAACTTAATAGTCCCAGAAGAAATGTAACATTTTCATGGACTGTCATTGTGCCCGCTCTGACTCTGGCCACGCACCAGGGCTGGCACCAACATTGCCATTGGCTCGTGGTTGCTGCTGTTGTTCACTCTGTCACCAGTGGCTGCTGCACCATTGTTCACTCTGCTGCTCTCTCTGCTCCAACCTCACATCCTGAGATTCCAACTCTCGGTGGGGACCTCACAGCTAATGCAGCCTGTGCAACCTTTTTTCATTGCCACACTGTCCCACACAAGGTCTGATGCTTAGTACCTGGTTATCAGTGTTTTCAGCTCTAGTGGTCACTGAACAAAGCAGGGACTCAGACCAGATTAGACTACACTGTCTTTAAACAGTGGAAAGAGAGGGTCAAATAGTGGCTAGGACTCCTTAGGCAGAGCCCACATCACCAGTTAGGAACACCTGTCTCCACCCTCTCCCTCCTTCACTGGGATTTGGCATCCCTACCCCTGGCTTAGCAAGCCACGTTCAATTTAAGGGGAGCCCCTCAACTAGGTCAGGCTAAGCACAGTTCTGCTGCCCTTTACTCATATAATAAGGATAACATTTCATTATCCCTGCACTCAAAGTTATTTGTAATTCAACACCAGCCAAAAGTGACCATTTTGGCAAAGCAGCTCCGTCATGCTGCACACCTAGGTAGAGCAGGCGTGTCTATGCAAAGGTGGTCTGTTCCTGAAGACAAAGCCTCAAATGGGTCCAGGATTTCCTCCATTGTATTCAAGAAATGCAACCTCAGTAATCATTACCTTTCTTGCTCAAAAGGGGTGAAAAACAACCACAAAGAAAAGTAAGAACAAGGCCTATGCAACACTTATGTCCCACTTCAACCCTATTTAAGTTTTCAAGATAGGGCTTAAGTCATGCCTGGGCCTTGTTCTCACAGTCTGCACAGCTATGAATTTCACCCAATTAATGTAATGGAGGTTGAGTAGAACACATGTATGAATAGAATAGAATTGAAATGGCTGATCTTTTTCATGTTCTGGGGCATGGTGATTATGTGCTGTTGTAGATTTACAGATACAGGTTTGCAGTTTATCAATATAATCTATATTTTACAGCAACTGGCAAATGCAGTGGTTTTGGATTGAATAATCTTGTATTGGTTAGTTTTACAGTATTTGGGACTGGGTCCCTTGAACAGGAAATGGGATTTCATGATCCCCTGGTAATTGGATAATTTGTATTTTGCATATATTTTCCACAAATTTTATGGGACATTACTTTGACACAAACATAACACTCTTCTAGCACACACCTAGAGAAGACTAAAACAATAAATAAACAAATGGAAGCATCCAGAGTGGAGTGGCATATCAACATTTCATATAGACAAATGTACAGCGGATGGTTTTTTTAAGGCAACCTTTTCACTAAGCAAGACCTTGATGTCCCATATTTGATAATAGTTCTTTCTGTTGCTTCTGCCAGTCACTGCTGGCTTTTCCATGAGCATGCCACTGTAAGGCATCCACAGTAATTTGAAAGCAGAGGAGAAAAGGAAAAGGATGCCAAATATTAATGTATCTTCACTCACTCAATTAAAATGGAATCCAAAATGAAAATGGAGTTTGAAGCATCAGTATGTGTGAGCCAAGGACTGGTGCCAACCCACATCAGCTTTGTCTCTGTAATGTTTACCACAGGGAAGGAAAACACAATTGACCATGAATGATGTCTTATGGGATTTTATTCCACAGCTGTTCTTTCAGGAATTAGATAAAACAAGTCCCTCAACTACTACTAGCTTTCAAGGATTGTCTGTGACTGTAGATCAAAATATCATAATACCTTCTCTTCACTACTATTGTTCACTGCACATTGCCATTGCACAAAACCTAGAAATTTATAATTTATAATTTCATTTTAAGATCAAACTTACTTCAATGCTGTTCATATTCAAGACATGAATGCAATCATTGGTCTACTTATTACACAGCTTGCTAGTAATTTACCTTTCCTTTTTTAAAAAAAAAAAACCAAAAAAAAAAAAAGCAAAAGCCATTGTCTCCATATGCAGCATAGCTGTATGGCAATTTGATATAGCAAATACCCTGTGAATCTGAAAAGAATAGAAATGCTGTTCAAAAAGCAAAGCAGCACCTTTTATCACAGGCTTGCTAAAGGGAGAGATGAAGCAGAGACTCTCCGCAGCATAATCTAAGGCAATTGTTTGTTCACCAACACAGCTGAGTTTACAGTAGGAATTGTATCCTAGCACTCAAATAATCTGATTTGTGGTGTGGCATCTGGACATGGTGGGGCAGAATCCTTGCTGCCTCCAGCTTCCACGTAGTACATTGTAATCAGAGGGAGCTGCCAGGGAGCCACTTACAGCTCTATGATTCTCTGTCTCATCCCAGCATAGTTAAGGGCAACTTGGGGTCTGTTGTAATTTATACTAGCCATGTACAAGGACCATACACTAAAAAGGATACTTGGAATGCTTTTCCAAGAGACTACGCACATCATCCCCCCCTACTATGGGCTGAGAGGCACAGGTGTTGGCTCTATAAACTCTAGGCCTCTTATTAACTGTCTTTTTTTATTTAAGATGGAAGTGGGTTTTTTTGCGGTTTTTTTTTTTTTTTTTTTTTTTTTTTACAGAAGAGCTCATAGTTTTACTTTCCAATAATTATTAGATGACACAAATCATAAAAACAGCAGAACAGAATTCAGGTTGTGTATTTGGCATTTTTGCAGGTAAAGATTTATGTAAGAAAATAGCAAGCTATACCCATCATGAGCAATCGGATTAAAGATATCCAATGCACTGAGGAAATCCTTAGTACATTGATAATCCAAACTTCACTAAAAAAGAGATTTCAATTTAAGTCATCTTGCCCAATAGTAGAAAGGACTGAAAGGTTAGAACTGCAAATTGAAAGGACTTGAAGTTTTGATTCGTAACAGCAGGTGCAATTTTTGGGTCATGTTGGGAAGAAAAACAATTCAGACAGGGATTAGGTATGTGAGGTAGGAAGAATTTTCCCTATTTTACCACCAGGAAATTAAGGCATGAAGTAGATTAAATGACTTGCCCAGTAATTTACAGGAGCCAGGAAATGAACTCGCATCTCCTTAATCTCAGGAGTGGGAAGGGTCAGAGAATGGGTGGAGCCTTAACTCAGCCCTACAACTCACCATCCAGTACAACTGAACTGACATGGGATATAGGTGTTGTAATTTGATGTTGGTATAGGCCATAACAAGGGGGAAGCAGGGAGGGGACTGTGATTCAGAGGAGTATCTAAGCCACAATGCTTCCTGGGCATACCCTTGTGGTGGTGCAGTTTACAGATCAGCTGTTTCTCAGAGCTGGGACTTAGACACCATATAGTACTTAGGAAGAAAAAATCCACACGCTTTTCCGTTGGATTTTTTTTGTGTTTTTATTCTATAACTTTCACCTTCTCTAGTATTTATAGGTATTCTGGGCCAGTTTTTCAGATGGTATCCACTAACACAACTGCAAATGTTGGGGGTCGATTATTATGTTCGTTAAATCTCACAGGAGACTACACAAATGGGAATTTGTGCCTGCATATCTCACGTAGGATGCATATGAAACAGGGGTGCTGGAACAATTTTTATTGTAGGGATGCTGAGAGCCATTTAACCAAACTGTAAACCTTGTATATGATGGAAACCACTACAAGCACCCCCAGAACCCCTAGTTTCAGCACCTGTGACAAGAAATGAATTTTGCCTGGAAATACTTGTATGCATATATAAATGTGAGTTTTTGTGCATGCTGATTGGTGCATTCACAAATTAGGTGGTTGCATTTGTGAAGTCCCACTGAAAAACAGAGTCAATAGATTCCAACGTATATGCAGAAATTGAGTTTTACCTGCATGTAACTCCCAAAACTACTAATTTTGGCGGGGAGGGGGAAGAATTCTAATGTATTTTTACATAGAACAGTTAAAGGAAATGAAGCCTGTAAAATATTAATGGAGAAATTCCTCTGTACACAATGATTAAAGGCCCATTTTCACTTTCATCCTGTTTTTTCTCTCCAGATGTTAGAGATGGCAGAAATAGCAGCTGCAAAGAAAACAGAAAAGTAGCAAATCTTTTTCCACAAAAATACAATTTAAAACTGTACAGACATATTGATATCAGGCAAAAAGATGAAATGGTCAGTTAAACAAAGACATTCAAAAAGAAGGAAACAAAAGTGGAATGTAATCAACAACCAATTTTCAAAAGCAATGTTAACCAGGTAAAAGAACAGTTAGTAATAAACCTGATTATATCTAGAATCTTTCATACAAACATATTTCATTATATTTTTTTTACATATTTAGGGCCAGATGCTGTCAATATTATTCACATTGAGCAAAAGATTACTCCTCACATGATCCAGTTCATTTAAATGAGTCGATTTGAGATGGACAATACTACTAACGAGGCAGTATGGTAGAATCTGGGATGAAACCTTTCCCAGTGAAGTCATGGGAGTTTTGTCATTAGTTTTCAATAGGACCCAGATTTTACTCAAGCCTTTAATTTAGAGTTACAGTAATATAGTATGATAATTTTGAATAAAGTTGGTCTTTTTTTGGTGACTGAAGTTTTCCCATTGCAAAATGGGGTTTAGCTAAAAATGAAATTTATCATGGGAAAATATCATTTTTGAAGGGTTTTTTATTTTTGATGAAAGTCTTAGTTGTGATTTTTTTTTTTAGTTTTCAAAAAACAAACCTTTTTAAAGTTTTGAATTTTCTTTTTTGCTTCCCTCCCTCCCCCCCAGTTTTTTTCCTTTTTCTCTCCTTTGTTGCTGAGTGAAATGAAAAGTCCAGGGATTTTTTTCCCCATATTTTCCTCTTCACCCCACCTCTTTTCCCACTTTCAATATTTCTCCAACTTTCAAAATGTTAAAAAATGAAAAAAGGAAAACTGAAACACTAACTTTGCCACTCTGTAAATTTTCCAAAGTTGGAGAAATGTTGAAGTTATAAAAGAGGGAGGAGAGGAAACAGAAAAAGAAAAGGTGAAAATAAGAACAAATCAAAACTACCACAACAAAAACAGGCATCATCAATTAGAAAGAGGGGGAGGAAGAAGGGGAAAAACAAGTTTGAATTTCAAAATTTGTTTTCAAAAAAATAAATGAAATAAAAAATTCATTTCAAATTCAAACAAATTTCAATTCAAATCTAACTGAAATAAAATTTGTTTTCAATTTTGCCAAGGAAAACATTTTAAAAATCATCAATTTAAATGTTTCATTCTAATTTGTGTGTGTGTGTGTGTGTCTCAAAAGAACAGATTTTCCAACCCCTCTAATTTTGAGTTAGAGGGCCTGATATTCCTCTCATTTACATTAAGTAAATTAGAAATAATTTAGGGAAAGGACGATCTCCCTCTTTTTCCTCAGGTATAAATGACTGCAAAAGATGCAAGGAATCATTGGGATGTCAGGCCCAATACATTCATTTTGGTTTCATTTATTTTCTTCTTTGGTGCCAGCTTTTTTACATCTATAGGATATCTAGTGACAGCTACTCCTATCTAAGTCTGTGTGTTATAGACAGGTTGTGAGGAGGTATAGCCTTGGGTAGCAAGGTGATGATAATTTCAGGAGACAGATTATAAACTTTCAAAAATTCTTTGTCAGTCTCCAGTGTCAATATTTACTGGAATAAACAGAATATTTTTTCTTACTCCTTTTAACCAGAGATTTGAACTGATTATGAAAGATTGTAAGATCTATGGGTAGGGACCATCTCTTATTGTGTGTATGTACAACACCTAGCACAATGATGTCCTCCTCTCTAGGCACTACTGGAATACTTCTATACTAGTAATAGTAATAATAATAATAGTCAATAAAGGTTCAGGGCCTGGTAGTCCCCTCATAATTATAGTACACCAGTACAAGTCTTAGATTCAGTGGAGTTATTCCTGGCACAACTGAGTAGCAAATCAAGCCTTCGTTTCTAAGTACAGCTGGTCAGAATTCAGAATTTCCATTCCTCAGGAAATGTTGACACTTTAAGATTTCCTCTTGTCCTATATAGGAATGAAAAAAGCCAAAACTTTGACTCTCCCTTTGAAATTTTGTTTTGGAAATATTGAAATGACCTTTCCAAAATGTTTAATTTAGATAAAGTTGAAGTGCTTTGTTTCGACTTCATTGTGTTGACTTTAATTTAGTAATATAATGTCAACATAAGTCAAACAAGAAACAGTATCTGTGACATCTTTACTGCAGAGTTAACTTAGGCTAACTCAAAAGTGTAGATAACTCATGTCAAGTGAGAGCAACCACAGTGTGAAACAACACTGGAGTTGCTCTGCCTACAGTGGTGCTGTACTCACTCATGTATGGCACTTAGATTTCTGGGGGAATATCCCAGGGCTCTTTGTGCTGTAGTGAGCTGAGCTACGCTATTAAATGTTTACCAGTGAATTGTGGGAGAACTCATCTGTGCTTTCTGGCACACAAGGGAGATTGTGGGAAGGCACTAGTGGTGCTCAAATGGAGCTAGTCTGCATCCCTACTGTGGAGTAGTTATTAATAACGAATAAGTTGTGCTCTCAACAGCTTTAGCCTATGACGCCTTCTCAGGCCAGCTACCTCAAGTTACAAGCACTACCACACTCGAGCTAAAGATTTTTGTGTGTGGATGGGAGTTGAGTTAGGAGCAATAATTGAGCTATAACTTGAATTAACTTAGCACTGAAGACAAGTCTTAAAGCTGACCCATAGTTCTGATTAATGTACTACAAGTAAAGATATAGGACCACAGACTTAGCCCTAAGTCTGGCTCCTTTGCTATAAGGCAGCTGAGGGTGCCCTCTGACACAAGGAAATCCTCAAGTGGTGTACAGCTGACTATGCCAGCCCTCTCAGCTCCATCCAGGGGGCATGTCAAGGGCATGATAAGCATAGGGCAGTGTGCAGTGGTTTCTATAGAAGGTGGATACAGTTGGTACATTTTAGAGCTTAGAGAAGTCCCTCCTCTACCCCCATGCAGCTGAGGATTGAGCCCATTTTTTTTAAAGAGCTATACATATAAATTAAATTAGTGAAACAGAAGCGTAAGCTAGGCATTCACATATCTAATCCAAGAACTCATGTATATCAAAGAGCACACTGGTATGCTGGCTAGTGATTTCAGAAGTATGAGATCGAATTGTTTCATGAAGTTAATGCTCTCATTTTGTGTTCTTAAAGACCCTGATGTTAGGATTAGAGTGCAGCAGACTTGGAAAAGGATTAGCCTTGATCAATACTACCAGTGCATGGGGAAGATTGGTTCAGTGATTAATTTCATGTTAGGCTCATGGGAACAAAACAGCTGAGTATATTTGTCTCCATAATCCCTTTTCCCAAACATAATTACAAATGGAATTGATCAACTCTTGTGTTTCTAGTGAAGCAGAAGTAGACATATTAGAATTGCTGGGTATATAATAACTTAGTACAGATCATCAGTTCTCAGTGCTAGAGGGAACTGGATATTAGAATCCTGTTTTAAAAGAAAACATGATTTTCCCCCTTAAGATTCTCGTTAACCATCATCTTGGACAACTTGATAGTTTCTAAAATATTTTATCTGTCATTTAACAAGTCTAGTCAATAGCAATAATATGTCAAGTTGTATTGGTACAGTTAAAGAGGAAGGAATTAAACAGTTACAATTTTGATAGGCTCAGCCTCAGTCAATCTACCAGTGAACAGGATTTTGTTTTTAATGTGGTTACACATGATAACAGTATAGCCAGTCACCTTGCAAGAACATAAAACAAGTTGTAACTATTTGAGTTGTGTTAATTACCTAGCTCTGGAAGGAAAACAATAGACTTTGTCTAACCTATTGTTTACAATCACACAGACCTTGGCCCCTTCCCAACAGGATTGCAATTCAGAAACTTAGCAGATGCTGGCGGCTTCACCAAATCCAATGATTACTTTCCCCAGCAGGAGTCAAACTGGCATTGAAGAGTAAAGGTTAGTACACCAGCTCTATTACTTGCACACTGGGCACTACCCTGGACATTTTGAGGCCATGGGGTTTGCACAACTTGGAGAAAAAGTTGATGTAGAAACTACAATGGAAAACAAAAATATTAAAGACAAAAGGCTGCATTCTGCCCTCAGTTTTCCAGGATAAACCCAGAATTGCTCCACTGTCTCTGGAGAATCTATTCTGGATGTATCTTGGTGTAAGTGAAGGAAGAATCTGATTCTAAAAGTTAAAATGACAGCAAGACAAAGAATCCTATTTTTCCCCAGGTTATGCTCCTTTCTTTGCTTATGAGTGGAGCTGACTTTCATGAAGGTATTCAGTGACAGACTTTCTCCAGATCCAGTACTGATGCCACTAATGAATCAACTGGCAAAGGGAGCTGACTGACCACAAGTGGAGTGATTTATCTGTTACATTCATAGACCCTCAAAAGCTTGTGTCATGACTCCATGACACAAAGACCTCCTCTTATGTACTCAACACACAGGACAGTTTGCAGGAGAACTATGTGCTGGGGGCCCAACTCAGTGAGATCAGAGGAACTTCCACTTGGCAGACAGTACTTTTTAGTATATGTTGGATAATACACCACCTCAAAATTTAATTGGATCATCGAGTCAATGCCTTTACCTCACCAGTGTCCAAAGGACCTATTATTAACATAGTGCAAGGTCTCCGTAGCAAACTATTAATTTTTTATTCACTGTTTTTCCAGGAAACTGTCCCCCTTTCTCACAGACAAGAACCTAGCTACCTTTTCCTCACTTCCAAGTTGCACTGTTCCAGCTCTCTACCTCAGGCTGATGCAACAACCATGGGGAAAAAAATGAAGATAGGTCTTGGTGTATAGAGCAAGCATCTCAAAAGTAACAATGTGGCCATGTCATACTTGTGCTTTGCAAACTCCACTGCTTCGTTGTCACAGAGAACAGATTTCAGAGTCCTGCTTTTAATCCTTCATAGATAGGACCCTAACTACTTCAGGGACTGCTTCACCTTCTGAAATTTCCCAAAATTTCTATGTTCCATCAGGACATGAAGCAGGAAAGACCCATATTTTGACTGTCTGGTTCTTTGGGCAGGATATTTTCAGTGGCAGAACTCTGACTTTGCAAGAAATGATTAGATTAAGTCCAGACTTGAAAAAATACCTTTTCTAGATGGATTCCCATAGGAAGAGCAGGCTTGGATAAAAATAAAGCCAGCCATAATTTATTCAATCACCCCTATAGTCTGCAAAACAAAAATAATTAATACATTTTCCCATAAGTTCTTATAATTTTCCTCTGATTAGGTACAGAGGTGATGGGTACTTCTAAGGCACTTAAGATCGATAATCTTGCTGGGTTTCTACTGATCTAACTAAAGTTCCTGGAAAGGGATCTTGTTCTAATAACTTATTTATTAACATTTATACTAAAACTATGAAAAGAAGTTTTAAAAAATCCTATCCAAAGCTCTAAGTGTTTTAAAAGCAAAATATATTAAAAACCTGGTTGTACAAACAAGGATAAAGACCAGAAACTGAACAACCAAAAATGAAAATTAAACATAAGTAATATCAACCATCCCCCCCGGCCACATGTACCAGTCCTCAGTACATTCCTCCCATCCAAAAACCCAGTAATAGATGGGCTTTGCAACACTTACAAACTCCAATAGGAAGCCAATAGGCAGCCTGTGCAGATGCATGATGACTTATACTCATTGTGAGATACAGATCTTAATGAGTGGGCTGCTATATTCTGCGCTAGATTCAGTTTCTGAATGGATTTAATGAGATGATGTAGTTTTCATAAGTCTTATTTGTTACTGTTGTGGGACATAAGCATCTTCTTTACCTCATCTAGCTCAGCATTTTCCCCTCTGGTAGTCTTGGGACGGGGCGTGGGGAGCTGAAGTAAATCAGTCCCAGCCCAGAGCATTTTTATTCTTCACTTGGATTTTTTTTTTATACAGTGGGCCTCTGGGTAAGCCCAAACTGTACTCTTCAGCCAAACAGAAGAAACAAACAACACAAAAGTCTCCCTAAGGGACTGCCCTGTGATGCTGGTTTCTGGGTGCCACTCTTTCCCAAACACTCCATTAGTTTGGATGCGTCCTCTGTAGGGAGGAGAACAGCCATCCACTCAGAAGCAGCCTCTTGTCTATGCTACCACTACCCTTGCTGTAGCTTGCCTCTCATCTCTCCTCCTCTCATGCTCTCTCTCCCTCTCACCAGAAGAGAGGAGTGTTGTGTTTTTTAAAGGTCACAAGCAGTCCAGTGTAATGAGTCATGACTTGAGGTAACTTCTTTTCACCTCACAGAGAAAAGGGACTTTACCATTCTAGGGCTGATGTACCTGTCTTTTACCACTCTCTTGTAGCTGTCTGGCCTGACTTAGTTGCGGGGTGTGTGTGTGTATAAGTATGTATGTAATATAAAAAAAACTGTATGCCTACAACTATCTGATAATTAAATGGATCATCATAAACTAGCCAAAGAAGAACACAATTTTAAGAAGACATTACAGTTAGACCTGATTAATTAAGATATCTGGCCACCATAATTGTATCACTGTAAGAAGAGACCAATCTTGTGCTTTTTAGGGATAACACAATGATTGATAATCTTGATATTTTTTCCTTTTCTGAATCCAGGCAAAATTGGCTCCAGCAAGCTAGTGCTGATTACTCTGTATAGTTCTTTTTTTTTCTCTTTTTAACAACCTTGAAATACTGAGTAGAATCTAAACCAAGCAAAGAAAAAGTGAGATTTGAAATCTCTCTGGAACTTGGAAAATCTTTGTTACTCTGAAATACTCAGTTTGCCTTCTAAAATGGGTTGTTTACAAAGGGGAAAAAAAAGAAGGCATTCTTCTTGTATTTCCATCTGCATCTTGAAGAGGAAGAAATCTGTTTCCAACTAAAGGAAGAAGATCTACATTGGATGAAAGGCAAATGGTCTGGTTCTAGTTTTCTGGTTTGGAGATCATTTTATTTGTATAAGTAAACAAAACTTCTGTTGCCCACTCAAATTGCTCAAATCTGTGAGATCTCTCTAACCAGGTGCTACAACCCTTCCCCACAACAACCCTTCCCCACAACTTTAACTCACCCTACACAATCCCCTCCCTCCAACAGCCACAGATTCTTCTACCTAGTGTGATGTCTTCTCGGAAGAGGAGACCAGGATCTGCTATCCTCATTAGCTCTCTAGAGAAGGTGCAAAGCCCTCAACCTTCCAGCCTCCAGCTTTATAAGGCTATTCTTTTTGGATAACCAGAAAGCCTGCTCCTTTTGCTGTAGTTGGGTCTGTATAAGCGACAGTCTGATACCATTTCATCAAAATCTGTAGTGACAATTTATAGCACTTATAATGTTCAGAGTTATACAGATATTAACTAATCTCAGTTCACTCAGATCGTATCTTCCTGACAGAACTGCTCTGAGATATTGTTACAGTAAGCCCTCCATTGGATCCCACTCTTCTGCCATTTAACCTGACATACAAGGAGAGCTCATTCCAGGGTGCACAATAAGCTTCACTGCAAAGCTGGATAGCTTTGTTGGCCGGTGGAGGAGTGGGGATAAGGTAGGGCCCAGACCACAGCTCTATCTCATCTGCATTTGAGGTGGGGTAGTGTCCTAACTAGCAGTCATAGGATGGAAAGGGAGGGAGGGTTAGTTTGTTACAGATTGTTGTAATAAGCCATAAGTGCATTGTCTTTATCAAGACCATGATTTTAATATCTAGAAAAGTTATGAATTTAAGTTCCCAGGCTTGTTTTTCGAATGTGTTGTGCAGGTTTCTTTTGCAGATGAGGACTCAGAGGTCAGATATGCAGTGACCATTTTGTGAAAAGTGTTCTCTCATGGTAAGAGGGTATTTTTGTCTTTTATCATTTTTCTGTGCAAGTGCATTTGAGAAAACTGAAGTTAATTGCACTGATTTTCATCTGTTTTTAATGTTTGTAATAAACACTGATAAATTCCTGGGAAATTTTAAACAAAATGAAAACTGAAACCAAAGGGCCTTAGCCATAAACCTCTAAAAATCACCATTTGCACATGCTCAGTGGAAGTTTGTTGGAGAGTGGCAGTAAATTCTCCAAAGATTCTGTCTGCATTGAGAATTTCTTTAGCTGGGATGACAGGCACTTACTAGGGCTTTTGCTGCAATTGATCTTCCTGGCTACCATTGTGGCACTAGACACCAGAAGTGAGAGCATCTCTCACCTGTGAACACTTAGGAGCATAAAGAAGGAGGAGGAAATGGCCTGATTTGAATGCAGAGGGGGATAGGGCAAGCCAGGTGCTCAGGGAATTAATCCAGATTATGGATTAATAAAGCTATTGACTGCAGGACCCCTACCACATTTCTTGCAAATGTTGGAAAACATATTGTCATTAAGGCAGGGGACTGAAAAAAGAGCAAGTATGGGCTCATGATTAAGGCAGTTGAATGCTGCTCTGGAGAATTTGATTCTACCACATCATTCCTATGTGATTCTAGGTAGACCACTTAAACCAAACTTTTCAGAGGTGGTCACCAATTGTGTGTGCCTCATTTTCTGGGGTGCTTGACTTGAGCTACTTGGGGTCTGATTTGCAGAAGCACTGAGCACTCACACCTGCAGCTGAAGTCAGTGGGAGCTGTGCTTTGTATATGCAAAATATTACATACATTTTAAGTACTCTAAAAGAATTAGAACCTAGGTGTTAGGTTGCAAAATCCAAAACTAGTGGATAGTTCTGACAATTCTGGCCTCAGTTCCCCATTTGTAAAATGAGAATAGTAATACATCTTACATCTCGGAGCGGTGTTGTGAAGGTATATTCATTAACGTGTGTGAAACACTCAGATACTGTGGAGATGAGCACCACAGTAAAACAAATGAGGATATTAATAATTTTGTAATCAGTGCAAGATTTGGATGAGTAGTAGTAAATAAGGCCTGGGGCCACACATTTAATGATGAAGATAAAAGAAATACTGAACAGGTACCTCTTCAGTAAGCACCATCTATCCTGTGCACTGAATGAGGCAGGGTTCCTGGGGAAAGAGTAGTATGGAATCATGTAATTCAAGACCATATTATAGTGCATACACACAAGGAGACACAATTAAGTTTGCAAAGGTAATCTTAATTCTGGCTTTTGAGTGCTTGACTTTGCAACCCTGACATTCTCTGAATTTAGGGTGGGTTTGGGGGGGCGGTTAGGGGAGGGGGCAGGGGGGTTGCTTTTTTTAGTACATACTATATATTTAATTTCATACATTAACAAAAATATGCCATGAGTTTCATTGCTGTGTAAAAGGACAGAGGGTTGTTTATTTTTTCTATTGTACTTATATACAGACCCTTCAATTGCTTTATATGGAAAGCAATGCTTGCTGCATACATATCTTTTGCCTCAATATTGATGAAATAGTAGTGAAATTTTAATTGCTACCATCCTCATTCACTTTCCCCCACTTTGACATGCTTTCAGTGTGTGCATATTATCTGAAGGAAAAAAAAAGCCCTTTAAAAGGATACTTTTTATTTCTACCCAAACAGCCTTAAAATAACAGTGCCAAATGGGAATGTAAGCCCAAGAAATAATCAACACTTCAATTCTGAGTTCCTGATAACTTTACTAACCAGAATCCCAACATATCAGAATGAAAATATTCAAGTGAAAGCACTTTTCTGCAGCTAAAACAAATTGCTTTATATATTTGTTAAGCTTTTGTCATCTTTAATTCTTGTGGTCAAATGTTTTTCTCCAGCGCACAGT
This sequence comes from Gopherus evgoodei, assembly GCF_007399415.2. Classification (NCBI taxonomy): domain Eukaryota; kingdom Metazoa; phylum Chordata; order Testudines; family Testudinidae; genus Gopherus; species Gopherus evgoodei. The sequence goes on from NC_044327.1 coordinate 27,856,908, forward strand.
CACACTCTGTTTTGACAAGCTGCCTAGCAGGTGCTTTCTCCGTTCCAGGGATAATTATTTCAGCTAGGATTTCATTGTAACTGAAATACAGCAGATTTTCTCCTTTTCTGCTCTCTCTCTCACTGTGTGTGTGTGTGTGTGTGTGTGTGTGTCTGTCTGTTCTACTGTCTCAGAGACACTGAAGTGAAAATTTGTAGAAGTTTCTTTTCATTAGCAAAATGTGACCTTACAGTAGGTGAATCAGATGAAAAGAGAACCCAAATATGGAGGAAAACTCATGCAGCAGACTCTAGCTGGATCAGAGCTAAAGTCACCTGACCTTTCTCTATTAAATGATCTCAAAAACCTAGGTAGTGTTCAGCATCCCTCTTCTGTGATGCTCATACATGCAGATTAAGGACCTGCTCCAAAGCTCCTTGAAGTCTGAGGAATGACTTCCATAGATTTCAGTGGATGTTGGATAGTCCCAAATTGCTTTAAGTAGTTTCTTTTTATAATGGCTCTATGTTTAAAGGCCTCAACTCAGCCTACTTCCATTTGCCTCTGCACAGTTTTGCACATGCTGACCCAAAGTTTTATGCACTTTTTGACTTCTGACATCTACAAGTACATTGGAACCATTCTAACACCAGAGTAGCCATTTACTGGAAGTTACTAACCACACATAGAGATGATGGCGCTGGAAGAGTGCAAGTGCACATATCTGTGCATTCACAAGTGGATGCTGAGTTGATGCCCCTTTGGCCCAAACATTTCCTTCAGCATGCAATGCTTTAAAAGCATAGTATAGATAGTATCACAAAGCAATGGCAGTCTTTTCAGAACTCGGGAGTTCTTGAGAGAGCTCTCTTCCTGTACAGCTACCACAGCTCTCTCTGTCTGGAAGCCAGAAGTTAGTTCTGCCCCCTTTCTCAACTCTCAGGGTGAGAAAGGCAGTTGAGTCTCATGCCAGTCCTTCACATCTCACTGAGATGGTCACAAAGGGTGCCCAATGTAGGGTTACACTGTATGTTTGAGAGCTGCCAGCTGGGAATGAGACAGACTATAGGCAACTGTATAGCCAGTTGGTCACTAGTGAGCTGGATTTGAAGCAGTGACCTAGAGAAATAAGCTCTACTATTTTTAAGCCTCATCATAATATATGTATTTACCCCAAAAAGAAAGTAGTTGACATACTGAATCTGTTAGATAAGTTTGTCAGTAAAAATATCGAGTAGGTTAATGCTGATGGGTGAATAGAGAAAAATTAAAAACATAAATCATTAGTATGTATTGCAAGACACCAAAGGATGTTTTCAGTCACTTTTCTAGATTATACTCTTCTACTGCTGCTTCGTTTCCATCTTTAAAAAGTCTTTGCACTCTTTTTTTTTATACCTAGTTTAAAGACAGACTAGACTATTCCTTTGTTGGGTTAAGCAAACTGAATTAAATCTGCCTTCTATGAGCTCTGTCTAGGCTACAGTTCAGTTACTAAGCTACTGTGTACATTATTTTTGAATTCATGAATGGAAATCAGCACATACTGTCACTGTATTATCTTCTTTACTTTAAGGACATGGCTATAAGCTTGTTATTTAGGAACTCCAGTGAGTAGATCTGACAACGTTGTAATTGATTGAGATAATAAAAACCTTACAAAAAAGCAGGAATCACTTTTGTGGAGAATTTACCTTGTTTTCTGAAGGCTTTTGCTAGTATGCTAAGTTGGTGACTGGGCTTTTCATGACATAACGGAACAAGAGACATACGATCTCTTTCAGAGCATATAGTTACAAAAGATTAAGATGTTAGGTTGCAGGCTACAACAAATTGAACATATTGAATTTTGATTGCAGCCTAATGTTATCATAGGACTGTTCTGTTGCATTAAAAGTAAAAACAACCTTAGGATTGTACAAAACATTGAATATATTCAACAAAAGAGGTCCATTGTAACGGTGGGTATTTTATTTTTCAACCTGGATAAATAATTCACCGTACAACTGCAAATAATTATTTTATATATATAGATCACTAGACATACTGACCTAATCCTGGGAAACAGCACACAGCTGGAGTAAGGGTTTGTATGATAGTGAACTTCTTTTTGGTGCTGAGTGGAAGAAATCTTCTCTCCTGGCCATGGATAGGTTTTGAGTCACGGCATTGTGCTCAGTTATATATATTGTATTATTATTATATTAGGTTTGTGTATGTCAGCATCATCATCCTGGCAAATCCCAAAGGGACAATGACCTCCTTGCAGATTGAGTGCCACCTGATTATTTTTAGGTAGGCTGGATATTCAATTTATGTCCATCAGCAGCAATCTTATTGTGCCACTGAAGCTTTTGGTCCCCAGACACGTAGCAACATTCCTTAGTCATTAGACGCTCACTAGCATTCATTGATTTTTCCATTAAAGTCACTGAAACTAAACCAGTCCTGATGGAGGTGGTTGTTGTGTTCACATACCCCCATTTTGGATTTTTCCTGCAACTTACTATGGAGCAGCTGATGAAGATGACAAGAAATGAAAATGTTAATCCAGTGTTCTCCAGCCTTCCCCAATGCCCACAATTCACTTCCATGCAACAAAATTGGTATAACTATGATTCTATCCATCTGCCGCTTTGCAGCAAGCTTGATGTCATGACATCCCCACAGAGGCCACTGAAGAGGTCAAATTAAGGCAGCAGCTGCTGATATGAGTGTTCACATCATTCAAGCATCTTTCAGCATCATCCATAATGCTGCCGAAATATTTGACAGTTGCCACTTGCTCAGTGCTCCATCTGGACAGGTTAATACTGAGCTGGTTGTAAACTGGAGCTAGAGGCTGCTTTATGGTAAAGGCTGGTGTCTTAGTTTTAGCCAAATGAATAATTAGAGCAATGCATACTCCTCCTTTCTTGACCAGATCAATCATCAGCTGCAGTGATTCTCCAAACTGTAGTTGAGATCTTGAAGGAGACTGGTGTTCAGCTCAACACCACCGCCAGCTGCCTCCTCAAGCATATCCATCAACCCATCAATGCAGATATTGAAAAATGATGATGACAGAATGGAAAGATAGGTATATTCTAGCTCTGATGTTTGTGAATAAAAGCTGTAAAACTGAGTGTAACTATTGCAGTGATGCTGCCAGAGTCTGCAGGCAAACTGAGACAATAGTGCTGAGAAGGGTGAAATGCACCTTGCATTGTTCTGGGGTTCCCACTGATATTTGCAGAACAAACCTGTGTGTGGCAAGAGGAGAACAGCACAAAAGGCTCTACTCTCTCACCCAAGCAGATTCACCTCAGCTGCTGAGCTAAGTACAAGGGGGCCTCCTTTCTGGAAGTCCTTCTCTGGCTTAGGAAGGGGACCCTTGCAGGCCAGAGGGCAGAACCACAGGGCAGTCCACATCATGGTGTGCCTAGGTGACCAAATGGCTTTATTCCAGCCCTACTCACAATAATTAGATCCCAGTTGTTGAAGGGAAAATTTCTCTGAGATCAGTATTTCTTGTTCTCTGACAATTTTTGGAAAGAGGACAGGTTGAGGTGGGAGCTGACAGAACTGCTATTACTTGCCACTGGCAGGAAGTGGGGGAAGCTGTGAAGCAGGCCCTGATCAACTTGACTTTTCACTGGCTGGATGGCTCCACTTCTTCTCCCTGTGAAAAATATAGCAGCTCAACCTGTTCCCTCCTCATCCTTCCCCTATCTAAAAACCCTAAGATTCTTCTCCACTTCTCAGAGGGAAGGGATGTGGCAGGGGCCCAGAACTACAGCAGCAACAGGGACCTCTTGGGGGAAGCAGCAATTATGCCATATTGAAAGCTAGGGCCTTGCAGTGGGGATGGGGCCGCCACCACCAGAATTAAATGGACTGGGGACAGCAATCACCCTTCCCTTTTTCAATCCTTCTCTGCACTCCTTCTAGTGCTTTTCAAGAAGCCTGGGTAAAAATCCTGCCCACAAATTCCAAAGACCAACATGGGCCATTCAAGGCAATGTTCATGTCCCTTCCTCCCTCCCCCTCGCATATGTGTAGCAGATTAAAAAATTGGTTAAATTAATTACCACAGTGTGAAACTGTCTTAAAAGTAGATTTGAAACTTTAAAAAATCATTTTAATCTTTCGGTAATGGTTCAACAGGCAACAAAATGTGTTCCATCTTTTGACCCCTTGTCACAGATTCCAATGACTTGTGTCACAGGGTATGTCTACACTACGGTATTAGTCTGATTTTACATAAACTGGTTTTGTAAAACAGATTGTATAAAGTTGAGTGCACACGGCCACACTAAGCACATTAATTTGGCACTATGCGTCCATGGTCCAAGGCTAGCATCGATTTCCGGAGCGTTGCACTGTGGGTAGCTATTCCATACCTATCCCATAGTTCCCGCAGTCTCCCCTGCCCCTTGGAATTCTGGGTTGAGATCCCAGTGCCTGATGGGGCAAAAATCTTGTCGCGGGTGGTTCTGGGTAAATGTCGTCACTCATTCCTTCCTCTGGGAAAACAACGGCAGACTATCATTTCGCGCCCTTTTTCCCTGGATTGCCCTGGCAGACGCCATAGCACGGCAACCATGGAGCCCGTTCAGCTTTTTTTTTTTTACTGTCACCGTATGTGTACTGGATACCGCTGACAAAGGCGTTACTGCAGGGCTACACAGCAGTATTCGTTTGCTTTTGCATGATAGCAGAGACGGTTATCAGTTGTTCTGTCCCGTCTGCTGCCATTGTAAATTGGCAATAAGATGACGGTTATCTGTCGTTCTGTACTGTCTGCTGCTATCATGGGTGCCCCTGGCTGAGGTCGGCTGGCAGCGCAAAGGCAAAAATGGGAATAACTCCCCGAGTCAATCCCTCCTTTATCGTTTCTAAAAATAGTCAGTCCTGCCTAGAATTTGGGGCAAGTGTACTAGAGAAGCAGTGTATCAGAGAGCACAGCTGCTCCGTGTCAGATCCCGCAGAAATGACGAGCTGCATGCCATTCATGAGGGGTGCCCCTGCAACAACCCCACCCGTTGCTTTCCTCCTCCTCCAACCTTCCTGGGCTACTGTGGCAGTGTCCTCCCCATTTGTGTCATGAAGTTATAAAGAATGCAGGAATAAGAAACAGTGACTTGTTAGTAAGATTAAATGAGGGGGAGGCAGCCTCCCGCTGCTATGACAGCCCAGGCATGACATTAATCGGTGTGGCGGAGAAGAGCCCAGCATCCCGCTGCTATGCTAGTCCAGGCAGTACAGAATCTTTTCTTTACACATGAAAGGGAGGGGGCTGATGGAGCTCAGCCCCTAGTTGCTATGATAAGGACGGTTACCAGCCGTTCTGTACCATCTACTGGGAATCACCAGGAATCATTCCTATTTTTACCCAGGCGCCCCTGGCCAGCCTCAGCTGAGGCCAGCCAGGAGCACTCACGGGCTGATGGTCATGACGGATAGCAATCATATTGTACAGTCTGCCACCAGGAAGGGGAGAAGAGTGGCTACTGCTCTTCACTGCTGCAGCATCGCGTCTACCACCAGCATTCAGTAGACATAGGGTGACATTGAAAAAAGTCAAGAAATGATTTCTTTCCCTTTTCTTTCACGTGGTGGGGGGAGGGAGTAAATTGACGAGCTATACCATGAACCACGCCGGACAATGTGTTTGAACCTACAGGCACTGGGAGCTCAGCCAAGAATGTAAATACTTTTCGGAGACTGCAGTGGACTGTGGGATAGCTGGAGTCCTCAGTCCCCCCTCCCTCCCTCCCTCCATAAGCATCCATTTGATTCTTTGGCTTTCCGTTACGCTTGTCACACAGCACTGTGTAGCCTGGAGATTTTTTTCAAACGCTTTGGCATTTAGTCTTCTGTAATGGAGCTCTGATAGAACAGATTTGTCTCCCCATACAGCGATCAGATCCAGTATCTCCTGTACGGTCCATGCTGGAGCTCTTTTTGGATTTGGGACTGCATCGCCACCCGTGCTGATCAGAGCTCCATGCTGGGCAAACAGGAAATGTAATTCAAAAGTTCGCGGGGCTTTTCCTGTTTACCTGGCCACTGCATCCGAATTCAGATCACTGGGCAGAGCGGTCACAGTGGTGCACTGTGGGATACCGCCTGGAGGCCAATACCGTCGATTTGCGGCCACACTAACCCTAATCCGATATGGTAATACCAATTTTAGCGCTACTCCTCTCTTTGGGGAGGAGTACAGAAACTGGTTTTAAGAGCCCTTTATATCGATATAAAGGGCCTCGTAGTGTGGACGGGTGCACTGTTAAATCAATTTAACTCTGCTAAAATTGGTTTAAACGAGTAGTGTAGACCAAGCCACACACTGGGGATTTTGAAGGTTGACAGGTATACGCTTAACATTTACCCCGCTATGTGGGCTTGGCCAAACTGTTCTTGACACAGGACACAAGGTGTGGAGGTAAAGGTGACTTTACTCCAAGCTATCTATAAGCCCAAGGAGCCCTTCTAGTAAATGAGAATTGACAGATCCCAGAGACATTCTGGTCATGCAGCCATTGTCATATAGGGAATGACTGGGAAAGGGGCAAGAAAGGGTAAGGTAAGTGCACCACATCAGCTCAGACTCTATGTAAGGCTCTACATCACCTGAGATTCCTCCTACAATGGGCTACTCCTCACATAGCTGGTGTCACATCTCTAAGTGACAAACGGACTATAGTCCAGGAGAGAATCTTACCCTTTATTTCTAATAAAAGTCAAAACATTTTCCTTGAGTTTCTCATTTCCTCACAATGCTCAATTATTCTCACTAAAACTTGACAATTGTTTAAGAGCTGTTTTAAAACAAACAAACAAAATCATAAAAATATTTAAATGTTTTTTACTGATTTTATTCCCTTCAATTCCAAATTTGTCAAAGTCTTCATATTTTTTTAAATGTTAACCTGGTCTATTGTTTGATGTCTTGCTCAGTACTTGGCCTCTTCAACTCTTCCCTTGCCTATTGACAAATTTACGTGAATGCCATTGTAATTAGTGTCATGGGAACTTTGCTGTTTCTTGTACTTGTATACAGGCTTTCTACAACCCTTCTTATTCACTTGGTCCAAGTTCTCACTCTGTGAAGTTTAGGTTGAGTTTCAGGTTCTAATGAATTCCAAAAATGCAGTAATACTCAGTCAAGACAGTTCAGTTTTGCCTGGTTTCAGGTTTACACTGGGTGAAACCATCCAATTTCTTTCCTTTCCAAAACCATAGAACAGGCCTATTTCATTTACAACACAGCCAGGTGCAATTAAACCTCCCCCCAGGTTCACTAAATACAATAGATTCTGGTCCAATTTGGAGTTTACAATCAAATTCAAATCTGAAGAAATGGCCTCAGGATTGAGGTTTCACTAGAAGTCAATACAATTACTAATGGAAGTAAGAGTTTGGAAGGATCCTAAATACAGAACAGGTTAAGGTTTACTTTGTGTAGTGAGTGATGTAAGACAACTTTGTTTTTCTGTTCATCTTTAAAACTTTTATTCACTGAATAATAAATTATGGTACAACTTCATCCTACACAAAGGATTTTTTTAAAGTGGTTTATATGCTATAGGAACATAACGTAGATCCTGACCCCACTGTTTTGCTAAGCTGCACCATTCTCATTAACGTGAACACACATCTTGATGCTCCACACAACATCCATTCTTCCACAGATTTTACCCATTTTTTATTTGGTGAATTTTTGTCTTCATTTTCGTTACATTTATTCACAGTTGACCCAGTGTGTTAGATGCTGTACAAGAGTCAAAAATCCTAGACATCCCAGGGATTTGAATGACTGGTATAATGCCTTGTAAAAGATGAGAAACAGAAAGATATTATTGAACCTATAAAAAGAATGGCATTTTGCCTGACCCTGTTCAATATTGAAGTTTTGCAGCTTTCAATTCTTTGATTTGTGAGCAAGAGTGTATCACATCTTGGCCATTATGGAACCATAAAAGTCCCCTATCACTTCCCATCCCATTTTATTTTAGAAAAAAGTTAACTCTTTACCTGTTCTACTTTTTTCTGGGAATTGGACATTTTTCAGTATCCTGAAGGGAAGTTTTATGGGAAAGAATCTATTTTTTGTCAAATATTTTTGAAGACATTTATACAGCAACTGTCATCTCAAAGCATCCTAAAAACATTTATGGCCAAGATTTCAAAACTGGTAGTCTGAAGTTAGCCTCTTAAGCACAAATTTAGGCACCTAAATAAGGCGTCTGGTTTTCAGAGATACTGAGCATTCTAAAGTTTCTACTGATGTCAGCATTTCAGAGAAACTGCGCACATAAGCATATAGTTATCATTAAGCTTATGAGAAGATCCATGTCCGGGGTGGCTCTAGGTATCTTGCCACCAAGCATGGCAGGCAGGCTGCCTTCAGCGGCTTGCCTGCAGGAGGTACCCGATCCCGCGGATTCGACAGCACGCCTGCGGGAGGTCCGCCGAAGCTGTGGGACCAGTGGACCCTCCGCAGGCATGTCGCTGAAGGCAACCTGCCTGGTGCCCTCGCAGCAACCAGCAGAGTGGCCCCCATGGCTTGCTGCCCCAGGCACATTCTTGGTGTGCTGGTGACTGGAACCGCCCCTGCCCATGTCCAGCAATGAGATTGCTCACTGCTTAGAATAGTCTTCAGGAAGCATTTTAAGTTACTGTTGACTATTGCTGTTATTGGCAGCAGTCATTAGCTTTCAATAGTGCCAAAATATACTTGGCTCTAACTGAGGAAGACACATGCCCTACCTACCACAAGAGATCTCTTTAGAACTACAAACTAGGGATGGGATTTTCAGAATCACTCTATACATCCGTCACTTAGCGCCTCTGTTGCTACCCAGTGAACTGCACTGCCTGCCTAGTTCAGATAGTTTCATAGTCACAAACACACACCAGGTTATCTTTCACCAAGGTGTGTATTTATTCCTTTCTTACATAGTAACGCTATACAATGCAGGCTTACAGCAAGGATAGGTTTCCCTACAGTCCTGGGTACTAACAGCCACACTTAGAAATCCAATACATAATTTAAGTGCCTTAGTGCCAGCTGGGGAACCCAGTTTGGAACAGAAGCAACTCAGGCAATGTGGTGTTTAGATGTGCTTTAATTATTAGAACTGGGAGCACTGGCTGTTGGGAGTCTGAAAGGACAGGAAACAGGAAGGAAGGGGGAGGAGTTGAGGAGGCTGAGTGAGAGTTACAGAGTGTGCAGCAGCAGCTTGGTAAAGAGGTTTCCATGGTAAATAAAGTCCTGTTGAAGCTTGTTAGTACCTTGCCTGCTTGATACAACATTTTGGTGATGAGGATGGATCTTCTGCCTCTGAACCCACCTGTACCCTTTCTGCAAAGCCCAGGTGAGCCTCCAATTGCTTTTACTGCCTGGATCCATATGTTTGAGACTTATCTGCTTGCAATCTGTGCTACAGAGATTTCTGAAGTAAGAAAGTGTGCTCTGCTAATCCACTGCCTTGGAGCAGAAGGGCAGCGTATATTTTACACTTTTCCCCTTGTAGATGATAAATATGAGACTGCACTCACTGCATTAAAGAACTTTTTTGTGCCAAAAGTGAATGTAGTAACTAATCGCTACAGATTTTGCCAGTCTGAGCAGAAATCAGGGGAGCCTATAATGCAGTATATTGCTTCCCTGAGGAGTCTGATTGTAACTCATGACTTTGGGAATATGGTAGATGAGATTAGAGACCAGCTCATTGAGAAAACAACCAGGCTTCCTGTAAGAGAACACTTAATTCTAGAGCCACAACTTATATTAGAAAAAGCAATAACCATTGCTACTCAGATTGAGTCAGTTACAGCTGAAGCCAAAATAATGAGCAAAGATAGAGGAGGCACAGTCCACACTGTGACTCCTTTGCAGAAAAGTTCACTATTGCTGCAAACAATTGCAAGACGAAAACTAATGAAAAGCCACTGAATCAGCAAATACAAAATACAGTAAAAGCATGCTTTCGCTGTGGATCCCCACAACATCTTGCAAGCTACACAGGATGTCCAGCAAAAGTAGCTCAGTGCAATCATTGCAAAAAGATTAGCAAAATGCCCAAAGTATGTCGCAGTAACGAGATCACCCAACAGGTGCATGCAGTTACAATACCAGATGTTACTGTGTTGAGTATGGACAAAACCGCTACTGCACATATTCCAGAACGGATAAAGTGCACTGTAAACATTTCCGCCATACCCTCAGGCAAATCACACTCTATTCAGCTAGTGTTGGACACTGGCTCAGCAGTATCTATACTACCTGATCCTATTTATTTGTATTACTTTAAAGACATGCCTCTGACTGAACCCAAACTTCAATTGGTGTGCTATTTGAAAAACCATATTCCAGTACATGGTTGCCTGCCAGCAATACTTACTTTTGGTGATTTGCTGTGTAACTGCAGAGTTCTATATTGTCCACAAAGGTACTTCTATCCTTGGCAGAGATTTATTGGCTGCTTTAAATCTCAGAGTAGTTAATGGACGAATTGATCTTCCTCAGCAAAGTACTCTTGCGGTGTACACACACCAGTTTCAGCTGGGACCCAACACCAGGTTGAGGAGAAACTCAGCTGTGCTTATGGGTTTCTGCATAAAGTTAAAAGGTAGAAAAATGTGATGCCTGTACGACAAATTACAGCGCTTACCATTTTCAGTCAGGGAAGCTGTTTCAGAGGAACTTAGAAAACTTGTTTAAAATGACATTATTGAAGAGATTAACCCCTCAGAATGGGTTTCACCTATAGTGATGACACAGAAGAAATGTGGAGGCATTCAGCTTTGTGTGGACTTAAGGGAGCCAAATAAAGCTATTGTGATTGACAGCCATCCTCTTGGGCTCAACTGTTTTGCTCCTTAGGTGTTTTTAGGTTTTTTTTTTTTAACTGTAACTAGTATAATGAATCTGTTCAGCTAGATTGCTTTGAAAACCAACCGTTCTGTATAGCAGTTGTTTGTGTATTGAACACACTCAACCGGGAAACACCTGTAACTCCTTTGAAATATTACTCCATGCATCAAGGAATGAGCTTGGGCAGGATATATATTTTTAAAGCCTTTCCTGCCTAAAATGAGGGCAGACAGTCAAGATAACACAATGAAGTGCTGCATAGTGTTGTGCCTGTCTCTTCTCACTACAGCTCTGGTTTGAACTAGCTGTTCAGGCAGGCACAAAGACTCTGATGAACAAGGCCTTCCAAAGTTGTAAGTTCACTGTTATCCCAGTATAAGATCCCCGGCTGCCTGTGTAGTCACTGGAAAGGCTATAAAATACACAGCTAGTGGGAAATCCAAAATATTACACACAGAAGAGCCTATAAACTGTTGCCTTTATTTTAGCTTAGTAAGGACTTGTTCAAACTGAGTAAAAACTTGAGTAAAGATCTCAGGACTACATAAGCATAGTTCATATAAGCTAGGTATAGAAAGGTGAGGGGGAAAATACATGTCAGGTGGTTGAATCTTGTGCTCTGGTTTTATTTCCAGTAGCAATGCCTGTTGGGGTCATTACACATCCTGGCATTTGAATTTATAAATCATGCAAAAGGAAAATATATTTGCAGCTGCAGTTTTTCTTGTACACAAGTAGGGGCCTGGCTGAGATCCTTTTTAAGATGTAACCCCCACAATTCAGCTCCATCTGTCAAACAAATAGGAAAACTCCCATATCTTATCTTGGATTTTAGGTTGAACAGATGGAAAACTTCAGCTCTAGATCTTTCTATCTCTCACAGACAAGTTCCAGGGCTCTTTTATTGTGGGCTTTGATTTAGGCTACTGGCCATTTAAAAAGGTACACTTGACGCTTTAATATTATTGAGAGAGAGAAAAAAAAAGTATTTGGTTTGTCAAGGATCAATCTGAAACTAAATAAACTAGAGAGGATACCTCTTGACTCTTGTTCAATAGAAGAAATTGGTTGCTAAAACATTCATCATTTTATATAGCATTCATATTACCTGATATCTCACTAAATCACCCAGATTATGAAATAGACACTTTTACCAATAGATCATGAATATTTGTGAATTGCTTTTAGTGTTTTAGGGCCTGATCCAAAGTCAATGGAAAAACTTTAGGGGTATTATTCCTTTTTTCCCTCCAGTTATGTTTCCTGAAGCTGGCACGTTCCTCTTCTTTGTGATCCAGCTGTGATGATAATACTTTCCTATCTCACAAGAATGTTGAGAGACTTTATTAATAAATGATTTTAAAGAGCTTTGAGAATCTTGGATAAATGGTGCTGTATTCATATAAGTAGTAATAGATATGTTTTTCACAGTACAAAATGAGACCATGTAAAACACAAAACCATGGAAGGCTATATTTGAGAGAAAAAGAATAATGAAATTTGAAGGCTTGTTGTCCTTAGCACAGAGTCATGTAAGTTTGATTTCAGTGACATATGAGAAGACACTAAACGTTAACATGGAAAATCCACTATATGTAAAGAGTATTTGGCGTGTATGTGTGTACACAATAGATGTAATGTGGTAGATAAAATCTATTACAGAAGTATTCAGGCTGCTTTGAATACTATATGAATTGGCTGCCTCTAATGCAGGATTAATGAATAGATTTATAGATTTTTTTCTTTTTCTTTTTCTTTTTTTTTTTAAAGCCTGAAGAAACCATTACACCATCTATCTGACCTCCTGTTTAATACAGACCATAAAATTTCATGGAGATATTCCTGCACTTAATGGAAGATCTTGTGTTTTGGCTAACGCATACATTCCAGAAAGGCATGCAGTCCTGATTTGAAGACAAGCAGAGATAGAGAATCCACTGTTTGTTCCAATGGTTAAACACCTTCACTTTTAAAAATGTGCATCTTCTTTCCAATTGGAATGTGTCTGGCTTCAATTTCCAGCCTATGGTTCTTGTTATGCCTTTCTCTGGTAGATTACAGAGCCCTTTATTATTCAGTATTTTCTCCCCATGAAGATACTAATATAATCACATCACCTCTTAATCTTTTTTTTTTTTTGACACACTAAACAGATTGAGCTCTTTAAGTCTCTTACTGTAAGAAATTTTCTCCAGTCCTTGACTCATTTTGCGGCTTTTTTATGCACTCTTTTTACTATTTCATAATGTTGACACCAGAACTGGACACTGTATTTTAGTATGTCTTATCAATGCCATATGCAGTACCACCTCCCCGTATTTTCTCACTACTCCCCTGTTTATTCAGCCAAAGAGTTAATTAACCCTTTTGCTTCTGCACTGCATTAAGAGCTCATGCTGAGTTGCTTGTCCACTATGACCAAGTCCTTTTCAGAGTCACTGTTGTCCAGGATATAGTACCCCTTTCTGTATTTATGACCTAAATTCTTTTCATATCTAATAATAATAATATAATATAACAATGACCTTGCATTAGGCTGTATCAAAATGCATTTTATTTGAATGAGCCAGTTTCACCAATCTAGGTCATTCTGTATCATGGCTCAATCCTCCTCATTCTTTTCCACTCTACCAATCTTTGTCATCAGCAAATTTTGTCATCAATGATTTTACATTTACTTCCAGATCATTGATAAAAATATTGAATAGCATCGGTCCGAGTTCCAGTCCAAATCGAACTCCACTAAAAACACCCCATTCAATGATAATGTTGAGCTCCGTCAATTAGCCAGCTCTTAATCCATTTAACATGTTCTTTATTGATACTGCATTAATCAGATAATTGGTATTAAATCAAATACCTTACAAAAGTCTATTGTGTCTATTCATCAACCTAATTCGTAATTTCATTAAAAATTAAATCAGGTTTGTTTGACAAGATCTATTTTCTATAAATCTGTGTTGACTGGCATTAATGAATTTCCATGCTTTAATTCTATATTAGATTTTCCATTATTTTGCCTGGAATTGATATCAAATTAGCTGACCTATAATTACTCAGGTCATTCCAGTGCCAAATATTTTTTAATATTAGCACATTAGCACTCTCATAATGTTCCCAGCATTCCATGATTTATTAAAACATAACATCAGGAGGCCAGAGATCTCTCAGTCAATTCTTTTCAGACTCTTGTGTACAAATTATCCAGGCCTGCTGATTTAAACATTATTTATCCCTAGTAATTGTTTGTTTGTTTGATATCCTCCTTAGTTACTAATGGACTGGAAAGTAGTTAATCATTTGATGTGAATACATCATCCTGCTTCTTCCCAAATACAGACACAATTTTTTTTTGCCTTTTCTGAATGACTATTAATAATTTTACCATCACTATCTAGTAATGGACCTGTGCCATTGATGGGATTTCTTTTGTGCCTGATGTATTTAAACTTTTTCTTATTTCTCTGAGCCCCACTAGCCATGGATTTTTCCACAGATACCCGTAGCTTCAGGAAATTAACCCTGATTGGGGCTGTTTGCCTTTATTGAATGTAATGAGGTAAAGATCACTGGTCCCTAGGCAACCACAAGCTTTGAAACTATAGTAGGAGAGAGAGAGAGAGAGAGAGAGAGAGAGAGAGACACACACACACACACACACACCAACTGATTGGGGCTGTCCTCGGTTTGCCCTTATTGAATGTAATCAGGTCAAGATCACTGGTCCCTAGGCAACCACAAACTTCCAGTCCAGGGATCAGTTCATTTTTATTCATCACAGATAGACTTACCTCATGTTGGATAATGTGTTAATACCTAATTACGATTAAGTATATCCTTACATACATTCCAGCTATCAAATAGATTTGGTATTTCAATAGATGGAATGTCCCTGGGTATATGTTTACTATTTTAACACAAAGTGTCTAACCTCTGTTTTGCATTCCTTTCTGTGACTTCCTTGATCAGATCTAAATCCAAGTTTTCCTTTATCAGATATAAATCCAATGTGCAGTTTTTTATACGTAGAAGATGTACAACAACATTCACATACCACCAATAAAACCATTGTTTAAAACTTGGAAGAGGTGAGTTTCTTCTGGCCAATTTTTAATCTATGAGGGATTTTTAGTTAGCTAATTAGTTATCATTTGTGGTATAAACTGTGATTCAAATATTGCCCATCAACAAGGACAATGAACTGTAAAAGAGCTTAGTCTTTCTGTGAATGTGTGCATCAGCCTGTGAAGAATGGCTACAAGGGCCCTAAAGAGTTGGGTGGTCTTGTCACCTGATACTAAAACATTACCTAGGACTTCTTGTAACTTTCCACTGTATGAGAAGCAGGGTCCAACTAGAAAACAAAGAATTTGCCTTATGCAAATTCTATTTAAGGGTGGGGAGTGAGGTAATCCAGGTTGTCAGAGCTCCCCTGCTATCCCACCCAAGATAACTGTTGGGGGGGGGGGGCGGAGAGAAGAACTGGGCCCAGGCTGGAAGGGCATCTGCCCTGTGAAGAACATTATTAGAACTCACATTTTAACCAGTTTCTTTAGTGTATTAAGTTTAGTTTGCATGCTATGTTTTATTTTCTTAGTAATCTCACTTGTTCTGTCTGCTACCTCCTTGACTACTTAAAATACACCTGTTATAGTTAATAAATTGATTTCTGGTTTATAATACAACCCAGTTTATGTGATTTCTAACTAGGGTGGCAAAAAATTGTACATTCCCTCTTCCACATTGAGGGAAGAAGCGAATATAATGTATCTTTGGGTCTGTACTCCAAGGAAGGTGGACCAAGTCCCTTAAGCTGAGTCTTCCCAGAGCTGATCTGCAGCTGGGTGTGGCCCTGCCTGTGTGTATGTTAGAGGAGGTTTTAAGAGCTTGGCTCAGCAAGACAGGTTAAAGAGGGCCCATGCTGGCAGAACAGGTAGACTCAGTGGTATCTCAGCACATCAGGTGCCTTCCCCAGGGGTCCAACCTAACATAGTTGTAACTGGAAAAACTTATTAAACTTTTGTAGTAAAAGCTTTAAATTTCTCACTGTGTGTGTTAAATTTTGGGAGGCATCTAGAACTCTAAGCAGGCATTAAAAAAATGAATAAAATAAGATACAACTTAAGCTTCCGAAAGCACAGTTTTTCCTAGTACAGTATGTACTGAACTTTGAACATAGTTACAAAACTGAGATCACACAGAGAATTCTTAGAAAATAAAGGTTCAATATAAAACAAAAAGCAACACATCATACACTAGGAAGGACAAATAAGAGTTTGATTATAAAACTAATATTACATTATACAATCAACAGAAGGTTGGTATACAATTTAGCGAGTAACGTTACCGTGTTGGTGGTGGTTCTGTAAATAGTAGATATACTCCTGATTTTGCTAATGAGAATGTCAAAATTCCAGTTTACTTACTGAGAACAGGATTTGGCCCATTGTCCTTGTGCCACAATATGTCCAGTGAAATGAGGCTTTGCTAGTTACCCAGGGTTTTAGTCTTGTTCTCTGCTGTGAGTTGTAAATGAGGCACAGCCAGAACCTTGGGCATCTTATTTCTAGGGGGATAAGATGCCTTTTTATCTTTGTCTTTTGCAAAACGTATTTTAGTAATTGAGTGGCCATTTTGTTGCAGTCATTTATAATTGGTTAAATTAAGGGAATTTCATATTGTATAGTCAAAGGATGGTGCTTCCTCATCTGGTCTGTTTGCAGTGCATTAGCTTATTTTTGTTTGCTTGCTTGAATTAAGAAGAAGATTGTAACTCTTTGAGTATGGGCATTTTGGGGCATTCTCGTCCATAAAGAGGGCTGAGTTCAAAGACTACGACATAGGCCCCAGGCCTCTTCTTGTAACTCTTGACTAGAAGTAACTTGTAGGCAGACAGAACTCTAGGTCTGATAGTCATCTTTATGCTCGGAGTTCCAACACCTGATGCAATATGACTCCTCACATTTATAAAGTTACCTATGTTTGTATAGGATCATAATGCATACGTTCAAGAAAGCCAAATTAAGGTTGCATGAACAACATTAATTCTGGTATTTCCTAACTTTGGAGTGCTTGACTTTGTAAGCTTAACATTCATACTGGTTTTTGCATGTAATTTAAAAACAGGAGGCTGGGGTAGAAAGTATATATTTAAGATGTCCTAGCTCTTCTGCACAGGTTTACCTTTAACAAGAGAAATGTGTTTTGGGGACAGATTCACAACCAGTGACAATCAAGGTAGCTTCAGTGACTTAAATGGAGTTACATTGATCTGCACCAGTGGACAATCTGGCCCTATACCTTTTTAGGACTAGCGCTTGCTCCCACTAAAGTCAATGAAGCAGGGTCATTCCCTTGTTATTTAAAATGGAATTGCCCTTGAAAAATATCATGGGCTTAAATGATAGAGAAACAATATTTGTGAAGTTGAACTAATTTTGCAATCCTCCCCCCGCCCTCCCCATGAGAAGTTTCTAAAATCAACCCCATCAATTTAAAACATCAACTTTTCTTATTTAACATCTTAAGCATACAACCTTATATTGCTTATCAGTGTTTTTCAATAAAAAAAGTTTGTAACTTTCAGTTTATAAAGGAGCAATGAAAATATCAACTAATTCCCTATGCTAAATATTAGAATTGTTGACTGAAAGTTTTTGAGCAGAAAATAACATTTCTAAGTAAGAGGCTGTGAAATTTTGCAGTATTATTTTCACACCTAAAGTGCTGTTTTGTTCATGCAGAGGCAGCAATGAATTGGAAAACAGAGAAAACAAAAACTTACACTTTTTTTATTTTATTTTAAGCCTTAAGCTAATTTACCACACTGAGTGATTAATGTTTTAATCAGGATTCCGAAGTTTCAGAATTAATCACTTCATCAACTGATTATAGCATATTTGAGGGAGGTAAAATTGTTACAAATAAAAATGCTTCAGTGATCATGAAATAGAACTGAGATAAATAACTTTGCAGTAAGTTTGGTTTCTAAGGGCAAAATTTTACCAATTAGTTGATTCTTATCTTTAATTACCCATTTTCTGCATTTGATCAGGGTTAGCACAGTGACTAAACTGACTATCACAAACTATGCTCAGAGTGCAGATTGGGTTTGTGGGAGGGATTTGCAGCTGAGCACTTTAGAAACACTTGATCACTGCTTACTATATATCAAAACATCTCTCTGGGGCTAGACCTGAATACATTCTTTTTCAGCTAGCAGAACCAGAAAAGATTATTTGGGTCATCCCATCTTCCAGGACTATCCCCTGTACCATTCCCTCTAACATATTCCCTCATCTATTCCATTGTGCAAAGAAGGTGCATCCCCACTTCTATTCCTTTTGCCTAATCACCCTCAAGACTAGAAATCTTTTCCTTAATGCCTACATTTCCTTCCCTTAGTTTCAAGCAATTGTTCCTGTCCTTCTATCTTCAGAGACAGTGAATACGTTTTCTTTTATTTACAGTATTACCTTGAAAGTAGTTATAGACAGTGATCACATTCTCCACGCAAACTCCAAGTTTTCTCTTTTCTTGACGACATAAATCCTTTTGTATTGTCTATTGAGTTTTTTTATTTTTTCCGTTTCTATTTGCATACATGTTGCTTTCTAAATTGTGGGGCCCAGAATGGCACAAAGACCTATGTAGAGTGGCACTGCTACTTCCTCAAGCAATATCCCCTGAAAGTTGCCAATCTCTTTCCATTATAATCCTCTGTCCTCTCAATCCTACAAGTTTACTAAACATTTAATATTTGGGGTGAAATGTCCCATGCTTCATCTCTTCTGGGAGGTATTTTTTTAAAACTTGAGCAAAAATCTTTTTGGATTTTTTTTTTAATGAGGAAGAAAGGAAAATATGCATTTCTTCCTATTTTAAGAAACTATAAGTATACGGTTTTTCTGACATAGCTATTGCAAAATGAAACAAAACTCTTAAATTTGACATTTGGCGTTGGTATGAGAACTTACTGAGGTCTAATGTTTTTAGTTGTTTTTTCCTGCGGTTTTTAGAAAGGCTTACTGAACAAGGACCTCACTGAAAGCCCCTGGAAGTCAATGAGAGTCTTTCTGCTATCACCACTGAGGTTTGGATCAGACCTCACCTACACCAAGTGTGCAGTTAAATACACATATCCTCCTTGTATGCAAGTAATGCTAGACAGCAATGCGAACAGTGCTACCAGCCTCTCCAAAAGAAGCAAAGTGTGAAATTGAGGCAGTACCCCATCCCCTTCATACCAGCCAACAGAGATGG
This sequence comes from Gopherus evgoodei, assembly GCF_007399415.2. Taxonomy (NCBI): domain Eukaryota; kingdom Metazoa; phylum Chordata; order Testudines; family Testudinidae; genus Gopherus; species Gopherus evgoodei. The sequence goes on from NC_044327.1 coordinate 27,876,013, forward strand.
GCCAATGCAGAGGAGAGTGCATGCTGCATTCCTTCAAAGAATATGACAGTGGTCCATCTGGACTAAGCTTCCCTGCCACTACTATATTATTGACAGTCTTCTGCGTCCAGTGCATCTCTGCTTCCTTCTGCTGTGGGGCAGTGACTGTACATTTATGCTTTTTTAGTCAGTACATAGCACTCATCTATCACTACAGAAAGTGGAGAGATTTCTCTGGCAGGAGAGGGAAGTTTATACTTACCAAAAAAAAACATATCTGAAAGAGCCTAAAGGAGTTTCCCAAAGGAAACCATGAAGGACTATTGGGCTTAAATTTCTTTTTCTTGTTTAAGATTCAAACATCCATCTCAGGGTTAAAAAAAAATGGAATTTCAGAAAGGACACTGGAGCGGAAGCAGAGATAGCAATGCAGTGTTTTAGTTAATGCCTCCATTGAGTTGGCAGAGGCACCCATAATTGTCAGACAAGTCATTTACTTGACAGGAAACATAGCCACAGTGAGTGTCAGGCAGAAAAATCAGAGTTAATGGTCCACCATGAAATTTTAGTTTCAAAACAGAATTAATACTGTCAGCACAAGTGATGTGAGGCACATGCATACCCAGTGTCTCAAAAGAGATTCTCTCAATTGCGTCTCAGAAATAGAAATAATCTAAATTCATATTTTTTGCACAAAGGCCAGGTTAGTAAACAAACAAGCAGAAAAAGGGAAAAGTTTAATTAGATGAACAGATAATGGGCCAAAGGCTGGGCTGTGACCAAAGGAGTTCTTAGCATAACTTAGGAGGAAGAATACAAAGGTAGATTTTAAATTACCTTTGCACTCCTCCAGTTCTGGGCCAGTTGTGTGATGATCCAGTCTCTTGCATTAATTAGAGCAACCTGAAGGATCAGGGATCAGATGGGTATAAGTAAGCCCCAGATATATCTTTTATTGCTTCTGCTAGTTGCCAGGAAAGGGGGTAATATAGGAGTTGTTACACTGGTTCTATGCTATTTGGGGATTTCCTATGCATACAGATTACTTCAATGACAGATGGCAGATTTTAGGGTAGTTTTGTGTTGGTAGAGTGGTGCAAAGTTGTCCTGATGTACTGGTGAATCTGTCCTGTTGTATTAAATATGAGATAGACCGAGTTATTGTTCGTTACTTGAAAATGTATCCAAACTTCTGGAAATGTTGTAAAGTTCAGCCCAAGGTCTACATCTGAATCTTAACTTCTAGCAGGCCAATCTCCCACCTCCACCCCCCAAAAAAGAGAGTGGGTATCTGAACACTCTCTGATTTTGGTGAGGAACAGTTCCAGATCTGGATTCACACTTAGTGGCTCAAAGCTATCACTACTTGAAGAGAGTGTTGACGGGGGTGTGTCAGGATGGGGGGTAAAAATTGATTCCATTTCAGAGTCTTGTCTGAAGTAGGTGAATAATAGTTGCACGCCCCAGGGCTTATGAACCAACAAATGCAACTGAATTCAGCCTTCTGTAATTTAGGGAATATTTCCTTGGTAAGTATTAGTCATTCACAGGTTTGCATTTACATGCTGTTTATTTTAATCTCCCCACTTGTCTTTACTCCTCAGCTTTCCTAAAATATCCACTTTTAGTCTAGAGATACTTTGTGGTACTCATATATAGCATACATTGGAATTTAGGCATTCATTCACTTATTTCTTCCAGATGCTCTTGACTAAATAGAAAAAGGAGAGCTAAATTACTTGGTGATTGAAAAGCAGTTGCTAACCCATCAAGAAAGCTGTCAAGAGATTATACCATTATTTTCAAGGATAGAGATAGAGGATGATCTTAATCCCTTGAAAGAGCTGAACCACATGACTGTCAAAGCAATAAACTAAATTCTGAACGGTGAATGCCTCCAATACTGTATCATTTTGGATTGCTGCTTTTTGTTTTTATTTTGAACAAATATGCTGTTCAGTGTGAGTCTTCTGGTTCATACAAAGCACTAAGTCTGGTGTGAGGTCTCTTTCTGACCTATAAAGCTTTAACAGTAGACAGTCATTTGCAAATTAAAAGACTATTATCAATTCCAGTTGACTCCATGCCCCAATATAGGCAGAGATGAAATATTTGGGGAGCATTTTCCAAGGTCACTGAGGGGTTTTTTAAGTTGTGAAAACAAAATTCCTTTGGCTTCTGCCACCTTACCATCAAGCACTTAACAAAAATGTCAGTGATCATTAGAGATGTCCTTTTCAAAAAGGCATCTTTGTGCTTTTGAGGGTTCAGTTTGCACACATAGAATTTGCACCCACACTTTATATGTGCAGTTAAATTGGGGATTCAGAGCTGAGTATTTGTTGTGCCAGTGCAGAAAAATGTGCAGGAGTTTTCCTAGTAGAAAAAGGCCTATAAGGAATTGTTTAAGGCCATACCATTTCAGGCCATAGACTGGTTATACGCCTTAGATCAAAGTTGATATTTGGAAATGGAGATCAGTATTTTCATTAAAGATGGAATTCACCTGTGTAGCCGATGCACCACTTAAGCCCATTAACCTCCAAAATAGTCCTTGCATTGGTCTTCTGCACAGAGATGAATTTTATCACCAATGCTGTATCCTTGTAAAAAAGAAAGGAGTGAGAGATGCCCCAGGGGAAGAATGGTGGTGGGGACAGTAGATGTTCAGCTATGTGAATCTACCAACAATTCTATGAAGGGTCCCCAGTCTGGGGATGAGGATTTCTTCCCCCACAGAGATTCCAAGCAGCCAGGATCTGGGCCAAAGTGTTTAACACTTTAAGAACTTTAAAAATGTTTAAAATGTGATTCTTAACCTGCTTAGTGTGTCTCACCTTGGCCCCAATCAACTGTCATTGAAGTCAATGGATGAGACCCATATGAAAGTGGTAAAAAAAAAAACTTTAATAGAAACTATAGTGGAGCTGGTAGCAATGCCGTAGTTGACGTTCTGTTATGTATAAATGGATTGACAATATTTTCCAGTTTCACTCACTCTCATCAGTGGGACTGTGCATGAGCCAGCACAGAACATGTAATTTGCTGCTGGTATAGACCAATATGAAATCACTCTAGCCCTGGAGCAAGCAGGGGAAGAGGCAGATTCAAAGTTTGCTGGACTCTCATTGGCTCTCAGGGTAGCTTGTGGGATGGTCCAGCAGGACAGTATGTAAAGTAACAATCTAGCCCTTACTGTTTCTTTGCCTGTATTTTATTTTAAAATTAAATTGAGACTATTCTGAATACCTTTTGCAGCATGATTTTGTTTTTTGCTGGGAGGTTACTTTTCTGTTATTCCTGCAGCTAATATTTTTACCTTTTATGTCTTCACTTGGCCGCTTTGTCTTCTCCTTAGATATTGTGTACCTTTGGTGACTAGAGATAGTATCTAACCCGTGGATTCTCAGATAACATCTCTTTCTCTTTTTCTTTCTACTTCCTCTTTTCCTCCCACCCACTCCCTTCAGGTCCAATTCAACCTCACAGTAGTATATGCACTGCTCTCTTCTCTCTCGCTTTTATCAACTCAGTGCTTTATGTCACTAGGCTTCTTAAAATTTCTTCTTCTTCTTCTTCATGGCTGATAGTGGTGCAAAGTAAAAATAAAAAGAGGTCAGCTGTCCTTGGGAAAAAGTTTTCTAAGAAAGCAGAAGAAGCTCTATTTAAACTTTTTAGGACACGCCTGAAGAAAGCAAGCCCTTTAAATAAAGTTATCGCAAAAGTCATGACTTTTTGGATCTCTTGTAATATTCTCCTTTCTCTGAACACAGAAGTGTCCTTGAAACTAAAAGTCTTTTGTATTCCCAACTCTCTATAATGTGCATGGGTAATACCCAACATTTGCCATTGGCAGACATGGCAAAGTGAAGATAATCTATGCTAAAGTCTTGATGCAGCAAATAATATGCTTAATTTTGATCAGGTGAGCAGTACCACTGAAGTCAATGCAGTTTCTGCTGAAGGCAATGGAATTATTCAAATGCTTACATTTAATGCATGCTTAGGTGTTTGTAGGACTGGATCTTAAAACTGATGATTTGCATCCAAGGTTGGCTCCAGGCACCAGCTAAAGAAGCAGGTGCTTGGGGCAGCCAATATGGAGGGGTGGCACTCTGGCCGCTATTGGGGCGGCATGTCTGGGCCTTCGGTGGTAATTTGGCAGTGGGTCCCTCAGTCCCTCTGGGAGCGAAGGACCTGCTGCTGAATTGCCACCAAAGAGTGGAGCGGCACGATTGCGCCGCTGTGGCTTCTTTTTTTTCTTTTTTTTTCTTTTTTTTTTCCACTTGGGGCGGCAGAAAACCTGGATCCAGCTCTGTTTGCATCACTAAAATAATAACTGATTAATGAATGTTTGTTTATTCATAACATTTTAGTGATCTCGAGGGGACTACTTCCACACTCGTGCAACAAATCTCCCATTAACTTCAGTGGGAGGATCCTTTGCACTAGGAAGTCTGAAGTGAGCCATTTGTATTACTTTCTTGATTTTTTTCCCCTCCATTTTCTCAAACGCCATTTTATGGTTGAAAGACCAGGGAATAAGCACAGGAGTGAAACTAATGACTGAGATAAATCTATCTGGACACATATAGCACCATGACATCAACTGTCCTAAATTTGTAATGTCCATGTTCAAGACATGAGATTAAAGATCTAAAATACAACTCTCAGGCCTTTAGGGATTCCAAGTTCACTGCCATGAATTTTTTACTTTCAGATTTAAATTTTAATTGTCTCTAAAAGTCATATCTTGTAAATAGACTAGTTTCTGAAAATCTGCTGCTCTCTGAATAGTGGCTCTTGTATTTCAATTGAAACAAAATGAGACTGAGCTTATTACTCCTATTCTGAAAGGTCATTTTGTGAAATGACTATATTTGTGACTATATTAGAAAATAAATCATTTAAAGCCATCCTATGGATGTCTCCTGGCTTGAATGTCTTAGAACCTGCTGTAAAACTATGAACAAAGCAAAGAAGCCTGGTTATTTCAAACTGGTCTAAAGCTGCCACCTTCTGGTAAGTAACTAGTACTTTTTGTCAACCAGTGTTTGCTGCATGATTGCATTTATAGGATGCATTCTATCCTTAATCATTGCTTAGAACTCTGACATATGCCAATGCTGTACATAGACAGAGGGTAACATTCATTCTTGCTCTTACTATTGGAGAATGAAAACAGTATCGATACAACAGACACACATCCAAGAAATAGGATCTCGACTGCCAGGAGCCTTTGGGTTGGATTCCTTGCTCAGTGCTCGTCAGCCTGGCATGCACACTTTCTCTTCTTGCACTACATCTTTTTCTGGTTGACTATACAATACGTCCTTCCCATTGCTTCCGGGCCACACCAGGACTTTCTGTTCCTCTGAGGGACTATGTGACATTCTCTGTGTGCTTTCAGAGTCCTCTCCCAGCTGTCACTGTGCAGTTAGTGAACAATATATAAAATCCACAGGACGTTGCCTACCAATCTTAAAGCAACAGAGTGACTAACTGGCAAACCAAGGCAGACTTTTCAAAGGGTGCTCAGAATTGCCTAAACAATTTCTAACATGCAGACACAATATCAAGTACTAGCTGCTATAGGTTCAGAGCAGCAATTTGCTTTAGATAAACCTACAACATTTCATATGGTGATCAGAAACCTGAACAAACCTAATGAGGTCATTGTTCTCCATGCCTCCTCCCAACCCAACTGTTGTGTCACCTCATGGTCTCTTTCTTGGTAGTTAGCAGGAGCAGGCGCAGTCCCCTGGAATGGTGACTCAAGCACAAGGCCAGTAACAGTAGAACATATATTACGGAAAGCGGGACAGAGGCAGCTCCCTGCCTGCTGATGAGTTTGGTGACTACAAAATATTTTCACTTTTCTTGACCAGGAACCACTCTCACACCTGACCTTCCTCTTAGGATTACTTCTCGAGTCCTTCCCCTCTGGCAGGAGCCACGCTGTTCAGGAGCTCTCTGTGGACATACCACATGCATAGACCCAGCCAGCATCTTACCTCACTTAACAATATTCTTCTTTCCTATCCCACCTAGCAGCTTCTTTCCTTTTTCTGTCCACAAATAAATGGGCCAGCATGCCCATTTGGGAGTGTATTAGGCTCTTGCTGGCTTGTTTATTCAAATAAATCTAGCATGTTAGTGAGCTTCCTGGAATGCATTATCCTTCACCCTAGGAAACTCCTAACACCCACACTTAAAAATCAGAAAATGACTGGCTCAGGATAAATATGATGAGAGTCCGCTATAAATTTCAAGGAAGTATTAAAATGAGATCTGTCAGGAGAGTGAACAACACTGAGTTTCTATGACAAATTCAGAAAACACCACCACCCCATTGTCTTGCTGCAGGAGAGGCGGGATTCCGAAACTCCAGAACTGTCAGAATCTCACTGGGGGCTGAAGTGCACTTGTGGGAACATTTTCAACTGAAGAGGTTTGGCAAATGTTTGGGATGATTTTCTTTTATATGTAAGCTCATCGCTGATATCTGGAAGGAGTGGCCATAAAGCTATGAAATGTATCAATAAAAGATCAACTACTTTCTCCTATCTCATCCACATATGATTTAATCTTTGTCTTCTGGCTTTAGGATAAGAAACATTCTGATTCTAATTGACACAGGATCAATGACAAGCTCCCACTGACAGCCGAGTGCAGAATTAGACCCTTAGGGTATAGCAGCGATTGCTTGTACTCCTGGTGTTGTCTGAGACACCATGCAGGAGGTAAGCCTGGCAACCCTGATTCACATCTCGTTCAGACAGATTTTACATTGGTGACTTCCCTGGAGTTACTCCTGGTTTATACCAGTATAGATGAGATTGGAATTAGACCCAATCGCTCTGGAAGCTCCCACTGTCTCCACAACCATGCAACACTATCAGTGGTTTAGCTGATCTATCCCTATTAATGTATAAACTATAATTCAGTTAAGCCTTATGCAAAGTTATTATATAAATCAATACATTTGTAATAAGGATAATCAACCAGACTCTCATACTCACCAGTTCTCACAGACATACTATGCTGTCATTTCACAGAGTTGTGGTATATTGTAATATACACGTGTGCATTTTGCAGCTCTTCACATGCATGCCCCCTTGTTCCATTGATTTCCAAGCCTCTTTCTCTATGTTAGATGCAGGAGAAACTAATTTCAGTGCCAGTCTTTTGCTAAATATGACAGGACCCTGGAAAGTTTTGCTACAAGATTTAAGAAAAAGAAAGAAAGGAGATTATTCATAAAGCTCATCTGAAATGCACGGTATGCATAATAACACAAAAAGAAAAAATTGTCATTAGGCGCATTTTCCAGAGGCTAAAATATTTCCCCTAAAAAAGTTTAAATAACTGCTTTAAAACCACTTGCATCTTCCATAGGGATGGAGATACAGCATATGACTTATATGTCCTCTAGGAACAATGCTTGCATATCATGACAACCTGTTGGCATCAATGACCTAGCTATAATTCATATCCGTTAAGTCTCTGGTCTTTTTCTGCAAGAAACAACTACTCCCAACTATATGTCATCCTTCCCTCCTTTTAGCAATGTGTCCCATGCAGAGGGCTTGTTTGTCCACTCACTGACAGCCATATAAATGAGAAGTAACCCCATCAAAATCAGTGGAGTTATACTAGTATAAAGCTAAAATGAGAGGAGAATCAAGCCCCATATTTTTCTACCAAGGACTGAATACCATTTGCAATAAATCTCTCTATTGGGCAATTTAACTTTTTCAATGCCAGAGAAGTCTGTAGGGATGTTTTTCGGTAAAGGGAAAACTGCTGAGTGAAGGACTATCCAGAGCAAGCTCAGAAGACAGCAGTGGACAAAAGCTAAATAAAGAAGAGAGTCAGTGGATGGAGAAAAACTGTGGGAATGGGAGAAGTTGTAATGAAAGGCTTGGCAGATACACTATGAGGTTCACCAATACCTGCAGCATATAAACTTTAATTTAAAATTATGATTCTAAATTATTTTTCAAAAACTCAGCTGGTGCAGACAAGATCCTGAAACAGTATTTCAGCATGATGCCCTATTCTCTCGCAATTTCCCCATAATGCTAAGAATATTTGCTGCTCTGTCTGTATTTTCCCCATTCTTGATTACCTTAAAACTGACTATCTACAATGGCCAAGAACTACTGGAATGGAAAGGACTAACTGTGATGTTTCTTTATTGTGATTTGACCCAGCTCACTTATAAAAAAAATAGGGAATACACATGATAAGACAGACAGGATCTCAAATCATTGGAAAGCATGCACTTTACTCTTGTCAAGATGCAGCTAAGTTGCACAACTAACTTGCATGAAGTTATTAATTTTCATATTCACCCCACCCATTACAGAAGCGTTGATCTGCTGCTGGGATTATTTGTCATGGTGCATGTCTCTCTTAGCTTTAGAATCTACATAAAGAGAGGGGAAAGAAAACAGGAAAGAGGAATTTTCTTTGTGTGGTGGACAGAGAAGAAGTAAGAAAGAAAAGTGAATTTATCTAATTTTCATTTCTTGTTGCATGTGAATCCATACTTTAAAAAAAAAAAAAGTGGCAGATCCAATTCACATCAACAGGAAGGAGGCTCAGGCCTATTCATATTTTCTCAAACGTTATGGCCAAATAAGGATATTCTGAGATCAACACAGTAGGTGCAATAGGAGCTTTCAGTCTCTTCAAGAGCTGGATAACCCACTGGCATGGATTTTGGCCACCTATAAAAAACAGTTTCTAGTTTATGAACGGTGCTCACAATATAAAGTTCCCTCTTGCAATATACATTAACTCACCTGGAAAATGGTATTGTAATGAAGGTAAGCAATCCTTTTGGATTTCAGCCATATATAACAATGTGATGATGCATTTCTTTCTCCGGATAATCAATAACAGTGAAAATGGTATCTGTCAGTAAAACTTCTCAGACTGAGCCTGAGACTCCACAACACAATGCTGAGGAGATAAAGACATATAATTCTGCTGACAGCCATTTTTCAGTTGTTTGATGCATGTCAGTTTCCACTTCCCTTATCTTTATTTTGAATGATTTTCTAAAGTAGCTTGCACTGACTCTCTGCCACATCACAAATATTATTGGGTATTTAATGCTGTTTCTTGCTGTCTCTGGCAGGAAGGAAAAAAGGTTCAAATCAGGGATATTTGAAATGCTGCATGAGGCATATTATCAACCAGCCAGATTCCATTTTTTTCTCTTTATGTGTTATAAAGTAACACTACAAAAAGAATAAAAAAGTAATCTCTCTAAAGCGAGTAGAATAAATGACATATATACTGTTATGAGTAAAACAAACACAAACAGTCCATTTATGTACAGCACCTAGCACATGGGTGCCTGAACACACTTGGCATCTCTGGGTAGGGGCAAGTTTAGATTTAGGATAAGAGGCTAAATCCCTACACAGTGGTTCCAATCTGAGTTTTGGATTTGGACCCATGTCTGATTTGCTTTCAGTACATTTTGATTCAGAATAGCTGATTGGAAAATGTTTTTCCCTGATGGAAAATGTTAACTTTTCATTAAAAAATAAAATAAAACCCAACGTTTTTCAGGGTTTTTTTTCTTTTTCAATTAAAAAATCAATTTTCTGTGAAAAGCAGACATTTTTCATGACAAAAATTGTTTTTTTGAAATACTATTTGTCTACTGAAAAATAAATTTAGATGGAAAAATTTTAACCACCCCTAAAAGTAAGCAAGTTACTTCATGGGGATATTTAAAACAGCTGATGATAAATTTTCTGACGGATTGTTTTTCCATTGGAAAATGGTGATTCATTGAAAGCAAAACATTTTGCAGAAATATAAAATCATAGGAATGTAGGGTTGGAAGGGACCTTCAGAGGTTATCTAATCCAGCCCCCTGGGCTGAGGCAGGACCAAGTAAACCTAAACCATCCCTGACAGGTATTTGTCTGTTCTTAAAAACCTGCACTGATGGGGATTCCACAACCTCCTTTGATAACCTATTCCAGTACTTAACAATTGTAACTTTTTGATTGATTTAGAGTACAAATTGCATGAGTTACTAACCAGAGTTCCTTTACTCAGGCAGCTACATACGATTATAATTAAAGATGAGATTGGTGAGCCACACATAGAAACATAAAATTTTTATTAGTAATTAGATACAAACAACTTGCATTGGAATTTCAGACAAGTAAGAGGAACAAGATAAATACAGCACAATCACACCTGTATTGCACACACTTGTAACCTTATGGAGACCATCAGAAGTGAAGATGAAGACAAAATTTCCTATGAAACAGCAGCAAAGAGTCCTGCGGCACCTTATAGACTAACAGACGTTTTGGAGCATGAGCTTTCGTGGGAGAATACCCACTTTGTCGGATGCATGTCTCTGGCAGGAAGGAAAACAGGTTCAAATCAGGGATCTTGAAACAGAACATCCAGCTCCCACCCAGCTCTAGCAGTTAGCAGTGATGAGTGGATAGGGAAATATCAGAATCTTTAGTGTGATCTCCCAAAGGTTCAGATTCTTCTCTGATCATTAGCAGAACTGCAGCTCCCCTAAGGTCTGCACAACTGGATTGGAAAGTTTACACCAGCAGGCTTTCTTTCAAGGTTTCTGGTACTTACCTCTTTTTGTCAGCATCAGAAATATTAGAAGAGATGATTATATGTGCTTCCATTTCATTCTGAATAGGAACCAGCATTCAAAAGTGCATAATATAAAGGAATGAGGGGAATTGATCAACTTTTAAAAATAGCTTACACAGGTAACAGAAAAGTGGCTGGAGGGCTGCATTCATTGGATTTGTTTATATTCTTTATTTGTTTACTGCAGAGACTGGGTTTTATCTATGTGTGGGAGAGTAAAGAAAGCCATTAGTAGACCAAACACATTGTACAAAGTACAACTCAAATGCATATCCAATTTTCTGTCTCAATACACATCATATTAATTTTAATATGTTCTTTTTATTAACGTACACATTTTCTTGGTATATATCGAGTGGAATACAGTTGGCAATATGTCATAATAGAGAGCTAACTAATCTGCTGGTCTTGATGTACAAGACAAAGCAGATGAATAATTCTTCAGTTCTTTATCTGGGTGAACCTGAATAAGAAAAATATACTACGGAATAATCAGTGACATTATTACAAATGGCCTCTGAGCCTTTCCTCTTCCAAGCTACACCATAGATAAGAATGTGTACCGTATTTACCCATCCTCCAATGCTTCATTGATCATATGTTCTAAGATGCTTTCTTGTATCTATTGGTTTATCTTAAATCTTTTCATTGTATGTGGAGTGGGGCAGCTGTCCCACTCTGATAGGCAGGGGTTAAAAGCAGCCAAGCTGGGCTTATTGGGGAAGCAGCCACAGCTGTGGCCAGCTCAGTCAGGGCCCAGCTGGCCCTTATAATAGAGCTGGGGACTAGGAGCTGGAGGAGTCTCACTCTAGCCTTGGATTGGAAGGGAAGAAAAGGGTTAGCTGCCTGAGAGGAAGGTACCTGAAGTAAAGCAGTGTTGGGGAAAGGGCAAAAGGAAGCTGAGGAGCTCTAGCCTGGTAAACCCCCAGGCTATAGGCCCTGGTGAAGGCCTACAGAGGTACTGGAGCTTCTGAGATACAGCCAGGGATAGGCAAAGGCAGCAGGTCCTAACCCCTTGCCAATGATGAGTGGCCATTACAGATTTCAGTTTGCCTCAGTGAGTGGGGGCTAGATGATGATGATTGACAGTAGCCACTGTGGCAAGGTGGGTTTAGAGGAAGGGTATACTGCTGTGGGTAGAACCCCAAGGTGAAGGGCATCAGGGTCTGGGAGGGACATGGGACCAGCAGCAGGTGAGACACCAGTCTGTGGAGGTTGTTCTGTATGCTGGAAAAGAGCTAATTCCCTGGATGACCAGCAGGTGGTGCCATGCTGGTGAGTCTCACCCCACTACCGTATGCTTTTTAATTTATTGCTAAATGCCAATTCACTCCTCCTTTCTATGATCAGTAAACATTGATAATCAATGAATTAAGCTAATAAGAGTGGTAGGTATCAGAGGGTAGCCATGTTAGTCTGGATCTGTAAAAGCAGCAAAGAGTCCTGTGGCACCTTATAGACTAACAGACGTTTTGGAGTATGAGCTTTCGTGGGTGAATACCCACTTCATCAGATGCACGTAGTGGAAATTTCCAGGGGCAGGTATATATATGCAGGCAAGCTAGAGATAATGAGGTAGTTCAATCAGGGAGGATGAGGCCCTGTTCTAGCAGTTGAGGTGTGAAAACCAAGGGAGGAGAAACTGGTTCTGTTATTGGCAAGCCATTCACAGTCTTTGTTTAATCCTGAGCTTATGGTGTCAAATTTGCAGATGAACTGAAGCTCAGCAGTTTCTCTTTGAAGTCTGGTCCTGAAGTTTTTTTGCTGCAGGATGGCCACCTTAAGGTCTGCTATAGTGTGGCCAGGGAGGTTGAAGTGTTTTGCTACAGGTTTTTGTATATTGCCATTCCTAATATCTGATTTGTGTCCATTTATCCTTTTCTGTAGCGACTGTCCAGTTTGGCCGATGTACATAGCAGAGGGGCATTGCTGGCATATGATGGCGTATATTACATTAGCGGACATGTAGGTGAATGAACCGATGATGGTGTGGCTGATCTGGTTAGGTCCTGTGATGATGTCGCTGGTGTAGATATGTGGGCAGAGTTGGCATCGAGGTTTGTTGCATGGATTGGTTCCTGAGCTAGAGTTACTATGGTGCGGTGTGCAGTTACTGGTGAGAATTCAGGTTGGCAGGTTGCCTGTGGGCGAGGACTGGCCTGCCACCCAAGGCCTGTGAAAGTGTGGGATCATTGTCCAGGATGGGTTGTAGGTCCCTGATGATGCGTTGGAGAGGTTTTAGCTGGGGACTGTATGTGATGGCCAGTGGAGTCCTGTTGGTATCTTTCTTGGGTTTGTCTTGCAGTAGGAGGCTTCTGGGTACACATCTGGCTCTGTTGATCTGTTTCCTTATTTCCTCATGTGGGTATTGTAGTTTTGAGAATGCTTGGTGGAGATTTTGTAGGTGTTGGTCTCTGTCTCAGGAGTTAGAGCAGATGCGGTTGTACCTCAGTGCTTGGCTGTAGACAATGGATCGTGTGATGTGCCCGGGATGGAAGCTGGAGGCATGAAGGTAGGCATAGCGGTCGGTAGATTTTCGGTATAGGGTGGTGGTAATGTGACCATCACTTATTTGCACCGTGGTGTCTAGGAAGTGGACCTCCCATGTAGGTTGGTCCAGGCTGAGGTTGATGGTGGGCTGGAAGCTATTGAAATCGTGGTGGAATTTTTCCAGAGACTCCTTCCCATGGGTCCAGATGATGAAGATGTCATCAATGTAGCGTAGGTAGAGAAGGGGCGTGAGTGGACGAGAGCTGAGGAAGCGTTGTTCCAGGTTGGCCATAAAAATATTGGCATATTGTGGGGCCATGCGGGTGTCCATAGCTGTGCCACTGATCTGGAGATATATATTGTCATTAAATTTGAAATAGTTGTGTGTGAGGATAAAGGCACAGAGCTCAGCAGCCAGTTGTGCTGTAGCATCATCAGGGATACTGTTCCTGACAGCTTGTATTCCATCTGTGTGTGGGATGTTCATGTAGAGAGCCTCTACATCCATGGTGGCTAGGATGGTGTTTTCTGGAAGGTCACCAATGCATTGTAGTTTCCTCAGGAAATCAGTGGTGTCACGGAGATAGCTGGGACTTCTGGTGGCATAGGGTCTGAGTAGAGAGTCCACATATCCAGACAATCCTTCAGTGAGAGTGCCAATGCCCGAGATGATGGGGTGTCCAGGATTTCCGGGTTTGTGGATCTTGGATAGTAGATAGAATAACCCTGGTCGGGGCTCTAAGGGTATGTTGATTTGTTCCGGTGTTAGTGTAGGGAGTGTCCTGACTGGATTTGCAGTTTCTTAGTGTATTCCTCAGTGGGATCTGAGGGAAGTGGCCTGTAGAATTTGATGTTGGAGAGTTGTCTGGCAGTCTCCTTTTGGTAGTCAGACCTGTTCATTATATATACCTGCCCCTGGAAATTTCCACTACATGCATCTGACAAAGTGGGTATTCACCCATGAAAGCTCATGCTCCAAAACGTCTGTTAGTCTATAAGAGTGGTAGGGAATCAGCACTTCAATTAATAGAGCCTGCTCCTATGAAGAATCGTGAACTACTGGATTTCATTACTTCTAGGGAACATAGACAAGACCGTTGAAAATCAGGCCTGGTATATAGGTGTTGAAATACAAACTTAGGAGCCCAACTAACAGACCAGTTTTTCCAAATTTTACCCACAGTTTTTGCTTCTGTAATTTTGCATATGAGCCCTCAAGTAATCTTACTCCAATTACTACAGGCTTTTCCCATCTTGAGCAGAGATTGTGGGCCACATCCTTCCATGGTGTTTATCAGCCTAGCATCATTGACTCTAGTATGCTACTTACCACCAGCCGAGGGTCTTGCACTGTGTCTTGTTCCAGATCTTTTGCAAAAAAGAACATTTGGCTGTCATGTCTGGAGGACAACACTGTATGTAACATTGCTTATGTATTAAATGCCTGCAGTAATCCAGAACTATGGCACCAGAGAAGGATGGAATAGGAACTTTATTTCTTTGTCTTTATTGGTGGGCATCAGAACCTCATTAGTTTTAGGAAGCATTTTATGTTTCGAGGAGATAATCAGCAATAATTACTGTACAAAGTCGATTTTAATACAGCTTTAATAAATGCCTTTGGACCCTAATGATACACCAGAAACACAGGAAAAAAACAAGGAGGTTGTGCCCTTGGCACCTAATAGCCCACTAATTGGAGTACTTCCCCAGGCTGTGGGAGACCAAGGTTCAAATCCCCACTCTTCTGAGAGGAGAAAGGACATGAACTTGGGTTTCCCACATCTAAGGAGGGTGCCCAAACAAATGGGCTATTGGGTATGAGAGAACAATATCACCTCCAGCTGGGTTTTGTGTAGAGCATAATTGGATTGCTGTGCTCTAAGTCAACCCTGAGCACAGACACCAGATCAGGCCCCTCAGAGCAAGATAAGGGGGAATGCCAGTTTTGTGAATCCAGCTGGGGCTTAGGCATTATTTAGGCACTAAGCGGCTTGGTGGTGTAGGGGCTTTTCACATGCCTACTGACAGCAACTGCCAAAAGTGGTAGTTAGGGGCCTAAGTACCCCTTTTATAGTCCATCCACAGTGTTCTCAAGAACGTCTTTCAGTTGGAGATATGAAGACTGTTGCCTATATGTTTAAAGATAGGAAAATTACCTTGTTTACTTTTAAGAATATTTGGGATCCATTTATAACCCAGATAACGTCACTGAACACTTTGACAATCTTGCCATTGCTCCACATATCCCCCCTTAATTTCTCTGTGTTCTTTAAGGTCTATTGTATAGATTATTGATATTCACAATAAACCACAAATCACCAAATACATAAAGGTGATAGATCTACAAATGGTTCATGAGATGAATTGAATATAATATGAAGGTGCTATCAGATTCCTCACAAACCCATTTTTAACCTTTATGGGTTTGCTGACAATAGTGATGGGTGAATATCAAAGTTTGCTTCCAATAAGCAGCCAGAAGCTCATATGCTCTTCCAGATATCTTGGATCTGCAAAATCAAACTCAAATTCTCAGAACAACAACTTTCTCGTTAGATTTTTTATATATATATATATAAATATATATTGTGCTTTCAGAGAGGTGTGCAATGCTGTGAGAGACTAACAGGGGAAGCCACAGTTTTAAAAATAAAAAAAAAAGATCACCAATCACAAATATTCTAGAATCACAAGCAATGTTTTTGAGAAATCATTTAATATAAGTGAAAGAAAAGAGCCAAAAGATATCTTAAGGCTAAACCATGCTGCCAGTGTTCTTCAGCAGAACTCTTTTTTGAGAGCAAAGTTCTGTTAAAAAATTGATGGTATGATATGGTCTTTGATAAAGGAATTAGAGGTATCATAGGTTTAAGAAGCTGGTTTATCCTTGATCAATGGAAAGGCATGTGATCTAGTAAGAGTCCCTGCTGTATTTTTCATGGTTTTTATAGAAGTACCACAAGTAAAAGATTTCTTGAGAAAAGGTTGTTCTTACCAATCAATTCTTTCGTTTTTCAAGGTATATATTTTGGGTGTAGCATTAGAAATGCAAACCGTTGCATGAAACATGCACTGTGTATGGTATTTGAAACTTTTTCCCAAGAGGATTAATAATCTACTAATATATATATATAGAGAGAGAATTTAAAAAAAAAAAATCTAAACACATCCTAGAGTTGACAAGCAGTTGTGTAAGCTAATGCTATACACTGAATATTGACATCTCTTCTGGTAGAGATGGCTAAGTCATCCATGTCAAAGAAGTTTATGCGTTTTTTTTTCTCCTTGTATAGTATATACAAACAAAGAGCATTATGTGAAATCATCCAAAATCACTTTATGCAAAGACCATCTATCCAGTGATTGTTTGCAAGCTACTCACTTCAACTATGTCTATGACTATTAACTATTTATAGTGTGTGAACGGTCACTAAGTCACATGGCACAATTTCATCTCCCTCATTTAATGATTTAAATGTTTTTGTAAACAGGAGGCAGGAAATCAAAGAGAGATGGATGTGAAGAAGACAGATTCTGCAATGAGTTCCACACAGTCAGGCCGACATGCCTATAGTAAGCCTCACTGAAGTCAATGGGGCTCCTTCAGGGGTGTAGCAATCTGCTTTGTTTGGAGCTTGTTGGAAGGTTAGGGCCCCAGTGGCTCTTATTGACACAGATCTCCACGTGATCCCACATTCCAATCTGGCAGACACATTTGCAAACAAAAGAATCGCTCACACAGATGCTTGTGAAAAATAAATAAGCTCGTTTGGGCAGGGACTGCCTTTATATTCTGTGTTTGTGTAGTTCGTAGCACAAGGGGGTCCTGGTCCATGACTAGGGCCCCTTGGTGCTACCACAATACATATAATAATAGCAATTAATAAAGAATAAGAGTTGTGAATTAGGCTGGTTGAAATATTGCCATCAAAATTGTTTTTGATGGTGTGACTATTAGGGAAATCTGGCTGTACAGCTTATAAATTCTGTGAGCGATTCAAAATTCTCTGAATGGATCTATATCAGACTGTAAACTACATTTTGAGTATAAGGCTGATCTTTACCTTCCTATTTTTTTTTTTTTTGAGAGCCATCTTGAACTAGAATTCTATAGAAATGCTGGCATGGGGCAAGCAATAGAGTTGTCAGTCTTTGATCAGCCATCCAAATTACAAAGAGGTGGCTGCTGCCCAGGGCAAACCAGCTTTCCAAATCTTAAATCAGAGGGAAGGCTGCCTTGGCAATGAAATCACCTTGGAGGGGTTTCTGGTCACCTCCTGTGGCTGATGAGAGAATTACCTGACAGAGGATACTGAAAGGTTATTGAAGGAGAGGAGCTGAGCTATTTGGGGCCATTTTTCTTCAAGCTCAAAAGGAGGAAGTGTCAACCCATCATGCAGAGGGTATCCTGCTTAGTTTCCTGCACACAAGTGGTTCCCCCAAGGGAAGAGTGATCTAGTGAGTGGCATGCATTTAGAATATTTGCTGTTTTCTAAATGATCTGTGCTCCCTTTTGCTTTATCAGTTATAGTAATGGTATGTAAATTCTGGGTAACGTGTATATGTTTCATACTTATTACGGGCAATCTGAGAGTAAAATGGTCACCCAGAAAACTTTGGGTGCAGTTTCATGAGAGGATGTGTTTAAATTTCCCGGTGTCTGGTGGGCCGGCAATGTGCCTAGGGGCTAGGTAACTAGACAGTGGGTTTCAGCACTTGGGATGGTTGGGTGCTTAGGTACCATGACGCTGGGGTAGTGTTTGGCCTGAGCTCTGATCAGGCTCCATAAGCTTAAAACACCCAGGGACCCAACCGCTTGGTTCTCCTACAGCAGTCTAGTGAGTGACCACAAGGGGACAACCAGGGTTTCAATTAAATGAATTTTTCATAGAAAGTGCTTTCTGCAAAAAAACTTTTTACTGAAAATCAAAAATTTGGCTTTTTTTCTAGAAATGTTTCAATTTGGCGTTTGCTGATTTTTTTAATTTAATTTTCTCAATTTTCCACAGGGAAAAAATTAATTGTGCTACTAGCACCACCAAAAGGCTAGACTGGGCACTCTTGCTCCTACTGAGTAGCACTCCACTCCACAAATTGACCATCTGTCTTCTGTATGTCTACTTGTGGAGTGAGGTTATATGCAACATAAGCAAGGTATCAGAATTTAGTCCTAAGTGAATTAGTTGTTTGTATCTGACCAAATACTTGTGACAGTTATTCATAGTATCCATCCAGGTCGATCTGTAGCCATGTCAACGATCCAGAAATAGGATGCTGAACACTATGCACAGATTAGAGCAGGGGTGGGCAAACTTTTTGGCCCGAGGACCACACTGGGGTTGCAAAACTGTATGGAGGGCTGGGTAGGGAAAGCTGTGCCTCACCGAACAGCCTGGCCTCTGCCCCCTATGCAATCCCTCCCACTTCCTGACCCCCACCCCTAACTGCCCCCTGGAGTCCCACCCCCTATCCAACCCCCCTACTCCCAGTCTCCTGACTGCCCCAACCCAATCCACACCCCTGCCCCCTGACAGGCCCCATGGGAACCCCCACCTATCCAAGCCCTCCATTCCCCATCTCCTGACACCTATCCACACCCTGACCCCTGACAGGCCCCCCAGGATTCCCACACTTATCCAGCTCCCCCTGTTCCCCATTCCCTCACTGTCCCCCAGAACCTTCACCCCGTCCAACCACTCCCTGACTGCCCCCCGGGACTCGCCGCCCCTTATCCAACCCCCCGGCCCTCTTACGATGCCACTCAGAGCAGTGTGTCTGGCAACTGCACCACCTGGACAGATCTGAACATTCTGCTGCTCTGCTCTACAGGAGTGCGCCACTCTGCCAGTCAAATTGCTGCCGGCGTGGCTGTGGGGGAGAGGAGACAGCAGGGGAGAGTCCAGGGGCTAGCCTTCCTGGCTGGGATCTCAAGGGCTAGGCAGGACGCTCCTGAGGGCTGGATGTGGCCTGCAGGCCATAGTTTGCCCACCTCTGATGTAGACCATTCCTGACAGGTGTTTGTCTAATCTGATCTTAAAAATATCCAGTGATGGAGATCCCATAACCTCTCTGGGTGCTTAACCACCCTGACAGGAAGTTTTTCCTAATGTCCAACCTAAACTGCCCTTGCTGCAGTTGAAGCCCACTGCCTGTTGTCCTGTCCTCAGAGGTTAAGTACAATAATCTTTCTCCTTCCTCCCTGTAACAACCTATGTACTTGAAAACTATTATGTCCCCTCTCAGTTTTCTCTTTTCCAGACTAACCAACTCCAATTTTTTTCAATCTTCCCTCATAGGTCATGTTTTCTAGACCTTTAAGCATTTTTGTTGTTCTGTGAACATTCTCCAGTTTGTCCACATATTTACTGAAATGTGGTGCCCAGAACAGGACACAATACTTCAGCTGAGGCCTAATCAGAGCAGAGTAGAGTGGAAGAATTACTTCTCGTCTGTCTTACAACACTCCTTCTACAGGGAGTCGAGTACCTGAAAAATCTATTTCAGAGAAGTAAGAGTTGACTGTGGACTTGAAGTTGATACATGAAAGTTTGCTTTAAGACTGTGGGGCAAAAGTAATAAATAAATAGGCAATTTGTATGCTACAAGGTATCAGTACAGTAATTGCTGAGACTTTTGGAGGAGGGAATAGCTGTGACCTGTTGGGCTGTGTTTGGCCAGCAGAGGGAGCTTGCAGGGAGCACCATCAGCGACAGTCAAAGCTTGTATAAGATCTGAATAGGGCCTTGAGTGATTAGGTATGTCAGCTTTCATAGATCCACAGCATCTTAGTTTCTTTCCCATTAGCAGACCTCTCACTATTTTCTTCATTCTAGTCACTAATGAATTCAGTCTTTTTATAATAGTGCATTTCCTGCAAAAGAAAATCTTTAACACATCACTTTTTACTGTATTGGGGCTGAAGATAAATTAACAGTGACAGCTGATTTAGGAGAAAGGAAATTATGGGAAAGAGGCTGCTGGAAACAAAACTGATAGGAGCCTCCTAAAATCTTTATCAGGCAGAGTGGTGGGTAAGACACACAGGAAAAGAGTTGTGGTTTGTGCAAAAAATTGTTTTGCTTTTTTCTAGGCAATAAGAAGTCCAATTTTGGCCAAAAAAAGATCATGTATCTAATAGTGTAAGGCAAAGGTTCTTCTTGCAACAGTAAATTAAACTGTTCTATATTTACAGTGCTTTGGAAGAGTTTGATTACTTGTACTACAGTAAGCAATGTTACTGGGATATCTGATAAACTTAGATAATTAGGCTGAGTGCAACATGTAGATGGCAATGTAAGATTGCGAAGTGATTGACTCACATGAAACTAAGCAGGAGGGCTAATTAAAGGCTTCATTGGACTTTCATCCATTTTGTGAAATAGAAGTTTGGCAAGAAATGTTCAGCTATTGAGAAATAGTTATACAAGACTGTTTTGTAATTCTGGGCCCAATTCTGCCTTTAAATATGAACTAACAGCTACCATTATTTCAGTGGGAGTTATAGGTGTATTGGAAGCAAGAATAGAGTCTAGTCACTTCTCTAAATGTTTTCATTGTTTTTTTATATTTAAATATCTATTGCTTTTAAAACAGGGATAGAAAACAATACATACATGTAATGTAAACTCTGGGCAAGCCACAAACAAATTAATACTATTCAAAAGTGCTGGCTTGATGTACCCTGTCTTCCCATAGCACCTCTCTGCCAATTTCATGTACCTCCCACTTGCCAATCTCTTTCCATGGGATACAAGATAGACTTTTGTGTCACGAGAAATTGTTCAGTTTTTTCGTTCATCTCATAAATAAGAGATGTAAATGAAGCAATTCTACCCTGTCAATTTAGTAGATTTATAAAAGTGAGATACTAAAGCAATTTCACCTGCTAAGGATCCATCTTTCTCCAAAACAAAGGTAAATGCAGTCCTTTTTATTTTTTAAACTTGTAGTCCCATATATATATAAATATATATATAATTTTAAAGTAGTAAATTTTTGCTCTACTGGTAGCTTATTTCATACCATTTCTGGACATTTATAAAACTATGCCAAAAATATTTGAAGTGAAGATATTGTAAAATGTGTCCAATAATCACCATGATAGCTGAAGTGCTATTTTATGTTTTGTTCTATTTGCATTCCTTTTGGAACACCAAGTGGGAGATCTTGAGTTCCAATAGGATAGTATAATTTGATGGATTGCAGGGCACTGCAAATTTCTGTGAATTCAAATGGCATTAATAAGTCTGTCAAACAGAAAATAGATTTTCATTTATTCTGTCCTAATATTGCTCTCACACACAACACATTGGTGTTGGAGGCTAACAACCTGAGTCAGTAAGTTACTTAAGCATGTGCCTAACTTCAAGCATGTGAGTAGTCCCATTGACTACAACTTCAGGAATGTGAACATTGCGCCTTTAAGATATTGGATATTCAAATACCTTTCAAGAGTACAAAGCAAGGGACAGAAGTAATTGACTTGCTGAATTGAATCGTTAATAAGAGTGTAACAAAGTTGAAAGAGCTGCAGCTGGATAAAGACAGGGATAGTAAAGTGCACAAAGAGACAAGGGCAGACAGCTTCAGAATATTTTTGAGCTCCAGATCATACAAACTCAGGATAAAGATTAGAGGCCCAGCACACAATGCTTGGGGTAAATTCAAGACTTTCTTGTTTACACAGACTTTTAATTCCTCCTTGCTCTCTGTCCCCTAGTTGGCTCTCTAAGGGTATGTCTACGCTACAGGATGATTCTGATTTTACATAAACCGGTTTTGTAAAACAGATTGTATAAAGTTGAGTGCACGCAGCAACACAGAGCACAATAATTCGGCGGTGTGCGTCCATGTACCGAGGCTAGCGTCGATTTCTGGAGCGTTGCACTGTAGGTAGCTATCCCATAGTTCCCGCAGTCTCCCCTGTCCATTGGAATTCTGGGTTGAGATCCCAATGCATGATGGTGCAAAAACAGTGTCGCAGGTGATTCTGAGTAAATGTTATCACTCATTCCTTCCTCCGTGAAAGCAACAGCAGACAATCATTTCGCGCCCTTTTTCCCTGGATTGCCCTGGCAGACGCCATAGCATGGCAACCATGGAGCCCGTTTTGCCTTTTGTCACTGTCACCGTATGTGTACTGGATGCTGCTGACAGAGGCAGTACTACACAGCAGCATTCATCTGCCTTTGTAAGGTAGCAGAGACGGTTACCAGTCGTTCTATACCGTCTGCTGTGCCATTATAAATTGGCGATGAGATGATGGTTATCAGTCCGTTCTGTACTGTCTGCTGCTGTCCTGGGTGCTCCTGGCTGGGCTTTGCTGAGGTCAGCCGGGGGCACAAAGTCAAAAATGAGAGTGACTCCCTGGGTCATTCCCTCCTTTATGTTTTATCTAAAAATAGACTCAGTCCTTCCTAGAATATGGGGCAAGTGTACTAGAGAACCAGTGTATCAGAGAACCAGAGAGCACAGCCACTCCGTGTCAGATCCCGTAGAAATGATGAGCTGCATGCCATTCATGGAGGGTGCCCCTGCAACAACCCCACCCATTGCTTCCCTCCTCCTCCAACCTTCCTGGGCTACCGTGGCAGTGTCCTCCCATTTGTGTGATGAAGTAATAAAGAATGCAGGAATAAGAAACACTGTGGGATAACTGGAGTCCTCAGTCTCCCCTCCCTCCCTCCATGAGCGTCCATTTGATTCTTTGGCTTTCTGTTATGATTGTCACACAGCACTGTGCTGTGGACTCTGTATCATAGCTTGGAGATTTTTTTTCAAATGCTTTGGCATTTCGTCTTCTGTAATGGAGCTCAGATAGAACAAATTTGTCTCCCCATACAGTGATCAGATTCAGTATCTCCTGTACGGTCCATGCCGGAGTTCTTTTTGGATTTGGGACTGCATCGCCACCCGTGCTGATCAGAGCTCCACGCTGGGCAAACAGGAAATGCAATTCAAAAGTTCGCAGGGCTTTTCCTGGCTACCTGGCCAGTGCATCCGAGTTCAGATTACTTTCCAGAGCGGTCACAATGGTGCACTGTGGGATACTGCCCGGAGGCCAATACCGTCTATTTGCGGCCACACTAACCCAATCCGACATGGCAATACCAATTTCAGCGCTACTCCTCTCATCGGGGAGGAGTACAGAAACCGGTTTTAAGAGCCCTTTATATCAATATAAAGGGCCTCGTTGTGTGGACGGATGCAGGATTAAATCAGTTTAACGCTGCTAAATTCGGTTTAAACGCATAATGTAGACCAGGCCTAAACATTCACAACTAATATCACACTCGGGAAGGAACACACTATGCAAATCCTCTCTGAAGACAAAATTAAGACAATTTCCTCATGAGCTCTTTTTTCTGGTGCTCATCAGTATAATATCTGAGCGCTACACATATTTATTTATTTGTCTTCACAACATCTCTGTGAAATGAAGGGCTGGCACCATCATTTTATAGATAGGACCTGAAGCACACAATAGTGAAGGTCAGAAGCTTCCACTAATTTTGGATGCCCAGTTTGAGACAACTAGAACTTGATGTTTTAGTGTATTTAACATTATGTAGTACTTTATATGTTTAAAGCACAGCTCCAAGTAACTTCAGTTGCAGCTGTGAGTATTCAACACTTGTGCATATCAGACCCCATCGTCTCAAGTTGAGTACCTAAAAATGAGGAATACACAATTAGTGACCACCTGTGAAGAGTTTGGTTTAGGTGACTTGCCCAGCATAACCCAGGTACTCTTGTAGCAGAGGCAGGGATAGAATCCAATTTTCCAGAGCAACTTTCAATTACCTATACCATGAGACCATCCTTTCTGTTCCTGCCGTTCTCCCTTTCACTGACTACACACCTTCCAACTTTTGCAACATGTGAGGCAGGGTCCTCCTATGAACAACATCTTACTTTACTACACAGCACTGATTTATCTCTAGAGCACTGAATGAGGCAAGAGTCCTGGGGACAAAATAGCATGAGGTCATGTAATTAAAGACTATCATATGCATATACACAAGAGAGCTGAATTATGGGTGCACAGGCAACCTTAATTATGGCATTTCCTAACTTTTGAGTGCTTGACTTGGCAACCTTAACTGTTATTTATTTGTATTTTTTCTGTGAGTAATTTCTCAGATCTTTAAAAGAAACAAACTGAAGAAATATATATCAGTATAGCATGATATTTAATCCCCATGTGGTTCATTAGCAGGGTTGGAACCTTTAGGTCCACTGCACAAACTCTCTGCTGCCTAAGGTAATAGAGTAACTGATAGCAATAGTAGGTTGTCATCCTCTTTGTGAACATCACTAGTAGAGGATGAAACATACTTTGTCAGTGGGTTTCACAGGTATTTCTGACAACAGAGAAATGGTGAGATTCAAGAATCCTGAATCCTATTCCAGGTTCTGGAGGGAGAGTATGCTGTAGTGGACACACTTTTCTGCTCACTCTCCCCCCCTTTATTTTTTGCTCTGTCCCTTCCATCTTGACCTTGTCCCAGTCTCCATTCATCAGGATTCTGATCCCAGTACCCCACATTCCAGCCCCAACTCCTTTTTCTGAGTCTCCTTGCCAAGCTAGTCACAGTTCTTTGTCTGAATTGTCTCTCCCACCCAAATTGCTGAGTCCTAGTCTCCCTTCCCAAGGTCCTCATCCAATCTTAGTCCCCCACCCAAGCCACCCCATTCCTAGCTCCTTGGCAGATCTCTCTTTCTACCCTGTTTTCCCCTCTCACTGGTTCCTAGTTCTGGGGTCATTATCCAAATAGTTTATCTCCCCTCATCTCCAGCTTCTCATCTGGTCTTGGTCTACCCAGTTGCATAAATACAGTTATGTGCCTCTAAGAATTGTCAGATCAAAAGGCAATATCTGCTACGAGTCTTTCTAGTCCACTTCTCTACTGTCCATGCATGTTTCAATAACTTTCTTTGATTTCAGCTCTGTGGCTCTAATTCTGAGGTGGGCAAACTACAGCCTGCAGGCCACATCTGGTCCATGGCCCTTGAGATCCCAGCCAGGCAGGCTAGCCCCTAGCCCCTCCCCTGCAGCCATGCTGGCAGCGCTCTGGACGGGGGAGCAGCGCGCTCCTGCAGAGCAGAGTGGCAGCATGTCTGGCTCCGTCCAGATGGCGCGGTTCCCAGACATGCTGCTCTGAGCTGCATCGTAAGAGGGCCGGGAGATTGGATAAGGGATGGGGGATCCCAGGGAGCAGTCAGGGGACAGGAAGGGTTTTATAAGGGGCAGGGGGCATTTGGATGGGGTGGAGATTCTGGGGGGCAGTTAGCGGACAGGGAAAGGGAGAGTTTGATAAGCGTGGGGTACTGGGGGGCCTGTCAGGGAGTGGGGATGTGGATAGGGCATTAAGGGACTGGAAGCATGAGTGTTAGATAGGGGGTGGGGAGTCACAGGAGGGGGTAGTTAGGGGACAAGGATCAGGGGGCTTGGATGGGTTGGGGTTCTGAAGGGGACAGTCAGGGGGAAGGAAGTGGGAGGGGGTGCAGGGGGATGGGGGCCAGGCTGTTTAGTGAGACACAGCCTTCCCTACCCAGCCCTTCATACAGTTTTGCAACCCCAATGTGGCCCTCGGGCCAAAAAGTTTGCCCACCCTTGCTCTAATTTGTACATAGTGATCAGCATCCTATTTCTCCCTGAACATCAATGCAAAAGCAAATGTATAGCAAACAAGAACTTTTAAATAGCAATCACAAACAATTTATATGACTGAGTTGTATTTTAAATTCACACATGTAATTTAATTGATGCAAGACTGTAAAGTAGACTGCCAGATACAAAGCAACAGATACACTAGGGAACTGGGATGGGGATGAGAGATTTGCATGAATATGAATTACAAATAGGACAAGTATGGTGGGTGAAGATGATTTGTTACACTGGAAATGCAGTAATAGGTGGATATGAATGTCACTGTAATTGAAAGAATGTCCAAAATCACTGTCTGTTCATTAATAGTAGATAGCCTGAGGAGCCTAAAAAGAACGTGCAGTGAACTTGGATTTGTGCAGTGAAATTTTTGAAACTTGCACTGATTTTGTTGAGAAATAAGCGCTATGAATAAGATACCAAAACCCCTGTACTTCCTGGAGCCCATGCCTGTAACAAGTCTTGAAACCTTTATAACTTAGTGATTTGTTTGGGAATTTTTTTGTATTGATTTTGATAGTCAGTTAACCAAACTCCATTACCTGCCTCACAGGAATGTTGTAAGGCTTAATTAGTTCATGTGTGTAAACTGCCTATGTGAATAGGTACTATAGAAATGAAAGCATTATTGTCAAACTTTTCAGAAGTTTGTGTTCTAGGAGCTGTACAGAATCTTTATCAGGGAGCTTTCCCTTTGTTAATGGTGAAGCCAAAATGGATTTTACAACAGATGTACACATCTACCTGGGAACATATAAATAAACAAACTGTAATTTGTAACAAACAATACTGTGCTGAAGTACACTGGATTTACAAAAACTAATATTCACTTAGAAACTCCTTCAATACCTGTGGAGACCTCTAATGATGAGAAATTGCAGGCTATTCTTTTAGTGAACCTATGGGATTTTTTTATTAAGTAATTTAGAACTGCTATATAGACATTTTATAACATTATAGATTTTTAATTTGAAAATGTAAGTTGTAATCTTTTACAACTAGCTAGCTATACGGGTGATTTATCATCCCTGTTTTAAATACAACTACCATGTTAATTTGGAAAAAGAAATGCAATTCCTGGCTTATGTGGGATTTTACAGTTGGAGAGAAGTAGCGTACAGTGAATTTCTTTTATCAATTTGTCTAAATTTTTGCTTTGCTATAAGCCTTGTATACAGGGTAAGTACATTGTTGCACTGACTCAGAAGCAGCCCAGGAAGCAGAGTTGACTCTGAGTCTCAGTGTGGTCCCTCGCCTACTCTGAGGGGAGATATATCCTGCAGCATTCCTCTACCTGGTTCAACCTACATCCCACTCTCTCTTTCTCCCCCCCACCTCCCTGTAGCCTGTTCAGAAGGGGACATAGTGTGATTGTAGCTTTAGTTTTCCCTACTATGCTGCTAACCACAATGACTTATACCCCTTCCTTTCTCTACCCATAACACTCACTAAATCTTTAGAGTAGATTTTTTGACCCCACTAGTGCAAAACATCTGGAAAGCATCTTAAGTGTTTAGATGGGGATTGCCCCAGTGTATGGACATTGACAGATGGTGCAGGGCCAACACTATGGGTTGTATAGGAGCCACTTCTAAAGAACAGGTAGCCTGGGACATGGGCATGGATAGCAGATACATATGGCTGATCCCTAGCAGTTGAAACTGCCCTTTGGGGCTGGGCATCAGGCAGTAAGATAGAGTAGTGTTTCAAGCACAACAGGAGGGGGTGGCTGAAATATTTCTGAGGGAAGTTTTGTGCTGGAAAATGCTGATTTGATGGAATTAAAACAGATATAGTTATTCTTACAAATACTTTGTGTAGACCAGCCTTTGGAGTAGAGATGAAAATTTGTGCTGGAGATAGTGAATAATCCATCACACGAAGCTACCACCAGGATAAATCAGAAGTAATTCCACTGAAGGCCCCTGTGAGGCTAAGTGCCGGGCCTTCCCTTTCGCCACACCTTGTTTTCTGGACATTGTGCACAATATTGCTTAAAGTTAATGGGACCCATTGATTTCACACTCTACTCCCAGACAGTGTAAACTGTCAAAAAATGAGTGAGAATTTTCAGATATTGTATTCACATATCACTTAGCTGTTCATTTGCTAAGGGTTTACAAATGCTTCATCAATTAACAAGCCTACTATCTAGTTTAAAAAATGGCATGGGATGGAGAGGAGAGAGAACAAATCTAAAAAAGTAGGCATTGAGATGGGAATTAAATAATTCATACTTCACTGACTGCACAGTCTAAGAAAGTTAATCTTTAAAGGAAAGTTATACTAAAGACAGTTGAATTAAAGTTATCCAGTTGCTCCCAAGGGCAACAAACCTGTTCTTTCCCCGATGCATACCATATGTTGAGGATGTTAGATTGTTTGCAATGGAGAAAGGAGAGACAATATTCTCTAAGAACAGGATAAAATGATGCAAGCTTGCCCAACCTGGTAAGATTAGGTGAAATTCAGCTTCAGCCCTGTGCAGAGGACCAGCTGAAGGCCTAGATGCCACTAATGTGCCACATAAGCCCTCAAAATAGTGGCACATAAGCCTTATACTGGGCTTTTTTCACAAGGGTGAATTTTATGCATAATGAATAAAGATCTCAGTTCAGGTCACATGGTCAGTCTCTCAGTTCTGCCTTGTTTACACTAGACGTTTTTAGGGAAACATCCCACTGTTGCATTGCCATAGGTACCTCTCCAATGGTGGGTGCACTAGTGCAGACAGCACTCAGATGGGTCTCTGATGTTTTCATTGTGGTGTCTTCTAGACCTGCTCTGAGGCTGTATCTTTACTGTCAAAAAGGGTGTGTTTTTTTACAGTCGACACTCTAGCCCCAGCAGGGATTTATGTATCTCAATTAGCTATCTTGAGGTAAAAGCTACAGTGCCTTGTCTACATTAGGATTTTACAGCAAGATGGCAAAAGGCCTTGTCTTCTCTAGAATTTTACCTTGTTAATTGATTTACCTAATAAATGAAGAACACGCTTCTTTTTAGTGAAGAAAAGGTCACCAAAGCCTTGAGGGAAATGTCACCCTACATAGTTCCATTCATCCTAGGTTTTTAAGAGTGTCAGTCAGTGTGGTAACTAGGACATACCAGTACCCAAGATCTGCAGGCTATAAAAGTGAACTGAAGAGAATAGACCTATTGAGACCCCTACTGCAGCATACTGATCAGTCATGTTGTGTACAAGTTTTGCCATGGATTTTCTGTTTTTAACTTTTGCATCCACATGCTCTAGCAATTACCATGTTAACATAGTGATTAACCTTAATCCCATCTTTATGGATATAGCTTCTTTCATCTTCTCCCTTTCCTTAGACTTTTATATGTACTTTTCTTACAGCAGGTGAAGATTTGTATGATCACCTAAGAGTAGATTTCTTTTCCAACTTGCCTAATTTTGAATAAATCATTGGGCAAGGATAATAAAAAGTGGCATTATAGCACATAACTACGTTTCAGTAGAACAAAAATCTTCTGATAGAAGAGAAATGAATTATAATATTTCAAGCAAAAAAGAGAAACTCAATTTCAATTCATAACTTTCTTGGTGAGTATTCATAGCATTCCAACAATTTACAATACTTAAAATGTATATAGTAACTTATATCTTCATGCCCCCTTTCCCATCTAGTAGACCCTCCAGCTCTCTTCCCCGCAAGTGCCGATTTTCATTTTCAGTACAAAAACCTGAAGCACATTGAAAATAGGGCCCCCGCATATAGTATGCTAAGGAACTGAGCTCTAATCTCACAGAACTCAAGATATCCATAGAAGAAGAACACTTACAGCTGATCAGGATAGTAGACTTGTGGGCAGTAGACTAGAGAGGCAGATAGGGACCACACGAAGTCCCACTCCTGTGCACCTCAGTGCCAGTGAGTTTTTCATCCTCATTTCAAGGGCACGTAGCAGTCTGCCAAAAAAAAAAAAGTGTAGTCTCAGAGAAAAATGATCCCTCCCTCATTAAAGGCCATACTTCTAAAGGCCATAAAACAAGGTATAAAAAAATCACAGTTAAATTAACATTACGCATACCAAGACTTTTCACAAGTTTATTGGATTCCTTCTTGTTTAACCAGAAGCAGAATTGAGAATATTCCTGACTATATAGATTACATTAATAGAAAAAGTTGAAGAAAAATAAAGCAAGATAGTTATGACAACAATAAAGTTAAACCTATAAATTTAACATGAAATATTTCAAGTTTGTATCAAGTAGTGATGATCAGATCTTGTTAATTCATTGCACAAATTCTTATCCCAAAACGGTGATTATAGCAAAATGTATTCTTCTTGATCAGAAGAACATTAACTACCAGTACTAACATGATGAATCTTTTAATACAGAGTATTATTCAATAATCAACTGGCTGAAGTATTTTCTTCAGTTATTACACTTTAAAAAGTTTGGTAGCGCTTAAGCCTTAAGGGATCCCTAAGCTCTCTGTGGTCTCCTGAGATGCTAAACTCTTGAAGGTCCCTAGGAATATATTAATTATGCATGGCCCTCTTCATCCCAATTTGGAATTAGAATAGCAAAAGATGAGGTACCAGCTAGGCCTTAGTTCCCTATCAAGCTTAAAATAAAAGAGAAACCTCACAACTTTCAAACATCAACCCTAAATTAACTGTCACACCAATTAAATTGCACTGCACAGACAACCTCAAATTTGCCTACTAATTTGCATCTAATAATGTACACATACAAAAAAGACCAACATTCAACAATTGATGATTAATCTACCTATTTTCATATTATACCTTAAACAATTAAAAAATACTGCACAGCATCATCCCTGAGCCTTCATCTAAATTATTCAATATAAAAAAACCACAAACAAAAATATCACCTAGATCAATTACACAACTATCAAAAATACTCTTAACAAAATGGATGCAAAGTTAAAATTGAATGTGTGGTTTAGTTTGGTTGGTGTGAAAATAAAGGCAGAGTAGGTTCTTGAAAGGTGAGAAGTAAAGGCATACCAAACTGCTAGTTTCCAGGAACCTTTGCTTTTTGTTTGCTTGCTTTAACAAATGTTTGATTAACCTATTTTTTTTAAAAGTTCCTATCAAGAGTAAGTGTAAACAAGTCTTTCAACCTCAAACTTCCTTTCAAGAAAATGTTTTTTTAGCAGGCTACAAATTCATGCCTTCTCTTCAGTAACAATTTTGCACTCCCAGTAGAAAATAGTTATCACAAATATCAAGTTATGATTGTGCAGCACTGTATTTAGGGCCTTTGCATTATGGATTCAAATCTATTCCACAGCACCTAATGAGAAACTCATTAATAAAAACAAAAGTACATATTACCTACTTGGGTGACTTAATACAAGTCACATAGGCAGGAACACATTTTCTGTTTTAGATAAAACCAAGTAGTCATAGAGGTAAAGAAACATTTAAAATATTTTGTAACTTATCAAGATCAAATTACATTTTGATGCAAGTTCTCCAGTTCTGTTGATAGTCTCTAACTGGCTATCATCTCAAGATAGGTAGAAGCTTAATTCAGTTCCTTCTGACATAGCTATAGCACTTTCAGGTATCAAAAGTGGTTCTTATGGGCTGAGAAAGGAGAAGAGTTAATAACAAGCCTTCTGGTCACAGGTTTTTCAGATGGCCTCTTCAGAGTGCCACCATGAATCTCCATTCCTTTACACAATATCCAAAAGGTTCTTCAACTTGTAACACCTTAATGTAGCTAACAGACACAAGTGAAAATGGCTTCTTGTAAACATAAAGCCAAATCCCCAAGCAATGACATCAAAATGACTATGAAGGAATAAGATCACACTTCATAAATGAAAACAAAAAGATACGTCCTACTTTTCTATCAGAACATATGATGCACAAAGCATGCTTTATAGGTTGATTACTAAAGGATTTTTTCTTAAGATGCCCATACATGCATCTTTTGTAAAAGGACATATCCATGTTCTCATGAGACAAAAAGTAGTTATACAAACCATGAAAGGTGATAGCAGGAAACAGTTGTTCTGTCATCAGCGTTATAGTTAATCATGAAATCGCTTTTAATATGCTACAAGTAACTGAGCTTCAGCTTTTTTTAAATAGACTTTTAACATTAATCAACATTTGACAGATGCCCGACACTTGGTTTAATTCATCCTTCTAATACTCTTAGATGCCATGTTCCTGGACAAGGGGTAAACTTGAAGAGAAGAAAAATATTATTTTAATACAATGTTTATTAAAGAATATAAGGAATGTTTGATTTTGTAAAACTATATTAATACATTATATTTAGTTCATCCATTTTATTCATTGTGAGACTACTGTATGATTCATTTTCAAAGTACACCACATACAGTAAAAACAGTATTATCAAGCCTTGTACCAACTGGAATGCTCCATAATCTGACATTTCTAATCTTCATAGAAAGTACAGTTTATAGTCCAGTTGGCACGGGGCTGGCAGGCTCCCTGTGTGGTTCCCCAGAAGCAGCGACATGTCCCTGCTGCTCCTAGGTAGAGGATCAGCCACAAGGGGTTCAGAGTGTGGGACGCGATACAGGGTGTGGGCTCTGGAAGGGAGTTTGGGTGTGGGAGGGGTCTCAGGGCAGGGCACCGGATCCAGGTGGAGCTCACTTCAGGTGGCTCCCCCCAAGCAGTGACCTGTCCCTGCTGCTCCTAGGCAGAGTCACAGTAGGCAGCTCTGCATGCTGTCTCTGCCCACAGACGCCATCCTCACAGTTCTCATTCGCTGCAGTTCCTGGCCAATGGGAGCTGCAAAACCAGCACTTGGGGCGGGGCAAGTCCATAGTCACTGATGAGACTTGGACCCTACTAACAGAGTACTCATTCTAACCAGCTGGCTAAAGTAGCATCTTGGCAAGAGACAAAAGGGCAAAGACTCAAACCCTAGTACCAGAGAGGTCACGCTGGTCAAGGTAGCAAAGGTCTCAATAGGTGCCCTAAACAGAGAGGCTCTGGACATGCACACTAATTACAGGTTTGTAATGTTAATAAGACAGCCAACAGAGACCTGAACGCTCATTACAAGGAGGTCAGACAGCTCAGGGTTCCAAAGAGCTCAATATCCCCCATAAGTGGCAGGAAGGTGGCTTGCACCCTAATTACAGGGTAGTCCCTCTTGCTAGTCAGCTACAAGAGCATAACATCAAGAAGCCAAAAGAACTGACCCTGAATCCTCATTACAGGGTGGTCACACTGCTCAAAGAGACCAGTAGCCCCCCGGAAGCAAGAGGAATGCCACTCCACTCTAATTACAGGGCATTCTCTCTGATAAGTTGAAGAAAAGGGCAGTATTCCAAGAACCAAAGGGAAGAGACTTCAACCCAATTTACAGGGTGGTCATGCTAATCATGGTACCAAACTGGCCCCATGCCCTCATTACCAGGGAGACGTGACCTGCATCCTCTTTATAGGGTGGTCACACCAGCTAGACTGCCAACAGGCCATCATGCCAAAAGGGCAAAGACTTGAACCCAAACTGCAGGGAGGTCACAGTACCAATGGCACTAAGCTAGAGTTCTAAATCCCTTCTAAAGGAGAGAGATTGCACCTGCACCTGAATTACAGGGCATCTATTCAGCTTAGCCAGCTACAAGAGCCCAATGCTATGAGACTATAGGGAAGAGACCTTACCCTGAATTACAGGGAGGCCACACAGCTCAAGGTACAAAAGTCCCCAATCTGTCCCATACGAGAGAGAGGCTTTTGACATGAATCCTCGTTACGGGGTTGCCACACTGACTAGACTGCCAACAGGGCATAATGCCAAGAGGGCAGAGACCTTACCCTGAATTACAGGGAGGTCACAATTCTCAGGGTTTCAAAGAGCTCAATAACCCACATAAGCTACAGGACAGTGCCTTGCACTATAATTACAGGGTAGTCACTTTCACTGGCCAGTAGAAGGAGCGTAATGCCCAGAGGCTAAAAGACCACAACCTTAACCCTGATTACAGAGAGATCACACTGCTTAAGATATTAAAAGTTTCAGTATCCCCACAGAGTACGGCTATGTGACCCAAGCCCTAATTACAGGGTTCTCACTCTATTCAGAGTCCCATTCCTTCTCCTCCATCTTCAGTGACTTGTTTTTCTCTGATGTGCTCCCTATTTCTTCTATGCTTCCTCCTTCTTGTCCATTTGTTTTGGGAGTTCCTGGAGCAGAGAGAGAAAGTGTGTGTGAATTAAGGGAACCTTAAGACATAACTGAGCTAACGTCATATCTCCCACACAAACTGAGAATAAACCAGAGAACCAACGTTGTCTGAAAACCCAGGAAATACAACCTGGAACTCACTCCAAGACAGTTCTCACCCCACTACCTTACCCATAGCTACCCCCAACCTCAGCTAAAGTGTCCCAACCCGAGCCCCACCTCAGCCAGATCCCCATCTCTCTTCCACTCTCTAGCCTAAGCACTTCCTGCCTCAGCCATAGCCCAGTCTCCCTCTCACTTTCTGCCTCAGCATGATCTGGATCTCTATCTCATTCTCCATCTCAGCCACCTTCCCTCACCTGCTGCCTCAGCCCTTCCAAGTGTCTTAGATGGCTCTCTGTCAGCCATCCCCTGCTTCTGTGCTTCCCCCCTCAGCCTGAATCCCCATCTCTCACCCCCTCACCTCAGCACTTCCCACCTTAGCCTGAACCCTTGTCTCCCACCACCTGCCTCTGTGCTTCCAGCCTCGACCTGAGCTGGCCTCAGCCTAAGCCTGCTAAATCTCTTACCCCAAATCTCAGCCCCCTTCTCTCACCCTCACCCTCAGCCTCAGTGTTTCCCTCCTCATTCTGAGCCAGTAACTCTCCCCACACCTTCATGCTTACCTCAGCAGCCTGAATCCTCTTCTCTCTCACCCCTACCTCAGCGCTTCCCACCTCCACCTGGGCCAGGTATTCCTTTCACACACCCCACCTCAGCCCCCTTATCTCAACCCCACCTCAGTGCTTCCAGCCTCTGCCTGAGCCTCCCATCTCTCACCCCCTGTCACAGTGCATCCTGCCTCAGCCTGAGTCAAATATCTCTCTCACCCCCCACCTCAACTGCCATCTCTCATCCCCTGCCTCAGAGCTTCCTCCTTCAGCCTGAACACCCTTCTCTCAAGCCCTGCCTCCAAACTTCCTGCCAGATCCCCCCATCTCAGCACTTCCTACCTCAGGCCGAGCCCCCCCCACCTCGCCACAATCTGAGCCCGGTATCCCTCCAAGCCTTTCCACAGTCCCCTTCTCTGACACCCCACCTCAGCATTTCCCACCTCAACCTAAGCCACCTTCTCCTCACCCCCCCACCTCAGCCTGGGCCAGGTATCTCTCTCATCCCTCGCCTCAGCCATTATCTCTCATCCCCTGCCTCAGAGCTTCCCACTCTCAGCTACTGCCACCTGCCTTTGAGACCCACCCCCAGCTCCTTCATGTTCCTACTTCCTTCTAAGCCCTGCCCTTGGCTCGTGCCTTTTCCATGTCCCCCTTTAAGCCACTCCCCTGGCTCGTGCCTGCTCCATGCCTCCCTCTAAGCCCTGCCCCTGGCTTATGCCTGTTCAGTGTATCCCTCTAATTAAGAGAGACAAGGCCATTGAAGAGAAACTAAATGAATTAAGGAATACAAGACTATTGCAGAAAAGCTATCTGAATTCTTTGTAGCAATCATCACTGCGGAGGATGGGAGGGCGATTCCTACCCCAAGCCACTTTTTTTTTTAAGGCAACAAATCTTAGGAACTGTACCAGACTGACATGTCAATAAAGACGATTTTGGAACAAACTGATCAATTAAGAAGTAATAAGTACCACAGCCAGAAGGTATTTGGCCAAAAGTTCAGAAGGAAATCAAATATGAAATTACAATACTGCTAACTGTATTATGTGACCTATTGATTAAATCAGCTTCTATACCAAATAACTGATGGTTAGCTAACATGACATCAATTTTTTAAAAAATGAATTGAATTAAATGGCCAGTTATTGCAGATTGGATAATCCACTTTGAAAGTGGATTACATTCATTTTGGAATGAGTTAATGCAGAATAAGTGGTGTGGATGTATCTGTATTTTGCAATGACTTGTTAGTAATCCAACCGCTATCCCATGCTACATTGCATCACACCAAGACTGACCTATTTATCTACTCATGTGTTCTCTAGTGTTCTGAGGTCATCCTCATTTTAAGCTGCCTTGCAGCCAGGATCTCTCCCATTTACTACTGTAAATTTCTGTAGTTGTGTATGTCAGCAGTATATCACTGTTATAGCAGTCATGCCTTGTGCATCCAAATGGAACCACGTAGAAGTCAGACTTCAAATCATCTGGGGAGAGGAGATGTTGCAGGCATGCCTTAACATCAGCCACTGTGATAAGCAAATGGCTGAGAGGGGTCACTCCAGGTACTCTGCTCAATGCCAGAGCAAAGACAAGGAGCTCTATCAGCCTTGTAGAAAAGCAAAGAGTTCAAATAAAACCTCTGACAGCATTCCAATTACCTGTACCTATTTCAAGAAGTTGGGCAGGATTCTTCCTCAGAGGCCAACACCAAACCCTGTTTCATTGTGAATGTCCATATACCATCTGGATCTGTTTTGTTTTTTTTCTATTATATCTTTTTTAATGTATCAGTTTGTTCCAGCATCTCTTCTTTTGATCCCCCTCACTCCTTGAAAGTACCTCATCTTCGTTACAAGAAAAGAGTAGGTTTTGAGTAGGAATCTCATCAGTATCAGCAATGTCCTCCTCTTCCTTAATTGCACCATTTTACTTACTTACTTACTTTCTCTCTCACACACACACACACACACACCTGCTGCTGCTGCTGCTGCTTCCTCTGGGAAAAAAATACATTGTTCATTTTGCTGGCAAATGAATTTAGTTTTAATTATTTAGGACCTGTTAATACATTATAAAATACATGTTCTAAAATTAGCGTAGTCTTGGCAATATAGAAAACCTCACTACAGCACTCTTACTGTTGTTTTTTTTCCTTTGGAGAACTGTGGAGAGACTGCTGTTATGAAATGAAAAGTGAACAAATTAGTGAACTGTGAATAAAACACTGTGTTCTGTGATGGAAGTTTACATAATATTAGTAAGATAACCCTATTTTAAAAGTACAGATTTTGGTGTCGGAGCATGTTAAAGAGCTTCATTTTTACCAAAGGCTGTCAAATACATCACATTCAGGTTAATGAGTAAGTCAAAATCATTATTGCCAGATGCCAGCAGTCTGGTGATTTTTCCACACATGGTTAATAAAAATGTAACTTATTTCAATTATTATTACAGTTATACCTATCCCCTGCCCTAGATGAATTATACAATTTAAAACAAATGTTTTTCATTTCAACTAAACCTCAAATAAAAAAGACTCCTAAAAAGTTATTCCCTATCCCCAGATATAGTCTGCTGACAAGTTATCGTAAGACTGTGAGTCCTGGGATTTTTCTGGTAGACAAAGAAATTAGTTGACCATAGTGTTGTGCCAGACATGGAGCCCATACTCGGGAGATATTGTCAGCTGTAGGCTATCTTTGGGTTTTATTTTTTTAAATTTTTTCCATGCTCAGAAAACAGGATGTTCAAAAGTTTAAGCTAATGACATTCACATCATATGAGCCAAACACAATATTGCTTTCATCCACTTACAACTCATGACTTTCTTTCATTTAGTGTATTTGTATTGCTGTATATCACTTGATCATTAACCAACAAAATCAGATCTTCAGTACAATCATGAGAGACCTTCTATTGTGCTTTATGCTCTACCAGCATCCAATTGTTAAAAATTCCTATGTCTTTTCCTTTCCCCCATAATTAATTGGGGAGGCTTGTTAATTTTTTTTCCTGTTCCATTGAAAATGCATTAGTCATGAATAAGGCTTCCTAAAGTGAAAAAAACTTTTTTTTTAAAAAGACAAAAACCTATGTATCCTTAGTGCTAAAGACATTCATCAGTACATTTTCTGTTCAGCACACAGGAATTATTTGGATAAATTTCATTGTTTTAATTAAGATTTTTACACATGCAGTATAGTATATAGAAGACAAATAATAAATCTTTGCACTTTCGGGGCCTGATTTTCAGAGTTGTTGTGCACCTCTGACTAGAGTTGCTCAGAAACTTTTTAGCAAAATGTGTTTTCATTGTGACATGCTGTTTCACCAAAGCTGAAATGTTTTGCAGAAATATATCTGTTTGAACAAAATTTTTGACAAGGAAGATTTCTTGGATCCAGGTGTGTCGTAAACAGATAGCTAAGGGTTAATGTCTCTTTCACCTGAAGCACCTGACCAGAGGACCAATCAGGAAACTGGATTTTTTCAACTCTGGGTGGAGGGAAGTTTGTGTCTGAGTTTTTGTTTTCTGTCTGCCTGCTTTCTCTGAGCTTTGGAGAAGTGGTTTCTACTTTCTAGTCTTCTGTTTCTATGTGTAAGGACAAAGAGATCAGATAGTAAGTTATATGGTTTCTTTTCTTTGGTAATTGCATGAATATAAGTGCTGGAGTGCTTTGATTTGTATTCTTTTTGAATAAGGCTGTTTATTCAATATTCTTTTAAGCAATTGACCCTGTATTTCGTCACCTTAATACAGAGAGACCATTTGTATGTATTTTTCTTTCTTTTTATATAAAGCTTTCTTTTAAGACCTGTTGGAGTTTTTCTTTACTTCAGGGAAATTGAGTCTGTACTCACCAGGGAATTGGTGGGAGGAAGAAATCAGGGGAGATCTGTGTGTGTTGAATTTGCTAGCCTGATTTTGCATTTCCTCTGGGTAAAGAGGAAAGTGTTTTTTGTTTCCAGGACTGGGAACGGAGAGGGGGAGTCACTCTGTTTGGATTCACAGAGCTTGTGTCTGTGTATCTCTCCAGGAGCACCTGGAGGGGGGAAGGGAAAAAGGATTATTTCCCTTTGTTGTGAGACTCAAGGGATTTGGGTCTTGGGGTCCCCAGGGAAGGTTTTTCAGGGGGACCAAAGTGCCCCAAAACACTCTAATTTTTTGGGTGGTGGCAGCAAGTACCAGGTCCAAGCTGGTAACTAAGCTTGGAGGTTTTCATGCTAACCCCCATATTTTGGACGCTAAGGTCCAAATCTGGGACTAAGGTTATGACATGGTGTGCAGCGGTTGGATAGACAAAATCCAGAAGCCAGTAGGAATATTATATTTTTCTTTTCTCTGCTAGGGGCTTTTTAGCAGAGAGAAACAGTTTGGTTTTAAAAGGGAACCAGAGAGAATTTTTTTTCTGCTCTCTCTGGCAGTTTGTGGCTTGCATGTTAAGCAAGAAGCCATTAAGGAGCTGTTACAGGTCTTTTGTCATGCAATAGCACTCCCATTAGGAGTCATTACCAGCACTATATACATGCAAATAAAGTGGTTTTTCAGGTTTACTTAACATTGAAAATTAGCTAAAGGCACTGTTGCTAGGCAGACTTCAGGAGGCAACAGAGAACCTGCAGTTCAGAAGATAAACACCGGAGGGCACCCCAACACAAGAAAACCGGAACCATGACTTCTAAGGCAAAAATTGAGGCCGAAGACAAATCAAAGAAGCTGAACACAGGCGACAACTGGAAATAAAACAAAAAGAGATGGAGATGAAAGAAAGAGAAGAACAAATCAAAGAGGCAGCACACAAAAGAAAACTAGAAGAAGAAGAGGTGGCCCACCGAAGGAAACAAGCAGAAGAAGAGTTGGCCCACAAAAGGAAGCATGAAGAAGAAGAGGCGGCCCACCGCCGAGACATGGAAAAACAACAAAAAGAAAATGAAGAGAAGGAAAAACAGAGAAAACATGAACTGGAGTTGGCAAAAGCTGGGCTGCATGTGCCAGCCAACCCTAACAACCCGGCGCCGATTATTGCTCCACAGTACAGGAAATTTCCCACCTACAAGGCAGGTGATGACACCGAGGCCTTCTTGGAAAATTTTGAAAGAGCCTGTCTTGGGTACAGCATCCCCAAAGACCAGTACATGGTAGAATTAAGGTCACAGCTCAGTGGACCTTTAGCAGAGGTGGCAGCTGAAATGCCTAAGCAGCAAATAAATGACTATAAACTTTTTCAAACCAAGGCCAGATACAGAATGGGGATAACCCCAGATCATGCCCGTCGGCGCTTCAGAACCCAAAAGTGGAAACCAGAGGTGTCATTTCCCAAACACGCCTACTACATTGCAAAAAACTATGAGGCCTGGATAACAGGAAACAACGTTCAAACCTTGGAAGAACTGCACCTCCTCATACAAATGGAGCAGTTCTTGGATGGTGTTCCTGAAGACATCACACGGTACATACAAGATGGACAACCCAAAGATCTCGCTGAGGCGGGGGAGATTGGAGCCAAATGGATGGAACTGGCAGAAAGCAAGAAAGCTACTGTCAAGGGGAACGATTACCCCAGGGGGCACACAGACCATAAACCCTACAACCGAGGACAGCCAAAGAGCCCACATACCACCCAAATAAAGCCACAGACACCCTACCCTTCCACCTCACCAATCTCCAGTAACTCATCTCGGCCCAGTGACCCATCCGATGGAAGATGCTTTAAGGGTAATGAACTGGGACATATCAAGGCCAACTGTCCAAAGAACACCATGCGAGTGCAATTCATTACACCACCATCACCCCAAAGATCCCCAGGCCCAGATGCCTCTCAAATACCCTTGGAGCGAAGGGAAAATTTGAGAGTGGGCGGAAAGAAGGTTACTGCGTGGAGAGACACGGGGGCACAAGTGTCAGCTATCCACCAATCCTTTGTAGACCCCAAATTCATCAACCTAAAGGCCAAAGTTACAATTTGCCCCTTCATGTCACAAGCTGTAGACTTGCCTACAGCTCAACTGCCTGTCCAGTACAAAGGCTGGTCAGGAATGTGGACTTTTGCAGTCTATGACAATTATCCTATCCCCATGCTACTGGGGGAAGACTTGGCCAACCAGGTGAGGCGGGCCAAGAGAGTGGGAATGGTTACACGTAGCCAAACCAGGCAAGCTTCCAGACCCATTCCTGTTCCTGAGCCGTCCACAGAGGCCCCGTCTGTGTTACCAGAGACCCAGACAGAGGTAGTGGACCCGGATTCCATGCCTACCACTGAAACAGCCACAGCATCTCCAGTCCCAGGCCCGGAACTGGAACAGCAACCAGCACCAGCAAGTGCAACCACATCTTCAAACTCAACGCCAGAGGGCGCCAGCGAGCCAGAACTGGCAGAAGCACAAGACAGCCATACCCAAAAGGCTCAGCCAGAGCCTGAAATACCCTCAGGTGCACCAGCGGAGAGCGGTTCACCAGCAACGGAAACAACCCCATCACCTACATCGCTTCCAGAGGGACCAAGCCCAAGTCCACAGTCTGAGGAAGAACTGGTGACCCCAGCCTCAAGGGAACAGTTCCAGGCTGAGCAGGAAGCGGATGACAGCCTTCAGAAAGCTTGGGCGGCGGCACGGAGCACCCCACCGCCTCTCAGCTCTTCTAATCGATCCCGGTTTGTTATAGACCAAGGACTTTTATACAAGGAAATTCTTTCTGGTGGACACCGGGAAGAATGGCAGCCGCAAAAACAGTTGGTGGTTCCAACTAAGTACCGGGGGAAACTCTTAAGCTTAGCCCATGATCATCCCAGTGGCCATGCTGGGGTGAACAGAACCAAGGACCGGTTGGGGAAGTCCTTCCACTGGGAGGGGATGGGCAAGGATGTTGCCAAGTATGTCCGGTCTTGTGAGGTATGCCAAAGAGTGGGTAAGCCTCAAGACCAGGTCAAGGCCCCTCTCCAGCCACTCCCCATAATTGAAGTCCCATTTCAGCGAGTAGCTGTGGATATTCTGGGCCCTTTCCCAAAAAAGACGCCCAGAGGAAAGCAGTACGTACTGACTTTAGTGGACTTTGCTACCCGATGGCCAGAAGCAGTAGCTCTAGGCAACACCAGGGCTAACACTGTGTGCCTGGCCCTAACAGACATCTTTGCCAGGGTAGGTTGGCCCTCCGACATCCTTACAGATTCAGGGTCTAATTTCCTGGCAGGGACCATGGAAAAACTGTGGGAAACTCATGGGGTGAATCACTTGGTTGCCACCCCGTACCACCATCAAACCAATGGCCTGGTGGAAAGGTTCAATGGAACTTTGGGGGCCATGATACGAAAATTCATCAACGAATTCTCCAATAATTGGGACCTAGTGTTGCAGCAGTTGCTGTTTGCCTACAGGGCTGTACCACATCCCAGTTTAGGGTTTTCACCGTTTGAACTTGTGTATGGTCACGAGGTTAAGGGGCCATTACAGTTGGTGAAGCAGCAATGGGAGGGGTTTACGCCTTCTCCAGGAACTAACATTCTGGATTTTGTAAGCAACCTACAAAGCACCCTCCAACACTCTTTAGCCCTTGCTAGAGAGAACCTAAAGGATGCTCAGGAAGAGCAAAAGGCCTGGTATGACAGACATGCCAGAGAACGTTCTTTCAAGGTAGGAGACCAGGTTATGGTCTTGAAGGCGCAACAGGCCCATAAGATGGAAGCATCATGGGAAGGGCCATTCACGGTCCAAGAGCACCTGGGAACTGTAAACTACCTCATAGCATTTCCCAATTCCTCACTAAAGCCTAAGGTGTACCATATTAATTCTCTCAAGCCTTTCTATTCCAGAGACTTACAGGTTTGTCAGTTTACAGTCCAGGGAGATGATGCTGAGTGGCCTGACGGTGTCTACTACGACGGGAAAAA
This sequence comes from Gopherus evgoodei, assembly GCF_007399415.2. Lineage (NCBI taxonomy): Eukaryota > Metazoa > Chordata > Testudines > Testudinidae > Gopherus > Gopherus evgoodei. Next base: position 27,918,526 of record NC_044327.1, read on the forward strand.
AGACGGTGGCGTGGAAGAGGTGAACCTCTCAACCACCCTGGAACGTCTGCAGCGGCGACAAATCAAGGAGCTGTGCACTAGCTTTGCCCCATTGTTCTCAGCCACCCCAGGACGGACTGAACGGGCATACCACTCCATTGATACAGGTAATGCTCACCCAATCAGAACCCCACCCTACCGGGTGTCTCCTCATGCCCAAGCTGCTATAGAACGGGAGATCCAGAACATGCTACAGATGGGTATAATCCGCTCATCTACCAGTGCATGGGCATCTCCAGTGGTTCTGGTACCCAAACCAGATGGGGACATACGCTTTTGCGTAATTTGAACAAAATTTTTGACAAGGAAGATTTCTTGGATCCAGGTGCTCTTTGGTAACTTCTGTCCACACGGAGAAAGAGAGAGATCCAAATCAAAAGCCTGACCTTCTTGGTCTGAAAACTGATGTTTTGACACATTTCCATTTTTCATGTCAAAGTTTTTTTTTCATTCCACTGAGGGCAAAAAGCAAAATTTGAAATATCCAAAGGCATTGTAAATAGAATTGGTTTCTCTTTGTAAGCCATATCTTCTTTTCCAGACCACAAATCATTCTCATAGCTCTTCTCATAAACTTTTCCCATTTTTTTAATATCCTTTTTAAAATGTGGACACCAGAACTGGACATAGTAGTCCATTCATGGTCTCACCAGTATCATGTACAGAGATATCACCTCTCTACTCCTGCTTGATATTCTTCTGTAATATTCAAATATCATGTTAGCCCTTCTTACCACAGTATCACATTGGGTGCTCTTGTTGAATTGGTTATCTTTAATGACCCTGAAGTCCTCTTCAGACTGACAGCTTTCCAGAATACAGATCCCCTGTCTTGTAAGTGTGACCCACATTCTTTATTCCTAGATGTTGACTCTCTACATTTGGCTATATTAAAACATACATTGGCTGATTGCTCCCAGATTATCAAATGAACCAGTTTGCTCTGTATCAACAACCTGCCCTTTTTGTTGATTACTGCTTCGCCAATCTTTGTGCCATCTTTTTTATCAGAAATTATTTTATATTTTCTTTCAGATCATTTATGAACATGTTGGATAGCATTGGGCCTACAACTAATCCTGCAGAACTCCATTAAAAGTACACTTACTAACTGATAATTCCTCATAATGGCTGCATGTTGAGATCTATCCTTTACCATATCCACACACCCATCACTTTTGGAAACATTTCAAATCTAGATTTGAACTTTGTAGCTAGCCCCTATCTCTACATTGTATTGACCCAAAACTACAGATCAAAATACCTCACACTTCTGGTATAGATCAGGCCTGAGACTCAAGCTCTCCTTTAGTTTTGGGTGGGGTGGCAGGGGAGAGAGAGAGTGAACAGCACATTACAAATCTATTCGGGAAGGGGCAACACTGTAGCAAGACTCCTTCCTGAGTTTGTTATTTTAACAGCAGTGATTAACTCTTATGATCATATCAGAAGTGCATGATATGGATTTTTCTTTTCTCCTCAGAGCTCAGTGGGGCTTCAGTGCACAGTTCCTCCCCTGATTGCTACCCAGTGAAGTAGTGTATCGGACTCCTGCAGCCAGCGTAATTTTTTGAGATTATATATAATTTTCCTTTCAAATATATAACATCACATATTCATTTGAAAAGAAGCACTTCTTAAACATTCCTTGTACAATGAAAGCACAATCTATCTTTTCTATTCAGCAGGTATAGTACCTGACGTTTTTTCCACTTAAGTCATGGTAAATGTAGGTTAAAGAAATCTGAGGGCTTCTACCACTTAACTTTCACCTCTCCTGTCCATGTCTATCTGGTTGGAAAAGGTCTGTGAACTTAGCTTTCATATGATGAAGCCCATATTGTTTTTATTATTTATATTACAGTATAAATTCCCTCAGTGTAGAAACAGCAGATGATTCCTGCAGGCTGTCCTCTGATGACCCCTCCACCAACCCCTGGTTAAGGAGTGTGATGGAGTAGGGCTTAAGTAAGTAGTAGCTCTTAGAGGTGCAGTATAGCCTCTCACTTGTAAGTAGGGCTAGCAAGAAAATCGTCTGTCAAAACTATTTTTCAACAGAAAATAGTTTTTGAGTAATTATTTTTTGCATCCAAAAAAAAAATAAAAAAAAAAATTCTGCCTTCCATAGAGAACTTTGATATTTTGATTTCTCACATGCTCAGTTTATTATTTGTTCCTTGGCTGAAAACTGATTTCTTGATCAAAATTGAATATCTTTTTTTTAACCAAAAACTGAAACATTTCTATTTGAAAATGTCTCATGGAAGTTGAAGTAAGGTGCCTCATGTCCCCATTCTCTTTGTAGGTAAGTTCCTCTATGACAGCGGTTCCCAAACTTTTCAGCATCATGCCCCCACCTCTTCTTTACCATCATCCAATCCCTCCTGATCCTTGTCCCCTGATCACTACCCTCAATGCCCACTCCCTATCCAACCCCCCCCGCTCCTTGTCTCCTGATTGCCCCAACCCCTATCCACACACCTCACCCCTTAACAGGCCCCCCGGGACTCCCACACCTATCCAACCTCCCCTGCTCCCTGTCTCCTGACCACCCCATCCAACCACTCCCTGTCCCCTGACTGCACCCCGGGACCTCCTCCCCCGACTCCCATACCAGGCTGCTCAGAGCGGCAGGACTGGTTTATTGGAAAGCCTGGGAGATGGGTGGGCGCAAGCTGTGCTTTCTGCATGGCTGCAGGGGAGAGGGGACAGGAAGGAAAGGGCTGGGGGCTAGCCTCCCCAGCTGGGAGCTTAAGGGCTGGGCAGCCTCGTGCCCCCCTTGGAATTTCTTTGCACCCCCCCAGTTTGGGAACCAATACTCTATGACCTCCCTATGATGCATCATGGCCATTGACTCCCGTGATGCACTTCAGTTTTTCAGTAACAGGGGAGGCCATGGTGCATCATGGGATTTGTAGTACAGCTAGGAAGACCAGTCCCAGAAAGCAGAGTGGAGGCATGAGACACTTGTAACAGGGTCCTCTGCTCACCCCTCTTCCGCACCAATAAAGCACAGAGAGGCTTCTCTTGTTTCAGCACCCGTGGCTTTATTTACACAAGTTCCCACCACCAGTAATACTATTTACAGAGCTTGCAGGCCTGACAATCTCCTCTCCTACACAGAATCTGCCCTCAGCCTGGAAATTGACATTCCCCTTGCCATTCCCCTCTCTTCTGGCTGCCAGCCAGCCTTTATAGCCCTTGAACCCTCAGGCCTGCTTCTAAAGGCCAGGCACCAGACTTCTCCCCAGTCCCACTCTATTTCTCCTGATTGGGGCTGGCTGAGCAGGGGCTAATTAGGTGCCTTTGCACCAGCACCCTGCTACACACTCAAACTATAAATTATATTTCTGCAGTGACGGTTTTCAATTTCTTGTTGGAATTTTCCATATGAAAAATAACTTCAACCAGCTGTACCATATATTTGATGTATTATTTATTATATTAACTAATAATACAAATAAAGCAAAAAACAGTTTACAGCTGCTACTCAACATAGACATAATAGCTTTTCTGGTTTCTAGAAGGTATCTTAGGAGCTGAATAGAGATACGAAGGGGTTGATAGTCTTACAGATGTGCTCAAGGAGGGAGGTCAGTACATGTATAAGGGTAATACATGTGTAAGGATATGTCTTCAATGCAACTGTGAATGTGCTTCCCAGCACAGATAGACAAACCGGTGCTAGTTCTGCTCAAGCTAGCAAGCTAGAAATAGCTGTGTAGATGTGGCAGCTTGGGCTACCTGCCTGAGTCTGTACTAAGATGGCTAGCCCAAGCCACTTCCCATGCTGCTATGGCTACACTGTTATTTTTGCTGTGCTAGCTTGAGCAGAGTGAGCACGTCTGCCTGCCTGTGGTGGGAAGTGCACTTACAGCGGTTGTGGCAATGTACCATAAGAGGCACCACAGAAGCAAGTGGAGAGATGTTTGTATGAGAAGCAAGTGTAAATACAATGCATCTTCAATAACCTTTGCCTTCCATTAGAGCTAATTAAGTCCTCATGTACTACTGATCCACCCTCAGTAAACAGACTATTAAACATATTTGTCCAAATCCTGAAGCCTTTATTCAATTTCTTGCTGGAGGTAAAAATTTCCCTTAAGTCAATGTGGATAATGTACTGTACTCTATGAGGACTTCAATATATGGCCCATACACTACCAAAGTTTTGAACTGAAAGTGAAAATCTTTTCTTCCTATTTGGTCTTTTATCTTTACATTTTACTTTGCTTTTTAATTAGGGACCTGTTTCATTAAAGAATATTGTACAGCTCTGAGGCCAAAATAAATATGTTGTTTGGCATCTCAGTGAGACTGTGACTGACCTACATTGTTCTGTGCCAGAAAATTGCCTAGAGGGATATAAATGGCTCTCAAGCACAGGACATGAAGCCATGCTGAAATTGTAAAACAGCTACTGAGAACAATAAAAGGATGAGACTATCTCTAAATAAATTCAGAATATGAGGAGCCAAAGGGTGATCCTACACTGGTCGGTAATGTGAACGTTTTAGAAATTTGGAAAATGCCATACAAAACACACATCATCAGATGGTCTGTATTGAATTACACATGCTACACATTAAGTCAGATAGAGATTTAAGCTCAAAATATGCTGGGAAATTTCATTGCTTTTACATTTTTTTGAGGTGGCTGCAAGAAATGGGAGTCTTCACTCAGGAAAACATCTGTAGTCAGGAAGGACACTTAAGTTTGTGAGGTAATATTTTCTAAGGGACAGGTGTGGTTTTATTATTTCAGTGGGAGTTATGCACCTAAATATCTTCCACAAATTTAATCCTAAGTGATTTAGAAGCATAAATCCAATTTTTAAGAATGATATCACTGCTTAGGTGCCTAAATTTCATTAAAATTCACTTGTAAACAATTTGCCCATTTTTAAATGCCATGAAATTCTCATGCTAAAATCCTTCCTACAGTACAGTACACCTATATATGAGCGAAGTATAAGACTCCTGGGACTAGACTCTTATCTAGTGTAAAATTGCATAACTTCATTGAATTAATGGATTTATACTGTTTTACTTCATCTGAGGATCAGAAATTAAACATCTTTTCTTCTAGTATTCTTAACAAGAAATCCATCTTTTTGCTTCTGGGAGGAATGATGTGCTTGAGTAGGATGATCAATGTTTCCTGCTGAGCTCATGGTCTTGCTGCACTGACAAATCCTCTGTAGTAAGATCACAGTATTGATGTTAATCTACCACATTGGCACAATTTTTGCTTCTGTAGAATAATATATATATTATTGATGCTGAATATATCTGTGTGTGTGTGTGTGTGTATATATATATATATATAATGGCAGCTCTTTGAAAACCAAACATTTTTAATTGATCAGTATTGCCTATTTCTGTTTCTCTTTTAATGTTGCATTAAAAATTGTACACTGGAACTTTCAAGTAAAATCTTTTTTTCTTGTTTCTGTGAAGAATTAGTATATTTATAAACTGATTGTAGCATTCACATGTTTGACATCTCATAAACAAAATATTTCCAGACTGCACTGTAAACACACACCAGAGAAGCACCATTCCAAATGAGATCTAGATCGGAGTTTTTCCAGTTTGGGAGTATCTATATCCATTACTTTGGTTCAGGCTTATCTCTGTTTTTAAAATAAAGGCTACTCTCTAACCTCTCTATGCAATATATATTTATTAGACCATAACCTTCAGCATCTCTGAAAACCAGACCATCAGAGTCCTTTAGGGAAAACAAAATTGCATGCTTTACAGATTGAAATGCCAATTAAAGCAGTCTGAAATAATAAGCAGTCTGGCTCAGAATCAATGTTTTCAGTTTTCCAGTTATGAAATTATATTAGTAGCTGCTGCTTAGTTTAATAAACTCACTTATGAAAATGATGTGATCTTGTGATAAGAAATGCAATAATGATTTTGATTTCAAGGACCTTTGTCATCAAAAAATGTGTGACTCTATTTGATTGCATTTATTTTCAGTGTCAAAAGAATATTTCACATTTTTTCCTATTTTCTGTACTGTATGTAAACTCCTCCATGAGATAAACTCATGACTGGTATCACAGCCTGCCCTTAGTTATTTTAATACCTACAGGAATTCTGATCTCCTAATCTACCCATCACATGACTAGAAAGAACTCAAACATCTGATTTTTACAGTGAATACATCTCACTTGCTGCCAGTGATCACTACATAACAGAAAATGATGGTAGTAGTCATACAGAGGGCCAGGAGTGCAGGGTGGGAAAAGAGCAGTTTGAATTCTAAAGCTGTCTTAAATACTTAAGAAAGAAGAGTCCTGAAATATTTACAGAAAAAAAACAAATCTCCCTTTGTTTTTTCTAAATCAAGCTAAAGTACTACATATTCTTAAGTCTGTAAAGAAAAAAAGATAAGCATTTATTAGTTATTTTAGATTATAAAATTATATTACTATTTTATAGTACTCTAATTTATATAGATTTTGTACAGTGTATGTAGAGAATAAACAAACATTTTCCTGGTTTGATTGTTGAGAAAGCCAAGTCTAATTAAAAATAATGAGGAGTCTTTGTGACACCTTAGAAACTAACAAATTTATGTGGGCATAAGCTTTTGTGGGCTAAAACCCACTTCATCAGATACATGGAGTAGAAAATACAGTAGGAATGTATAAATACACAGCCCATTAAAAGATGGGAGTTGCCTTACCAAGTGGGGGTGGTCAGTGCTAATGAGCCAGTTCAGTTAAGTTGGAAGTGTCCTGTTCTCAACAGTTGACAAGAAGGAGTGAATACCACTACAAAAGTGTTTTTCCCTCCCTTGGTATTCACCCCTTCTTGTCAGTTGTTGAGAATAGGCAAGAGGAGTGTGACATTGATCTTGCCACGCTTAGTAGCTATGACATGAGATTGCTTGTGGCATTCATGGAGGGGTTGACCACAGTGGAATGCCGCTTTTGGACTCAGGAAACAAGCACTGAGTAGTGGGATCATGCACGTCTGGGATGATGACCGGTGGCTGCAGAACTTTTGGATGAGGAAACCCACATTCATGGGACTGTGTGATGAGTTCGCCCCAGCCCTGTGGCGCAAGGACACAGTAATGGGAGCTGCCGTGCTGCTGGAGAAACGCATAGCAATTGCACTGTGGAAGCTGGATACTCCAGACTGCTACTGATTGGTCAATAACCAGTTTGGAGTGGGAAAGATGACTGTTGTACTCCTGTTGACAGAAGCTTGCAGGGCCATCAATCATATCCTACTGCAAAAGATCATGACTCTGGGCAATGTGCATGACATTGTGGATGGCTTTGCACAAATGGGCTTCCCTAACTGCGGAGAGGTGATATATGATATGCATATTCCAATTCTAGCACCAGACCACCTAGCCACTGAGTACATTAATTGGAAGGAGTATTTCTCTATGGTTCTCCAGGCGTTTGTGGATCACCATGGGCATTTTATGGACATTAGCGCAGGCTTGTCCAGAAAGGTGCATGACTCATGCATCTTTCAGAACACTGGCCTGTTCAGGAAGCTGCAAACAGGGACATTCTTCCTGGACCAGAAGATTACCGTAGGGGAAAATGCCCATTGTGATCCTGGGAGACCCTACCTATCCCTTAATGCCATGGCTTATGAAACCATACATAGGGCACCTTGACAGCAGGAAGGAGTGGTTCAACAACAGGCTGAGCAAGTGCAGAATGACTGAGTGTGCTTTTGGCTATTTAAAGGCCCGCTGGCACTGCCTATATGGAAAGCTGATCCTGGCTGATGACAATATTCTTATGCTTATAGCTGTTGTGCTTTACTCTCCATAATATTTGTGAAGGGAAGAATGAAAGCTTCGTTCAGAGCTGGACCACAGAGGCTCAGTGCCTGGAGGCTGAGTTCGAACTGCCAATGACCAGGGGTATTAGAGGGGTACAGTGCAGGGCCATAAGGATCAGGGATGACTTGAGGCAGCAATTTGAAGCTGAAAGCCACTAATATTTGTTGCTATGTTCAGGAGTGCAGTGCTTGTAATGCTAGAAGGTGATTGTGATTGGTGCAGATGATGCACTATGAAAGTTTAAGAAATTGCCTGTTGCTTTGCAGGGCTCCATTGCTTTCAATTAATAGAATAAAGATTGCTTTCAAAACTAACAAAATATTTTATTAAAAACAACACAAACAAAATACACATCAGCACTGAGGGGATGGAAGACGGGAAGGTCCCGGAGGAGGTGGGGTCCCGGGACACTTAAAGACTTGTGTATGTCCAGAGATCATATCCACCTTCTCCGTTGTAGTACAGTGCAGCAGGTACTGTACTTCAGCAGGCTAACCTGCAGAGGGACAGGTGTTGAGTGCAGTAGGTACTGGGAGTCTGCAGTGCTGGACTGTGATGGGGGAGGAGTGGAATGCCGTGGGTACAGACTGGAGCCAGGAGGTTGATCAGAGTGGTGTTGGTGTCTGGGGAGCATATGGGAAAGAGTTTTGTGACAACAGCTGCATGGGAGGGTGGGAAAGGAGCTGCTCGGTTTGCAGTGCTAGTATTGCCTGGAGCGTGTCTGCTTGGTGCTCCATAACATTTACGAGCTGCTCTGTGGCTTCATTCTGGCATGTCATATTCTCCTCTCGGTGCCTCTTCTTGATGTCTCACCACTCCTTCAATTCCTGTTTTTCAGCCACGGAATGCATCATCACCTCACACTGAAAGTCCTCCTCAGTTCTCATGGTCGTTTTCTAATTCTGCGCAGCTGTTCAGCTGGTGATAACAAAGAGGAAGCTGGGCTCCCAAGGTCATTCTGTGAAGCAAAACTTAACATTTTACAGAAGCGATCTTGTTTGCAACACTCAACACTGATTCAGTGATTTAAACACAGCCACTATTCACATACCTGTCACTAACTGTCTGAGCAAGTACACATGAGCACAGGACCCCAAAATGGTTGAGTAGCCGAAGGGGCAGAGGACATCAGTGTTTCCGGACCCTACTGTACACCAGGCACATGACTCTTGGGGAGAGCCAGCACTATAGGGGGACCTGATGATCATTCCTGTCTCCACATTTACCACAGGCCGTGTTCATCATGGAAGATATCTCACTGCTGAGGGTGAGCAGGGAACTCAAGGGAGGGTCTCTCCGAGACTTCATCTTCTGCGCCTGGCCCTTATGCAGCTCGCCTGTGTGCAGCAATGGCATATTTCCCCTCACCTCCCCAGCCCTCCTCTTCTCCCCGTGAGGGCAGAGTAGCATAGGAAAGTTACCCTTAAAAGGGCAAGAAACAAAACAGCTCTGCCAAAGAACCTGCCGCAGTGGATTGCCCAATATCTCCATGAGAGTTTCCTAGAGATCTGAGGCAGATTCCTGTGAAGTGAGGGAGTCAATCAACACCCTGTTCTGCCACCAAGACTAGTCATGTGGTGGATGCACTCATACAGACACAAGCCTGCTTTCTGCAACTCTCCTGCTCCCAACAACTTGCTTCAGCGATTTCCCAAAATCAAATCCATTTACCAGGGACCTCCTCTCCTGTTCTGCGCTTCACCAAGATCCAATAGCTGAGATTGGCTGGCCTCCTCTGGGGTAAAAAAGAGCTCTTGGCTGCATGCATCTCTGACCTCCAAGTCATCCTCTGCCTCTGGGCCCCCCTCCTCCTCCACATCCTCATTCAAGATTCCCTCCTCCTGGCTTGGTCCAGTCTCGACGGGCTCGAAAGTCACCGAAGTATCCACAGTGGCCTTTGCAGTGGAGTTGAGGTCACCACCAAATAGCATGTCTAGCTCTTTGTAGAACCGGCAGCTCATGGGCACAGCACCGGAGCGGCAGTTTGCATCCTGCACTTGTGGTAGATATTCTGCAGCTCCTTCACTTTGACCCTGCACTGCAGAGTGTCCCCGGTCATGGCCTTTTCTGTCATACATCATGAAATCTGTCCATAGGTATCATAATTCCTATGGCGGGAACACAGCTGGGACTAGACAGCCTTCTCTCCCCAAATGCTGATGAGATCCAGCAGCTCGGCATTGCTTCAAGTGGAGGATTGCCTGGTGCATGGAGCATGCATGGCTACCTGGAAAGATGCACTGAGACCACTGCATGCATCACCAAGCAAACAGTAAAGGGACTTTCATAATTCCAAAGGAATTTATGGGATGGGGGTTGATGGTAATGTAGAGACAAGGCAGTAGAGTTCAAATTGATGATCTGAGAGGCAAGAACAGGCATTGTAGGACACCTCCCGAAGGCCAATCGCAGCTGCTATAATCGACTAGGGTGTCTACACTGGCACCATGGCCCTGTAACCCCAGTGCGAAAGCTGTACGCCTCTCGTCTAGGTGCTTTTTTTTTACATCATTGCAACTGAACAGTTTCTGTGCACAAAGTGCCTTGGCAGTGCGTGCACCTCAGAGTTTACAGTGCAGAAAGCTGCTTTACTGCTCAGGAACGTGCCAGTGTAGACAAGGCCCAGGTCTTAATGTCCCCGCCTGAAGGAGTTAGACAGGTTGAAAAGACAGTCTTATATATTTGTAATGATATAATAATCCATTGAATTATCTCATTTTTGCTTCTGCCTACGTTAATACTATGCACTGAAGTCAATGAATGTTTTGTTTTGCATTAGAATTATGAGATAAGGCCCAAAGTTCACCCCTTTTCACTTGGATCCTTTGTAATAGATAATATGTTGTATATGACTCAGAACAAAACTAAGAATTGTCCAAAGAAATTTGCTTCTGGGTTGAATTGCAGACATTTTTTTTAATAGTCAAATAATGAACAACAGGGTCTATTAGATGGGCTAGACAGGAGTCATAGAATCATAGAATATTAAGGTTGGAAGGGACCTCAAGAGGTCATCTAGTCCAACCCCCTGCTCAAGCAGGACCAATTCCCAACTAAATCATCCCAGCCAGGGTTTGGACAAGCCTGACCTTAAAACCTCTAAGGAAGGAGATTCCACCACCTCCCTAGGTAACCCATTCCAGTGCTTCACCACCCTCCTAGTGAAAAAGTTTTCCTAATATCCAACCTAAATCTCCCCCACTGCAACCTGAGACCACTATCTTGTTCTGTCATCTGCTACCACTGAGAACTGTCTAGATCCATCCTCGTTGGAACCCCCTTTCAGGTAGCTGAAGCAGCTATCCAATCCCCCCTCATTTTCTTTTCTGCAGACTAAAAAATCCCAGTTCCCTCAGCCTTTCCTCATAAGTCATGTGCTCCAGCCCCCAATCATTTGTGTTGCCTTCTGCTGGACTTTTTCCAATTTTTTCCACATCCTTCTTGTAGTGTGGACCCAAAACTGGACACAGTACTCCAGATGAGGCCTCACCAATGTCGAATAGAGGGGCATGATCACATCCCTCGATCCTGCTGGCAATGCCCCTACGTATACAGCCCAAAATGCCGTTAGCCTAGGTCTCTGTCGTATCCTATCCTACCCTCCAGCGTATCTACCATTCCTCCCAAGTTAGTGTCATCTGCAAGCTTGCTGAGGGTGCAGTCCATGCCATCATTCAGATCATTAATGAAGATACTGAACAAAACCCACCCCAGGATCCGACTCTGAGGCACTCTGCTTGATACTGGCTGCCAACTAGACATGGAGCCATTGGATCACAACCCGCTGAGCCCGACAATCTAACCAGCTTTCTATCCACTTTATAGTTCATTCATCCAGCCCATACTCTCTTTAACTTGCCAGCAAGAATACTGTGGGAAACTGTATCAAAAGCTTTGCTAAAGTCAGGAATAACACATCCACTGCTTTCCCCTCATCCACAGAGCCAGTTATCTCATCATAGAAGGCAATTAGGTTTAGTCAGGCATGACTTGCCCTTGGTGAATCCATGCTGACTGTTTCTGATCACTTTCCTCTCCTCTAGTGCTTCAAAATGATTCCTTGGAGGACCTGCTCCATGATTTTACAAGGAACTGAGGTGAGGCTGACTGCCTGTAGTTCCCCAGCTCCTCTTTCTTCCTTTTTTTAAAGATGGGCACTACACTAGCCATTTTTTTTCAGTCATCCGGGACCTCCCGATTGCCACGAGTTTTCAAAGATAATGGCCAATGGCTCTGCAATTGCATTCGCCAAATCCTTTAGCTCCCTTGTATGCAGCACATCCGGCCCCATGGATTTTGTGCTCATCCAGCTTTTCTAATAGTCCCTGAATCACTTTCTTTCTCCACAGGAGCTGGTCACTTCCTCCCCATGCTGTGCTGCCCTGTGCAGAAGTCTGGGAGCTGACCTTGTTTCGTGAAGACAGAACCAAACAAAGCCATTGAGTACATTAGCTTTTTCCACCATCCTCTGTCACTAGGTTGCCTCTTCATTCAGTAAGGGGCCCACACTTTTTCTTGACCACCTTTTTGTTGCTAACTACCTGAAGAAACCCTTCTTGTTACTCTAACATCTCTTGCTAGCTGCAACTCCAAGTGTGACTTGGCCTTCCTGATTTCACTCCTGCATGACTGAGCAATATTTTTATACTCATCCCTGGTCATTTGTCCAATCTTCCACTTCTTGTAAGCTTATTTTTTGTGTTTAAGATCAGCAAGGATTTCACTGTTAAGCCAAGCTGGTTGCCTTTCCATATTTACTATTCTTTTCTACACATCGGGCTGGTTTGTTCCTGCAACCTCAATAAGGATTCTTTCAAAATACAGCCAGCTTTCTTGGACTTCATTTCCTTTCATGTTATTCTCCCAGGGGATCCTGCCCATCAGTTCCCTGAGGGAGTCAAGTCTGCTTTTCTGAAGTCAAGGGTCTGTATTTTGTGCTCTCCTTTCTTCATGTGTCAGGATCCTGAACTCGAACCATCTCATGGTCACTGCCTCCCAGGCTCCCATCCACTTTGCATCCCCTACTAATTCTTCCCTGTTTGTGAGCAGCAGGTCAAGAAGAGCTCTGCCCCTCGTTCGTTCCTCCAACACTTGCACCAGGAAATTGTCCCCTACACTTTCCAAAAACTTCCTGGATTGTCTGTGCACCGCTGTATTGCTCTCCCAGCAGATATCAGGGTGATTGAAGTCTCTCATGAGAACCAGGCCCTGTGATCTAGTAATTTCTTTTAGTTGCCAGAAGAAAGCCTCATCCACCTCATCACCCTGGTCTGGTGGTCTATAGTAGACTCCCACCATGACATCACCCTTCTTGCTCACACTTCTTAACTTAATCCAGAGACTCAGCTTTTTCTGCAGTTTCATACCGGAGTTCTGAGCCGTCATACTGCTTTTTTACATACAATGCAACTCCCCCATCTTTTCTGCCCTGCCTGTCCTTCCTGAACAGTTTATATCCATCCATGACAATACTCCAGTCATGTGAGTTATCCCACCAAGTCTCTCTTATTCCAATCACATCATAATTCCTTGAGTGTGCCAGGACTTCCAGTTCTACCTGCTTGTTTCCCAGGCTTCTTGCATTTGTGTATAGGCACTTAAGATAACTCACTGATCATCCTGCTTTCTCAGTATGAGGCAGGAGTCCTCCCCTCTTGCGCCCTTCTGCTTGTGCGACTTCCTGATTTCCCAGTTCCCCACTTACCTCAGGGCTTTGGTCTCCTTCCCCTGGTGAACCTAGTTTAAAGCCCTCCTCACTAGGTTAGCCAGCCTGCTTGTGAAGATGCTTTTCCCTCTCTTCGTTAGGTGGAGCCCGTCTCTGCCTAGCACTCCTCCTTCTTGGAACACCATCCCAGGGTCAAAGAATCCAAAGTCTTCTCTCCGACACCATCTGCATAGCCATTCATTGACTTCCACAATTTGACAGTCTCTACCTGGGCCTGTTCCTTCCACAGGGAGGATGGACGAGAACACCACTTGCACCTCAAACTCCTTTATCCTTCATCCCAGAGTCACATAGTCTACAGTGATCTGCTCAAGGTCATTCCTGGCAGTATCATTGGTGTCCATGTGGAGAAGCAGGAAGGGGTAGTGATCCAAGGGCTTAATGAGTCTTGGCAGTCTATCCGTCACATCGTGAATCCTAGCTCCTGGCAAGCAGCACACTTCTCGGTTTTCCCAGTTGGGAAAGCAGATAGATGACTCAGTTCAGCTGAGGAGGGAGCCCCCAACCACCACCACCCGCCTCCTTCTCCTCCATCCCTAGGACAGTGCATCTCATGCCTTCCAATCGGTGTAGTCTCCTTTTGCTCCCTTCCCTCAGATATATCATCTAGTCCACTCTCTGCATTAGTATTGTGGAGAGAACATGAAAACAGTTGCTCACCTGTATCTGCACTGCTGGTACATGGACTCTCCTATTTCTTCTTCTGGGGGTCACATACTGCCAGTTTTCTTCACCGTCCTTCTGTCCCCGCTGCGCAGCCTGCTCTGATTCTTCAGAATGTTGTGCGCGTAAAAGCATATCCTGACATCTGTCCAAGAAATCTTCATTTTCTCTTATGCAGTGTAGGGTTCATACTTGTTTCTCCAAACCTTGAATCTTCTCTTCCAATATGGAGACCAGCTTACACTTTGTACAGACAAAGTCGCTTCTGTCCTGTGGAAGAAAGACAAACATGGCACATCCTGTGCAAGTCACAAGAGCTGATCGCTCACCATCCATATCACCTTCCTTCTAAGAGCTTCCTTAGCTGTTGCAGCAACTACTCAGAGAAGCCTGCAAATTGAATGCCTCAGTGGGCTCTCCCCAGGCAAACTCCCTCTGTTAGCCTCTCTGCTGTTCACTGCTCAGCTGGTTCACGCTGTTTTTATAACAGACCTACTCAAGGCCCACCTGGAACAAAGCACTCCCAATTCACACTTTTCAAACAATCAAGCACACAGTCAAACTGACAAACTGTCCCTGCAACAGACACGCAGATACTCACCAACACAGCACCCCTAATGCTGGAGTCAGGAGATCTGGTTCCTATTCTTTGCTCTGGTACTGACCAGCTATGTGAACTTAAACAAGTCAGTTAATTCTCTCTGTCTCTCACTTTCCTCCTCTGTGAATATGTGATTCCCTGTCAAGAAGAAAAAAAAAGCAAGAAAGCAGTGAAACACCTGAGGACATAGATGCTTTTAGCAACATGCATAGAAGGTTGACAGATTTAGGGTATGTTTATGCTTGAGTTGGAGGTATAATTTCCAGTTTGGATAGATGTAAGTGCACTATCTTGGATCGAACTAGTGTGCTAAAAATAGCAGTTTAGCTGTGGTGGTGTGGGTGGCAAGACAGGCTAGCCCATCATGCTGCGATGGCTACACTATTTTTAATGTACTAGCTCAGTCAAAGTTAGTGCATAAAGGCTTTTGGGAAAAAGCACCTCCTTGTTTTGGTTTGCCCTCTGACTTCCTGGGTCGAAGCTTTCCTACTGCTAATTGTACTGCTGCCACAGTGGCGAAGATTCTCCTTAGAGATATTGTACCCCGTTTTGGCATCCCTCTTGTGCTCGACTCAGATCGCGGACCTCACTTTACTGGTCATGTCCTTGGCCGTTTAGAACAAGGTCTGGGCATTTCACACTCCTTCCATACACCCTACCACCCCCAGTCTAGCGGAAAAGTTGAGCGTATGAATAGGGAACTTAAGTTTACATTGGCTAAATACTGTCAGGAAACAGGATTAAAGTGGCCTCAGGTACTTCCCTTGGTCCTGTTTCACCTTCGTACTCGCCCAACCCGCGCATTGGGATTATCCCCCTTTGAACTGCTCTATGGACACCCCCCTTTCAAAGGCGGGGCGCTACCACGTGCTCATGTTTCACTATTGGGAGGGGATCATATGACCGCGTGTCAGTTTCTCTCCCTACAGGCTCGCCTCCGTACCCTTTGGAAAGCCTCGCAGTTTTCCCAGACCGTGCCGCTGGAGGAACAAATCCACCCGTTCCAACCAGGGGACTTCGTCTGGGCCAAAAAGTTCGTTCGTGACGACACCCTCCAGCCAAGGTTTACTGGACCCCACCAGGTTCTTTTGATAACCCAGACTGCAGTGTTCCTGGAAGGACGCAAATCTTGGATCCACCACTCCCACGTCAAGCCAGCCGTAGTGGACCACAGTGACGGACCAGCAGCTCTTGTCACCACTGAGGACACTGCCTTCGACCAGTGGACCAGCTTACCTCTCTCAGACATTAGACTTAAATTAACTCGGAAAAAATGAGAGAACCCTTTATTCTGACAACTGTATGTTTTTTATGCTTTTTTAGTTTATTTTCTGCTTATGAAAATAATGCTTTTATTAGATATTCCCACGAGGTTAAAACTCGTATTTTAGGAAATAGAAGTGATTGCTGGGTATGTACTCAATTTCCAGTAAATGCAGCACAGGGACTCCCCTTCACACCCATTCCCCTAACCACTGCTAATATGACTTGGATGCCACCGACTAGAATAAAAGATCCAGTCCAACCCAATCTTACATGGGACAAAACAGAAGTGCCAATTAACAAATATCTCAGGGTAACCAATCAAACAGGATCACTGTGTTTTGTTAAAGAAAAAGGGTCAACTTTTGTGGAAACAAGTAAATGCAACATATATTTTAATGGCACTGCCTTTAGTAAAAATCTTGGCTTCAAGCCTTGCGCATCCCACTTATCCCATATGTGGATCCCTCACCCCGATCCAACCTTTTCAACTTTTTCATGAAGGGGCAGGTTTTCAGAGTCAGTTTTTAAAAAAGCCCTGCTCAGATCTCGAGGGTGTCCAACTAATTGTTAAAGGATACACAATTGCCTTCTACAACTGCTCAAGCAGTACTACACTGCCCTTTGAGGACAACACTACCAAATTGTGCCTCTGCAGTTCACACAACGACCCCTCTGCGTTACCAGGGGAACAGTGGTACAACGGGTGGTGGGTTACCTCCTACTTTGAGAAATGGAATACCCAAAACGCATTATATGGAACATACTGGGTGTGCGGGCCCAAGGCTTATTATTTTCTCTCCCCTGATTGGGCAGGGTCATGTTATTTGGCATGGCTAGCACCGCCTTCTCGGATCTCCCTCACTCCCCCTCATTTTCCCCACGTTCGTAACATTCGTGAAACTGACAGAGATATTAATCTCCGTGATGGTTTGTCCTGGCAGCGGTGGGCTGGTCACACTAGCTTGAAGGGTACTATCATCCGTCTACAGGGACTATTAGAATCTTTGACCAATGAAACTGCAACCCTATTTGAGAATCAGGCCGGGGAAATGTCCCAGCTGCGCCAGTTAGCTTTGCAAAACAAAATGGCTTTAGATATGATGTTAGCAGCCCAGGGAGGAACTTGCGCCCTCATAAATAAAGAATGCTGTGTTTTTGTAAATAACACCTACTCTGACACTTTTCAACATACCAAACACCTAAGGGAAATGGCTAAAAACTACTCCTCTGGCCAGCCACCTTATGATTGGTGGGGAGCCTTATGGAATTGGCTGCCCGGATTTGGGTGGGTTAAAAACCTCTTGGTGGGTGTTGTTGGGGCTATAGTAGTCCTTATAATACTGTGTTGCTGTATTCAGTGTGTCCCCTCCCTCATAAACTCATGTAAGTCAGTTTATTCTTTTCCCACTTCAGCTAAAAGCCTTACTCTCTTCGAATTGGCCCAGGCTAAAATTGCCAAGCGGCCCTTGAGATCTTGAAATAGGGTGTAGCTTTTTGATTAATAGTTATCTCAAAGCTACAAATGGAGGAATGTTGGGTCTAAACTTTTGGTGAACTTTGGAGCCAAAACACACCCAGACTGGCCGTCTCTGCATAATCCTTTCTGAACCCTTTATCGAAATAAGCACTGACCTGCAAACTACTCATGACACCCCCTTTATTAAGTAGCCATTAGCCTTTATCTCTATGCATTTACTTGTTAAACTTGCTTTTCCTGTAAAATCTTGATTGATTATGCATGACCATTATCTTTTATTAATCACTTTGTTTACTTCTGTGTATAAATATTGATGCTCACCCCTAATAAAGGGGCCACACTTATTCTAAAGCTTTTGGGTTAGTGTGAGCCCGTTGATCAATGCATTGGTGTCTGGTCTCTGACAGAATTGTGGGCCCAAATACCAACTCCGCACGAACTTGGGTGTTGGAGAGGTGAGTGAGGACTTGCTTTATTACCTAACACATGTACATCTACCTGATCTGGAAATTACATGTAAAGCTTTGGTGCTGACGTACCCTGTGGCTCTTTCAGACTAAATATAGAAACAAGGTTCTAGTGTTGGGACTGGTAAAGGACAGCCCCCATATGTTTTACCTCTCTAAACTGATTGCTGAGATGCTACTGGTGTTTTGGTTGCACTGTTTTTATCTGTGTTTCTTTAGAAGGTCAGATGTGGCTACTATGTGTCCATGTAAAACATGCCCAGAGCCTTGCAGAAGTCCTTCTGCTAATCCCATCAATGGTATTGTTTCAGCAAACAGTTAAGGTTAATGAAACAATTTTTGCTGTTTTATCACTTGTGGATTAAAAATCTAGACCAGATGTTCAACAGTTGCACGTGAGCTGAGGACCCACCCCATAGGCCTTAAACGCTGCTCACCTCACTTGTAGCAGATTTGCATTGGCTTCACTGTATTTAGGGAATTCTGTAGTCATAGAAGTTAAGGAGAACTTTCTCCTGTGTGAATATCAGGCAAAAGACAACTGATATTGCTGTCACTTTTGTACTTAAAGTAATACATTTGTTTCTCTAAGTACTGTATTTTGCCATGACAGCCATTAATTGGAAGGTCATGCAAGATCAGGGTTTTTATTTTGTGCTTTAAAAGAAACTGACTGGGTGAAAATTTGAAAGCTTGGATAAATGATTTATTTACAGCTTGTTTTACCAGTCTGTCCTTCTCAATGAGAGCTTTCATTTGTTGTTTCTTTGACCCCTTGACAAAGTGGCAAGATTACACAGATATTTTGGTAAAATGTGTTGTTTATTTTTCCTTTTAAAGAAACAAGTTAAACAACATTTAACTTCATTACACTTTCCAAGTCAATAATTTCTGTACAGGATAAGACTTGATCACAGAACAAACTAGGACTCACATAGAAGTCCATAACAAACACAAATCTACTTTTCTGTTCTCTTTTTTTCAAATCCACAATGTATAAGATTGAAGTGAGCTTCTATTCCAGTCACATTCTCCAGAAGTTATCATAAAGGCTTCAAGTGAACAGTGATGATTATATGGAATCTTAGAGCGTGATTGTGACATGCCAAAAAGTCTTTCAGGATATGACAACTATTTGACAGCCATGCTTTTCATGGTATTTGGAGGCAATCTGTGACTTTTGAGAAGAGACCAATATTCATGGCCTTTGGAGGACAGTATTTGTAGTGAAGTCAAAATGCATTGTCACAATTTGTTAAAAAGTGAGACCATCCTAGTATTTGGCTGCATCTTATCAGACTTTCTAGAATACACAGTAGGCACAGCTAAGTGTGTTCTGCCTGATCTTTTTCATGGCTACACTGGCACTTTACAGCGTTGCAACTTTCGCGCTCAGGGGTGTGAAAAAACACCCCCCTGAGCGCTGCAAGATACAGCGCTGTAAAGCCTCAGTGTAATCAGTGCGGCAGCGCTGGGAGCGCGGCTCCCAGTGCTGCAAGCTACACCCGTAAGGGATGTGGTTTACGTGCCGCGCTGGGAGAGCTCTCTCCCAGCGCTGGCGCTCCGATCACACTCACACTTCAAAGCACTGCCACGGCAGCGCTTTGAAATTTCAAGTGTAGCCATACCTCTGCAGTTAGTTTAAGATTTCCTGAGAAAATGATCGTTGTTTCTGTTCAAAAATGGTTCATTGTGTTGCCTTCATTAACTATCTGCAAAATGAAGATGAGTTAAAACTTTATTTAAAAATATATATTTTGTTTTTAAAGATGACCAAAGCAGTATAGTAAAAATACATAGTCAGTAACTGGAAAATTCAGTAAGTGGAAGAATTGAAATATATATGCTTACATTGTTTGATTTAATATCTTTAGTTTTAAATATGATACTAGGATATTATTACCAGTTTTATAAGGGAAACAGATTATTATTTGTTTGTAGATTTGTTAGAATATTACTAATGTATAAGTTGAAGATATGGGTATACTCCAGATGTCATTTGAGAGGTAATTTCCATGGGTGAGCTTCAAAGTTTTAAACATCATATCTAACCTTGATGTGATGAAAGACTTGTGAAATTTTCAGAGTTGCTGAGCATAACAATTCCCACTGATTTCAATTAGTGTTTGAAACACTGTGCCTTTTTAAGAATGAATAGCTAAATAGCAACACCTCAGAAGAAATTGGGAAAGCTGATTTCAGTAGTGCAGGATCAAACTCAAAAGGCACTAATACACACACACCCTTATATAAAAATTCTGGCCTTTTGATATATGTCTTGTTGTGGGTGGAGTGGAAAGAAGTTTGCCCTAGGACACTGTAGGTTAAAGTAAGGCACATTGTGATCTGTGATGCGCCTTCTACAATTCCAAATAGGAGTTGTCTGTACTCCCTATTGTTCCACCCCGTATGTGCAGGGTCCCTTGTGTCCATGTGAATTGCTCCTTTGGGATCAATGAGCATGTGGTGAGTTAGACAAGCCCTTCCTCTCAGCACTCCAGAAAGTGTGAGAAGTGCATGCTGCCCTGTTGTCTTTGCCGCTTCCTGGAGAAGTGCCATTCGCCTTATCTCCCCTGCCATACATCACATAACAAAGAGCCAGATTTACTATAAGTCAGGGCTGCCCAGAAGGGGGGCAAATGGGGCAATTTGCCCCAGGCCTGAGGCCCACAGGGGCCCCCATAAGAATATAATATTCTATAGTTTTGCAACTTTTTTTTATGGAAAGGGCCCCCAAAATGTATTTGCCCCAGGCCCCTTGAATCCTCTAGGCGGCCCTGCTATAAGTGTGTCTAGTTGATCTATGGCAGCTTTTTCTTTCTTTATCATGTGCTACAAATGAAGTCACATTCTATCAACAGTCACTTACAATTGAAATTCGCGACTCCATGCACGTTGTCTGAAGCTTTCTGTCAGTTCATAAGAAAAGTTCCCTTTTTATGCTGTGGACACTCTAGCCAATGTTTGTGCTTATATAAGTTAAGTATTTGTGTAAAACACTACTCTCTCGCAATGTGCAAATACCATCCAGAGGCAATGGTGACATCTGTTGTTTTGGAGCCATTTCAAACTTCTAGACAAGTGCCACTTAATTTACACCTATCTGCTACATTCTTCTAGGTCTCACTCAGGCAGTGACACAGCACTTGGTGAAAGTAATAAACTCATTTAAGTGATTGCAGTCTTTCTCTGTGGAGAACGTGAACTCTTTAACCAAAGTTCCTGCATTTAACCCTGCAGAAGTTGTCCTGGGAACAACGTTGTCTCTAGATCTGGGGTTGACAACCTTTCAGAAGTGGTGTGCTGAGTCTTTCTTTATTCACTCTAATTTAAGGTTTTGCGTGCCAGAAGGTCTCTTTCTATAAGTCTATAATATATAACTAAACTACTATTGTATGTAAAGTAAATAAAGCTTTTACAATGTTTAAGAAGCTTCATTTAAAATTAAATTAAAATGCAGAGTCTCCTGGACTGGTGGCCAGGACCCGGGCAGTGTGAGTGCCACTGAAAATCAGCTCGTGTTATGCCTCCGGCACGCGTGCCATAAGTTGCCTACCCCTGCTCTAGATCATACTCAACCTCATGACACACAATTTGAATGGTTTGAAAATAATATTTCTTCAAAAACAAGAGAACCTTGGGTAATTATTTACTGACAAGACATCAATATTATACAAATTTAAAAACAAGAGACCCATTGTACAAAGATTAACTGAAAATTGCTTGTTTTGTACTGTTATAAATGCACCCTTTCCAGTTGAATTCTGGTAGTTCAGTACTGTAAATAAAACAAAATCAGATTATTAATTAGCTATTGTTTAAAAACTGAAGTCCATTTAATTTAGTACCTCTTCTACTGGAGTATACAAAAGTAAGACATTTTTATCTTTTTCTTAGTTTTTTATTATTTGAAGGGGCATTCTGCTCCCACTGAAGTTAACAAGAGTTTTGTCATTCCCTTTAGTGTGAGCAGAATTAGGCCCTTTATGAGATCAGAGTTTAAAATCAGTTTGATAGGGAAAAGCCAACAAACAATGCTGCTGTATGTCTGGAAGGAGATTTCATTGAATACAGAAGTGACTGACCAGTGCTAGTTAAATTTACACTGGGCCAGATTCAGATCCTCTTATTCATGTTGAATAGTACCCACTGAAGCCTTACGGAGCGAGGAGCTACTCAGCCTAAGTGAGAATACCAACCCAAGGAGAGGGGGAAACATGGCACAATATAAAAACCTTTAAAAAAAGATCCACACTAGAAAGTGAGCAAAAGCATTGTGGACAGGAAAGCCTTTTTATTCTTAAACTTGGGACTGGTATTTCTGATTCTGTGTGGTAGCACTCAGAGGTGGAGTTCTTTATTTAGACTTTTCCCCCACAATAAAGGGGAAAAATAATGATGATGTATAATAATACATAATAAAGTTGGAAATTATTGAAATTTCTGGAAAAGAAGCTATTTTTATATATTACTTTTTTTCAGTAGAATAAATGAACCTGTTGTTTAAATCAGAATAACTGAAAAGATTAACCTAGATTTTAATAACACAGATCTTCATAAGGTGTAAATCACCGTAGCTCCAGTAGGAACTCCATCTCTTATTGAAGTCAGTGGATCTTTGCCAATTTACATTATCTGAGACTGGTCCCCTCACTTCAAAATTAAAGCAAATTTGATATTTTATGGATCATGATAGTGGAAAGGGCACCCACCAATTTAGTAGGAAGTAGGTCTGCCAAAAGGATGGGGTTTGGATGTGTGCACTGTGGAGAAATGAGACATTTATAACCCAGTTGTGAGTACACAGCTTTGTGTTTGGGGTATTTAACGTTGATCAGGTCTGAAACATCATGTATCAATACCATTATGTGTGCTGAACTGAATAACCGGTTTCTGACAGTGACTTTTGCATGTGTTATATTTTCAAAGCAGGGAACAGAGTTTTAGTTTTGTAATCCTTATTAATGTTGGTGTTTTTATTTCTATGCCATTTCATCATTTGTTATAACTACGTGGCGTGTTTCTGCATTCACAGGGTCTGCTAATGAGACTCCAGTGTTTACACGAGCTGTCTGAGTTCCAAGAGCAATCTCCGCAGCAGTCTTTCTAGTCCTAAAGATTGTTGTTTTAACTATGTATTGCTTAGTATGTACTAGAAAAAGAAAAATGAAGTAAACTATATATTTTGAATGCACTTTCTACATATGCTTGCACATTTTACAGTTCTGTATTTCTTGTTCACTGCCTTGGTTTGAAAAACCAATGTACCAAATAAAGTGAACAAGAAATGCCAAAGAAGTTAAAAATATACAGCAGTGTAAAGTAAATAGGGATACATATGTATTAATAAGACCCAGCCCACTAGAATTAGTGAAGACTAAAAAGATGATCTGCCTGCAGGGGCAAACTACTCAGCACAAGTGGAGCTAATAAAGATCCATTTCCTGATGATAACCTTTAATGAGCTTTTAGGCTACAGCTTCACAGCAACAAAAAAGACATGGGATTTAGCCTTACAATCATATGCCTTTTCATATATTCTGGGATGGATGTTCTCATATTCTAACTGAATAGCTATGTAAATTACTTCTCCGTTCAGACTACATAGATTATTAACTTATTTCCAAGAATTGAAGCTTATGCAAAGGCATCTGGGAGGCAGAGATTTTCAAAGGAATTAGGAGCCAAGTATCCACTGAAAGTCAAAGGGAATTGGACACCCAACTCCCTTAGGGCCCTTTGAAAATCCTAGCTCCAATTCCCAAATTCTAGACATATCAAGCTTATGTCATTGAGCAGTGACATTATATGATGGAATTTTACACTCTGTAGCTGCATCCTGATTCTTCAAGAAATGACTGTTTATGAGTGGGTGGCACTGGCATGGTGCTGTATGTTAGCACAGGTACATGTTGCTGACAAGAAGAACAGCAGCAAGTTTTAGGCTGGTAGTGGGAGATGATCCTGGAGCTGAGAGAGAAAGAGGTTGGGAGGGAAGAGCTTCTGAAGAGAGGCAACCAAGTTAACAAGAGGCTCCAACAGAGTCACTGTCTCCTGATGTGGTCTTTCAAGGGGTCTCTGCTTCTCCTGACTGTCCCTACTTTCTTTGTTCTCAGGTCAGTTCCTGGACCTTCACTTCCAATTAAATCTATCAGCTGTTCAATTTTAGGACTTGCTGTCTTCTTGGATGCAGAGTTGTTGGAGCCATGCTGGTCCCAAGATATTAAAAAGACAAGGTGCATGAAGTAATATTATGGAGCCTGGATTATGGATGCAGGGCTGTCACACCTTTGCTGTCGCAGGTCTTTCTAACCTGTCTTCCATCTCTGTGCGCTCTCTTGTAGAGCAGGTCTTGTTTTCTTTATCGGTTGCAGCTGTGGGTGCCTGGCTCTATGATTGGCAGCTCTGGCATCTGTATGGGGTGTTATCAAGCTGCTTGCTTGTAAACAGGAGAAGCTCTTCTGCCTCCTCTGTCTATGCTCAGTATTGGGGTTTATACCCCTTTACAGCCTCTTAATGATCTAATTTATATTGGTTTTATATACCATGGGCCAAATCTTCTACTGATATAAATTGGTATAGGTCCACTGATTTCAATGGACATGGGCTGAGGATCCTGGAACTCTTATTTCAGCTGTCACTCTTAACCATGATGTTAGTGAGATGAGAATCAGGCCTTGTTTAGGGAAGGAGGGAGCCTGAGGTCCCAGGTCTATAGGAGTGAAAGGTGGGATAAAGATTCAGAATGGGCAGTTAAACACACACCCAATATGATTTGGAAGCAAAAAGAAGAGTTTCTGGATCCTTTCAGAGATAGAAAGTGGAGAAACAACCTGGATTCAAAAGAAAGGTCCTATGATCTTGAGGAACACAGAGAAAGACTTTAGAATATGAAGACAGAGTACTGAAATACAAAGCATAGGAGGAATGAGGTTAAAAGAAGCAGGAAAAGGAAACATGAAAGTAAAGTAAAGCAGAAGCAGTACTCAAGCTTCTCATCACGGAAGAAGTGCCAATTTTTATAAAATCAAACAACAACAACAAAATCTCAGGATCCAGAACCTCAGTGATAAACATATTTCCCTAATGGCATAGAAGCATGTGACAGGAGATTATATAATTATGCTATCAAGAACTGGCATCGATGAATACAAGCCATTGTGTTGCATTCAAAAAACTCCTTCTGTGTTGTGAATAGCCAGAGGTGTCAATTTTTTTTCCTTGGTTTCCACAGTTCATGTGAAATGCCTTCAAAAGTACCTAAAGAAAAAAGTGGAAACTGAGAGAATAAGGGTAGTGTTATGAGCTTTTAAAATATTGGGGATATCAAGATGGGAGCCTGAAACATATTTGTAAATATATATGTAACCCTTCTGCCCCTCTGAGTTGGCAGCAACAAGGGCCGGGTTCAGTATCCAGGGGTTCCGTTTCAGTAACACAATGCATAACCGGCTCGAGCCCCCCACCTAGTGACCTGGGACACTTACATACCACACCCCCCTGGGCGCCTCTAGGAGGCAATACTTCCCCTCTCGCAAGCACGGAGTCTGAGTGTAGCAAAATCTTTTTAATAAAGGAAGGAATCCATGTGGCATCCCATTGGAGAAACACCACAAACAGGGTTATAACACAAACCATAAACAAAACCCACCTCCAAATATGTTTGGCAATGTCCTTTTTCCCCTTAGGGTTTTAAGTCCAATCACTCCAAAGTCCAACAACCCAAAAGTCTCTGGTCAATGCCACGCCAGAGTTCGAGAGTTTATCTATAGAGGTCCCTCCCCCAGCCTGGGTAGAAAGGGGCACCTTACATGGTCCGGGGCCAGCTGCCCTGCCGCTCCGTGGGTTTCTGCTTCTGCCTTCTCCACGAACTGCTCTGCTTACCAACCGCTCCACTCTGCTCCTCCAGCCCATCCTCACAAACTGCTCCGCTCCACCAGTGCTCTGCTCCATGAGCTGCTCCCGTCTCCACTGCAAACTGCTCAGCTCCACTAGCTCTGTGGGCTGCTCCACCTGTCCCACAGCTACTCCGCTCTGCCAGCCGCTCCACTCCACCAGCTGTCCCGTGGTCCGCTCCAGCCATCCCCACAAACTGCTCCACTCCGCCAGCTGCTCTGTTCTACAGTATAGCTTCAGGCTCCCCCACTAGTTAGCACAGTACTCAGTGCTCTCAGCTTAGTAATTTCAGCTCTTTAGTGATTTCAGCTCTTAGTGATCTCAGCTCTAGTAGGGGAGCCCCAGTACTAGTGCACCATTAGCCCAAAGTGAGTTCAGCTCAGTAACTGTAATCTAGATTCTTGAGGGAATAAAAAAATCAACTCTGACATTCCACAGTGGAGAGAGGAGGGGTGGAACTGGTGCTTCTGGCTCCACAAGGAGACTGCACCACCAGGCACAGATACCTGTCCCCAGCCTCTCTCAATTCACTGGGTTTTGGAACCCATGTCCCTTGTCTAGCAAGTACCACCCAACTGAGGTTGAGTCATTTCTGTCACAAAACAGTCCACAGCTCGGCAGCCTGGGATGGGGTAGGCGTGCCTATGCAAATACACTCTCTGAAATCTTTCCACCAGATGTCAGGGTAGAGCTCATCCTGACTCTGCTTACACATATGACACATTAAAGTCAATTGAAAACCTTTATGGCCTGTTCTGGCTTATCTGTGCCTTCTATCCCTGTATCAGCATTTCAGAAAACTGTGCTCCTTTTGAAACTCAAAAGCAATGCTGTTTCTGGAAATGGCCTTTCATTGCTTTAGGAAGAGATGGGTCATTAATCATGGTAAGCTTTGGTAATAGGAGATTATCAAATTGTTCTGAAGTTTGGTTCATTTCATAAACACCCAGTTTTTCCATCCTGAAAAAATTTAATCTGAAAAAACAGGTTTGATTTTGGGGGATACAGCCTTGCTCATGATATTTCATCACTTTCAGTTCCATGCCTGGCAGGAAAGCAGGTAAACAAAAATTTAAAAAAAATAAAAATATGCAGAATCAACTACATGTTTCTAAACCAAAAGGTACTGGAAAAGTACTGAATGGCATACTTGCTGCCACCATCCCCTCTCCAGACATCTGAGACATAGTTTGTTCAGCCTTCCTGAGAATATTACACAGCTTCCCGAAAGTAAAGTTCCTTGGCCTCCAGTAATACATATTGTACTTTCAATACTGAAGGAACCATTTCAAGTTATTTACATCCAAATATTTGACCAAAACTAAAATTGTTACAATCAGAGACCTTATTCTAGGTTAATGTTTTTTAAACTTCATACAGTCACCAAGATTTCCTTTAAAATACTTTTAAAAGAAAAATAAAAAGCATAAAAAGAAAAAAGGCCCCAAATTGTCCAAGCTGCCCCAAGCCAGAAACTCTATATCCCAAAGAATGAGCAGCACTAGGACTGAAGGTACCATAGCTGGTGGTTTGGGAGGCTACATCACAGCCATACAGGAGCAACAGGCATGCAACCAGAAGGTTTCTATGCTGATCTGGGCTGGCATAAACCAGGGCTGCCCTCTTACTAGCAAAAACCCTTATATAGGGTGACAAGGCAACACCAATGCTATGTACTTTTTCCTGGGGTGAATTGCATGTAACCACAGGAAGAAGTCGCACCATTCCACCTCTTCCTCCTCCTCTCTTATTTAATGCAGTAGCAGCTTCTGAATCAGCCTAGGATGCTCATGCTCCCAGAGACTTACCCATGGGCTTCTGGTTAATGAAGACAATCATAAAAAATTATGTCCAGGGTTTGAACATGAGTGACACATTGTGTGTTAACTTTATGAGGAAAAATTTGATTAATGTCTTCATTAAGGACCACACATAAAACTCCAGCTAAACAACTTGGATCACCTCCTCTACCCTTTTTTCCATCTATTGCAACTGAGAGCAGCGAAGACAGTGAAACAGGAGAAACAATCAATGATGAACCTAATGACAATATGCTTGTAAAAGAGGAGGATCAATTTAATCAGTGAGTCAGCTACTTTTGAATTGAGGCCCAAAGTCCATATGTGAAAATACATGCACAAGTGCACGCCCCAAGTGTATTCCTACACTTGAATGATGTTACGCTTGAATGATGTTACAATAGCTTATTCTTTCAAGATGTTGAGCACCAACATCTCCCTTAGTCTTCCATTTGATTTCACCCAGTTCTCTTGACCACCTATTTAAGTCAATGGACGCTGTGCACTGTGACAAGTGGGACACCAATGACTGCATATACAAATGACTAGTTAGACATCTAGATAGTCATTTGTGCCCACTAACGTGATTTGAATGAGGAAGTGCAATAGCTACTTGGACAGATGGACATTCAGCTGTTGTGTACAAATGTATACATGTGTACAAGCCATGGGCTAGTTCAATCATGAATTAATTGACTTTAAGTAGGAATTAGCAGGAAATATTATGGCCCATGTTATGAAGGAGATTAGACTAGCTGATCAAAGTGGTACTTTTGTCCTTAAAGCCTTATTACCTGGGCTTCTCTTTTGCAAAATGAAGTGGCCTAGTACGTGTCTTTCTACCACAGAATGATAAGGGATGGATTTTTCCAAAGTGCTGAGCACCCACAGCTTCCACTGACTTCAGCTGAAGTTCTGGGTACTCCATGTGAGCAGTAGGCCAAGCGGGCAGGTTTTATGGGTCATACATACTAACCCCCTAGATGAGCCTTCATATCATATTGAAGCACAGGATTCCATCCTTCTGCTCTGGAGGGATAGTTCATAGGTTCATTAGGAACAGACTTTTTATTCTGGCTTTGCTTGCGTGATCAGACTGAAGCATCCCCAAAGTGCTACCAGAAAAATCTTATAAGCTAGCTATGCAGGGACTTCATTGATGAATTTATAGATTTTCCTTGTTATCCCTTTGTGTGCATATTTTTGCTTGCTTGCTTTGTTTACACATTCCAAGTTCTTTCCGTAAATATTTAGGCTTCTATCTACTATGAGACTGGCAATTTTTTTTTTTAAAGACCCAATTCTTCAATCTTTAGACAGGCAAAACTTCTCTTTAAATCAATGGAGAAAAGGACTGACCCGTTTTATAAATTTTACTGATAGTTTATAAACATCTACATCCAAATTTTCTCAAACTTCATAATGGTAATAACACATTGTTCTAGGATCCTCTCTATTGTCTTGGCCTCTTACAGAGAGTGTGAAAGCTGTGAAATTTGGATCTAGGTATTGACCTGAACTTCCCCAAAAGTTTGTGGTGGGATGTGGCATTCTAATTTGGAAGAATAAGGCAAAAAAGGAGATAGAGTGTATGTTAAAGGCCTTAACTAATATAAATCATAATAGCACCAATTGTTTCACTGGAGCTACCTTAATTTACACCAGCTGAGGATTTGACTCCTGGTTTTCAAACCTTGAGAGGCTCAAGACTGTGTGCCACAAGCATAAACCAGTAAACACAGTTGCACTTTGAAATCAAGTATTCATGATCCCAAATTGCCAGTTAAACATCTCACTGGCCCTCTGTGTATGCTAATCCTCAAATTACATATGTGGATAGTAACTGTATTCTATAAAGTATCACAACATTCTAGGCATTGTGTCAACAGCAAGACTGATAACTTCTTATGAAAGTTAGGCATATGCAATCTTATTTTAGCTTCTCGGGGTTTAAAAATAAAACTTTCAATAAATTAGTGTAATTGTCAAAGGGTAACATTGTCAAAAGCACTTCTACAATTTAGGAGTCCAAGTGATTTAGGCACTTAGCAAATACCCTATGACAAGGTCATAGACAGCTGACAATTGACTAGATAATTGATAAAATGTATCTGGAACATCAACTTTCATTATTATCCGACCACAAATAGAACTAGATGTATTTTCATAACATCCTTCAGGAGGTCAGACAAAAGGCAGCTGATAAAGCATGTGCTGCTGAATCAAGGTAACTGTGTGTTCTGGGTGTGCCACACAATGCAGCTCTGCTACAATCTCTCGATCAAGTCCACATGGGGGATATTTGGGATCATGAAATGGACATAAATCCACTGACCAAAATCCACATGTGGAGGGGCTATAGAAAAGCTCTGCCCTGTGCCTGCCAGCTTAGGGGGAAGACACTTTCAGCCAGAATACCTAAAGTGGTACTTCTGTGAGCTCTTATTGGAGAGCAAGATTTAAGATTTCAGGAGTTAGAGTTGCAGGATTGACTGCAAAAAAATAGCAGCTAGATTAGAAGGGAGAAGACAGTGAGTGGGCAAGGTGAAAAAGGAGAAAACATAACGGAAGCCCTTCTAATGTTAGCACCCAACAACTAATTGGCCCTGGTCTGTTGCAAATGGCAGAATTCATAGGAGCACTTGAGGGTCACAGTTAATTGAGTCAGAGTTCATGGGTCTTAACTGGGCCATGTGACTCATAGGTTGTAAGGCCCATTGGGATTATCCACACTTACCTAGCAGTGGTAGTAGGAACAATAATTTCAGTAAATGAGCTCTCATCTTGAGACTTGCATATGCCAGGAGGGAAAGAGGGATAGGAAAGCAATTTCTGCTATATAACAGGTATACCGCCTTTGGAATGCTTCCCAGAAAATGTTACCTGTTATCTTGATACCATTTGCCACTTTTCCTGTCAGAACTTCCCCTCTTCCTGACAACAGGGATGGGCGAGGAGGGGATTCAGGAGAGAGGAGGTGATTGACTAAAGTTAAAAGCAGCAAAGAATCCTGTGGCACCTTATAGACTAACAGATGTTTTGGAGCATGAGCTTTCGTGGGTGAATACCCACTTCCTCAGATGCAAGAAGGCATCTGAGGAAGTGGGTATTCACCCACGAAAGCTCATGCTCCAAACATCTGTTAGTCTATAAGGTGCCACAGGATTCTTTGCTGCTTTTACAGATCCAGACTAACACGGCTACCCTCTGATACTTGACTAAAGTTAGTTTTGGTCAATGGGAAATTTGCCTGAGAACGACTAAGTAAATATTATAGAAGGGTCTCAGGATATGTCCCATGCTGGCAGGAGTGATCCTGAAGCAACTTTAACATATAGCTCATTTTCAGCAAATGAGATACATTGTGACTGATTGCTCAAAATTCCATAAAATTGAGCTATGAGTGTTTTCTATCCATCAACAGTCAGAGACATGCTAGGTTGAGTTATGGGTCACTTCCTGCAACTTGACTGAAGCTAACCTGAGGATAAGACCATGGTGCTGCATTGAGTGGCAATGATTGGATTTCACAGGGAGGGGAATATTACCCTAGAAAAAGTAGCTCTGTCTTCCTTACAGTGGACCATGGTGGCTCAGCAGGTAATGATAAGCTGAACATGGACTATTTGCTTGTGTGAAATTACAGCCTTTTGCTGTGTAAGTAATGTCTGTGTCCTTTGTTGTGGCCTGCCCTTTAAAATGTCATTTTTAACATTTAAAGGAATACCATTAAACATAAGCGTTCTCCATTTTCTTTGTCTAAAGAATAGTCTGTTTTCAAAGAACCGTCCTTAAAAATAAAAGCCTCCACTGTTGCTCTGTTTTGATTTCAATTACTTGCCTCTGACCTTTGCTAAAACATGTAAAATCACAAGGAGATCAGCAGGAAAGAAATCATATGCTGCTGAAATACTTAAAGCCTGGGGAAACTCATTGAAGTAGAAACGGATTAGAACAAGAGAGGGGGACAGGCCAAGCCAAGATCTGTTGGCAGAGCCAGGATTAACAAGCAGACAGAAACAGTTTAGTTTGGGGTAGGAGCAACTGCAGAACACACTGAGACAAAACAGAAGCTCAGCGAAGAGGTGCTCAGAGAGACAGCAAAAAGGTACAGGCAGAAGCAGTGGGTTTGGTAGCTTATTAATTGGAGAGTTTTCAGTGAAGCAGACAGTAAGAGCAGGGAAATACTAAATGCAGAACGAGAGAGGTAGATCAGTTTAATTCAGAAAAGGTGGAGGTAAGGCAAAGACCATTAGAAATGCTTAGATTGAAGGTGCTAGTCCCTAACATTATTTAGTGACAGTTAAAGAATATCTGTCTGGAAGAAGTGCAAAGAGAATTAGGGTTTGGGAAGCACTTTCAAGTCTGCGAGTGGAGGATCTGAGACTGAGGGGATAGTGTGGAGTTTTGTATCACTTTATCCCTTCCCTCTTTCTCTTTCCTTCAGTGTAGCTTGCGCTTCACAAGACAGAAGAGAACAGAGTGTGCTGGCAGCTGGCTTCTTCCTGCCACCTCTCCTGGATTATTATTATTATGCAGTACTCCATGCTGCTGAGCTTTTTCTCACCACTGCTCCTTACCCTACTCAGCCAAGCAAGAGCTCAGTTCCCTCGCCAATGTGCTACCGTTGATGCCTTGAGAAGTGGCGAGTGTTGTCCGGATTTGTCTCCAGTGTTCGGACCTGGTACTGATCGCTGTGGTTTATCTTCAGGAAGGGGTCAGTGTGTACCAGTGATAGCAGACTCACTGCCCCATGGCCCACAGTACACGCATGATGGCCAAGATGACCGTGAGCAGTGGCCCTTACGCTTCTTCAACCGAACCTGCAGCTGCAATGGTAACTTCTCCGGTTATGACTGTGGGTCCTGCCGACCTGGCTGGAGTGGAGCTGCCTGTAACCAGCAAATCCGCACAGGTAAGGGCATCAAAAATAGAGAAGAGACTCTGCTGGTCACCAGTGCTAAATGTAAACTGTATTTGGCTTCCTAATGCCTTTAAATAGTAAACTATCCCTGACACCCAATTTAGAAATCTATATTGCAACAGGACTGTTAAGCTGGGCTGTCAATTGAGCCAATAATGCCTTGGATTTTCAGAAGTGCTGAACGCCCATGAATCCCAATGGAAGAAGCAGGTGCTCAGCACTTCTGAAAATCAGGCCCTAAATATACTGATAGTCAGTAACAGGCAGTTTGAAATGCATAGCTGAGTGAGAATGGAGAGAGAATTCAGTAATATTTTCTCTTATTTAACTTTCTAAACTATGTAAATACTTTTAAGATTTAAAAATCATTTAGTCACTGGATTTTTTTTAATATTTAAATTGCTGGATTCTCTAAAAATATATATGTGTGAGTGACCATAAATAAGAGTTTCTATCTAGACACCATGAATGACTCTATCTAGAGTGGGTGAGATGTGATAGATCTGTTACATAAGTAGCAGTGGCTATTGCAAAAAAATCAACTGTCTTTATTTTCACCATAAAAGTAATATCAAATACTGTGTACACTCCAAAACAAAGGTTAAAAATAAGGATTACAGACTGAAAATCTTAACAATTAAATTCCTGAAAGCAAGCTTAACTAAAGGACAAGAGACCCAAAAATCGTATTCAAACTTTATGCCTGAACAGGCAACCTGAAAGCAAAAGTTAATGCTCATTAAGCAGGGCTTGCTGAAGACGATGGAGTTACATCAACTTATACCAGCTGATCTGGCTCTAGCCCTTTACCAACTACTGAAAGTGACAAGACACAGAAAAAGAAACTTTTAACAGGCCAACACAGACCTCATGAAATAACATGAATCTATACAATTGTAAATTAACTGCTATAAGATCAGTTTAAAAACAGTTATTAGATATAGTTTGCACATCCATAATGATACCACAAATATTTTTAACTATGAGTTGATACATAATATATTTTGAATTATATATTTTTGTTGGCTCCAAAATATCTATTACAGTTTGTCAGATCAAACATTTTGAAATACAAATAATGTAGTTCATGTAACTAAATACAGTACCATGTCTAAACATTTCTAAAGAGTATCTTTGTGTTAGTGTGTATGCGTGATATTTATTTATATTAGTGTGTGTGAGTGTTTAGGGTTTCAGTTAAACTCACAAGAATCAAAAGCACACTTCTCTGGATATCACACTTCTCTTGCTCTTCAGTGGGAGAAGTCCACTGCAGACCAAGAGAAAACTCTCATTGACTTCAGTGGAGGCAGGATTTCATCCACTGTGTCCACAGCTGACTGTGTATAGAAATGTAGTTGTTTTAGAATTCAGGATAGTTGTGATAACTAAAATGAGTGTCTGTTTCTGGAAATTAGAGGAACTTTTATCTGTGACTCAGGAGGTAACTTGACCTCTTTCCACCAGTAAATGGTGAAATTCTTCTCAAAAGAGATATAATCCAGGTTTTTGCTTCTCAAGCTCCTGCATTCTGCGGCAGAGATTCAACCAAAGAGATGGGCTTTTAAAAATGTTATAATACAATATAAAGAGGCAAAACTTTATAATGTAAAGGCTGGTATATAGCACTCTCTTCTTTATGTTAAAGCGATACCATGAAAAATTATGTGTACTGGATTTACCTTTGAAGTGTGTCTGACAAAGAATTCACCCTTATATATCTAGCTGCTATCATCTCTAAAAACAAACAAACAATAATAATAATAATTAATAAAAAGTAAGTGTGTGATAACTCTTCCAAAAGCACTAACTCAATCCTTTTTCCACCATATGCATTCATCCTAGTCATGGGCCAGATTCTCCTGCCTTTTCTCATGATGAGTAGCACCTTACCTCCAGAGTGACCCCAATTAAAACAACCAGGCTGCTTGAGGAAAAAGGTATTACTTATAATGAGTAAGGACAATAGAATCTGACCTTGTGAAATGAGATGTGGGTGTTCACTATCTTTATAACTGACTTCTATTTAATCTTTAAAGTTAGGAGGAACCTTCTGGACCTGAGTGCGAAGGAAAGGAATGATTTTGTCAATGCCTTACACCAAGCCAAGGCTACAATACATCCTGATATTGTCATAGCCACCAGGAGACATGAGGAGATATTGGGACCTGATGGCAACACACCTCAATTTGAAAATGTGTCAATTTATAACTACTTTGTGTGGTCCCATTATTACTCTGTCAGAAAAACTTTCCTTGGTGCAGGGCAGCAAAGTTTTGGAGGAGTGGATTTCTCTCATGAAGGACCAGCATTTCTCACTTGGCATAGGTATCATCTACTGCAGCTGGAGAGAGACATGCAGGTGAAGTTTGCCTTAAGATTGAAATTGCTTTTGTTCATGTTCCATGCTGTCCAGTTAAAGAGCCGACTGACTTCCCCCATATTCCAATGCAGAGAGATACATTGCGGATCTTTCTAGATGATTTCCATTACTCAATTTCAATTCCAGTATTATCAGACATATTAACATCATTTGATGGATTTTAGGTTGCTATGAACATATAAAAAGTAGAAACATTATTTCAAATATAGCAGTCTAAAAACCATAACATTTGTCTCAAAACATCCTTTAATAAAACAGCAGTATTCCCTGTACATTTCCTTTTAAATTCTGTAATTTATGCAATAAAGGCAATTGTTAATGATGCTTCTAAATCGTTGGGGCTGATAGTCAAAAGCAGGAATAATTCCAACAAAATCAATGGATTTGCAGTGTGAAATCCGAATCAAATCCTAGGCATGTGATTGGCTCAAACATCTAGAGAAAAGAGCAAATCAGCAGATCCTATTATATAAATCAGTGGTTCTCCATCTTCCTCATTCTGTGGACCACATCATAAGAGAAAGAAAGATCTGTTTATGGACAATTGCTCGTCCCAATGACTCAGTTCCCCGCTGCTTAATTCTCAAAATGTTTCAATATGAGGAGGAAAATCCATGGTTCACTGTTTGTCTATGGAATAGAATATGAGCACCATAGATATACAAAATCACATTAAGAACATAAGGAGTATGTAGATGTCTCACTCCCCAGTTCTCTTCACGTTTTTAATTTATGACTGTCTGCCTTATTAAAATTCCCGAGTGAAAGAATACACATATGGGAAAAACATAATTTCTTAAAATCCAAGGCGGGAAATAATCAAATTGAGTTTTCTGTGAGCAGTACACTTGGCAGTATGTGCTTTATATTTTGTGTTTGATTTCTAGCAAAATATTTGGTTGATTAGCTGTAGGTAATTCTGTCTTGTGTAGTTAACTGCAGATCTCTGGAGCCCTCACATAGTGTTCTTGGGTTCATCAGAATGGGAAGATAGGAGGAACTAGACTAAAAGCTTCAACATTGCTTATGTACATTCCAGTCCCCAAATCCTATGTGTTATGTATCAGTAAGATGGATTTATAGTACATGTGATAAATTAAATATCTTAATTTAAGGAGAGAGAAATGTTGCCAAAATAGGCAGGTTTTTGAAGTAATTTAACTATCAATCCACAAGCTAAGCATTAATGACTAACTTGGAGATCATTACTAGTCAGGTAATGACTGTCTACTGGCAATTCCTACCTGAAGTGGAATAGAACATCTCATCAGTAAAGACCCCATATTTTTAAAAAATAAAAGGAAAGGGAAAGAAAGAATTAATTAAGATAAATTAAGCCCCCTGAAAGGCTAAACCCACTTTGAAACCAGAAATTCCCCTGAAGTCAATAAGATTCCTGCATATGGAATCCTTGAAAAATCCTAGCCCTTACTAGGTTAATAAACTAATCTAGTATAGGGTAGTAAAGTAGGTCATTAGTGAAGTTAATTTGATGGTAATTGTGTCCTAGTGAATTTCACAATTGCCCATCTCTAATCAGAATGGAACTGAATAGCAAACATTTAAAAAGCAAACCTTTTATGTCTTTCCCACTACTCTTTAGTCCTGTAGTTCACTGAAGGCAATTTGCTTATACGTTTGCTTTGCTTGTCAAAAGCCAGTGCTATCAAGTTTGATTAGCCTTAAGTATATTTAATATTAAAATAGAATTGTTAGGAAAAATAGGACTGCAGTAATGTCTTATGGTTCTTATGGCTGTTTTCTAAAATACTTCAGGAAAGCATCAGGTTACGGATGAAATTAGATAACATATGCAGTGCTATTAATGAGAAAATTCAGTGACTCAGTGCAACAGTTTGACTCTGAGTGCTATCAAAGGCCCAAATATAATAAACTGAGAAATTAAGGGGAAATATTTTTCTTTATTCTCTTTCATTTATGGTAATCCTAGGGGTTACCTGTAACAACAGCAAGTAAACGTTTTTTGGACATGAGTGTTGGGGGGGGTTGTTGTTGTTTTTAGTTGATCAAACGTAGCAGTTTGATTTTACTAATGGGGACATGTAGAATGGGATTCTCCAAAGCATCTATCATTGGTGCCAGTGCTCTTAACTCACGTTGGAAAATCCCTCTCATTATGACTATTACATTGTTCCAGTAAAGGCCCATATTAACGTAGTGTTCCTGTGGCTAGGATATGCTACAGGATCCCTCTTTTGCACTTCCGTATTGGAATTTTGCTACTGGTGGAAACACCTGCGATATTTGCACAGATGACCTGATGGGCGCTCGAAGCAATTTTGATGTCTCTCTTATAAGTCAGAACTCCATCTTCTCCCAGTGGCGTGTGCTCTGTGAAAACCTAGAAGACTATGATACCTTGGGAACCATTTGTAACAGTAAGTGTGTCCGCTGCCAGATTTTTTTTGAGCAAACAGTCCTATAATAGTAAACAATCACAATCCTTTGCTTTTCAAATGCACTTTCCATCAGAAGATTGCAGAGTGTTTTGCAAACATTAATGAATTAAGTTTCTCAACACCGCTATGAAGTAGGAAAGGATTTGTCTCCCAGTTTCAAAGGCGAGCAAACTGAGGCAGAGGGGGTTAAGCAGCTGCTCTGGAAACTTGTTCAGACCAGGGGAAACAGAAGAATTCATTCTGAACCTAGTCCTCTTACTCCCTTTCTTATGTGTTAGCCACAAGTATATCATTCCTGGAAGAACAACTAATACCGTTATATACATTTTGTTACCTTTGGTGCCTGAATGTGGTAGTGTCCACCTAGTTATTCCTTAGCTTTGGATATCTTCCAACTCACACAAACAACCATGCTCATAACACCTACATTTAAAGGGGAGAACACATAATACTGTACCCCAGGATGAGTAGTGTGTAGCAGGGACTAAACCTCAGATCTCTTTCTCTTACTACAGAAGCCTTTACTGCCTGACATTTAAAAAAAAAGGGGCATTTGCTTAGCCAAGACTGTAGCCTGCTCATCAACTTCTCTCTGTGGCCCAGCCACCATTCGAGGGAGACAGAGCACCATGCTGAGTGGTTTACAAGCACACTGAGCAAGATCATTGACTCCTGGCCCAGCCCCTTTGTTCAAAGGAATCACAAATCTACTCTATTAGGCTGCTGAAGATTCCCAACCACCTGCTCCCAGACCTGATGAAGTAAGGGGAATTTCAGGAGCAGGAAGGGAGTGTGAATGGAATGTGTTACACTCCAACTATCTGCAGCCCGAAAGAGCCATTGCAGCATGTGTAGGTAAGAGCAACACTGAATGCTCTAACATACACCTGCCCTCGACCTCCCACAGGACCAGGGGGCACATCGGTGGCTTTGAATAGTCTTTGACCTCTCCCCAAATTGCTTCAGGCTTTATCATGCCTTTCTTTCTTCTCCCAACCCCCCAGGCACAGAAGGTGGTCCGATTCAAAGGAATCCTGCTGGAAATGTTGCCAGGCCAATGGTTCAGCGTCTCCCAGAACCACAGGATGTTGCTCTTGTTTAGAAGTTGGTTTGTTTGACACTCCTCCTTTCTATTCCATTCAACAGACAGTTTCCGTAATACAGTAGAAGGTAAGTACCAAAACTAAAAGTGCCCGGAACCAACACAAAATGGGTGAGGGAACTAGCCCGTCACACTCACCAGTTTTCCCTGCAGTGGTGAATAGAAGTATTGGCTCTGGGATGGGACATTGGCCATTTAAATTGTTTTACTTTTGTTAGTTTAGTGTAGTGAATAACAGTCACAAATTTATGGCTGATCCCTGAAGAATACCAGACTCTGTCTGACACTCATATGTATGTATGTGCAAGGGAGCCTCACCTTTCCTATGAGCCCCTGCACAGATACAAAGAGAGTTCTTGCACTCGGGAGACACAAAAGCTTTGTGGAGCCAGTGCTGCTGAGGATGCTGGCTGTTGTGATAAAAAATGGTCAATCCGTGGGAGGATCCAGGGTCATGACCTTTCCCCCTGATTAAATAGCCAGTAGAGTTAGCTAGGCTAAGGAAGGAAAATGGACACTGCTCCCTCTTCATGTTGACACAGTTGCTACACTCCTTGGAAACCCAGGCAGCATTTTTGCCCCAGAAAACTCCCAGAATTCCAGTGGGCCTGGGTGGAAAATCAGGGTAGAGTGAGACCTGAGTAAGTACCAGGGTTGTCAAACAACTAAAAAAATTAATTGTGATTAACCACACAATTAAAAAAATTAATTGCAGTTAATCACACATTAATCACACTGTTAAACAATAATAAAATACCATTTATTTAATATTTTTGGGTGTTTTTTATATTGCCAAATACAAAATATTCAATTACAACACAGAACACAACGTACAGTGCTCACTTTATATTTTTTATTACAAATATTTCTGCTATAAAACCCAAAAGAAATAGTATTTTTCAATTCACCTCATACAAGTACTGTAATGCCATCTGTATCATTAAAGTTGAACTTACAAATGTAGAATGTGAACAAAACAATAACTACATTCAGAAATAAAACAATGTAAAACTTTAGAGCCTACAAGTCCACTCAGTCCTACTTCTTGTTCAGTTAGTCACTCAGACAAATGCCTGTTCTCACTTTCAGGTGATCTTGTAAATAAGAAGCAGGCACCAGTATGTCCTGTAAATGTAAACAAACTTGTTTGTCTTAGCGATTGGCTGAACAAGAAGTAGGACTGAGTGGATTTATAGATGCTAAAGTTTTGCATTGTTTTGTATTTGAGTTCAGTTATGTAACAAAAAAAAATCTACATTTGTAAGTTGCACTTTCACGATAAAGAGATTGCTCTAGAGTACTTGTATGAGGTGAACTGAAAAATACTATTTCTTTTGTTTATCATTTTTACAATGCAAATATTTTTAATAAAATAATAATATAAAGTGAGCACTGTACACTTTGTATTCTGTGTTATAATTGAAATCAATATATTTTAAAATGTAGAAAAGCATCCAAAATATTTAATAAATTTAAATTGATATTCTATTGTTTAACAGTGTGATTAAAACTGTGATTAATTTTTTTAATCATGATTAATTTTTTGAGTTAATCTTGTGAGTTAACTGCAATTAATCGACAGCCCTAGTAAGGACTTCAGAAATTGATCCTTGATTAAAATTATCTTAACACTTTGGATAGATGGAAGTGGCCTGTACATTTCTTACATAGATCATAGATTGGTAGATACAGAGGGCCAGATTCTTGGCCCTGGCTCCAGTCACTTGTACTGTCTCAGAACTGGAAAACTGCCCTAATGGGGCAGCCAAGGATTCCCCATTGGGTGGCATAAAGCTGGTGTAGCTGGCTCTTCACTACCCTCTCTCACTCTTCACCCCTTTCTTCAAGATGTGTGTGAGGCCACAAAGGGCCAGGAGTCTATAGGCTGTTCTAAATTATTTTGGGAGTCGTTTTGGCCCCACATTGGCTAGGACTGGAGGGAGATGGAAAAGTAGCTTAAAGCCCCATTTCCCTCCCCACACTCATTGGAGTGCTGAGTGTAAACTTGGTGTAGCCGAAGAGCTGGCCCTGAGTATAGCTCTGCTGCCACTGGCTTGCAATTGTGAATGGATGGCCCTTCTCGCCTGTGGAATAATGAGGCAGGGTTGGCACTCATCTGTAAGGATACCCCAGTGGTTGCATCTGCTCGGTACATTTACTCTGGTAGCTTAGTCAGCAAAGCTATGGAAGAAATCTTTTAATATTGAATCTTTTAATATTGAATAAAATTACTATTACTGTAGAACATCAAGGCCTTAGTCATAGACCAGAACCCCAGTGTGCTTGGTGCTATACAGACACAGAAAATGATGCAAGGATAAAATGGACACTGATGCACAGGATAAACAAGTGAACAGATCAGTCATTAGAGCCCTGCACAGATATAAAATTTGTATCCGCATCCGATCTGCAGACATGGTCTTCAGATATCTGCATACACACCTGCATCTGTGTTTGTGGATATCTGTGGATATAAAATGGATATCCACAGATTTGCAGAGCTCTATCAATTGTTATCCCAACTGGGCCATATAAACCAGCCTCTATCTTAACTCTACAAATCAAATTCAGAGTGAAATTTTCAGTCAGAAGCACCTAAATTGCATATACAAAAAAATGATTTTGGTATGTACATCTGAAAATTGGACCATGTGCTTTAGTCTCTGCTCAACTTAACTCCTCTTCTTTGTAAAACTCCAAAGAATTAATTCCAGACCAGGCTAGTAACCATGATAGGTTACCAAACAGTTAACTTCCAAACAATGGGCCAGATCCTCAGCCGGGGTGAATCTTTTTAGCTCCGTTAACTCCAGTGAAGCTATGCCATTTTACAACGGCTGAGGATCTGAAGAATACATCACTGGAAACTGGGTGAACATGTGAAGTGATTGAGAGCTGTGGATGGTCAGCATCTCTGGAAAAACTGGCCACCACTATCTAGTACCTAATGGATTTGGAGACCTATTTTTATACACCCAAGTTTAAAAACTTTGCCCTAGATTTATAAATTGGAGGAATTTTCATGATGATTTAAACCATCTGACACCACATTTTTCAGATGTTAAGTGCTAATGATGCTAGAAGAAATCTTAGACTACTACTCCCGAAGGTAGTTTTCCAAAGTCAGTGTGTTGGCAATCAACGTGTAAAAGACATGTGGAAAGCTGAAGTAACAGCTGGCTCATTAGGAAACATGGTAGCATCATCACACTTGTGTCAGCAGATAGTGGCTGCATTGATGGTTTCAATTATGTCCACAGCCATTTAGAGAAGAAAACTATTGCTTCAGTGGCATGCTAGAAAATGATTTATTGTTGCCACCGTTGTGCTAGATCCCACTTTGCTCCCATGACATGAAGAGCATTCCACACTCACAGCATTATTTTGCAAAGATTATTTTGGTCTGAAAATGACATACTTTCAGGGTGTAGGAGCCACATATTTAAAATATCAATAGGTGGAGAAGGAGCAAATCAACTATATAAAACAAGGCAACTGAGAAAATAGCATCCAGCCTAGATTGCTGCTTGTGAACAAATTTTTCACTGGGATTTTCACTGCGTTCCTCTTTATTTGTATACACAGGCTACAGCGATCCTTCAGGGAAGTATGATCCGGCAGTTCGGAGTCTTCATAATTTGGCTCATCTGTTTTTGAATGGAACAGGGGGACAAACTCATTTATCTCCAAACGACCCTATTTTTGTCTTCTTGCACACGTTTACTGACGCTGTTTTTGATGAATGGCTAAGGAGACATAATCCTGGTGAGATGCATATATTTATGCTTGCTCTTTATGAATATATCAGAGGGATTAATATTAGGGAGGGAAAGGAATTATTTAAGCTTAGTACCAATGTAGACACAAGAGCAAATGGATATAAACTGGACACTAGGAAGTTTAGACTTGAAATTAGACGAAGGTTTCTAACCATTAGAGGAGTGAAGTTCTGGAACAGCCTTCCAAGGGGAGTAGTGGGGGCAAAAGATATATCTGGCTTTAAGACTAAGCTTGATAAGTTTATGGAAGGAATGGTATGATGGGATAGCTTAATTTTGGCAACTGATCTTTGATTATCAGCAGGTAAGTATGCCCAGTGGTCTGTGATGGGATGTTAGATGGGATGGGATCTGAGTTACTGCAGAGAATTCTTTCCTGAGTGCTGGCTGGTGACTCTTGCCCACATGCTCAGGGTTTAGCTGATCGCCATATTTGGGGTCGGGAAAGAATTTTCCTCTGGGGCAGATTGGCAGAGGCCCTGGAGATTTTTTGCCTTCCTCTGCAGCGTGGGGCATGGGTCACTTGCTGGTGGATTCAATTGCTTTCAACAACATTGGGATATTTTTAGTAAAAGCTGCTTGTTAAGGAGGGAATCTTACCCCACATTGAGCCTCCACCCTTTATGTGTGTGGAGGAATGTGGCTGGGGTAGGTCAGGCAAGAAACTTTTGCAAATACGTTGTATCTCAGAGAATGCAGGCAGATGAATCATGGAATCTGCTGAAGCCTCAGGGTTCCGCAATCATTCTGTGGCCTGGAACAAAGAATTTCTTCTTGTCTGCCCAAAGAATACCTCAGTGCACAGCCTAGCTATTCATATTGAGTTACATTGTGATCTGCTGTTTCATGGATGTTCAAGAAAGACATGCAAAGACAACCCACCCACCCTTCATGACTCACGTAAGGGCCAATTTACAATTGCTGTGCCTACTCCCTTCAGGGAGCAAATGAGCCAGAAAGGGGTAGCAACAAAGTAGGCAAGACTGGGGCCAGTGCACCAGGAAACAAATCTGTGCCACCCTAATGGACAGTGCAGAATGCATTCATCTCCATCTACACAAAATAGGAGATTGTGCTTCACTTGGGGCAATGCAGCCCTCCATTACTCCTTACACAGGGATCTGTTGCAGCCACACAACAGAGCCCTTTTTGTGCTGCTTCCCAAGAAGTGAGAGATAATTTTCCATACATGTTTTGAGAAAAGCTATTCTACATCTTGATGGTACAAAGTGATTAAAAAATTTACCCCAAGATCTTGTAACATTTCCCATGACAAAAAAAAGAACTGCTCCAACTATAAAAACTGACTCCAACTGACCTTTTTAAAACTTGACTAGGAAGATCACACACTGCTATCCTAATGCAGCAGGTGACAAATTCAAGGCCCCAGCTACATAAATTTGGAACAAGATTGTGCACTTACTGTGCTATAACAGCTAACCTTTCAAAATCTTACAGTAACATTCAACGTTCAGAGTAACATCAAATGCCATAACAGAACTGTTCATTACTGTAGTAAAAGGTCTAGATCATGGCCCCAGACATCCATCTATCTGCTCAT
Source organism: Gopherus evgoodei (assembly GCF_007399415.2). NCBI lineage: Eukaryota > Metazoa > Chordata > Testudines > Testudinidae > Gopherus > Gopherus evgoodei. The sequence continues at coordinate 27,962,455 of NC_044327.1, forward strand.
ATCTCTTCTTGAAGAGATCGATCACTAGTTCCGTAAACATAGGCCTACACTTTCAGAAGAGATTAGTGATTTGGGATACCAACTTGAGACGTTTTAAAGGATCTGACTTTAAAGCCAGAGCTGAGCAGCCACTTTCTGAAAAATCAGACCGTATCTAAAGTTGGGACCCAAAATCACTAGTCACTTCTGAAAATATACATTTGAATAATACTTTGTTTCATGCAGTTCTTCAGTCTCTTCAAATGTAATTTTGCCACTGTGAAATAAAGGAAGGATTCCTTAAATATTTTGTCCTCTCTGCCTGTTTTTAGACAAGTGTTCTCAGAATGCTCTGAATAGAATTTGAATCGCTTTCATTTTTATTTATTTATTTATTTATTTTCCAATTTAGATATTTCAATATACCCACTGGAGAATGCCCCTATTGGACATAACCGGCAGTATAACATGGTGCCATTCTGGCCTCCAGTTACCAATAATGAGATGTTTGTTACTGCACCAGAAAACCTGGGCTACAGTTATGATGTTCAATGGCCAAGTAAGTAGTTAAAAGCTTCACTTTACTGTCATTGTGTCATCCTCTTTTCATTTCTTGTGCGTATGTGGGTCATTTAGCAAAGCTGATTTCAAATTTCAGAAATTTTAATCTAACACCATTTCAAAAGGTTGTTTACCTGTCCAAAGTTGGCTTTTAAAGGATTCATATTTGGACTATTGTACCATACTATTATACCCTGTGCATGCAATTAATTATAAACAGAGATGGGCCTGAACCAAAGATCTAAATTTGGACATCCCCAAGCTTTGAGGAAGTTCTGATCTGGAGCCATACTTTAGCCCTGATCCACACACAAGTAAACCTTTATGCCTGTGTGGAATTCCAGTAAGGTCAGTTGGTTCTGCATGGACTCATGGGTCTGCCTACATAAATCAGATTGCAAAAAAAATGTCTTTGTAGCTTGAGCCCATCTTAAGTCTATAATGAAAGACACTGAAGTGGACCTGACCTTAAGCATTTTGTTAAATAATGATGGATATTGAGATTTGATCTAATCTTTAGCTGCATTTCTTGAGGCTTAACTTTTTTTTCTCTCTCTCTCTGTCTTCCTGCTTCCTTTCCACTAGGCCGGGCTCTGCAGGTCACAGAGATCATAACTATTGCAATAGTGACTGCATTGATTCTGGTTGCAATTATTTTTGCTGGTACTACATGTATTGTGCACGCTAGGAAAAACAAGGATGAACTGCATCAGCCTCTTCTCACTGACCAGTATGATCGGTATTCAGATGATTATGATAGCATACCAACCCCAAGCCAGTCTGTGGTTTGAAGAGATGGGTTTTTTCTACCTGCATCTAACAGAATCTGTTTCTTCTGCTGTATTTTATAAATGCCAATAACTGATCTGCCCTAAAATAAAGCACAAAAAGTGTCAATTGTATTGATATATTTGCTTCAACTCCAATCTCCTCTTTCATCACACTCCAGGACCAGTATATCACCTCTGAAATATCAAGGGCTTATCTTGATAGACTCTCACTAATTTCCCAACCCTCACCTTATAGCTTCCATTATCCATATTCCTGAATAAGTGTAGTGATTTTCTAAATTGTCCAGTATCAGTAACTGGGAGTAACAACTTGCCTTTCCTGTATTCTGTGTAGAAGCCTTTTCATAGGTGTACCTGAATGAATGTAGGGCCTGATTCTGCCATTCTTAGTCATACTGAATACTAACTTACTCCACAAGTCAATCCCCTTAGCCAACTGGAGTAAGGCAGTGTGGTCCAATGGATATGGCCCTGAACTAGGACTTAGGAGACCTGAGATCTCTTCCCAGCTCTACCACTGACATGTTGAGTAACCTTAGGCATGATGCTTCCCTTAAAAAGAAATCATAGCTTGGTATTATTAGGAGGAGGAGTCAGGGTAGCAGAATTAGGTCTTAAAAATAGAATTGCTTTTGTCATTAAGGGAGAGATTTTCAAACGCAGGAGAGCTTAGGTGCCTAACTCCCATTTGTGCCTTTGAAACTCTCCCTTTAACTTTAGGCATTAAAATCATGTCTGTTATCTTAATGGCTAATTCTTATATATGCTAATAGATTTTAACATTTGAATTCTCCCCTGCTAGATTTATGGAAGGAATGAAAATCAGTTTTGGTTAACACTGGTTTGAGTTAACTCTACAGTGCCTAAATAATTATATCGTTCTCTGAGCTTTAATTAGAGCTGGTCAAAAAGTTTCCAACAATTTTTTTTATTTGAAAATGTAGTTTTGTTAAAATCAGCGGGAAAATGACTATTTCTTTTTACTACTTTAATAATTGTTTCAAAGTGACACTTTGAAAGAAAATATTATCATTCGAACTCAAATGTTTAGCTTCAGGATGCCAATTTGAAACTAAATATTTCTTTTCAAACTGACACTTTGACTTAAAATCTTATTATAATGTTGTTCAAGTAAAAATGTCAATTCAAAACAAAAATTTTGGGCTTATATGTACAGTTCATTTTGACATTTCTTTTTGAAAATGTTGGGAGGAATCAGTTGTAAAATGGCCAGAAAATCCCTTCTACTGTGCAGGATGGAGGAGAGTAAAGTAGCAGAACTCCAGCTAACGTGAATCTCAGCCTGTGAAGACTTCCCTGCAGGGCTTGAGATATCTAGTCTATTGTGGATCATGCTGTGTGCCCCCTCCATAGGCCGGCAAACCACTGGCCTTATGGGACGAGGCCTCTGACATACCTAAGTGACAGATCAAAGAGTAATTTTTTACCTTCTGTAGGTTTGTCCAAGGAAGGTTGAGGGATTCCTTAGCTCCTAATTCATTACATTATATTATTATATATATAATCTTAGGGAGAAAAAATAAAAAGAGTGTGAGAAAGGTCCTGATCCTTTGGGACCTTTGAAAGTCATCAGGAGAGTTTCCATTGACTTCAGTGGTTATTCCTGTTGAGCTAGGGAACTGCACATGTACATAGCTGCAATATGGTGAATGAGATGTCCCTAATATAAGGGACAGAACTGATTATAGGAGTCCTAACTATAGTTTTTATTCCTTGGTGCCATTTTCTAGCTATTATCATTAATGAAACATTCACTGGTCCTCTATTCTGAATGGTTAATAACAGGCATCGTTAGGCATCACCTGGTTATGTTATGTTATAGAAGCTTTACTTAGTAAAGAATATTCTTTCTTTATCTGAATTAGTTCATTCATCTTTGCTACATACATAATAATGGAAATATCAATCTTATTTTCTGTGAAGTAAACAAGCATCATCTGAATGAAACACATCATCCTCTAGTCTTATTGCTCCATGTACCAATCATACTATTGCTGTAACTCCTGTTATAAGTATTCTCCATTTCCTGTTATAACATTGATTTTTGTAAGCCGCGATTTTTTCATTGCATGAAGCTTATCCTTATTTTAAGACAATTTAAAAGCAGAATGAAGTTCTGGGGATGAAATTTACCACTCTCTGTTCTGATTGTAGTATCAGGCACTGCATGGGAAAAACTTCATAGAATAAAAAGCTTTAATGACAGCTGTTTAGTTTGAGTTGAGCCAACAAAAATAGAAACTACATTTTATTTTCTAAAGGCAAATGCAGGAAGAAAATGTTTGTTTATGTTACAGTAGCACCTAAGGCTTCCAGAGAGAATGCTAACTCCATTATTCAAGGGGCTGTACAAGCATATAAGCAGATATGATTGCCACAGAGAGTTTGCAGTATAATTAAAGACAAGGCACAGAAGAGAGTGCAACAAATTGAAAAGAAAGGAAGATAACAATAAGATCGTATGATTAATGACTAGTGGGCTTCATGAGCCTATAGTCAAGATGTTTATTTCAAATGGAGCACAAAACTCTAATAGCCTTTACTAAATATTTTTCTTTATTATACAGAAATCCCTTCCTCTGCCAAAACACACACAGAGGAGTCATATGTTGTGTTCAAAAGAAAAATTAATTGTATAATTTGAGTGAACATAAAACAGAGAAGTATCATCTTTCAAATAATATAATTCCCATTTCATTTTGCTCCTGAACTGACCTCCTTAACAATCAGGTTGATACACATATCAACAGTTTGGTATCGGGTATCTCAGATAACTGTTCCTTCAATCATTTTTAGATTTAAGCTGTCATTACATAATTATATCTATATTTAACTTATTACCACAAGATGGCATTTTTGAGCACATTTCAGCTTGTTTTCTTCTAACACAATGAATCATGGAATATGTTCAGGTGGTGTGCAGTTTATTTCCTCTTTAATTATCTACTGAAGTTTTTTCAACTTTCAGACAGAGGGAATATAATTTTTCATTCTGAGAAGAGAAAAAGGGCTTTCTAATTTGCATTGCTGGATTTCCAATCCTATTGTTCAGTGATTCTTTTTTCTTTCTGGGGGCACTGTTTGTATGATAAATTGTTTATTCTGGTTCATATGTTCTTTCTTTATTAAAAACTAGAATTCCTTAAACCAGTAATAAATATCTTAAAATGTGTAGTAAATATTCCTTTAAGATCCTGTTTGATCTGTAATCACCAGTCCACCAATGCAAAGAAAATTAATTTAATAGGGATAGCAAAAATAAAATCTTAAACTTGGTTTTAAATACATTAAATAGTAAGAGGTAGTAAATTAGTATAATGCTTTCTTTTTATCCCAGCATGTAAGAATCAGAAGGAGATACCGGGCTGCTAGGTCCTGATATTAGAGATTTATTATCTGAAGTTTTCTTATTAATGTTGTAGCTTCTAATACTTCCACTTAGCAGCATCAGAAGATAAATCAGCAGCTATAGTAGCAACAGCAGCATCTTCTGGGTGAAACATTACTACTTCTACATATTAAGAATTAAGATGCTCGACATTACAGACAACTAGGATGAAGTGGCTGGATATCCAAGACATTCTGTTTAATTCTATCAGAAACTAGGGAACCGGGTCTTGAATTTGGGCTCTTGCTGAGGTTTGATATGGGCGGTTTGGTTTGAGCTTCCAGACACTTGAAGACAGCCAGGTGTACAGCAACCCAGGGACTGTTTTAAATTACACAGCCTGTGAGGCTCCCTGAAGAGTCACTCAGCCACACACAGTAGTTGGAACACAGTATGTTCTGGACATACTTCTTTCTGCTCCCAGCCTACCCCGTTCTGCCCTTTGCGCAGGGATTGTGAGGTACAAACCTATACCATTGAGGAATCATTCTTGAGCCAAAAGTAAGACTAAAACCAAGGAAAGGAATAAAGAAAGCTCAAAGCATTATACAAATCATAACTGTGCAGTAGATATTTGTTAACTGAAACATCAGGAGATGTTGCTGCAGGCTAAAATTACAAATAGAAATTCAGAAAACAGATTTAACCATGTTTGTTTCATTCATATTTTCTGAATAAAGAGTTTTATTCACACATGCTATCTTTAATCCAATGAGTGTTAGAGAGCTATCACTTTAACTCCTTCTACAAATTTCCTTTCATGACAATTATTTGCTTTCTTAGGTTTATTCATTTACATTTTCATAGACATTAAGGTGTCCTTCTGGAAGAAAATGTTAATGACTGAGAACCACTATGGAAAAATAGAGAGGAAATCAGTAGGTGTAAATGTTCACTGTGGCTTTTACTTTCTAGATGTCAGTGCAATAGTAGAAGGTATAAAGCCCATGTCATATCAGTCATGAAATTGAATTAAAATGATGTAAAGGAGCAAAGTCACTTGTGAATATTTGTAAAGATAGGTCCAAAATTTGTTCTCAGTTACACCACTGGCTACATGGAATGACTACAAGGAAGTCCAGTTTCTATGGGCTGTGCTGTGCTTTCGTGGCTACATTCTGCATCCCAGAGCTCCTGTGGAGCACAGATACTACTTAAGAAGGCGCAGCATGTGGTCCTTTCTTAGGCCAGTAAGCTCTGCTAGCCAGAGATGAGAGGAGATAGGACCATGGCACAGCTTCTTCCTAGACCCTTTTGGAAAGGCTAGCAGGTGTGAGAGCACAACCACAAGCTGACTTTGGGGAAGTGCAATGGCTTTTATAGAGTCTTGGTGGTTACAGCCCTCTATAGGGGCATAGGAATAGAAGACACCTTTAAGTATGCATGTACCAGCTGGCCACAATCTTGCCTGATAAGGGAACACAAACAGTGCCATGTAACTGATCTGACCAACTAGAAGCAAGCAACACTGCTTGGTTTTAAAATACATGTGACAAGTCTATACTCTGAAAACTGTGAGAAAGATATTAGCCAAATAAATTTGAATAATAAATAAATTCTGAGAAATAAGGATATGCTTGCAGACACTCTACTATCAGGAAAAGGAGGTAAAATCATTAAGTTAATTATTGCTAGTTCTTCAATCAGGCAACATTCACCCCTATGCAGAAGGAAAGCCCAAAGTCTTATCTCCACTTGAGTACTTGGAAGATAATTTTAAAAGGCCGTATATTATTGATTGCATGGGCTTCATGCATGCCCTCTGAATTTCACCTACACTTTGTGGAAAGTTTTTATAAAACCATTTTTCTGACAAAAATGTTTTTTCATAATAACAAAGATTTTCCCATGAAAATTTTCATTTGACAGAATGGTTTTAGTTTGCATTAAAAAAACTTAAATTTAACTTTTGCTAGTGGAAGTTAGAAAAGGAAAAGGGGGAAGGAAAGCAAAAATGAGAAAGATGGAAACCCCCAAATTGATTTTTATTTCTTTTGCAGAAAATTTGGAAAATACCAGATGTGACCCAGCTCTTATGTGGCCCTTACCTTCTTCCATATTTTGTTGGCTCGCTGATTCAAACTACCCAATCCTCAATATCTCTACATTCATTTGTCTTGTTTCTTTTAGGAGGTAATCTCTCAAAAAAGAGCTTCTCTCCAAAATATCCATACCATGGCAAGCCCCCTTTAATTGTTTGAGCCTTACACATTCAATCTCTTGACAGCATCCCCGCCTGCAGATAAAAAATGTTGCTGTCTTTTCTGAAATGTTTTCAAACATATACTAAATGTTCACACACACAAGGAAGATTTAATGACCTCTTCCCTCCCTTTTCTAAAATCTCAGGGAAAAGCTATGAAAATGAGAGGGCAAGGCAATGTCGGTACGCTTTGATCCATAACTGTTCAAGAAAGTCCAGAGAACTCAGGATGACACCCACATCATTCTAAGGCTACATCTGCTTTTTGGTCTTCATTCTGTAAGGGACTGAGCTCTCATTAGAGGTTCTGAGTGCCCTTAACTCCTAATGATATCAATGGGGTTTGAGGGCACTCAACACCATGAAGGCTCAAATCCTTTATTTATTCTCTGTTCAGATAGATGTCATAACCCCAACTACCACAAGATGGCAGTATTTCAGACCATTACTCCTATATCTAGACGCACCCAATGCACAAAGATTATACTATTTTACAACACTTTTTGTGTGTATTTATTGTATGTACTTATTGCGTGTTTGAAACAATGAAATTTTGTCCCTCCTCACCCCTTTCAATTGCTTGTGCACCAATGCTAAGAGGTTTGTTTTCTCAACTAACTTGTGCTGCCTCCACAGAAGCAGAGCACAAATACTTCAGGTCCTATGTAAAGATATGTTATTGCTTTGTTGCTGTTTTAATTTCCCAGGTACAGATAGCATGTCCAAGAAAACAAGAGTGAGGATATTATCAATCACCAAATAACAGGAGTTTTAAAGGAGGTATAATCCGAACCTAAACTTTTTGACAGCATCCCCCTTCTTGAGAACCCCAGCGAAGTCCCTCTATGGGTTCGTTGTAGAGATTCATTTTGGGGAAGTGGTATTAGGGGTGGGCGAGGGAGGAGCTACTGTACAGAGAATCTTTCCCTCCACAAATGCAGATATTTGAATGAGTCTCTATGCTTAAATTAATACATTTTCAATCCACATTAAATCTGCTTCTGGACCTGCACCTCTTTTAGAGAGGAAGATTTTGTACTTCTAAGATGACCATATTTTCAAATGTGATGTCACTCCCTTAAGAGCCACAAAATAGTCATAGAACAGACAAGGCTGCATGTTTTTTAAAAAAGGAAATATTGCCAGCTTCTGACTCAACAGAATCAGTCTGAATGGAGGATTTTTCCAATAATTTAGTGTTCTGAATGAATGTCATGAAACACTAAGTATAGTTATGTTCACCTTGAGCAAAAGAATAGCTTTGATAGAGTCTACACTCATTCCATGTTTCTCTTCACTCCAAACATGGTTCATTACACTGAATATATTCATTCCACTGCAGCAACAGCACTGTTTCCTCCTGGTTAATACAGAGCAAATTCTATTCAGTGTAGCAATACATTTCAAACAAACTGTGATGAGATGTAAACCTCCTCCTGGCTCTAACAGGGTTAACGTGGCCTGCTCCCTGAGAGACAATAACCATTGCACCTGGAGGGTGATGCATGCCTAATTAAAGATTAAGCACAGGCAGAGATGAACTAGATGGTGCTATAAAGGCAGGCAGTGTGGAGCAGAGAGTGCTCTAGGGAGAGATGGAAGAATTTAGTAGTCACTGTCTTAGTAGTGGGGAGTGAATGAACTGGTAGGAGTTAACACAGAGAGTTATGATGACTGAACATGCTAAAGCGGGCGCTAGGGAGAAGCTCTGAGTAGTGTTGCTTATTACAGGAATCTGGGGAAATGTGAGGTTGGGGGTGGTCTGAAAAAAGGCTGTAGTAGGAAGAAGTCTAGGGAGTTGACAGCCAGGAGTCTGAGGGAGCAGACTGTGGCTGCTGGTTACTGTATCCCTAGACTGGAGTGGAACCTGGTGCAATGAGAGGGCTGGAGTTCCATAGTAGCTGCTGAGGGGTGGTGTGAGGCTTCTCAGAAAGGGACTAGGATAACTGAAAGCCCTGAGCAAAGGAGTGTAAGGACCGTAGAACCCAGAGTTGATGGCCAAAGACTGAATGTAAGAATAGGGATTTTTGGTTGCAATTCTTACCCTGGAAGAGGTAAACTAAAACATGACCTGGCTGGAGGACTGACAGGCATGAAGAGGCAATGCTCCACAGGACAAGAGTAACTGTGAGCTGGGTGTGCTAGAGTAAAAGAGCCTGCTATGCCATACTCTGCTATAAGGGAGCGTGCTAGTCCAACCTTCCACAGAACCATTTGTAGTTACTACAAAAAAATAAGTTTTCAATAATGACATGAAAAACAGATTTTTTTTTCCTGGGTGTTTTGAAGGAAATTCACAGGACACTAAAACATCTGAAAACAGGACTGTACTGATCAAAAGGGGTATATAATGGATTACACATTTTTTCCCCAAGGTATATATACATTTACATTTAGCAGTATTAAAAACAAGTATTTTTTTGCTTGAATCCAGCTTACTGAATGATCCAGATCATTTTGTATCAGTGACCTGTCCTCTTCATTATTTACCACTACCCCAATCTTTGTAATCTGTGAACTTTATCAGTAGTGATTTTGTTTTATTCCAGCTCATTGATAAAAATGTTCGATAACAGAGCCAGAACCAAACCCTGCAGGACCCCAATAGAGCTGTTGTATTTCAGTGACTATTCCCAATTTATAATTACATGTTGAGACCTGTCAATTAGCCAGCTAATTTTTAATCCATATAAGGTGTGCCATGTTAATTTTTTATACTTTTAATCAAATTGTTGAGTGAAACTAAGTTAAATGCCTTCCTGAAGTCAAAATGTATTAATCAACACTATTGCCTTTATCAATCAAATTTGTAACCCAACAAAAAGATCCTTTGACAGGCTCTAGTTACCTATCAACATGTGTTTATGGAATCAATTACATTATTCTCCTTTAATTATTAGTCAAGTCATGTATCAACCATTCCATTAGTTTTGCTCAGGATCAATGTCAGGCTGACAGGCCTAACATTAGCTGGGTCACATGCCCTTTTTACAATATAGGTATAACATTAGCTTTCTTACCTGGGGTTAGGGTTTGCATCGGCAGAAGGCCCTAGGCTACAATTTGTGGTAACATTTGCAGAGGTCCTTGGGCAAAGATTAGGATTGAGGTTAGGGTTGGGACCACCCAGGGAGGCCTGAGGCTAGGGTTTGGTCCTAATCCTAACACCATCCCTCAAAAGCTACAGCCCTAAATGTAGCCTGTGGCTGATAGGCATTAGTTTCATTGGAGGTGTCATAACAGTGACAGTGTTCTCACTATTCGTGTTGACAGAGTAATAACCTTCAGAATTAGATCCATGTTTAGGACCAAATTGAACATCCTTTGTTAATGAGCATATTTCTATTGACTTCTATGGGCTCTGGATTGTGCCCATATTATTTTATTCATCCATACTAACCTAACTTTACTGCTTTGTAAAATGTTGTGCAACTAGGCTAAAAACACACATTACCTCAGCCAAAATGCGGTACTTGCCTCAATTAGTGAGAAAATGCCTACTGATTCTCCTGCCCTGGCTTATAAATTTGTTAGTGAGCATACAATTGTTTTTGGTGGTGTAGTTTTTCTTTTTTTTTAAAGGATGATCCATTCCATTGTCTTGTTCCATCTGTAATATTTTCCAATTAAAATCCATTTTAATGGTCTGAATGATGTAGAGATATTTAAAACGTGAAGGTATTTCCACTCTTCTCAGCACTAAAAATAATTATGCTGGAGAGGGAAGGCGTTTCTGGCAATAATTAAACATTTTATTTTTATATTCCTTTTAAAAATATCAAAGCTGTCTGTATAAATGAGCCTTCCCCACCTGGCAGCTCTGATAATACAGTTCACCTTCTATAATGAACAGGAACAGCCTTCAACACCACTCTCACAGTACCACAAGATAGATGGCAACACTTTACATCAGTAAAGAGGTATACACACATCCCACCTCAATTGCGACATGGTTAGGCCTGTCTGTGCAATTCTGCTACTGTAGTGAGTAAACATTCTACTTTATATCCTTTGTTGAATGAACAAAAGCTATTGCAGATTTAGCTGGTGGGCAGGGGGAAAGGGATTAGAGGTTGCAAGGCACCACTTTCTTTAAGAGCAAGTCAAACCTTTTAACAATAGGACAAAAAGCAGAGCAAAGTCATGACCTCTGCACATACAGACACTTCCCTTTCCTCCCCCAGGCAGCAGAAATGGAGGTCCATGGAGAGAAGCACTATATCCTCTCAAGAGTTGTAACAGTGAATGTGCGCTCCTTGTTCAGGAGAGCCCAGAAGTCTTGTGCTTTGAATTTTGGAGATCCTGCTGGAGTCATTAGAGTCTGTCCTACACTCAGTGGAGGCCAGCGCCAATGATGCCCACCTGTGTCTTGTCTGTCATACAAGTTTATTCACAGCACGCTCTTCGGGGCTGATTTAAGAGCTAGTAGCTATGTTATGTGTGAGCATTGCTTTCCCAGCTTCGAAAACAAAACTGTTTTCCTGCTAGTAAATTGAAAATCCTTGGCTGTACTGTACATATAACATGATGTTGTTAATGTAAGGGAAACTTGTAACACAAATCTTTGAATGAAATCCTGTTCAAAACACTATTGCAATGTACTGGTCATTGCTCATATGTGTATTTCTGCCCTTGGCTGGACAGAGCACCAGATCTGCTCTTGTGTATGTAGGTATGTTGCTCTCTGGTAGCTGAATTTAGTGGAGTTAACCAAGGATGAACCTGACCCATGGTCATAAAGAAAAAATATAGCAGCTCCCTTCATTCATTTGCATTTATAACTGTCATAAACAGAGTGTTAAGGGTTAATGTCTCTTATACCTGAAAAGGGTTACACACAGGGAATTGGACACCTGACCAGAGGACCAATCAGGAGACAAGATACTTTCAAAGCTGGGTGGAGGGAAGTTTTTGTGTGAGTTCTTTGTTCTTCTCTCGGAGGGTCTGAGAGAGACCAGACATTACTACAGGCTCTCTAAGTTTCTTTTCATATAGTAAGTAAAACAAGCTGTTTAGGCTTTTTAATTGTTTTACACTATTTGCATTTGTGGATCTGGCTGGTTAACTTTTATATGTGTAGTTGCTGGGAATATTTTGATTTGTATTGGTACTGGGGGGAAGGTCTCTTTCTGGTGTCTGTAAGCTATAAGACCCTGTAATATTTACATCTTGAAGTTACAGAGATAATTCTTTACTTTTTCTTTTCTTTTATTAAAAGATTTCTTTTTAGAGAACCTAATTGATTTTTTTTTTGTTTCCCTTGTGTTATTCCAGGGGATTGGGATAACTCACCAGGACGGGTGGGGGAGACGGGAGGAGGGAGTGATAAAATCTCTCTCTGTTGTCCTTGAATCTGTTTGCCTCTTTGTGGAAGGGAAGGGAGATACTTCTCTGTATGGTGATTTAAGAGGTTAGATCAGTATCTCAGGATAGCCCAGGGAGGGAAGTTCTGGGAGGGGGAAAGGTTGGGAAATGGTTTATTTCTCCTTGTTTTAAGAACCCAAGGGATCTGGGTTCTTGGGGTCCCCAGGGAAGGTTGGGGAGGTCAGAGTGCCCCAAAACACTATATTTTTGGGTGGTGGCAGCCTATCAGATCTAAGCTGGTAATTAAGCTTAGGGAAATTCATGCTAGTATCTCATTCCTGGACTCTAAGGTTCAAATTTGAGAAAGAATGCTATGACAATAACGCAAGTGAATAAAATACAGGAGTTATTTTTAGATTTAGGAAGACATTTGAAAGAGGATGTACAACTACCTTCTGAAATGTCATAAGCTCTGCTGTTAGTTAATATGAAAGGATTCTTTAAGCTTTGCCCTGTGGAATTATGGTATAACATAGATGTGTAAGGACATAAATGCTCCTTTTTTCAGGTCAATCTCCTAAACTGTTTCTTGCCTGTGTACTTGTATTCAAGTTCCTGAAATTAAATCTAAAAGGAACAAAAATAACTGTATACATTATTTCCCCATTAAAATCTATAACAAGAATATGATTGGCTCAACACACAAACATGCAGCTTTTGGAAAATCTAAACACCTCTGCATTGTTAAGGGACAAATATTGTCCCCAAAGCAAAGACCAAGTAAAAGTGCATTTTGCAACATGGGTGCTTTGTCATGGATGATACGGGCCAACCCCCCCCCCCCCACCATCACCACCAGGCTGCAGCATGGCAGAGGAGACACTGTAGTTTGTCTTTTGTGGTCTCTGTGTCCCACCCATCACCACTCCCACATCTCTCTATCACCACCAGGTGGTTCCATGAAATCATTGATCCCATTTGCCATGCCATTCTCCTCTGCTAGTTCATACCACCTACCCTACTGCCAAAGCGTGGCCTGTGGCACCTGGTCCAGAGGCACCATGTACTCTGAACCCTGACCTTCCTTGCAAAGAGGAGTCATAATGGTTCCGCTACACTCAGAACTTTCCATGGTCCTTGCATAGGCCAGAGGACTTGGCCCTCAATAACTACTACATGTAAAGGGAACCAACAACTAACTCTGGGATATCTTTTTGAGATAACTGCAAATGACATGCCTTGATGATAACTACAAATAGCAATGTAGCCAAACTGGGTTTTATTATGAAATCTAAAAAAGATTGATCCTAATATTCTTCAGTGTTGATGACTACAAGTACTTTGATGTATTGTGGAGCAAGGGCTATCTTTCAGCAGAATGTATCCTCTTCCTTTGCATTTATTTTAATGTGATACTATCGTGAAATAAATATCACACCCACAGTGCTGGGATAGCAAAAAAATGAGAATGTGCAGTTTGATTCCTGTGCTGTAACTGTAACTAAAAATATACCCTTTCACGTTACTCACTTTCATGTGATGCAAAAGTTTCAGGAATGCTGAATACCTTTTATGGTGCCAGTGAGTAATGAATCACAATTGGCTTACAAAGCCAGAAAGTCTCCTCTGTCCAGACAAGCTTAACCAGAAGAAACTTGAATGACTTTAAAAGTAAGTCATGAGTTCATTATGAATCAGTGCAATAAATGATATCATACACTACTCTGGATTGGCATTGTTGTATATGCTATTATTGTGGCCATTCTATGCATTAATTATCTCACTTCCCAGGCCTTCTTTCTTCTTCTCTTACTTCAGAGTGAATTTTACTAGTTTGCTACCCACTCCGAAGTACACATACTGCATCCCCAGAGACAGCCTTAACAATGCATTTCTATCCAGCCCTTAAATGAAGGCTAAAGGCATATAGCACTAGATTCACAAAGAAACTTAGACGTGGCAATACTCAGTGTCACCATGACAATATTTTAGGTGGCTAGAAAATCACTGGGATTCACAAAACCTGAGTTCAGCACCTGGGCTTCCTACCCATTAAATGAGGAGAGATGGATTCACAAAAGACAGAACATTAGGCTGCTTCTCACCTAAACTGGCCAGTTGCAGATGCCAAGCCAAGGGATGTGTGCTAAGCCTCACTCTTCCCACAGAGATAGGTCTCCTTGTCTTGTGTGTATGGTATCTTCAGAGCAAAATTCTAGAGATGCAGTTGTAGGTCCATAACATTTCCAGGCCTCCTCTGCGATGCTGTGGATATCATCCAATTTACCTTTGAATCCATACTTGGGGCACTGAGTTATGATGTTTGATGGTTTGGATGTTCTCACCAGTGTTGCACAAGGCGATTCTTTGATTTTCCACTTGTGCATCAAGTAGCCACATCTTCCATGGTTTTTTCGGATGCGGTTTAATGCAGTCCAAGGTCTGTGTGGAAGGTTGAAACCGGGAGAGTGGCTTGTTGGATCAGAAAGAATGTGCTTGTTTGGAACAGTAGATGAGATCCAGACACTTGCCATTCCCTGGCCAGATCCATAGACATGGGGTGGTCATGTGTGGTCCATAGTGGGTTTTCTCAATTTCAGGCATTGTTGGGGTATGTTAACCATGCTATGGGGTATGTAACCTGCCAGATAGGAAGTTCTGGTTAGTCCTTCGCACACTTAAGTTCTCATACTGTGGCTATATCTTAATGGATAGCTGAAGGTTCGATATTTATTAATACAGAAAGACACTTTAGAGGTATTGATTTTAAAGTTCTTGTGATGATTTGCATGGTCTGATTCAGCTGCCTACCCAAGAGTTGGGTATGAGAGCTTCTTGTCCACATCGGGGCACAGTACTCTGCAATTGAGTACCGCAGGGCCAAGGTGGATCGTTGTAGCAGTGGGGCAGTTGATCCCCAACTTCTTCCCACTAATTCTTGAACAATGTTGATGTGAGTCTTCACTGTAGAGGCTTGAGATGGTCATGAAAGGTCAATGTGAGGTCAAGAATGATACCCAGGTATGTTGGCCTTAGGTCATCAAGCACAGTTTTACCACAAAACTCGACAGTGCTTTGTGCAATTCTATTGTCAAGGTAGAAAATGGAGGCAACCAATTTGCTTCTCAGGCCCAGTTCACTCATTGTGAAGAGTTTAATCCTCTCTTCCCTTACTTAATTCAGAGGCTGTACCATAATTCTGTCTTGCCTTAAAGTAGTTTCCATCTCTAACTGAAGTCTGGGATGGAGGGAGGTGCCTCCCTCTGTGTGGGATTCTCAACTGAAATCCATCTCTTGGGATTAGTTGCCTATGCTGTTTTAGCAAGAAGCTAGGGGTGGGGGGGATGATCCTCAAAAGTTTAGCCTCGTAGTTAAGATACTCACTTGGAATGTGAAAGACCATGGTTCAGGTCCCCAGTCCAGATCACGGGGGAGAAGAGATTCAGACTAGGATTTGCCACTTCCAAATGTGTGCCCTAAGCTTGAAGCTACAGTCATTCTCATTCTCTCTCTCTGACCCAATGATTATTTTCATTTTTTATGCCCAGTAGAATGCAGTCAACAGGAGGGACTGAGGGAGCCCCACAGCCCAGTTGGAGCACCATCCAGAGCCACCCTCCAGGTGGCAGATCACAGTTCAAATCCCTTTGCCCTGTCAGATAGAGATGGGACTTGAACCATGGGTCTCCCACAGCCCAGGTGCATACTCTAACTACTTATGCTATAATTTGTGAGGGAAGCTGTCGTCCTCCCCCCAACCACCCACCACAGCTCTTTTGTAGAAACTTGCCTATAGGGGCCTGATCTGGTAGGTGTCTGGATGACTGGTATATGGCTGTAGTGCACATGCACAGAGGCAGAAAAATAGGAGCCTAAAGAACTTTTACTGCAAAATTTAAGGCACTGAATGACCTTAGGCAACTATAGAGTTTGACAGTGGTTGAGTGGGGATTTTGTGAATCCCAGTGGGGTCTGAGTCTGGGATTTAGGTGCCCACAGTAACAATTAGGTGCATAAATTCTCTTATGAATCTAGCCCACTGTGCATATCCTTACACTTCTGTAACCCAATAGGCCAGATTGTGCCTGGTCACTACATGTGATTCCTATGGTCTCAATCTCCGCCACTTTAGCCAAAGAAGCTGGCTAGACATTGGTGGGAGCACAGTCTCTAACCTCCAAAACTGTAGTGCCGTGAGCATAGTCCCAGGACTCTGCACGCTGAGAAGCTCTGGAAGTTTTGTCCACAATGTGAGCTGGTGCCTAACTGACACAAATTGGCCACAGAAATACATAAGCTTATTAAGCTGTGAATGATAAAACATCACAGGGGTTTTTATTTGCATAAATATATCTGTTGCATATGTAAACTGCTTCCAAACATGAGGAACAATGAGTCAACCAGATGGCTGGAAATTTCTGTGAGCAGGACTGGGATCTGGAATAAGATTGAGATCTATACAAGATTAATCCGTGCTCCAAAGGTGTAATATAATTCGGCTCACAAGGAAGCCAAGAGGAGTATCAGTCATAGCATCAAAACACCCTTTTGGCCCACTTAGCACATTCCAATGACAGCATCCTCAGCCAAAACTGTGCAGCTCATCATCCAATTACAGACGGAAACTGCTTTGTGGCAAGATAGAATGATGGAGCAGCCATTGAAATAAGTAAGGGAAGAGAGCATTAAATTCCTAGGGATGAGTGAACTGGGCTTGATGAAATAAGAACCAAGCCAAGTCTTCCCCACAAACTTGCGGGAAAAAAATTTTCATTGGAGTTTGGAAAACGTTTGTTAGCTTTTTCTGTTCCTTGTTGTTTTTCCATTTTTCACACTGCTGCACTTCTATATTTCAGCCACTTTTGGAAGCAGATATAACAGAACAGCATCAGTATTTGCAGCCCAGTCAAAAGTAAGAAGTCTTACATGGCAGTTTGTTCTCATGCGATCTAATTTTGCAGAACCTATGGAACAAATTCATTCCTGGCATAACTATACTTCAATTAATGGCATTGAGACCAGAGGTGAATTTGACTCAGTAGATTTGGAGAGCTTGAATATACATGTGAAGTTTTGGGTGCTTATCCAGATTAGGAAGGAGCAAACAGAGGTGGTGTTTGAAATATGTTAGACATTTGAGTTATAGTATATCAGCTGCCATGTACAATACATACACTTAGCATGCAATTCTGTTGCTTAACATCAACATTATGGACCTATATATAATGCACATTTTACTAGCTACAATTCATTGATGCTTAGTCTTTAGTGTAGTTATGATTTTGCTTCTCTATTTAATACCGATATTTTTGCACAGGTTAAAGTAAGCAGGGTCTTTGTTCAAATGCTGGTGACTAGAAGGCAGTTCCCTTTTTGTTATGGTACAGTGTAATCTGTAGTATATCAACAAGTTATTCCCCATTTATGAAAACAACTTTACAAGAAGACTATAGCCTAATAGTTACAAAACTCAAATGTGCACTTTGAAATTTTTTAATTAAGCTCATCAGTCGATCTTAGTTCTCATTAATTTATACCAGAAGTAAGGCCAAGCCATGAAATGTAGATATAGATCTGGATTCCCTTAGACTTCAAAGACTTTGAAGTCAATGTTCTGGTTCAGATCCATTATCTAAAGATGGACTTGAACTGTGGAGTCTGGGATCCAGATCAGAACTTCCCCATTGTTAAGGAGCTTGAATATAGTGTTCTGCTGTTGGCTTTTTTGTTATTTAGCCTTAAGCTCAGGTTGTGGCTTTTCAGCTTCCTTCTGTTCTGTGGCTTTATTATTGTTGGAGCTGGAATGCCTATTATTAAAGTTGCCTGACACTTCCCATTATAAAATACTGTTTTCAGTTGCTTATAACTTTGTGATACTTTAATCCTTTGGACTGTTATTTTCAAGATCAGGTGTCTGCCTAAAGTTGAACTTTTCTGGAAAATTTCATCTAAAATGGTTCAGCCATTTCTAGGAGAAGGTAGAAGAAAATACATTGTTTTGCTCACGTTAAAAAAAAAAAAAAAAAGGTGGAGACCTTTTCTTTGAAATTCTCTAGTGCTCCTATGCTTTGGAGGAGGGACTCAAAATTTGGCAAGGGGTGGCTTTTGTGCTAGGGGTGTGCCTTTTGCTGTCCCCATGACAATCTTGGCCAAGTTCTAAGCCTTTGAAAAAGTGTAGCTCATATTTTTAATAGAACTTCTTTGATTTTTAGTAACTAAAATCTCCAAAGATTCTGTGTTCACTGAGCTTGCTCAAGCCTCTCCCACTGGAGACTAGATAGCACATGCACCATTCCATAGGGCAACTGAGCATACTCGATGCTCTCACAGCTCCAACCAGTGATTGGACTGTACATGTACCACCCCTACAGAACAACTGAGGATGCTCCAGCCGAGAGCTACTGGGACAAAGCCAGACTTTTTCCTTAATGGCTCCTCCCAGCTGCTCTGTGCCAGGCACTGGAACTGCGAACAGGGAGTCTGCATTTCCTGTGCTCTTAATGATCTCCTGCTGGCACTGAGATAGCATGGAGGATTTGGGGGTTGGGGAGGGGAGGAAGAGAGGAAATTGGGACTGGCTTAGTAAGGAGACAGAGACAAGGAGCTACCTGGCAAGGAAGGATTTAACTACACCTCTACCTTGATAGAACGCTGTCCTCGGGAGCCAAAATATCTTACTGCGTTATAGGTAAAACCACGTTATATCGATCTTGCTTTGATCCACTGGAGTGCACAGCCCCGCTCCCCTCAAGCACTGCTTTACCGCGTTATAGCCGAATTCATGTTATATCGGGTTACATTATATCAGGGTAGAGATGTACTTGGAAAATAAGACTGGGAGCTGGTGAGCGAAATGGGGGAAAGATTAATAACCAGGCAGCTGGGGGAGAAAAAACATTGAGATCAGATCAGGAGCCGGGGAAAGGGAGGAGAATGTGAACTGGCTGGACAAAAAAATTGGGACAAGGAGCCAGGGAGGGGGTTGGTGGAGACTGAAATTGGATGAGGAACCTGGAGAGGAAGATTAGGACTGGGAGCCAGTGGAAGAGAGAGACAGTTCGGATGAGGAGACCTGGGATGAGAAGCCTGAGGAGTGGAGACTGGAATGAGGTACGCAAGGAAAAAGGGACTGGGATAAAGAGCTGAGGCTGGGGAAGAGGCAGGCCTGGGATGTGGCTAGGTGGGAAGAGATGGGGCAGATGGGATCAAACTTGGGTGGAAATAAATAATATGTGATCATGAAATTAGATTATATCATAATATATATGCACAGGAGGGTCAGATTAAGGTTGTACAGAGTATGTTAATTTTGGAGTTTCCTAATTTTTTAGTGCTTGACTTTGCAACCTTAATAATGTTCTTTTAAGAGGTTTTTGTGTGTGTAATATGATCAGAACACGTCTCCTACAAAAATAAACCATATGCAGTAGTAAGATTTACAGGACTAAATTCTTCCCTTACACTTCATGCAAACCCAGTGACTACAATTAAAGAGTAATAGGCAAAAGGAGAAAAGATATATTTTGAGTTAAGATTCTGGAATGAGATGGAGAGTCAGTGATACAGTAGAGGGTTTTTATTGTTCTTGTTATGCAATGTTACCCTTTGAACTTTTATCATAAATTGTTAGTTAACCGTACAGCTTGAAAGATTCATTCTCTTGCAACCTGTGTTCTGGGCTATCACAAACAAGATCATCTCAAATCCTTCTTAGCCAAATACATTACTGTAAATATTTCTGCCATGTGAATGGCAGAACACCACTCCCACACAGCACCACATAACAAAGATGCTGCCTAGTGATAATGCATTGTTTTGCAGGCCACAAGCCACCGGTGCATGTTTTTGAAATCTGATTTAGGGCCTGTTTACATACGGAAGTTATTCCAGAATAAGACAGGGTATGAATTTAAAGTGTAATAGCTATTGCAGAATAACTTTGTGTGGACCCTTTTATTCTGGAATAAAAATGTCTTTTTCTGGTTTAGTGTAATCCACTTCCATAGAATAAAACTCTCTTAATACCATATAAGAGTGTCCATCCATGGAGGTATTCTGGAATAGCTATTCCTGAATAACTTCATGCACAGAGAAGCCTTACACTATGTTGTATGTGCTGTATGTAAACTACAGCATCACTACAAGAGAAAGGGGAAATAAGAATGCACCACCTTAAGAGGCGATAACAATAAAGAATTCAGGGAAGTCCACACAATTGTTACTTTATTGTTGCTTTCTTTGTTCTCTTTCCCTCACCTCATAAAAGTGTGATGTGGTTCACCGGAGGAAACTGGATAATGGAGATAGAGAACAGAGACCTTTGCTATGCTGTCAATGCAGGCTTTCATCTGCCATTAGAGTGATAATTCTCTCCTCTGATCTAGGGACATGCCATCATTTAATTACTTTCCAACTGATTCTTTCTCAGTAGTCTTCCTCCCTCCCCATACTCCAGCATGTTTGTGACCGGGTTAATCAGTCCCTTTATTGGTAGTACAGCCTAGGGGTCAGCCCACCCCTGTCCCGTGGTGTGGCCCTTTCAGATTTTGTGTATAGGTTGGGTGATGAAAGTACCCAGGGAAATAGGAGATACTGGTAGAGAAGGAGTGCTCCTAGGAATAAGTAGTGTTGGGAAGGTTGAGGGGGGTTACTCTTTCTTTAAGGATCTGGAACCAGAAGCCTTTCAGAATGGTGAGTCAATGCTCCCCACTCTCCCAGCTAATTGGGATAAGGTTTGGGAAAGGGACCAGCATATATACTTCCTCTGTCCTCATAATAAGGGATATACTAGCAGGAGAAGATCTGCCTGCCCAACTTTCCACACCTAAAAGTGAGAGGGCTGATTTTGGGGAAAGGCCCAGCTGGAAGAGAGGCTGGCTGAGGGCCTGATTTAGAACCCAGTTCTAAGAGGACTGGGTGAGAGGAAGCTCCTCAGTAGCCATCTGAGAAGAAGCCACACTAGGAAACCAAGCTACAGAGTAGGAGTAGTGGGTCTGCAGCCCTGTGAGAGATGGTGAGTGTGCCCAGTTTCAATGTTGTTAAGAGAAGTCTCGGCATGTTCACTGATGATCACTGCAATAAAAAAATTCTTGTAGAGAATAAGCAGTGGTGCTTCCGTTTCCTGTTTTGCATACTCCGTGACTTGCCATACAATTTTATATTGAAAGCAATATACTTTGTACTGTACATGCTGGAGAAGGAGCGGTCTTGGCCCTGAGTAGGGTGTATCTGGGGCTTTTGATACCAAGGAAAGTGTGGGTTTGGGCTCCCAGAAGGTGGTTGAGTCTTCTGGCAATGTGAAGGGGAAATATCTCCTGCAACTATCTCCATTATGGGAAGGGGTGAGGGGACTTAATATCTTTTGGGGTTATGCACTTCTCTTCCCCCAGTAAATTTTGACAGCAATCAGCTGCTTCACTCCTTCACCCCATATCCGCTATGTTAGGCTGTCCCTATAGATAAGAACTTTAGATGGATGTCTTTACTAATGTGATCATTAGAGAAACAGTTAATGTTAAAATGTATGTTGTCATCAATACGTTTGAATAAACATCCAATTAAGATGAAGATGTATTTAACCCTCCTTAGAGCTATTGTTTCTAGATGGTGACACTTTGTTAGGTTACACTTTGACAATAAGTTTCCAAGTATGGCCTATCCTGAGGGCTGCAATATTAAATGAAAGCTTACGTTTTGATCCATACTTGAACCTATGGCAGGGCTTCTTGCAGCTGCTTCAAGGGAAGGTGTTACTGGCCACTGTCAGATGGGATATGAGATTACATCTATCACTGTCCCAATCCGATATGTCAATTCCTATGTTCTTGATTCCACAGCAAGAGGAGGTTTTTGTTTTTTTTCTAAGAAGCTCCTTGGCCATGGAACTGAGGAATCCTCTGTACTACTATCCCTGCTTCTGCAGAGAGGAAAGGTATTACTGTGACTCACTTTGTCATTAGGCAGCCAGTGTAAGAAGTGGGATTACAAGCCAAGGTTTCCTAGCTCCTAGGGCTTTGCTCAGACCTCACTGAAATATGCTGACAACAGCCTTTTTAAACCTCCATCGCTTTATTTCAAAAGCAAGTTTATTCACAGAAGGCAAAGGTCCAAGTCCTCAATAAAGTGCAGCTAGATTGCTAGCTGAAAAACAGTTTAAAACAACTGAGCTTACAAGGGGATGACCCATAGGATCCCAAACCGTGTAGCTCTCCTTCCCTTCCCCCCCCCCGCACGCTTTAATAAAAAAGGGCATTTTGGCTTCAGTCTGTACTCCTACTACTTAGTGTCAGGCTCAGATTTTGGGGCACTACCATGCCTCACCATTATTTTTATTGTTGTGGTCATGCCTAGATGCCCCACCCAAGATTAGGGCACCAGTGTGCTACCAGTGTCACAAGCAGTGAAAGACACTCAAGCACTTGCAATCTATATAAACAAAAGAATTGCTATGCTTCCCATTTTACAGATGGGGAACTGAGGCATAAAGGGTTAAGTAATTTGTCAGAGTCCATGCAAAAAGTCTGTGGCAGAGCCAGAAATTGAACCTAGGTTTTCTGAAGCCCCATTCAATACCTTAACCACAAGGCCATTGTTGCACCCTTACTTTTCCATTGTATTTTTTAGACTAGTTCATCTTATTTCTTCCCTTCCTGTTCCATTTCAGGAGGAAGGTCACCAGGCATCTCTCCAGTTTCAGCCTGACTTTTGTGTGGCACCCAGTGCAAATTGCCTTCGTATGGATTTTCTTCTAGTGATGCAGAAAAACTAGCACACTAGAAATGTTGCATGCGGTGGTGCCATTGGGATAACAACGCTGAGTAAAATTCAGACTGGTGTGGTGCGTATGGACACTAAAAAAAGTGATGATGCTTGACTCTTCATCATACAACCCTTCCTCCTGAGGAGTGAATAATATGGGGTCTCCTTGGGAGCCAAAGCATGAGTGGCATGACAAAAAATATTTATTTTAAATAGGAAGGGGGAGGGGAGGAACGTGAGAGAAGCAGTGGCCTCATAGGGAGTGGGAATCAGGACGAAAGCCTCCTTGTTGTGGGAGGAAAGGAGGACTGAAGAAGTTGAACTTTCCCAGGTAAATCTCACCCTTCCTCTGAGAACCCGTTAGACCAGCAATGGATGAACACGATTAATAGTTATCCTGTTAGAAACTGCTGCTCCCTTATCACCTAACCTTCCACAGGACTCCTTGAATTTTTATCCAGGAAGTGCTAGATCCCAGCCTCAGGCCTACTCTACACTTAAAAAAATGTTGCTGGCACAGCTATGTCAGTGAGCAGTGTGGAAAAAATCTACAGCCTAACTGACAGCTGTGCTGCAAACGCTTTGACTGTATAAATGTGTGTACAGTAAAGTACTTTTGCCAATATAGCCTTGTTATGGAGGGAGCTGGTATAAAGCTGTACCTCCACTAAGAAGGTTTGCTAATATAGCTGCACTGGCAACCCCTTGTGAGTATAGGTCAGGCCTCAGTCTGTATACCATCATTACCTGATGCAGCATGTCCTAGGAGACTCATACACACTTAGTCATAGTCTTCCAGCTATTTATATTGAAGTTTATCCACAGGTTCTTTTGTTCAGTGAATTTCCATTGCAAATACTGGTTGTGTCCTTTTATTACAGAGGTACGACCAGAGCCCAGTTTACGTGAGCAGTGTCCCTGGTTTCTGCATTGGGCTCTAAAACTGAATAAACCAGAAGAGCAGGCAGCAGCAACAGGGGCAGCTGCATAGCAGCAGTGGTTGGGTATCTGGAAAAAAAGACTATCGTGTAAGCAGGGGCGGCTCTAGGCATTTTGCCGCTCCAAGCACAGCAGGCAGGCTGCCTTCAGCAGCACGCCTGTGGGATGTCCGCTGAAGCCGTGGGACCAGCGGACCCTCTGCAGGCAAGCCGCAGAAGGCAGCCTGCCTGCTGCCCTCACGGTGACCGGCAGAGCACCCCCAGTGGCTTGCCGCCCCAGGAACATGCTTGGCATGCTGGTGCCTGGAGCCACCCCTGTGTGTAAGGCACAGTACTGCAGTCCTGACTTACAGTGAGTAATATTTATTCATATGTGTGGTCTCCCTGAAGCCAGAGGGACTTCTGGTGTGAGTTAGTATTACTACACAACTGGGCCTTTTCTATATAAGTGTAGATTTTGATTTTTGTAAAATAGTGCCAGCACCTACTGTCTGCCATTCCCACCGGCTCCCTTCACAAACTAACCTAACAAAACAAAACTCTGTTTGAATATGTTCCTCTTTTGTTCTCTCCATCACCTGGCAGTGAGCGAGGGAAATGATGCAATCAAGCACTTTCAGAAAGCACTTCTGATGCCATGTGTCACAAGTGACAGAAATATGATACTCTCTCTGCCACGCATGCTTCAGAATGTACAAAGCTATGGGCATGGAAAAATACAGTGGACCAGTATTTCAACTGCTATGATGACAGCAATTATGCTTGAGCTCTAGGTGCATTTCATGACTGAGTTGTGCAAAGCTTTGCAGTTCTCTTTACTGTATGGATGAAAGAGAGCCTACTGTCTGGTGAATTATCTCTTCCTGTCGCTAATAGGAGTGTCTCTGACCCAAAATAGAGAACAACAGAGAACAGAATAACAAAAACCCCTTGGGCAAGCAGGAATTTTGTCATATCAAAGAGCTTGAGAGAGTAATATGGTTGTCTTGATCATGTGATTGCTAATGGCTTCATTCTACCCAAACCACCTTACTCAGGTTCAGTAGTTTCTTATTCCTAGAGTATCTTCATTCATTTAATGAGGCTGTGCAAGTTAGACACTATGAAACATGAGTAAGGGTGATAATCTGGCCCCAAGAATTAGCTACCCAAGTAACCTCCATAATTTAAACTGCCTCTCCCATCTCTGGTCAATACTGGTAGCTGGTTTGGGTAAACAGGTAATGTTGCCATCCTCTGCCAGAAGCTTTAATGGGAGTATTTATCAGTGAGGTGACTACTTGAATATAGGGCTCTTTTCTGCTCCACTCTTTTTTACTGTACCTGAAACTTCTTAAATATTCCCACAATATTTAAAGAGAACATTAAAGGCCCAGTCCTGCTGCCTTTACTGTCATTGGCAGACTCTTTTACTTTAAAGATATTACTTGTGTCAGGATTATTTCCTTAAATAGGAATTGCAGGATCTGTCAGGACCTAGGTAACTGAAACTTCAGATGTTTCAACTTATTCATCACTCAGACTCCGTGTGTCTATCCCTACTCGCTGAATATAAACTATGTGAGTATATTTTGTCTCTAACTTGTATTTGAAGAAGAGTACACTTATGTAATCAGGAATAGCTTCATCATAAAAAAAAACAAAAAAACCCAAAGCTTTTCTGTTATATCATGAAACTTAATCCTTACAAAACATGGAGTGCCTTCCCGAAAGTCGTCAAACCTTTTTTTAAATCCCTACTCATACACAATTCAGCATGATGTAATGTCAGGTTAAATAGCAACTAAAATCTTTCTTTTAAGGAATCTTTGACCCCAATGCCATAGGAATCCATCTAAAACCAAAAACCAGATTAAGGCAACAGAGAGACTTCTGGGGACTTGTGTACCTGCTGGCATATGTCAGGATATTCTTCCAGTCCCATTAGTACAGACAAGAACCAATGAAGATTTAATTTAATTTGGAGCACCTTATTCAATATGATTAAGCATTCAAAATGCACAGTCTTTATATTGACTTCAGTTGGCTTTGGACCAGTCCCTTAGTCATCATTATATGGAGAAAACTCCCATTGACCTCAATAGAAGTATTGCCTCACTGGACTAAGGCAGGGCCTGATCTTACAAACCCTCTTTGCATGGAACTCTACCTGACTTCAACAAGAATGCTACAGATTTGTAACTTGTGGTATCAAGCCCTACATGTGTAAGGGTCCAATCTTGCAAACATTCCCACCTGGAGTAACATATTGAGTAGTAAGTGGGATTACCCATTAGTCTGTCACCAACAGGAAGTGCTTGCAAATTCAGCCTCTAAGATTGTTTTTTTTAATGATTGGATTTCATTGGTGAGAGAAACTTAGAATAACTGGAATTCTCATACTGCTATTAACATTTTGATAGTATGGTATGTTATTTATTATACAAATTAAAGTCTTTTGCAGAAAATTTCATTGCTGTTGTGCTATACTGGGGGTGGGGTAGGGTTCTTTTTGCCTTTCATTTGCTGCAATCCTCTTTCAATCCCTTCTTGCTTAACAACCCTCTTCTGTGCAAAGTCTGCTGGGAGTGTGTGAATATCTGTGCTCCACTGTCAATAATTGTCCTCCTCTTAGTCTAATGATTTGTACCCATATATCTCCTGCAAGATTAGCTTGAGCAATCATTTAAGAGCCAAAGTTGAAGATAACCCCTTTAATCTGTTGATAGTTTTCTTAAGGGATAAAGAGTTGTGAGTTTGCTAAATTATGTGCCTTAAACATTTTAAATCACTTTGACAATGTGATCTGTGAACATCCAGGTCTCAGTTATATAAAGGGACTAGCAGCCTCATGATGTCTTTGTTTACAACTATGCTATCCTCTGTGACAAAGGCAATATCATGTTCCAGATCTGAGTAGGTTGCTAGGGCACCAAAGAAAACCGTGAGTAGAACAGCTTATTATAATAACTCCAGTACACTTAAAATAATTAGAGAAGGGATCATATGTTAGAGTGGTTGGTTCTGTTCATGGTGGCCTAGTGGTACCACTTTGTATGGTAATACAGGGAAACTTCCTGCTCCCAGCCACTCACTCCTCAGACCCAGTACAGACAGAAACCCAGAAATGATGATCATGCAGAGCTCAGTCTTGCAAGGTATTGAGCATTCCTGTGAGGTACTGAGTGCCCTCAACTCCCACTTTCTTCAATAGAGTTGAAAGGACTCCGCACTTTTAGGATTGTTGTCTGAGACTTTGGGGTGGGGACAGTGCTATGTGTCATTCAACAACAATCCCTTTGCCAAACAAGGAGTGGCACTGACAGGCTCTGAAAAAAGTCTTGTTAGTTCTACCTGTAGTAAGAAAAATTTTGACTGCAAAGTGAGGCCCCAGGGGCCTGATCCCAAGGCCACTGAAGCTAATGGGAGTCTCTTCAGTTAGTTTACGGGGTTTGGGATTAAGCGTCAGGTGTGGATGGTTCAAAGCTAGGGGAGCAGAAGAAGGTGGACAAAATGGGCCAATCCACTAGTCTCTGAAAATAGCATAAAGGAACCTCTCATGGGAAAAATATAACACAGATAATTTAAATGTAGCAAAAATGCTTCTCTTAGCCTGCATGTATTATTGTTCCTTAATTAAGGAATAAACTATTTTCTTGTGAAGCTTTTTTCTTTTATTACTTGCATCAGGGTAGTTGAGGAGTAACTCCATTGACTTCTGTGAAGTTATTCTGATCTCTCACCGGTTTTACCTCAGTGTAAGGCCCATTATAATTTGAAAAACTCCCCTACATTTCCTTAATCATGTTTATGTATATATGAATGACACTTAAAGATTTTCAGTTTTAATAATCTAAATAACAAATTTACCTTTATTTATGTGGCTTGTTTACTTTCTGCATTTCACTCAGTTTGGACAATGAAAAGAGATGGTTTCACTTTTATCAATTGGCAGCAGTGTTTGAAAGGCAAACTTGTGCAGGAATGTTTATTTGTTTCTGTCTTTCCTAAACTGCTTAATTTGGAATTGACAGAAGTTTGTGAATATTTATATTGATCCTAGGTTTGTTTAAAAAATTACTTCTTTGGAACCTAATATGAAGGCAAATTTAAACTGGCCAGTTTTAAGATTTGATTTTTCTTATTTTATATAAAAACAGGTTGAATGTGATGCTGAAGCATGATAGCCTATGCAGTGTCATGTGTGAAGACATCATAATGAAACTACTTTCTGTGGGCCAAATTAAAATTTCAAATACAAAAATATTATACCAGCAATGCTACACTTAAAGTCGTGTCACACTCTTATTAAAGACTACTTGCTGACATGGATAATTTTCAGAAAATATCCTCCAGCCTGACACTTACTATAGGCAGATCAGTTCTCCAAAATTGTGGAGGATAATTAATATAGACTGGTCAGTAGCAATTTATTTTTATATTCTCATAAAACTAAAACTGACTTTTTTATTCCTGTTGATAACTCGCAGGCTACTAACCTTGGTAACTTGTTTAAATTTATAAATGTCTTCTCTGCATATATGAAGACTTCTGCATGGGAGTTATATACACATTTGTGGCAGACATGAGAGAAGCTGCCATTACAAACCATTTCCAAACCTAAAGGATTTCAAGGCTAAACAATTATTAGATATATACTATGGGGTCTACACCCAAATTAATGTACACAGCTCCTACTAGTGTCCAGGAGATTTATGTATTATTAGACACAAATGGAGAACAAACCATTTAAAAACAAAGTGGAATATCGTTTAAAGTCCTTTACCTTTTATTGGATACATATTGTATGGTAAAATATTCAAATACAGTTTTCCATTATGAATGATAACGGCCTTGAATTTTCAGGTCAATAGTATGTGCCAAGGTAGTTTAGAATTTTAATTTAATCATCCAAAGTGCTTGTAAAACCCCCCAGCTGCAAATTTTATAAGCATATTCATCACTTTGTTATCCAAGTTATTAATGGAAATATTGAATAGTACTGGTCCCATGACTGACCCCTGTGGGACCCCACTAGATCCACCCTCTCAGTTCGATAACTACTCTCTAAGTATGTTCTTTCAACCAGTTGTGCACTCACCTTATATTATTTTAATCTAGATTGCATTTCCCTAGCTTGTTTGTTATTGTGGTGGATCTGTGTCCAAAAGCCTTTCCAAATCAAGGCACATGTGTGCTGCTATACCTAGCAGCAAAGAGCAAGATGGCATTGCCACTCTTGCTGGGCCCCAAATTTGACTGACCTTTTTCTTTTGTTCAAAATTCATGTGATTGTCAACTTTTGAATGCTTCCATTTTTTTCTTTAAAAGCAATTCAGAGCTTGCAAACCTGCACATATCAGCAGTTGTATGATTTAAAAAATCCTAGTGTATATAAACATGAATAACTATATATCACGTTTATATACACATACATTGAACACATCAATAAGCAGATTTGTTTCCAGTGAAGTTTTATGAACAATGGAGAGTTCTTTAATGTCCCTTTACTTTGAACTTCCTTGCTTTCATTAGCTCCTGTCAGAACCTTAAGGACTTTGTCCTCTGAATATAATATATGGTAAGTATTTCAACAGCGGAGACATGAAATCAATGCACAAAAATCTAGTGTGTGCCCCCCTCCCTCCTTAGTCTAAAAGCGACAGCATGCATGCATCATTAAGTGACTGGGCTGGGCAATCAGAGTGAGTCTCTTCTCTGTGCATTACGGTAAAGGGTTGGCCCTCATCTGGTCCACCTGCCACTGGGGTTTAAAGTTTCAGCGCATCGGGAAATACAATGACTTGGATCAAACTGCCTGGAGGGAAAGCCTGATTATATCAGGGAAGTGGATAAACAGTAGTTATATTGGGAGAACACGGAGAGACATCTCCGTAGGCACGCACATGACAGGCTGTAAACTGCTCAGCGTGTCTCCTACAAGCCCAGGATACTAAGGGAGAAGCAGACACATGACTACATGGGGGGAGAAAAAACAGCCAGCCTAGGAGTCTGCTGCATCTGGTCTTGACTCCTTCCAGAAGGCCCGATCCTATGCAATGAACAGCCCGGCGCAATTCACCAGCTAACGCAACAAAAGCAGCGAGCGAAGGGAGGAAGGGCGCAGCCTCTCTGCTGGGCAAATAGCTACTTTGCTTCCGAAACAATTTCTTGCTTTGCGGCTGGTGCCAGCGGGTGCGTCCGGGGAAAAGGGGAGGGAGAGAGACAGGAGCGCTTTGCAAATCAAACAATGCTGCTGGCCACCAGCTACTCCTCATGTCTCCTGCAGCGGGTCACCTGTCTGGCTTGTCCGCCCCTCTCGGCGCTGCTGCGGTGGAGCACAGAGACGCGGCTGACATGGTGAGCCGGGGCCACTGCGGCTAGTGCTGGCTCGTCCGCTGCGCCTCGGCCCGGAAAGCCTCGCTGCGCACCAGCCATGGAAGAGGGGCCCCTGCCAGACCTGCGAGACATCGAGCTGAAGCTGGGGCGCAAAGTGCCCGAGAGCCTGGCGCGCTCCCTGCGCGGGGAGGAGCCCGCTGCCCGGGACCGGAGCGGCGGAGGGGGCAGCGGCTTCTGCCCTGCTTCAGCCCCTGGGGGCACCCGGCTCAGCAGCAGCAGCAGCCACAGTGCCCTGGCCAGACTGGAGACCAAACTTCACCTCCTCAAGCAGGAGATGGTGAGTCTGGCACGGCGCCCGGGGGTGCGCGCTGCACACAGCGGGAGGGGGATCGGGCGGCTGGAGCCTTCTTCCCCTCTGCTTCTGCTGCCGCTCGGGGCTCCGCCTCCGCCCGTGCGAGCGGCTGGCAGGCTAACCCGCGCTGCCCACCCTGGACTTTGCTCGGCCACCATTCCCTCTTCGGCGGCCGGGGAGATGTGCGCAGTGTGTGTGGGAGGCAGTGACTGTCTCCTTCCTCACCCGCACACCTCCGCTGTGCTGACAAGCGGCGGAGAGAGCCGGCGGAACCGCTGCATTGCACACGGGTGGGTGGCGCTTTGGGTGGATTATAGACGGCGCGAAATAACGCGTGTTCCCTTGGTGGCCCTTGACATACCTTACAGTTAAGACTTAACTAACTGACAACTCATATCCCTGCCCTGTCACCCCTTCAGTTCTGGTAAACAAATGCAATCCGGTATGAGCTACTCCACATACTTTGCTGAATACCCCCCCTCTCCCCAACAGTATTTCCCGGTAGGGAGAAGTGCTGCTGATCTCTGGGCCCCTGTGAAATTAATTTCCATCGCTGCCCACGCACACACAACCAATTCTGGAAACAACCCTGTTCTGGCTAGGCCAAAGGAGAGCACTAAATACATTCCCGGCTTCCTTTATATAAAGGGAGCCACTAATATCTTTCAACTGGAATCTTTAGCAAGGTCTAGCCACTCCCTTTACACACTTCATTGCTGGTTTCCTAATCCCATGTGAATATGGCCCCTTTTGGAACCATAGTGATAGACTCAAGGTGCTCAGTGAGCACCTGGTGAGCAGCATGCATTACTGCTAGTAGCCAGATGCTGATCTCTGTTACATCAATGTAAGTGCAGAGTAACTCAGAAGTGTGTAGGTAGCCGGTATTAAGGGAACCTGGCTTTACAGGCATATGAAAATAGTACCAATACATTTTGTAGTAACTCTCTATAGCACTTCTGATACAGTTTTAATGTAAACTCTGTAGTAGCCGATAGTGTGGTGTGATATGAAGGCTTTGTGGGCTCTCATTTGGGATGAGTTGCATAAATAACTTGGGGCTCTGCTACTTATGTTTCAGTCATGCATATTTTTAGTAAAAGTCATGGACAGGTCATGGGCAGTAAACAAAAATTCATGGTGGGACAGCCTATTTTAAGTGAAACCTGCATTTTTACTTATAATCAGTCACATAACAGAGTTGGTCTTCTAATGAAAAACAGACATAACCGAGTACACAGCACCTAGCATAATATAGCTGGACCATTTGAAAAAGTGGTGAGTTAAAATATGAATATCACATGGTCCAATGGCAGACCATAGACAAACAGCCACTCTGCCAAATTATAAATGGTGTTTTTATGGAAGCATTCAGAGATTCCAGTATACTCAATTTAGAAATAAACAGATCTCAGAAGTTTAGTTTTATAAGCTGAATGATTGATGGCAGGACAATTTTTAGGATTAAAGGCTTCATATCCTTTTAGAAAAGTATAAATCATATTAAAATTTGTATAGATTTACAATAAATAGAATCCAGGGCATTATCTTAAATGTTTAACAATATGCTATCATATCCTAGACATCAGAAGTTATCACTCAGAGGAGTAAAATCTACCTAAATATCATGGCTGTCAGTTTTCTTTATTCTGCCAGCTAACAGTATGAGGTACATATATCCTGAAAGTCATGCAACTGGAAAGCCTCTTTAGCAGGTGAGCAATGTTCTCGCTGCCACTTTGGTGACATTCTGCAGTTGTGATCCCAGCATGGAGGTAGGAGTTGCTTTAGCTGTTCATTAAGTTTGTTATGTGGCACTTAAAGTTTCAGTCTAGCACACCACAGTTATGGAGTGATGTATGTGCTGTGTTAGAGCAAGATAAAGTGATGAGTAGGTTACAGAGAACAGAGGAAACTAATTTGGCATTAGTGAGTGCTGGTGCATGGCTATGAAAATACTCCTGCCTAGTAGCATGAATAGGGCCAGATAGTGGGGTGAGATACATTTGTGACCATCCCCTTCCCCTTCTCCCCTGTCGTACAGGGGTGCTGGAACAGTTTGTTTAGTGAGGGTGCTGAGAGCCATTGAACCAAACTGTAAATCCTGTATATAATGGAAACCACTTCAAGCCAGGGGGTGCAGCAGGAACCACTAGTTCCAGCATCTGTTCTGTCACAAACACACACAGGGTTCTCCTTCTCTAACCCCTCTGCTTGTCCACTGGCCCCCATTCAGTCCCCTCCCCTGCTCTTTTTCTTATGCCTGCTCTCATTCCCTCTAATTCTTCTGCTTCACCTCTCACTCTCCTGACTTTTCCCCCTCACAATACAAACATGCTTTAATCTCTCCCTTTAAAAACAAAACAAACAAACAAAAAAAACCTTGACCCCCTTGCCTCTTCTGTTACTGGCCATCACCCCTTCATGTCTGCGTTCATTGAACATGCAGGCGGCAATCATTGTCTGGAGTTCGTCTCCTCCAGTTCCATCCTGGACTCTCTCCAATCCAGGGCCTCGGCATCCACTGAAACTGCTCTCACCAAAGTCTGTAATGACTGTTTCCTAGCCAGAGTCAGATCCAGTATATCATTCTCATCCTCCTTGACATGTCAGTTGCCTTTGACACAATTGATCATGCTCCTCTTCTTGAAATTTTGGCCTCTCTTGCCTTCCATGACAGTCCTCTCTTTGTTCTCCTCTAACCTCTAATCATTCCTTCAGTGTTGTGGCATACTGGCATCTTCTGGCCCATTTACGTCCCTGTATAATGTCTCCTTGGAGGCTCTCTGTACTTTTTATATAAAGCATATTGAACACTACGATTATTCTTATAAGGTAACATAAAAAGAGAACTTTCTTTGTTACATTGCTGGTTCAAATCCATCCCAAATCAGTACTAAACAAAGTTATTACAATAGCTGATCAGTGGCTTCTGGCGATCTCAGTCCCCTTCTTAGTGAACCAGTGTAATCTTTGCAAATTGTCTATTGTTGACACTCTGGGAAAAGTGGCCAAGGATTGGTTAAGGCTATGGGCAAAGAGTTGTTTTCTCACACACTAGAGGTAGCCTGTGCTGATCAGAGATGAGGCACATTGATGAGAGTGTGAGGAAGCTTGATGTCCATGAATCACCTGCTCTGTTAATTGGAGGGCTTTGATCTCCAGGACTGTGAAGACGTTTCCCTCTACATCATTCACTAAAGGAACATATTGTTTAGGGAGCATCCATCCCCACAGGAGTAATCCATGTAATCTATACACAAATGATCTAGGGGGTAAATGAAAGCATCTGTGTTCAGGAGATCAAAATGAAGGGCAGAGCCAGGCACTAAATACTGACTTGGCACTTTTTAACTCTTGATTATTCAGCCTTCTTTCCTTTCAAATATAGCCTCAATAGCAGTATACTGCAGTAAATCATAGCCTGGATTCATTCCCAGGCCCTAACTGCTATTGTAAGCAATTATAAACTATTGTTATCCTCAAAAGCCTTGTTTTTCTTCTCACAGTAATCACACCTAATTAACCAGGGAAAACATTATCTTAAAACGTGCGAGAGGAGTAAAAATAAGCAAAGAGATTCTTAGTGGAAGCCTGCAAGAAGCAACTTTCTTGTATCTTAGAAGCAAAACAGAAAAAAAAAAAATTAGACCAGGCAGAATGAGGAGTATTTTATCTTGGCTGTGTCTGCAGTATTTATCAGTAAAAGCATGGCATCCTTTTTAATTCTTCAAGGGAACACTACAGAGGAAGTAGGCCCAGCCTTTTTTGGAGAAGACAAGACAGGCTAGTAGTGTTGGGAATGTATATTGTACTTAACAGTGGTGTCTTGTGTCTTATTTAAGGCTGACATTTATAAGCTTACCCCAGCCAACCCTGGATGCCCAAGATGCAGTGCTTTTTGAAAAGAAGGGATAAAGAAGTGGAGAGAATTTTGTGGTTGCCCAATAAACTATTTGAGTTGTAGACAGTACAGACAGGGGAAGGGGGGGCACATTCAGAAGTGGTGTGTAAGACCTTACAGGCATTAGCTGCATAACCTATGCACATGCATGCCCAGCTAGTAAGTGGGTTGCAGACCACTGATAGTGTATGCAGACCACAGTTTGAGATTCTCTCTTCTAGTTTATTTTTTTTTTTTAATTATGAAGTTAATTGCAATGGTGGAAGACCTACATAAAATTTCAGAGTCCAAATGTAGCAGAGCTATTAGTCTTGCCACCTGCTGGAATTCAGTAGGTGAATATATTCATTTTCATAACCTAGCCCTTCCTGCTCCTGGAGTTCCATCTCCTTTCCTTCTCCTGTTTTCTCTCAGGTTGAGAAGCTAAGACAAGATAAAGCAGCCCACCCCCAACCTTCTTTAACTTTCCTGTTACACCTTTGTATTAGTTGCTTAACTTTTCCCATCTAGTATATTAATTACACCAACTTTAGTGTCCCTTATTGTCATACTAAGTGGGACAAAGTTAGGGTTGGTCTAATGAGTAAAAAAAAATGGTGCTTTTTAAAATTGAGCTAACCTGAGTTGAAACATCCCTGATCATCTCATTATAGACACAGTCTAGCCCCTTTACAATGGTGTTTGCTAATTAGAACTTTCATTGTCTTCAGTGGAGATATGGCCCAACATGTGTACACAGCATCACAAAGTTAAGAGCTGATTTTCTATTAAATTGCTTATTAGAATTTTTTGGTTAAAATTTGACTTTAGGTAGAATAGCCAACTGAAGCAGTCTCAGGTCTGGGTCAAGCAACCTCAATGAGTTGTTGTTAATTATTTGTATGCAGTGTTGTTGTAGCCATGTTGGTCCAAGGATATTAGCGAGACAAGGTGAGGTAATATGTTTTTTATTGGACGACTTTTGTTGCTGAGAGAGAAAAGCTTTTGAGCTTACACAGAATTTTTCTTCAGGTCTGAAGTGTTGTAGCTGTGCTGGTCAGAGTATGTTAGTCTTGAGACAAGGAGGGGCGGTGAGGCAATATCTTTTATTAGACCAACTTCTGTAGGTGAGAGAGACAAGCTTCCGGTTCTGAAGAATAGCTCTATATAAGCTCGAAAGCTTGTCTCTCACAAAAGTCGGTCCAATAAAAAAAATACTTCCTCACTCACTTTGTTTTAGTAATTATTTGTATTACAGGGAGATGGAACAGAGGTGAAGTAACTTGCCCAAGGTCACACAGTAGGTCACTGACAAAGGCAGGAATGGAATCATAGACCTCTTGATTCTCAGACCAGCATCTTATCTGCTAGCCCATACTGTCTCCATTGTGTCTGGGTCATCTTTGCCAGCAGGAATGTAACTGTGATGAGGAATTTGTAGTCTTGAGGTGGAAAGTATGTAGGTTCGGGGAATAGGTATAGAGAGCCTCAGATCTGACAAGAATACACAGAATAGTCCACAGAGAAAACATTATTTCATACACACATACCCTATTTGTTGTACCACATAGTCAAGTTCCTCACCCCTACCACTTATGACTAGTGTTGCCGCTAAAACTCTATTAAAGAACAATATGAACAAGCATTCCTGAAATCCACTTGCATACCCAAACCTCTCAGCCTGCTTCCAGCCCTTAGATCAGCTGTTCTGAGAACCACTGCCTTAGCCAATAGCATCACTATGACAAAACTGAGGTAGAAATGCTTCTAGATACTGATATTGAAATGAGTACATCAAGCACTTCACCATGCTTTGAATTCTGGTTGTACTCCCAAAGAAAGTAGCTTTGAACTGGACTGGAAGTTCCCACAGTGTTTAATGTTTCAAACAATTTATATAGATCAAGACATGTGACTTTCTTCCATGATAATTATTGTCTGGCTGTGTGGAAGAAGTATTTTGGCATCAGAGCTGTTTTAATCCCTCATTGCTATCAGTCCCATGGTTATTCAAAGGAATGTTATACTGTGCACAAAATGTATTATCCTCCAATCGCTAAAGCTTGTGCATGAATCCCAAAGGCTTTTATCAAATCCCAAATGAGGTCACAAAATAAATAGACTTTCAGTTTATTGAGGAAATTTGCCTACAGCATAGATGCAGAATTTGGTCAGGGTGGATATGACTGACACAGTTGGGCTAAAAAGAACCCTTTGCAACTATCCTGAAACTCCAAATATATAATAAATGTGATGGGTTGAAGGAGTAAGCTATGTCACTAATTTATTTTTAAATATAGTAACTCAGATGGATAGGAAATGAGAGAGTCTTCTTCTAACCCTCACAAAATGAGTTTTAGGTCCTAGACTCTTCAGCCTTTAGCTGATTTCCAGGTGACAATCATGCACATTCTTAATCATCATGGGAGTGCTCATTAGTAACATAAGTATCTCCCTACCAGCTAGAAGAGAGAGAGAGGGGAATCTTCATCTGTTCTGTGGCAAGTGGGATAATAGAAGAAGGAATGTAGTACTGCAAGAGTAGGGAAGGCAGAGGGGCTGAGGCAGAGATGGTAAAATGTATTTAGGTACCTAATTTCCAGCTCCAGGCAAACTCAGTTGCATATTGGTGGGTGGAGCCAAAACTCCACCTATCCTTCACCAATTGCCAACATACCTGTGGACTTAAACATGTGAATCATGCTCTGAATCATGCCTCAGTTTGGATTAATACTAGTTTTACATTTAGTTTCCCAGGCATTTTAATTAAGACCTGCAAAGCTATTTGGTTACTACAGCATAAGTGTACTAAAGACAGCGCAGCCCAGCAGCTCTCTGTCTAGCAGAGTTTATAAGCGTTTGTTTTGTTGTTGTTTGTTTAATGTTTAAGTCTTGAATGAAATTTAAAAAACTGGCTGTAATGGAATCTTCTAGCCTGAGCTATTTTTGAGTTTTAGGAGGTGTAAAATTTCTGATTAGAACATATAGGAAAATAGTTGGGGCTTTTGTTTTTTGCCTCAAGTTCAAATGATATAGAAGTGGCTTGATTTAATCTCACTCTAAGGCCAGGTGTACCACTTAAAAAACTTTTGTCAGCATAGCTTTGTTAATCAGTTGGGTGTGAGAAAGTGTGTTTTGTGACTGACGTAGACCACAAAAGCCTCTAGTGTAGATGGAGTTATACAAGCAAAACTATGCTTTTCCTTGTATAGATTATTTCTCTGGATGGGGCTTTAACAGTAAAGTGCAGTGTTGCTGGTAGAAGCTGTGTCTGCACTAGGAGCACTTTACTCCTAGCAGCATTTTCATCATCATGGGTTATTAGTTATTAGTTTTGGTAAAGGCGTGAGCAAATAAAAAAGGATTACAAATGGAAGATGAAAATCGACTCTTAAGTATTGTGGAACAATACAGGGCACCTGCCTTGTGAATGGGAAGACTGTACTAGTAAGTTAAAACATAAAGATCTTGGTGGTCTTTCAACAAGCTAAAAGCAGTGGCAAGCAGAGCCGGAACCATCAGAGTGTGGGAAGGAGCTAAAAGAATGCATGGAAAAAGTCAGGATCAGGTATGCAGGAGACTGGATTTCTAGGGACCAACTGGTGTGGAGCATTACTTACAGACACTAGCACGTCTGTGTGGACCCTGCCTATGCCATGAGGTTATACTGTAAACACTGTATCAAATTAATTGATAGTTCCATTAACAGAGCTATTTAATTACCAACTGAATACCAATTGTGTCTCTCACTAACAGAAGTTGGTCCAATAAAATATATTACCTAACCACCTTGTCTGACTGAATTCATGACTAAATTGAGTCCTGAGTGTGTCATTTTTAACTTAATCCTGCATAGTTACTAGTACCAATCTACATCTGTGTGTGTGTGTGCATATATGTGTATGTATGTGTATATATATACACACTCTCACCCAAAAATTTCAAAATAATGAATACGTAATGAAGGGTCTAGGCTCTAGAGTCTTCTTTATTATTAGAACTGGCTAGAAATTTTCAAAAAGTATTAAATTTTGACCCCAAAGACAGGGGGAGGGAATCACAAATGGAAAGAGAAACTATGAACACTTTTCAACTAAATCTAATTACTGTTATCAGTGGGCCAAATCTCAGTCCTTACTCCAGCAAAACTCCTGTTGTCATAAGGAAGTATTTTGCCTGAATAAGGGCAAAAGAATTATCTGTCATTATTGTATTGCATATACATTTTTAAGGTACACAAGCACAGAAACAATTTTTTTATTAGCAGTAGCTTACTAAAAAGTTTTTGTGGGCTTTTTGTTTGTTTTAAACAGAGTTGTACGAAAAAGCATTCCTGCATTTTGATTCCTGGACAGAGACTGCA
Organism: Gopherus evgoodei; assembly: GCF_007399415.2. NCBI lineage: Eukaryota > Metazoa > Chordata > Testudines > Testudinidae > Gopherus > Gopherus evgoodei. The sequence goes on from NC_044327.1 coordinate 28,001,314, forward strand.
TCAATAGTGTGAAGTGACTAGAAAAACCAGTAATATAAGGAGGGGGGAGTCAAGCATTTTTATGTAAACAGCATTAGGATCTGCGTCAGTTTGCTAACTACTCAGAAAACAAACAAAAAATGGGTAGTTAAAGTGCACTCTGGGAAGAGAATAGTGCAGACTAACAAATACATTTGGAAGATAGCCTGGCGGAGGCCTATTCACAACCTTCCTGTCCTCCCTCATCTGACTTTCTGTATCAAGTATGATTATTTCTCTGTTTGAATTACTGTTCTAATGCAGTCCACCATCTCCATAAGATGAAGCCAACTGATGTGTGTGCTAAGAGCAAGGTGTGGGTGATGACAGAATGATGGTGTGTGCTTTTTTTATAGTTTGGGATTATGGAAGGAGCAAATCCAGCAACTCACTCCATGGTCAAAGCGGTCTTCCTAATAACTGGATCTGTGTGGTTCAGCTACACAGGAAGAGGGTGCACAGCACACAGGGTCTCCTTGGATAGCCCCACAAAATGGGCAGGTGGAATTAGGATAGAGTGAGACTAGAAGAACTGCTGCAAGAATCCTCCAGTTCTCCTGATTCATGGCAGGGGGCTGCATTGCACATGCAGAAGGCTACTTCAGCCACCAGAGTGAATCAGCCTCCCTACGATGACTATGTAGCTTGCTCCTTGGCCTACTGGGGAGAATTCCAGCTTCCGGTGGAAATATTTAATACACAACAGACTATTTGGCGTGGGTCCCTGGAATTGGTACTATGTGCATAGTAATATTCAGGTAAAAGAGAAATTGTAAGGAATGCAGGAGTGAAAAGGGAAGCCTTTCTTGTGTACTGGCAAGAGAAGAGTAGAATCAGTGCATGTAAATAATGTACAACTTCACACCCCATTCTCCGTCAAATCTAGAAGGTGTTGTCTGTGCTTTCATAGACTTTTTTTGTTTACACTACACAGCTTTTAGTGACATGGCCATGTCGACACAGCCGTGTCGCTAAAAGCCAGGCAGTATAACACTGTTTTTCAGCACTTTTGCTGACAAAATACTTCTACCCCCTACGAGTGGAGTTCGTGCTGTAGACAGGAGAGCACTCCTGCTGACAATGAGCCATTTACACTGCCACTAACTTGTCCTTCGGGGGCGAGAGGTTATTTAAGCACTTGTGAACGGCAAGTTTTGTTGTTCAGTTGGCAGTGTAGACGCAGCCTTAGTGTTTAACTATAAAAGCAGTTCACTGGTCCCTGGAATGGAGACACGGCTGCTGCCTCAGTATCCCTCCCGCTCCCTCCCTCCCCCGAGTCAACAATAGCCATCCCTGACTGGTACAGTGTTTTGGGATTCAGCCCTACAGCTGAATACAACAAGAGTCTTAGAGAAAAACAAAAAATCCAAACAGAAGTCAGTCCTTCCCCCTACATTTTTTAGCCTAGCCTGTGATTTCCAAACATCCTTCACAACACTGTATCTCTAATGATGTTGATGTTACATGCTGAACCAGGACCAGGCCATGCTTTCCTTGTACCCTGTTTTATAAAAAGCTACCGCTTGGGAGTAAGATTGTCCAATAAAGGGACGGTACACCTTATGACATTTGCTAAGATAGGGGCATGGTTAGGGCAAACTGGCTGTGGGGTATTCCAGAAAAGAAAGTGTCATGCTCGTGGGTTAGCAGAAGCAACCAGAGAATATAGAAAGGGCGATATCTTTATCCTGTGTGCTCATCTTGTGCCCTAAAAGTTAGCAAACTAATTACGTCAAGATCTTTGGCTGATGCTAGTCTCCCAGGAGATGTCATTGGCCAGTTGTGTGTGTGTGTTTGGGTTTTTTTTGTTTGTTTGTTTTTTTAATCTGTGCTTGGCACAATGATTGTAACAGTGTTTCACTGATGTAGAGTTTGTCTAGAAAGTCATGCTTCTGTGTCCTCCAGAATGGATTACTTTAATGAGCTCTGGGGTACCTGTGAAGAGCACTCAAAAGCTACAGCTAGTGTAGAATTCAGCAGCTCTCTTGGTTTGTGGTGTTGGTCTAAGGCAGCATTTTGCATCAGCCTGTCAAAATTAAACTAGCTTCCCACTTGATTCTGGGTGCAATTAAAGGTGAAGACACTGGCCAAAGAACCCATATGTCCTTTGGCTGCTTGCTGTTTGAGAGGGAAAGAGGTGATCTGTGCTCAACCACATCAACTGAGATCAACTAAGGTGTTTAGAAATGCCTTCAGATCAGGAAATTCACTTCCCCTTGGTGTCTGGAAGAGCCAGTTTACTAATACTCATGGCATGGAGCAAAGCCCATGAAACACAGGTGACATGGACAATAAGTTGGTAGAGTGATGAGTAGCACTGGGTTGGGGAAATTTTGTCCCATGGAAAAATATAAACAAAAATGAAAAAAAAATGTTTCTGCTGAATAAATTAAAACTTGAAAGCCAGAAACTTTTGGCTTTAAACTGAAAAGTTTGTGGTTTCTTAAAAAAAACTTTGAATTTGAAAAATTGCCTGATTCCCTCTCTCTTTATGAAACACAAATACCTTAATCAAAAACTAGCACAGTCTAATGCAATATAATTTTTATATTTAAAATGGATGCCAAACACCCTATAGGCACTTTTTGGAACGTCAGACCCTGATTTGAATTTTGCTTCTCACATGCATCTTTTTAATTAGTTGTACTGTGAAATCAAATATGAACAGACTAGTACTTCAAGAAAGTTGAGATTTGGATCCAATTCCAGATCCTAACTTTTGGACTCTGAAATGGATATTATACTCTTTAATATATATATTTTTAAAAATTGCCTTAGCTGGAGTTACTTTTGACCAAATGGAACACTATGGTCTTTCATGGTGACATCCAAGCAACAGCTTCAGATTTGAATAAAATTATACTGCACACTAAAGATGATCTTTCAATTGTTTTTCTTTTGCATTCTTAAGTTTTTGACTGTACACAGTGTTTGGATCTAAACCCATTAGATTAAGAGGGATCAGCAGAACAGGAATAATCGCTTACTTAGCAAACTCAGAAGTGAGCAAATGTTTTCCCATTCAGGCACCCAGTACTACACTATAGTACATACTGTCTACTCAGAGTCATAATTAAATCAAGACAGGCATGGATAATGCAGAGACTTAACTGTGCTCTTTTTGAAATTCAGTGAAGAAAACTACTTATGTTGTTGAGCCAGGATGCCATCTGATGGAGAGGGAGGGGGAGAAGTGAAGCTGTGTGTTGCTGCTGAGCCAGATGCCCAGAGCATATGATAATAACTCTGTCCTGTACCATCTGCTGTAACACTTGCTGACACTAGCAGCCATTTCTTGCCACTGGCTGTTGACCTAAATATTTGCACTTGTATTATCATGTCTGCCAACATATTTGGGCTCACATCATCAACTTTCTGAACATTTTGTTTCCCCTCTATGTGATGTGAGACATATTTGTAACATCAAAAGTTGTTTTTATAAACAGCAGCATCTGGATACTTAAAGGGGTTTAGAAAAATCTGGGCTACAATAAGTCAGAACAGCTCTGAGGCTTTCCACTCCATTCACCTCCATACACTATTGTTTCCCTAGAACATAAAAAAGAAACATTTAAGTCTCTTCTAGGTGCAGTGGTCTTGCTGGTGCCATATGCTAGACATCTGTCTTTATCAGGCTTAATTCTGGGTCTTGCAGAGATGAATTAGCCCTTCATTTATGGTAATTTCCATATGTGTTCAACCTTTTACACGGGAATTAATTTCCACTATTGTAGAATGCATGAAAAAATAGCTAAGATTGCCTGACTCTCCTAGTGGTTTGCATTGCTCACTCTTAGGCTATAGAACAGAAGATGAATATACCAGTCTGATACAGTATAATTGTCATAGACGTAGTGAAGGTTTTTTCCTGTTCTTATTTCTTCCTCTTGCACAACAGAGAATTGTTAGAATCTTTGAGTCATGTGTGTTTTTGTTGTCATATGTAACCTTAAGATAGAGAACACTGTTTGAGGAGGTTTAGTACGGAATTATTTTTCTGTGGACTACAACTGGTTAATGTTGTGAGTAGCACAAATATAGCTAAATAATTGGCAAAGAGAACAGCAGATTGTAGTACAGGGGTCGGCAACCTACGGCACATGTGCCAAAAGTGGCACGTGAGCCAATTTTTGATGGCATGCGAGGCAGGCTGAGCCACTTGGCCCACTGCCGCTCTGGAGCTTTCCACCGCCGGCTCCTGCCAGCCGGGGTCCCCCCCACCGCAGCCCCACACAGCAGCCTCTGCTGGCCTGGGGGAAGGAAACCTAGGCTGGCATAGGCTGAGCCCCAGCTGGCAGGATCCCGTGGTGGAAACCCCAGAGCAGCTGAGGGCTGAGCCGCTCATCCCGCCACTAGTCTGGGGCTTTCCACTGCTGGCTCCTGCCAGCCAGGGTCCCACCGCCAATCCCACTCAGCGCCTGGGTAAAGGAACCCCAGGCTGGCAGGCAGTTGAGACCCCAGCTGGCAGGAGCCAGCCGCCAAACCCCAGAGCAGCAGCGGGCTGAGCTGCTCAGCCCGCTGCCGCTCTGGGGTTCCCACTGCTGGCCCCTTGTCAGCCAGGGTCCCACTCAGAACCCACTGCTGGCCTGGGGGAAGGAATCCCAGGCTGGCAGTGGGCTGAGACCCCAGCTGGCAGGAGCCAGTGGCCGAAACCCCAGAGCGGGGTGGGCTGAGCCTCTAAAGCCTCAGACATGGGTGGGCTGACCCGCTCAACCCGCTGCCGCTCTGGGGTTCTGTCTGCTGGCCCCTTGCCAGATGGATCCCCTCTGCAGCCCCACTCGCCTTGCTTATGGTTGGAGTTCCAGCGCAGGCCCCCTGCCAGACAGGGTCCAGGCATCTGACCCTGCTCAGCCCTACCAGCCACCAGCTCCACTCACCGCAGTTGCCGATCTGCGGTTCCAGCCACTGACCTCCTGCCAACCAGTTATCAACTGATCACTCCGAAGCCTGTGTGCAGCTTAAAGTATCCAAATACATGCTACCAGACATTGGAAAACTCAGCAAGGAAAAACAAGGGCAAGGATCACACTAAACTAAAAAGGTCTGCATTTTAATTTAATTTTAAATAAAGCTTCTGAAACATTTTGAAAACCTTGTTTACTTTACATATAACAGTAGTTTGGTTATATATTACAGACTTAGAGAGAGACCTTCTAAAGAATGTTAAAATGTATTACCGGCAGTGCTGAAAGGTTGCCGGCCCCTGTTGTAGTGAAATAACCCAAATAAATAAAGTATAATTTAAGAAGGAAAAGAGACCTTGAGAAACTAACATGATGGCAGCACAATTTGATTGTGAGTGTTTGTTTCTTTTCTGTCGAATCGGAAGTGGATCACTTAATGAACAAAGTTATAAATTTGTTTGTGTTTCTGTAGCATATGAAGACAACTATAAATCATTTTAGTAGTCTCATCTACTGTACCAAAACCAGGAGTAATTATGCTAATAAAATATTCATGCTTAAAACTATTTTGCAGACACCCACAAAAATGTTTTGGGACCCATTTGTGGGATGATTTGAGCACTTAAGAACACTTCATAGAGCAAGTTGCTTTGCCTGCTTAGTGTAAAAGTAGTCAGTCTGACCTGCCATGTACACTTCCTCATTAAAAATGACAGATGCTTGGTTCTGTGCCACTTTCAAGTGCTCTGTTTTCTTATTCTGCCTTTAAGTGGGTTTCTGCTTACAGTTTAAAAAAGAAATCTCTCAATAAACTGAAGCCAAAGCATTTGCTGTCTCTCTCTCTCGTGTTTAAAGGCCACTCTTAGCAAAGTTTCATTATGTTGCTACAGTATGTTACAAGAGTCCTAAAGAAACATTCGTTGTGAGCTTTGAATGTATAGTTTCTCTTGAACTGCAGCAGACTGAAAGGAGATCATCACAAGGCTGTGGTCTCCCTCTGAACCAGCAAGGTCAAGGGCTCAGACAGCAACTGTGAAGCTTTAATGACTGCTCATTTTAAAGGAGCTGCAACTTAGAACTGATTGTGATATGTGCTGGGTAACATCAACTAACGTTATTTTGGGTACTTTGGGGGCTCAAAAGAAAAGAAGCATTAAAAGGCAAGAAATGGAAGCTGCTCACTCCCTTTTTTTCTCCCAATATTTTCTTGTTATTTTTTTCACCATAATCATTCTTACTACATGAAAAGAAGGTAATAAAAAAATGCAAGGATTATATGCTTCTCTGATTTGCCAAAATATTTTAAATATGGGTAATTATAAATGTTATTTAAAAGTACGGTTGATAATGGACAATGCCCAAGAGATTAGCAGCTCCAACGCCCACCCATCTTTCACTAAAAATGTAATTTGTATGAACTACAGCCCTCAAAAATGAAATAAGATCTACTGTAAATCTAAAAAACTCAAGGCGATAAGGAAATAAAAAATACTGTTAGCCATGCAACATAACATAGATTAGGTCAGAAGACAAGAAGAAAGAAATGCAAAATTTATCTAAATGACACCAATTCAAGTTTTAGTGGGGAAGGTTGGTTTTCACAGGAAGAGGAGCCAGGAAACATTCTGTTTGCACCTCTGACAGAGAATTCTTGTGTGATCTTGGGAAGATGGCAAAGGGGAACATTTTCAAGCTTAAGGGTGAGATGTTAGGCACCTTCATTTGTATATTGGCACCTAAATAATGGGCTGATATTTTTAAAAAGGAACTGTGTTCCTGAAAATCTAGACCTCTGATTTCGGTGCAGCAGTATGAGTTTAGGCACATAAATCAACACTAAGACCTCGATTCAGCAAGGTCCCATTAAAGTCAATGAGACTACTGATGTGTTCAAGTGGCCGGGAGTTCCAGGAGCTCCTCTGAAAATCAGGTTGCTCATGTACCTGGTACCCTAACTTAAGGGACTAACTTTCATGCTTAAAATCTCCATACCTCCTTTTTCATAAGTAATAAAAGGGATAATAATATTTCTCTACCTCACATGAGCATTATGAGGCTAAATTAATTAAAGATAGTGAAGTGGTTTCAGATCCTCAGATGTAATGTACTATACAAATGCACTCAGCATTCTGTGGGGAAAGGGGAGCGACTCAGCTGACTATATTACGTAGTGAGATATTAGTAATAGAATCACAGTTGGATCATAATAGTGAAAGGTAGGTAAGACCTCCTACACTATAAGTTGTACAGGATGTAGTGGTTGTGTTTGTACAGCACCTAGCACAATGGGGAACCTCTCCTGACCGGTGCCTCTGGACGCTATTGTAGTATAAATATATTAAACAATAACTCACAGAATCCATTCACCTACAAGTACAGGATTTAGTGCCATGCTTGTGGTTGTCACTTTGTAAATGAAGAATGCTGGTTTCATGATTTATTGGCTAAATTCATCCTTGTTCTAAACAAATGTAACTCCAGTGACTTCAACAGAATTGTACTCACATACACTGGGTCTAAATTTGAGTCTATTAATTTCTGTAGAATTCAATTTGTGATATACATAGTCTGCCAAGGACTGGCTTGTGTTGCTGTTGGTGAGTTCGATATGCTGTCTGTGGTTGGTCTTTTAATGAACTAAACTACGCTAAATTGCTACCACATGAGAATTTTTGTAGTGGGAAAATTAATATCAGGAAAAACAGAGTATGCTTAATTGTTTTGCTAGAAGATGGAGAAGACTCATAAAGCTCAGAGTAAGGTAACTTTTTCAATGTTGATTTATTGTTAAAATATTTTTTAAAGGCTTGGCAGACTTGAAATATATTGAGATTCAATTCCAAGGAAAGCAGGGCTAACCCAGTAGAAAAAGTAAAGAGGGAGATATCTATAAATGGTGCCAGAAAATTGTTCAATATGGATAACAGAGGAACTAGAACAATTAGGGTAAGAAAGTTGAGACTCACGTATTTTACACCCACCATGAAAGAAAAAATATGAGAAGAAAACTACCATAATTAATTCTAATACTTTAACTGAGATAACTACAGTGGTTGCATTTAAAATGTTGCTTCTATTTTTGAAAGATTCTGTTGGTTTGAGATTCTCTGTACATAAAATGGGAAATGTCATTGGAACTGGGACTATTTCTCAAAATGGAAGAAAATTGCATCTGTGTCCAGTTTACCTACCCCTCTGTCCACTGATCCTTCTCCCTAGAACTACTTCTCACACTCCAACCCTTTGATCTGCTTTTAACCAGCCACCATGTTTTGCTCATCTTTCCCTCCCCCTTCATAAAATGTGGGATGTCTCTCCAAAATTATAAGGAACAGGACTGGTACTATTCAGCTGTAGGCCAGTGATGTGTTTCCTTCCCCTATATCCCTACAAAGTTCCCCAACACTCACCTGATTTACTTGGGATGCACTCTGGGCAGAGGATTTGGCTTTAGGGCAACATGGTGTCACACTTCCTTGCCCATCTCCTGTTTTATATACTTGCCATCCATGCTATAGGGCACACACAATAAAGCCAAGTGTTGTGAAATTTAAACATTATTTAAACATTTTAAAATTATTTGTAATTAAAGTACAGTTATTGCTACCATTAATACTACTGTAACTCTGCTCTTGGCAAAGAGGGTCACATCACTTCATCAACAAAACAAAGGAGTGGTAGAATATTAAAAAGGTCAAAAATATTTCTAAGGATTTAGTAATGCCATGTACAGAAGGGAATTTGTAGTGTGCTGTATTCAGAAAACCATAGGCTAAGCACTGATTGCCAATGGCCTTTTCTAGCAGCTGTAGACATTATGAACTTGATTTTAAAACTGATATAATCAGAATCAATCCCTAACTCACTGTAGCTCACTTTCCAGCAGAAATAATAGTTTTCTTTTATAAACCCTTTAAAAATATATATTCTCATTGTTCTGCAATGAAAGATTTTCTTCAGTCTTATATGTGAGTGGCTTAAACTGAAAATGGAAGGGAGTCACCAGATTGTTTGTTTGTTTTTCATAATTTTGTGTTACTCCCTCCAGCTCATGTATCTGTTTTGATGTTGGCTGATTTGAAGAGCCTTCCCTGGGAATGACATCAAATTAAGTGATAGGGCATAAGGGCCAGCCTATAGCCCTGGTTGCATGCTATAGAGGAGGACAAGACAACAACTGTTTGCCAGAAAACTGGTACCCACTCATCCGAATTTTTCCCAGCCCGGGCTATGCACTGCTGTTAACTCGTGAGAGCAGCTGTAGAAGCTTTTCTAAAGTAGTTTTAGATATGAATCCAAACTGTTCAGTTTCTCTGTGAAATGCATCTGTTACAGCGTTGTAATAAATGGAGCTGTCAAACATGATGAGATTATATTACCTTTAGTCGCATTAATCGAATCTTCTTTCATTTCATTTGTTTACCACTATAGTTACATTGGCTAAAACCACATGACTGCATACAAACTAATGTGATTGTCTGGACTAACATAGATATAAGTGGCAAGAATGCCATAGGTAGCACACTGTTATCTGATGAAATAAACCCCACTGAGGAAAGAAAGTATTGTGTGGGCCACCTTTTGTGCTTGCTTTGGGAAAAGTACAACCTTGGTATGAGCCACCTGGGAGTAAGTGGTGGTTTGTAGGGAGAGTGTACAAGTCAGCAAGAATACAAAAAATTGCTACTAAGTAGGCTGTTCTGCACAAATGCTGAAGCTGTGGATGTAAATATGGCAACAACGGGCTTCCTGTTAACTAGTTTTGAAATACATAAATCTTCTAATTATCAGGAAGAAACCATTACATTTGTAACTTTATTGATGTTTGTGTTGTTTGGCACTGTATTTAACTAGCCATCAGGGAAATTCCTTTTTCCTAAATTTGCTCCATTTCAACAAGCTTGCATTGCATATGGGGGGTGATTTGCTATTGTCACAATAGCAGCCCAGTAGTCCAGGCAGATGTCTTGCAGTGATTTATTGGTGGGAGCGGAGGAGACTGCTTAGGCAGGAGGGCTGGGAAATCATGAATCTCTGATTTCAAAACATCACATAAAAATAATGATGGGTGGAAAATATGATTAAAGTTGTGATTGGCAATGTTGCCTTGCAGAATCCCAGATCCATTAACTTAATAATGCTTGTGATACTGCCATGAGGATAATTCAAAAGTCATTCTAAGATGGGGGAGGGTGGGGAGGAGTGCATAAGAGTTAAACAGGCTCTGAAATTCAGGGATATAAGATCTAGAGAAGCTTTTGAAATGTCTGTTGTATTAACAGAACAAGGATTTATTGAAAGAGGCGGGTTTTGAGCAAGTATATCAAGGTAATATAACTTAGTATATTTTGAAGGATTTGCAATTAAAAATATATATATGGAAAAATCAAGTCCAGAAAGTAGCCTTGAAAAAATAAGATAAAGCATTCTATTCCTCAAAGTATGGATTCCTTTCCAGGCTGTTGTGGATTAACAGTGGTGATGCGATATTCCTGTACAGAAATTATGAGTCTGGAGAACAAGGTAAAATCCCTGTTGCCCAGCATGACAGATTTTATTCATTTTCTTTTTTATTTCTTAGTTGAATGAAACTCTATTTTAAATATGGACATATACAGACAGTAGTATATATCATTTCAGAATTAACCATCACAGAAATTGACATGTTAAATCATATGGAGGAAACACACTTACAGTGTATAAAAATGTACATTTTCACTAAATATATTTCTTAATATTTTAAATATATACATGTATATACCTATTTGGTAAATGATACTAAACTCAATGTGACAAACATAATTTATATATATAGACTATTATCAATGTACTAATATTTTATACATTTTCCTTTATTTGTTTTTAGTAGATTTTTATCTGTTGCATGGGATTCTTATGCCTACTATATTTTATGAACTATGGCCCTGGTGCCCACATGACTAGTTCACTTGAAATCAGTGAGACTACTCACATGTGAGTGCAATATTAAACATATGCATATGTTTCCAGAATCAAGGACCTATATGGCTGTAAATACACAAATCTTCTATCTGCAATATGCAATGGTTGGGATTCTCAGAAGCTTTCACCTCACCTTAACTCTGATCCCACTGTAGCTGATGGGAATGACCAGCTTCAATGGGACCAGAGTAAGGCCAATGCTGAGTGCTTCTGAAAACCTCACTTTACATTTATGTACCAAACAATATATATTTAGTATGGCAAAATGTAATATGACATCTAGGAACAAAGAATGTAGGCCACGCTTGCACAATGTGGGACTCTATTCTGGGAAACAGTGACTCTGAAATAGATTTGGGGAATCGTGGTGGATAATCAGCTGAACATCAGCTCCTAGTGCAATGCTGTGGCCAAAAGGGCTAATGGAATCCTTGGATGCATAAGAAACGGGAGTCTCTTGTAGGAGTAGACAGGTTATTTTACCTGTGTTGTTGGCACTGGTATAACTGCTGCTGGAATACTATCTCCACTGGCTCCACATTTTAAGAAGGATGTTGATAAACTGGAGAGTGTTCAGAGAAGAGCTATGAGAAAACTTTAGAAAACCAGGAGTCATTGATTCAATGAGCTCAGTCTATTCAGCTTAACAAAGAGAAAATTAACAAGTAACTTGAGTATAGTCTGCAAGTACTTCCCTGGAGAGCAAATATTTAATAATGGCTTCTTCAGCCTAATAGTGAAAGGTATAACATGATCCAATGGCAGGAGTGAAGCTAGACAAATTCAGAGTGGAAATGATGCAAAGTTTTAACAGTAAGAGTAACTAACTATTTGAACAATTTATCAAGAGTTGTGGCGAATTCTCCACAGGCAATTTTAAATCAAGACTGGATGTTTTTCTAAAAGTTATGCTCTGGGAATTATTTTGGCAAACTTCTATGGCCTGTAGGACTTATACAAGAGGTTGGACTAGATGATCACATTGGTTCCTTCTGGCCTTGGAATCTAGGAATAAATTTTAATTTATCTATTTACTTATATGGCCCTATTCACTGTAGAATCTGAGCACTGCCCAGGTATTAAGGAATATATCTTCACAGCATGTAAGGAAATTCTCTATTTTCTGCATTTTACAGAAAGCCAAGTTACCTAAATTCTAAGGTCACATGGAAGTTTGTGGCACAACCAAGGACTGAACCCAGATCCTCAGAGTCTATCTGTGCTTTACCTGCAAGAGTCCTCTGACAAAGGCCCATGGGTTCCAGCTAGAAAAAGGTTCACTGTTCTGCAAAGCTTTGCCAGCCTGGCAAATTCATTACACCTACAACACCACACCCATGGTATTTATCCATAAACGATGTCATGTGAGGTCTCTGAATAAAATCTTAGATCATATTGATCCCCATAACTGTTGTGAGGTGTATGTACAGAAGATATTTAAGGAGTTGCATAAATAAATCTGTGTCCAAGGCAGAGCTAACAAACAGATTTCAGGTCAAAGGATGTTCATTCACCTGTCTCTATGTCAGCCATACAGATAAGCATTGTAAGCAGCACAGTGGAAGCACCCTTTGCATATGGAGCCAACAGGAAAGGAGTGCGGGGGAAGGGTGGAGTGCTGGAAACAAGCCATAGGGGTTAGTCTGGCTATGTGCAAAGATAATGAACTTTGGGGATGTAAGCAGAAGGCAAGAAGATACCCCTTTATCCTGCACCAAAGAAGTAAATGGATGGTGCATTTACATTCATGAAAACAGGATTCCAATCAGCCTTGGTTGGAAACTCTGCAAAAGACATTTGGGGTCAGATAAAACTTTTTTAGATAGAAGGTTAGCTTGTTAACTTAACACACTTTCTCGAGATTAAATTTATGATTTTGGTTTATATGTAACCCTTCTGCTTCCATTATCCCTACTCAGTTGAATCTTTGAATCTCTGTTCTTTGTTAATAAACTTACTGTTTTAACTTTAAACATATTTAAATGCCGTAATATTGAACAAGAAGCTGATCCAGAATTAAAGCATCCATGCTGTTGTGTACACTGTTCCTTTTGGGGACAGCTGACCTGGTAATTCTGTGAGTGTTCATGGATAAAGGGCTGAATACTACAGGGGCTTGAATACAAAGAGGCTTGGGCACTGAGATACACCTGTTAACCTGCAAGGCAAAGAAAGAGATGGCATAACCTAGAGAAGAGAGTTTGGGTGGCTGGGAAGGGCTGGCAGTGTCAGCGGAGGGACGGTGGAGGGCCGGTGGTAACAAAGTGACTCTCAGTCCTAGGCATCCTGAGAACCATCAAAACCTCACAAAACTTTCACAGATAACAACATGAAATGAGGTGATTTTATATGTAGAATATTTTTATATTATATGAAGAGTATTTTAAAATATAGTTTTAAGAATGTATGTTTCTTTACAAGGGAAATACTAATTTTTTGCAAGGGAAGTACTATTAATTACTTCAGGGGTGGGTAAAATTTTTGGCCCTAGGGCCACATCTGGGTATGGAAATTATATGGCAGGCCATGAATGCTCACAAAATTGGGCGATGAGGTGTCGGAGGGGGTGAGGGCTCCAACTGGGGATTCTAACTCTGGGGTGGGGCCAGAAATGAGGAGTTGAAGGTGTGGGAGAGGGCTCTGGGCTGGGGCAAGGGCTTGAGGTGCGGGGTGGAGCTGGGGATGAGAGGTTTGGGGTGCAGGAGGGGGATCAGGACTGGGGTAGGGGGTTGGGGCATGGGAGGAGGTCAAAGGTGCAGGCTCTAGGTGATGCTTACCTCAAACAGCTCTTGGAAGCAGCAGCATGTCCCTCCTCCAACTCCTACATGGTGGCATGTTGAGGCGACTCTGTGCGCTGCCCTGTCCACAGGCTGCTGCTTCCAGGAGATGCGGGGGCAGCACATGTCGCCGCTCCAGCTCCTACATGGAGGTGCAGCACTGGCCAGGCAGCTGTGCACCAGGCGCTGCCCCTGCAGCTCCCATTGGCCACAGTTCCCAGCCAATGGGAGCTGTGGGGGTGGCACTTGGGGCATGGGTAGCTTGTGCAGAGTCCCCTGGCTGCCCCTATGTGTAGGAGCCAGAGGGGGGACATGTCACTGCTTCTGGGAGCTGCGCAGAGCCACAGCCTATGCGGAGCAAGCTCCCAACCCCGCTCTCCGGCTGGAGCACCGAAACAGGGCAAGCCCCAGACCCTGCTCTCCAGCGGGAGCTCAAGGGCCAGATTAAAATGTCTGACAGACCAGATGCAGCCCACGGGCTGTAGTTTGCCCACGCCTACATTTCATTAATACAGGAATTGGGAGAAACTGAGGACTTCTGTGCTTTACACAAACCAATTATTTCAATCTTACCCAGACACTGAGGCCAAAAATCAGGATAGAGAAATTTTTACCTAACTATACCTCCAGACACCTTTCTTATACTGGGCTGGAGACAGGGTCTCTATGATAGCTCAAAATCCAAGTAGTACATTTTAGGGAAGCAGAGAATCACCTCACTGGTGTATATAGATTGTGATCAGTAGCATTTTAAAACCACTGTCCTCTCATTTTGTACAATTGTAAATAACTACAAAGGGTGTAAGGCAGTGGAAAATTTGGCCCACCCGAGGATTGCTTTGCATGTAGGCATCCCTGAAATTGCCAGCCTACCCTACTGCAACCTGAAACCTTGCTATCATATTTGATATTTCCAGGAACTGTTACTATCAGATACTGTTCCCCCTCCACCTGACCTGTCACGAATATTATTACTTATCAGTATAGGCCAACTTCATGGTATCATCTGGGAAATATCAGTTGGATGAAGTTAGGAAAGACAGTTCTGATAATGTCAGGTGCCCGTGAATTTAGAGGTGCTGGATAAATAGACTAAAGTCTTGTTGGCGTCTCTGACCCTCATATTCAGTGCATCTGTTTCATGTGACAACTGCGGTTTTATTATTTCTAAGTGAAGAAGAATCTTGCAGTTCTTGGCAACCCTGATTCTGGTTCTGATCAGTCCTGGCAAGGAATATAGTTTTGTTTTTAACAACCCCTCTCATGGTAAGGCAACAAACTCCTGTGCTAGATCATAATTCCCTGGATTGCTCAAATTCCTGCATTCAAACAATAATTGTAACTTTTAATGGGGTTTTAAGGAAACAAAGAAACTAACCGTTGATATTTCCACTATAGTGGTACAGCAGTCCATTGTGCTTCAGCCACGGACATTTCAATAGTTTGTGACAACCAATACAGTTAAATTGTTGTCAGAGCATAGATAAGATGCCATGCAGGCTTTTTATTTACTTTGTTTAAATCCATCACTAGTGAGCTGCTGGATAAATAAGCTTCACTTGACCTGATTTTAAAAATAATCTGCAAGGCCAGCAATTTAAGTATTTTACTTTCCGTTACTTATTTGGCATTGTGTGTGTGTGTTATGTAGTGCCTAGAGGCCCCAGCCCTGGTTGGGGCACCATTTTGCTAGGCACTGTACATACATGTAGTAAGAGACAAAAGGTGAGAGGGGAAACTGAAAGGCAAAGAGGAAAAATGACTTCAGGCTCCAAAGTCATGCAACAGTTCAGTGGCAGAGCCAGGAATTAAAACCTGAACTCCTGACCCAGTAGCAGTGGCCTATCCAATGAGTGATACTGTCTCTTTTTTGGTGATAAGTTTCATAGACTAAGGAAACTTTGCTCAATTTTTGTTCCCTCTCCTGCTTTACTCAGCAAAGCTGTTTAGTTCCATTCTCTTGCGGCTTCCGGAACTTAAAACTCGTTTGTCTGCTTGTAAGTCACAGAACGGTACTGTCTTTGGCGTATGTATGTGTTTCTGTGCATGTCTGGTGGCAATAACTGAGATTACATAATTAATTTAGGATTCGCAGCCCAGCTAAGCCAGTTTTTTAACTGAAATATTGATACTGAAACTTGCAACCTGAACTCAGATATGCTTTGAGTGTCAATGTGCTGCATGCCTTCCTCACAACTTAGGCCCAGTTGAGGACTTAGTCAGTACTCTGTTACAGTACCAATAAGAAAGGCTCTGGATAAATAGCGTGCAGGAGAATGCAAGTTTTGTAATATCATAAGTGGCCTACATTTAGTGTGTTTATAGGTAAAAGGTTGAATTTATGTCCTGTTTCTTTGAAACCAGAAGAAAATGAAGACACACTCAAAAATACCGTTCCTTTAAATGATAGTGGCTCTTCCAATAACATTTCACCAGTATTCTGATGAGTCCTGTAGTGGACTAATTTAAAAATGAAGTAAGATTAGTTTCTATTAAATGTCTATAAGGGCTTAACTCCCACTGAAGTAAATGGAAAGGATCTCATTGACTTCAGCTGGAGTTGGATTGGGCCCTGTATTCTGGTATAGCCCAGGACAATTACAAAGTGCAAAAGTACTGATTGTAAGTATGTGATAGTGGAATATTGACATGGAAATAATATCTCTCAAAAGTTAATATTCACTACTGCTTTATTAAAAATATCAAATCTGGATTTCAAGCATGAAATCTGCTATCATTTACTCTTCACCTCTCCTTTTGGTTACAGCCTGCTATTATTTAAATTGATTTCACACCCATTTGTTTAAAAAATACAATAAAATTGATTTTTGTTGTTGTTTTACTGTGTAGGTTAATCTCCGAGCCACTGATGTCAGGCTCATGCGCCAGCTGCTCATCATCAACGAAAGCATCGAATCAATCAAGTGGGTGATTGAAGAGAAGGCAGCCATCATCAGCAGAGATAGTAGTTTGAGTGGAAGTCTTTGCAGCTTGCTGGAAAGTCAGGAGACCTCCCTGCAAGGCAGCTATAACAGTTTACAAGACTGTAGTGATGGACTGGATGGAATATCAGTGGGGAGTTACCTGGACACTTTGGTGGATGACGTCCCAGGTCACCACACACCTTCAGATATGGAACAGTTCACTGATACTTCTATTCTAGAGGACTCACAGACCCTGCACAAACATTCCAAAATTGAGTCTGATGAATACTACTGTTTTGGTTAATAAAACGAAGTTCCAAAGGGACATGAGTGCACTTGTATTTATCTTCCTTCTTTGCTGCTATTTTATTCTCTGTGCAAAAAAAAAAATCCCTTTTTAAAGGAAAATTTACTTTGAATCCACTTTAGAATTTTGCTGTTACTTCTAACTCTTCTTATTCTGGGTGGTTTGTTTACTTTTTTTCCTTTTCTTTATCTTAATTTATTGCTGTGATTTTGGGTTTTGTTTTATAATCCCATATTTACAACTTTAAAAAAGATGAAGGAAATAAGCTTTTATATTCAAAACAAGAAATCAGGGATTGAAAGTACCGGTTTATATTTGTTTGACAATAAAACACCTACTGATACCTGTAATTTGTAGTTAATCTTCTTGAGTAATTAATATCTTGATTTCCAAAAGGCGTCGATTAACTGAAGGAGTTTGCGCTTTCTAGTTCTCCAGTCTTTGGCCTTGATCCTGCTAACACATATGCAAGAAATTAACTTTACTCATGTGAATAGCCACATTTCACTATGTCACAGGGTGCATGTTCCTTCTGATAAGGACTGGGACTAGTTATCTGAAACAAGGTAGCTGCTTCTCAGTGGGGCCAGTGTAGCCTAGTTGAGTACAGCTTGGACTAATTCTGTTGGAGCTATCAGTCCCAGCTGCGGTGGGGCTCAGAGCATTTTGCATGAAGAGGCATTCAGGAGAGTAAAGGAAGCTCTTTGCAGGCTATCCTTGGGGTCTGAGAGGCAGAACTGCCTGGAGTAGAAGTTTAGGCAGGGGTGGCTGGAAATTGTTGCCAGAATCTCCTGGAGAAGATAGAAGCCAAGGTGGGGTGGGTTATAATTATTTGGCCTGAGTTGAACCTTGGAATGAGAAGGACTGTTTAAGCTCCTCATTTGCCAGGGAACTCCAGGGGAGGTGGGAATCCAGTTGTCCAGCATAAGGAATAGGAGTGGCAGAAAGCTTTTAAGAGTCCATATGAACAACCAGCAATAAGAAGTCATGTGAGATCATTTTAAGTTGTACCTTGCAGAACTTTCTGTGAGACTGTGAGCCTATAAACTAATAAAGAAGCCCCAGCTGGGGGCTTTCCGCTCAAAAAAGTGGTTTCTCTACCGATTTGTGAGACCCGAGTCCATACATGCTGCAGAGGGACATTAGAAGGCCTCCATCCTTTACTGAATACAGTAGGACTTCTTACATGAATAAAGCTAAACATATGTATAAAAGTGTTCAATACTGGTGTTTTAATTTACAGCAAAGATATATCAATAAGTTACCAGGATGAGAAACTTTCCTCTTTATCAGCCTATGACTGCATAATAAAATGGCAATGAGTAATTCCTGTCATAAAGTTGAATGCTGCCAGTACATTGTAATCCACAAAAATCATGCTGGAACTAGTGGACATCTGACATTGCCCATAAATATCCATTTGCAGGAGACTCTCATGCTATAGATGCCACTGGTTTGTTTCCAGCAGGACTATCAATAATGCTTTGGGGAATATAGAGGACTAAATTAATTCTTCTGATACATGCTCAGACAGTAGACTTTTTACGTGTAGGGGGATGTGGCTGGAGAAATCCCTGCAGGAATCCTAACCTTCTACAGGCCTTGTTCTGTGTTCTCCTATTTGTCATTTCATGGGTGTGCCAAGCTGGTCAAAAATACACCCTTAACACTAGTGCAAGTGACCCGATTTAGAGAGTAAAAATCTTCAGAAAATATACTGGAATTTACATATTTTTCCATAATATAAATAGGCCATTCCACCGTGGGTTTTTGTAGAATCCCACAGTAAGCATGTTTGAGGTGGGTAGGTAGTAGGATGAAAGACCTCCAAAGAAAACTTAGATGTTTGAGGAAATGGTGTTGATGAGTCACTATGTGGTTCTTTTCATTTGAGACGACACTAAACTGGTACCACAGTTAAGAGATGCTGTGATGTTGGAGGTTTCCTTTTTTAGATGAAGTGTAAGTGTTAAATCCTCAGTTGGTGACGTCAATGGTGCTATACAAGTTTAAACCTGCTGAAAATTTCCCCCCTTATATGTAAAATTAGTGGCTGAAAGCCCATATTGTCTCACAGGTGTAAGTCATAAAACACATACACACACAATTTTGTTTTGTTTAAAGGCCAAAAATGGTTGAGACCTTAAAAATTAGATGGTAACAGACCACAAATCTATGATGATTGAATCTGATACTCCAAAGAAAAAAAAGCGCTCCATTACGCTTGTAGCTATTTCGATCACTTCACGCTCACTCAACAGATATTCTAGACTTCAGCATAATGTTTGGGTTTAGCCTTTATTCAGACAAACTCACATTGCCATCAGTAAAACATTATCTACTGGGGTATCTGGGCTGTTTTCCTTTTTTACAGCTTTAGTCTATAGAGGCCTGGGTACTCAATGCCCTACTAACTAGCTTGCTTTTGGAGGGGGGCTGTTCTTTATTTTGTCCGTCTTTGCTTTCTATGGAGTACATACATACATACCAATACGATTTGCTGCAGGTTTCTAAATTAACTTTCTCAACTCAGGAAAAACAAGTGGGCATCGTTGCCAGAGAGTGAAGAGAGTGTAGACACATATTTACACACTTAAATATGGATGCAGGAGCCTAACTTTAGGCATCCATTTTTTTTAAACCCTTGGACTATATAATTCAATTGCTATGAAATATAACAATTGCCCGGCTTGATGCTACCAAGGGTCCATCTAATATACCTATGGCTCACAGTGGCCAATCTCAGCCAGAGTAGGTAGTTAAAGGAACATGAATTAGGCAGTTAAGGGATAAGCAGACCTCTCCTAACCCTGATTAGTTAGTTTGCTCTGAAGCTTGAGAATTTAGATCCTTTCCCAAACTCTTGTTTATTTTTTCAATATTTACTTTTATAATTCTGCTTATTTTTGTTATCCTTGTCCAGTCCTTTTTTAATTGATGCTAAGGCCTTGGCCTCAGTGATATCTTACAGGTTCCACAGGCTAATTGTGTTGAGTGGAGAAAAAATTTTCTTTTTAGGAATTTGGAATTTTACACCTGAAATCAACCTTTTTTTAATGCCTAGAAAATTAGTTTCCCTGAATTCATAGGCATTTAGTGAATTCTGGTTAAACATTTACAATCTGTGACTTGTTCTGAAAGAGTGATTCCATAAGAACATAAGAGTGGCAATACTGGATCAGACCAAAGGTCCATCTAGCCTATATCCTGTCTTCCAACAATAGCCAATGCCAGGTGCCCGAGAGGGAATGAACAAAGCAGGTAATCATCAAGTGATCCATCCTGTCGCCCATTTCCAGCGTCTGGCAAACAGACTAGGGATACAATTCCTGCCCATCCTGGCTAGTAGTAATTGATAGACCTATCCTCCATGAATTTATTTAGCCCTTTTTTGAACCCTATTATAGTCTTGGCCTTCACAATATCCTCTGGCAAAGAGTTCCACAGGTTGATTGTGTGTTGTATGAAGAAATACTGCCTTTTGTTTGTTTTAAACCTGCTGCTTATTAATTTAATTTGGTGACCCCTAGTTCTTGTATTATGAGAAGGAGTAAATAACACTTCCTTATTTCCATTCTCCACACCAGTCATGATTTTATAGACCTCAGTCATATCCCCCTTAGTCGCCTCTTTTCCAAGATGAAATGTACCAGTCTTCTTCATCTTGGCACATACAGAAGCTGGTCCATATCCCTAATCATTTTTGTTGCCCTTTTCTGAACCTTTTCCAATTCAAATCTATCTTTTTTGAGATGGGACGACCACATCTGCATGCAGTATTCAAGATGTGGAACTACCATGGATTTATATAGAAGCAATATGATATTTTCTGTCTTATTATCTATCCATTTCTTAATTATTCCCAACATTCTGTTGGCTTTTTTTGATTCTTGCTGCACATTGAGAGGATGTTTTCACAGAACTATCCACAAATTTGTCATTACTGATGAAAAAAAAAATTTGCCACTCTTTCATTCACATTGCTGCTTGCAATAGGGAGATTCTTTTGCCCTCACTTTTTGAGACAAACCAGAGCCACAGCTCTGCAACCATATAATGAGAATTTTAGAAGAAAAATGAAAACTAAATACAAACTAGGTTTCCAACTTTCCAAAGCTCTTTTATCTATCTGTGTGCAGAATGGACAGAAGGAGGGGAGAGATCCTTATTAAATTGCTTCAGAATCATTAAGAAAATGGATTTTATCCTTCTTTAATATAAAAAGAGTAATATTTAGCTGGATTTACTTGTAAGAAGCAGAGGATAAATAAAGTGCATTTCAGGGTCAGCATATGTAGTAAAAGAAATCTATGTCAACGATTGTTCACTAGTATTAAGCTTCACATTTTGCCTGTGCTCTTATTACCAATAAAGCCATTTAAAACTCTAAAGGAGGAAATTAATGTATTTCCTGTTTAGTGCTGGTTTCCCTATTAAAATACAAGTATTTACTTTGTAATGATCATTCTCAAGAGCTAAATTCAATACAGAGATTCAATCTGAGAGCATTGGGAGAAAACACTTCTCTTGATTAAACTGAGATACAGTATGGTGCAGCAGTAAAACATCAAGATTCTGCTCTGCCATTTTAACCTATAGACTGGATGGGCAGAGATCCATGGCAACAAGAAACCAGGGGAAACCATGCAGCAGTGAAGAGAATTGAACGGGGTAAAGAGATTATTTTTTCATAAAATGTTTTCCTTTTAGTATTGAGCGGGCATGACCATATATGTTGTTGTGACCCACTGCATGGCTATCTAATCACTTGGATCAAGATAATGAGGTGGAACAATAGTTCAAACCAGACCAGTTAGAAATTTTTAAGCGAGAGTGATTAGCCATTGGGAATAAACGACCAACAAAAGTGGTGTATTGTTTAAAGGCCAACAATGGTTGAAAACTTAAAAATTACATAGTAACAGACCACAAATCCATGATGATTGAATCTGATACTCCAAAGAAAATAAACTCTCCATTACGCTTGTAGCTATTTCGATCACTTCACGCTCACTCAACAGATATTCTAGACTTCAACATAATGTTTGGGTTTAGCCTTTATTCAGACAAACTCACATTGCCGTCAGTAAAACACTATCTACTGGGAGTATCTGGGCTGTTTTCCGTTCTTACAGCTTTAATCTATAGTGGCCTGGGTACTCAGTGCCCTACCATATAGCTTGCTTTTGGAGGGGGATTGTTCTTCTGTATTTTGTCTGTCTCTATGTATTCAGAGAACGTCTACAAAAGTATTAAAAGTCAAAAAGGCCTGAATTATGAAGAAAGATTCAAATAATTACATGATTGTCTAAACAAGGAATACATGGAGGCATAGTATTGTCCACAAGTAACTGCAAGGTATAAACACCAGGCACAGATGAGAAAATTAAACAGACTAAAGGAAATGTTAGACTAAATATCAGGAATTTTTTTCCCAAATGTGAGATCTCTAGTCTAGGGAATTGTTTCCAAAAGGAAGTTAAGTCAGTACTTTATAATTAGACTGGACGAGGCACTTGAAATTATACTGTATAGTACAGAACAATTCTGCACTGGTAGGGAAATGACAGGATCCCCTAATAAGTCCTGCTTGTCTCTCATTTCTATAATTCCTTGTTATGGCAAACCTGTTTTACAAGGGAAAATATGCACATGGTGTGCAAAAACTGATTTAGTTTTAGGCAATTTTATAAACATTTCCAGCATTTTTCTATAAAAACTTTGCCAAAGAGGGAACCCTCAAATTACTTCTCATGAACACTGGAGCTTGAGAGGTGAGGGAAGGCATACTGCCACCAAACAGAAAGTTGAAGTTCCATTTTAATAGTTTTTGTCAAAAAACAAAATGTTGTGGCTTGATTTAGAATTCCACCAGTTTTCCATTCAAACAAATGTATTTTTCAAAAGAGAATATATCTTTTTAGTGAAAATACTTGATTTAGACTAGGGCACTTGCAATATTTTCCATCATTTTCAGCAGGGAAAAATTTGCTGTTGACTAAATTTGAGACTTAGACCCATTGACTTTAAGGTCAGAAGGGTCCAATCTTGTCTGACCTGCACATTGCAGGCCATAGAACCTCATCCACCCACTCCTGCAATAGATCCATTTAAAGACTTCAAGTTACAGAGAATCCACCATTTATACTAATTTAAACCTGCAAGTGATTCATGTCCCACGCTGCAGAGAAAGGCAACCTCCCCCCGCCGGGGTCTCTGCCATTCTGATATGGGGGAAAATTCCTTCTCAACCCCACATATGGTGATCCGTTAGACCCCGAGCATGTGAGCAAGACCCACTAGCCAGACACCTGGGAAAGAATCCTCTGTAGTAACTCAGAGCCCTCCCATCTAGTGTCCCATCAACAGCCACTGGAGATATTTGCTGCTAGCAGTTGCAGATCAGCTACATGCCATTGTAAACAGTCTTGTCATACCATCCCCTCCATAAGCTTATCAAGCTCAATCTTGAAGCCAGTTAGTTTTTTTGCCCCTACTGCTCCCCCTTGGAAGGCTGTTCCACAATTCACTCCTCTGATGGGTTAGAAACCTTTGTCTAATTTTAAGCCTAAACTTGTTGATGTCTAGTTTATATCCATTTGTTCCTGTGTTCACATTGGCACTTAACTTCTATTTTTCTCTCTAACAGAGAGTAATCATATCTCCTCCCAGCCTTCTTTTGGTTAGGCTAAACAAGCCAAGCTCTTTGAATCTCCTCTTAATAAGGTAAGTTTTCCATTCCTTGGATCATCCTAGTAACTTTTCTCTGCACCTGATCCAGTTTGAATTCATCTTTCTTAAACCAGAACTGCACACACTGCTTATGAACACTTGTGAAGTCAATGGGAGGTTTGCTACTGACTTAAATAGGAATTGATAAGGATCTTTGTCATAAACAGATGGTTAAGGGTTAATGTCTCTTTTACCTGGCTGACACCTGACCAGAGGACCAATGGGGGGACAAGATACTTTCAAATCTTGGTGGAAGGAAGTCTTTGTTTGTGTTGTTTGTTTTGTTCTTTGTTTGCTCTTGGGGCTAAGAGGGACCGGACTCAGGTGTTCCCAATCTTTCTGAATCAGTCTTTCATGTTTCAAAGTTGTAAGTATAGCCAGGCAAGGCAGATTAGTCTTATGTTTGTTTTCTTAATTTGTAAATGTGTCTTTTGCTGGAAGAATTTTTACCTGTTTGCTGTAACTTTGAATCTCAGGCTAGGTAGGCGGAGTCCCTCTAGGCTATATGAATCTGAGTACCCTGTAAGCATTTTCCATCCTGATTTTACAGAGATAATTTTTGTCTTTTCTTTCTTCAATTTAAAGCTTTCTTTTAAAGAACCTGATTGATTTTTCCTTGTTTTGGAATCCAAGGGATTGAGTCTAAACTCACCAGGGATTGGTGGGGGGAAAAAGAAGGAAATGGTTAATTCCTCTTTGTTTTAAGATCCAGGGAGTTTGGATCTGTGTAGCTTCCCAAGGCAACCCAGGGAGGGGAAAGTCTGGGGGGGGATAGGAGGGGAGATGGTTTATTTCTCCTTGTTTTAAGACCCAAGGGGTTTGGGTCTTGGGTTCCCCAGGGAAGGTTTTGGGGGAACAGGAAGTGTGCCAAACACTATATTTTTGGCTGGTGGCAGTGTACCAAATTTAAGCTAGTAATTAAGCTTAAAAGTGATCATGCAGGTCCCCACTTTTTGGACGCTAAAGTTCAAAGTGGGGGAAAAACCTTGACAATTTTAATGGAGGACACTTAAAGACTGACTGATGTTCTTAGGGCTTGTCTACATGGTCAGCTAGTGCACAGCAAGCAATGGTATGAATATACAGTACACTAACTTACCATGCATTAACTTGATTTGTGGACAGTGCAACTGTGCACCAAAAGTTCCGTAGTATGCTTTTATGCACTTTTCTTTGAAGTGTATCAAAACATACTGTGGAACTTTTAGTTTATGGTAGCAAGATCTACATGGCAAGTCAATGTGCAGCAAGCTAGTGAACTGTAGAGTGACATTGCTGTGCTCTAATTTTCTATGTAGACAAGACCTCTGGTTCTTTTAATCTGCCACTTCTGTATGGTGACAGATAAAATCTTGAGGAAAAAGTATAAACTATGTATCTCCCATTATGGCATTAAAATAGTGTACCAGCTGTGAAATAAGCAGCCTTGAAGGCATTTGTTTTTCCATTATCCTTTGGGTCTTGGTAATAGAGCTAATGAACTAATAAAGGGCTGTGGATTTTTTTTTGTTTTGTTTTGTTTTTTTAAATAAAGCCACAGCTATGGTTTGGCATGAAAGTGGCGTGCCTTGATGTTACAATCACTGCTAAATGTAATGAAGGTGCTAAATTCAGACTATGTCTTCTCAGATTTAGTTTCTGGCACTTGGCCAAGGTGAACATAGCATTCTTCAACTATGAAGGAAATCCTAAACTATTAACTTGCCTTCTTGAATGTCCCCTAGGGTTATGCTGAAATGACTTCAAGGAAAATAGAGAGCTGGCACTGTCATCCACCCCCTCATAGATGTAAATAATGGATAAAGAGTAATTACTGCCTGGATACATTTATCATATTACAATTAAAAAGTTCATTTCACTAATAGTAAAACAGGCCAGAGAAGGAGATCTCTTAATAAAAGGGGTGAAATAAAAGTTACATGTGACCAGACACATTCTTTCCTACTATTCCTCCAAGAGGAGAAAAAGGCTAGGTGGGCTGAAAAAAAGGGGGCCTAAAGGGGACACCTCCTAAAAGAAATAAGAAATTATAATGGTACTGATTTCTAATTCAGGAACAGAACTTCCTCTGCTTCTGATTTATGCAGGTATAAAATCTCAAATGTACCAAAAGTTTTGGGGTGAGAGTTAAAATCCCCAATGACTAATAGATTTTAAAGACAGAAGGGACCACTAATTATCTACTCTGATCTCCTGGCCATAAAACTTCACCAACCAATTCCTGAAGTGAGCCCAATAACTTGTAGATGAACTAGAGCATATCTCTGAGAAAGACTTCCTGTCTTAGTTTAAACTCTCCAAGTGATCAAGCATCTACTACATTTCTTGGCAATCTATTCTAATGGTTAATTGCCCTCATCATTTATTCCCAGCTTGAATGTTTCTAGCATCAACTTCTGGCATTTAGATTTTGTTATGCCTTGGTCTGTTACATCAAAGAGCCCTCTGAATGTCTTCATCTAGCAATGTCCTCTTTGCAATGTGCTGCTTCTGCTGGGATTCCCTACAGGTACATTTTGTCATTGCAGGAACAATTGCTCTGATTTGTCATACATTGTATAATAAAGAACAAGACTGCTTTTCACTGACTTCAAACCTTTCTGTCAAGTATCTCAAAGCACGTTACAAAGGTGAGTAAATAGTATTTCCCCCATTTTACAGATCAGAAAACAAAAGAACAACAAGTGTCATTGATTTGTGCATGGTCATAAAGCACGTCAGTGCAGGAAGAGAGAATAGAAAACAGCTCTCCCTATTCCTAACCCTTTTCTCTAATTATGCTTCTTTTACTTTCCTCTTCTATAATATGTAATAGGCATACAAGCCTCATACTGGACAAGATGGGGTTAAGGTACTGCTCTGGCCTCAGCCAGCCTAGCCTTGCCTTGCCCTGCCTTAACTGCAAAACATGCACAAGCTGGAGGAGGAGTTAAAATAGATGCAAAAGGGCTCACTTATGGGCTGACCAGGGAAGAGAACAGACCCTCAACCCCCAGCTCCCAAGGAAAGGGATAAGGGAAGGCAGGATCTTCCCCGACACCTGCCAAAAGGGAAGGGAATGGAAACCCTGATCCTAATGTGCCCTGAGAAGGAGGTATTCCATTCTCTTGCTAACTCAGTTAGCTGGTGCTAATTTCACTTTTCTTTTTTGTTTCTTGATTTCCCTGGAAGGGGAGGCATATGGAAGTGACCGAACCAGAGGGCCAAGTCACCAGAAGATGCAGGCTGCTGCAGAGGCAAAGCAGCCAGCAGCAGCAGACTCAGTAGAGAAAGCTGCCTCATCATGCTTGGCCATGAGGAGGTGTCAGTGGTGAGCTGACCCCATCATTCTGATTTCCAGAAATGGTAGATGGAAAACTTTGACTTTATTTCCAAGACTAGATCAATGTACTATACACTGTCTAGTCTGTTTTCCAAGCTACTGCAATTCTTTCTTTGAAAAACATTCCAGAATAGGGATGTGTATATCAAAGACAAGAACTGACAGATACTATGAACAATGCTGAGTACCAGCCAGCAACTGAATTATCTCCAGTGCAGGGGTTCACAAAAGAAGTTATTCAGGGAGAAAACCACTCACTAACCTCCACATCTGAAAAATGAGTGCTTCATAGACTCCACCAAGATGATCCAGGCAACATAGTTTGTGGAACATCTAAACTGGTAAGGTTCAGGAAACCACAACATATATCTCTGATCTAGGTGACAGGTCACGTATTGATCTGAGGCTGAGTCTTTTGGGGCTACAAAAGCTATGAAAGGATATACACTTGGCTAGGACATCCGGGAAATATAGATCCTCCAATTCTCTAGCACACCGTTTCTGGCCTGATATAGAACAGGTCCTCTGTCTTTGAAAGACTATCTTGTTACCTCACAAATGAAAAGCTTTTGGAGAAAAGGAACACAGAAATAGGAGTCCCGTGCTTTCCTTAAAACTGAGGTGTCAGACAAAGTTTCTAAATGGCATCAGTTTTTCCAGCTTTTAAAAGATGGGGTGGGGCTATTTAAAGGCTTGAGGATTCATACCATTTTTCAGCACTGCCTCTCAAAAAGGAGAACTAGTTAATGGAAGGAGGTGAAGAGCATCTGAAATGTCAGTATCCCATGTAACCCAGTTTAATCTGCTGGAGTACCATGGGCTGATTTTGTAATTTTAGGTTTCATAGCTGGAAAAAGATCAAGCTAGTATTTTTATGTTACCAAAGTTTTTCTAAAACAAGTGTAAATGAAAAGTGTTCTGGACACAAAAAACTAAATTTCCAGCAAATGTGAGATCAGTAGGAAACATCTGTCACCTTTTTATAAAAAGAAACTTTTCTTTAAAAGAAATTTTCCAGGTTACTGCAAATATGTCTTTCTCAAAATACTTATGAGCTTACTATAGCAACAGAGAACTTAAGGACATCCTCCCCCAAAACAAATAGGCACTTTTCACCAATGAAGATTAAAAAAAGAGAGATTAATGTTGCCTGCACTTAACCTTTCCTTCAGACATGCATTAGGATTTGGCTGCAACTATAAACATCTTAAAAATAAAAAACCCTCTTTTTCTGAATTTTCTACATGATGAGATAATGTTAATATGCTAAAAGTCCCATGTGGAACCAGTGGGAGCAGGTTTTGCAAAAAATAGCATAAAAAACAAAGAATATTTACACTTTAACGTTGGCCTTTCAGTTGTATTTTTGTTTCATTTTATTAGCTATGTACTGGAAAGAAAATTTTCAGAAGGAAAATACTTTTTAGTTGCTGTAAAGGCACCACACAACATAAATAGCTGAGGAGAGAAAACTGAAGATAATCCATCATGAAAATAAGGTATTCCAAAATTAGCTGAACGCTTCATTCTGATATTCCTGGGTGATTTTTAATTCCTTCCTTTTTTTAGTGACATTACTGTTGACATGCCAGCACTAGACTCCAGCTCTGGTAACTGAAGTCCTCTATTTATCCACAGATTAGCTACAGCATGGACAGAATTAGTGCAAGCTTCTCAACAATGTCCTGTTAATGTGACTCAAACCTGAGAACTTGTCCATAGAAAGATAAGTGTCATTTCATTTGCTTCCAACCCCATTCAGGATCTAATCAAATGCCCATTGAAGTAAATGGAAAAACACCCGTTGACTTTAATGGGTTTCAGATAAGGCTCTTAATCTCCATCTTCAATAATATAGTTACAAACTTGCTCCAATTGCGGTCATGGTTTAGTGACTGTTAACTACTGAGACTTCCAGCTGATTTCATATAGGTCACCAAATTGCTATGGGATGACAACTTTTTCTTACTATTTATGCTTACTACTTATCTAAGCCAGAGCTGAACTAGCTATCTAGGATAAAAGGCTGCATAACGTAGTAAAATCCCATGAACTATCCAATCCCTCTGATTCTTAATTCTTATATATATATCCAGATAACGGTAGCGGCATTGAAAAATATATACTTGTGTAACTGTTGTATGTAACCCAGCACTTAAATCTGTTTCTGTCCCAGATGACTGGAGGATAAGTAACACGACACCAACTTTCAAAAAAGGCTCCAGAGGCAATCCTGGTAATTACAGGCTGGTAAACCTAACTTTAGTACCAGGTAAATTGGTTGACACTATAGTAAAGAAGAGAATTATCGGACATGTAGATGGACACGATTTGTTGGAGAAGAGTCAAATATGGATTTTATAATGGGAAACCATGCCTCACATGTTCTGAGGGGATCAGCAAACATCTGGACAAGAGTGAGCCATCGGATATAGTGTACTTGGACTTTCAGAAAGACTTTGACAAAGTCCCTCACCAAAGCCTCTTAAGCAAAGAAAGCAGTCATGGGATAAGAGGGAATTTCTCTTATGGATCAGTAACTGGTTAAAAGACAAAAAAAAAATGTTAAAAATAAATGGTTAGTTTTCAGAATGGAGATTGGTAAATAGTGATGTCTCCGCAGGGATCTGTACTGGGACCATTGCTGTTCAACATGTTCATAAATGATCTGAGAAAAGGGATAAACAGTGAGGTGCTAAAATTTGCACACAACACAAAATTGCTCAAGACAAACTGTGAAGAGTTACAAAGGGATTTCACAAAACTGGGCAAAAAAATGGCAGATGAAATTCAATGTTGATACATACAGAGTAATGCACATTGGAAAACCTATTCCCAGCTATACAGACAAAATGATGGGATCTAAATTAGCTTTCACCATTCAAGAAAGAGCTCTTAGAGTCATTGTGGATAGTTCTCTGAAAACATCTACTCAGCATGCCCTTGCAGTCAAAAAAAGCAAACAGAACGTTAGGAACCATTAGGAAATGGATAGATAATAAGACAGAAAATATCATAAGGCTACTATATAAATCATAGTACGCCCACACCTTGAATACTACGCGCAGTTCTGGTCACCCTGCCTCAAGAAAAGATACATTAGAGTTGGAAAAAGTACAGAGAAAGACAACAAAGTATTAAGGAAAAAAATAGCTTCCATATGTGGCAAGATTAAAAAGACTTGGACTTGTCATCCTGGAAAAGAGACGACTAGGCAGGGATATGGTAGAGGTCTATAAAATCATGACATACATAGAGAAAATGAATATGGAAGTGTTACTTACTCCTTCACGTAACACAAGAACCAGAGGTCACCCAAAGAAATTTATAGGCAGCAGGCTTAAAACCAAGATAAGGAAGTACTTCTTCATGCAACACACAATCAACCTGTGGAACTTCTTGCCAGGGGATGTTTTGAAGGCCAAAACTATAATGGTGTTCAAAAAAGAAATAGATTAGTTCGTGGAGGATAGATTCCTCAGTGGCTATCAGCCAACATGGTCAGAGATGAAGCTCCAAGCATCAGCCTCTGACTGCCAGAAGCTGGAAGTAGATGACAGGGGATGGATCACCTGATGATTGATTTTTCTGTTCATTCGCTCTGGGGCATCTGGCATTGGCCACTGTCAGAAGACAGGATACTGTGCTAGATGGACCATTGGTGTGACTCAGAATGGCCATTCTTATATTCTTATAGCCAATTAATATATTACAAAGTGTTCGAACTTCAAACCAAGGGAGTGTGCAGAACAAGATGTGAGGAGGGACTGGGAGAAAGATAGTGTGTGTGTCTTGTGTGCTGGAAACATTGAAGTATTAGCTAAAAATATTTTGGTCATCCAGGGTTATCTGGGGATTCCACACTAGGAGATCCATCCACTAGAGAGCTGCATTTCACTTTTATTTGTTTTGTTTTTAATTTTAATAATTGTACAAATATTCTGATACTTTTTACGTTCTGGGGAAGTAGATGCAGAGCAGACCACATGAACTACAATTCTGCCCGGCCCCCTACATGGGCCGGGCAGAATCTAGTCCTTTTTAGGGGTGCTTGTGCTCTGTAGTTTCCCTTTCTCACCCCACTCCTTCAGTGTGGTAGCCATGCACTGATCTGATGTCCTTGTGAGGGTAGCAGCCTTTTGGAATTCTATCCTACAGGTACCAGTAAGCCCATTGACTGGTCTGCTGCTTTCTATTGACTCTTGCTTTTAACTCTGCGAATTCATCTTTTCGCCTTTAACTGAGTACTGCACATAGTTTCTTATTGCAATCCAATCTATCATGTTCACACCCACTTGTACATATTGTAAGAAAAAACCCATGTGGCAAAGGACATAAAAATATTTTACAACATGAAAACTGTGGGATCTGTGTGGTAACAGTGACAAAAGCACAGAGAAAGAGCATGCCAAAAATAGATACCCTCTGCAGTGATTCCTGTTAAACTCTGTTAATGCCTGTACAAATATCAGAAGCCATTCCTATAACGTTCTGTTCCAGAAAGTTTAACTGAAGAACAAAATGATGACCTTCATGGATTCCTTTTTGTCAAAATTCTTTTTATAACTCAAATATCTCCTGACAGCTCTCGTTTTATTACCAAGGCCTATGTCTTTATACAGAATGGGGTTTGAAATGGTTTAGCTCAGTAGTTTTCAAACTTTTTTTCTGGTGACCCAGTTGAAGAAAATTGTTGATGCCCGCGACCCAATGGAACTAGGGATGAGGGGTTTGGGAGGGGCTCAGGGCTGGGGAAGAGAGCTGGGATGCAGGAGTGAGGGCTTCAGGGCAGGGATGGGAATGAGTTGTTCAGGATGTGTAGGGGGTTGGGATGCTGGAGAGGGTGAGGGCTCTGGGCTGGGGGTTCAGGCCCTGGGGCGGGGATGAGAGGTTTGGGGTGAAAGAGGGGGCTCTGGGTTTGGGGAAGGTTCAGGGCTGGGGCAGGAGGTTGGGGCTTACCTCTGGCAGCTCCCAGTCAATGGCACAGCCAGGGTGCAGAGGCAGGCTTCCCACCTGTCCTGGCACCACAGACTGCACTGAGTCCAGAACTGCCACAACCCAGTACCTTACCTTCCATGATCCAATGCTGGTCGCGACCCGCAGTTTGAAAACCACTGGTTTAGCTGGTGGATTTCTGAGATTAGATATGCAAGCATCAAGGTGTTTTCTTATGTTCTGGCAGGGTAAGGTGGTCTCTTCTTCATTTTTTCTCATTATAACATGAAGATCCTGCTCTTTAGCATATTTGCGTATTGCAGATTAGTCTGCAAAAACAATTGTTTTCTATTCTGTACATGCATGGCTAGTTCACGCATCAGCAAAAAGGAGAATGTGCTGTGTGCCTGGTTCTGATCCTATTTACACCAAGCTAACATTGGTGTAGCCCAGAGGAAGTGATTCAATTCACATCAGCGTAAGTGAAATGAAAATCCAGCCTTGTGTGAGTCTCAGCTATTGTGTTGATGTGGTTAATAGTAGATGCAGGTACTGTGAGTCCATAAACAGAGAATGTATTGAATGTACTAGAGGCTAGATGTACTAGACTGGATGTACTAAAGGCTTTAGGCTCATGCCACCATGATAACTGATTATTGTTCTGTTCATTCAGGATGCATGCAGACCAGGCCAGCCAACTACAGCAGTATTCATAGCAGTTTCTTCTCTCTAGTTTTGATTGAATATGTTTGAATAAGGAATTAGATCCATATCCTGCAGCCCTACAGAAGTCAACAGGGCTCCACGTAGGTGCAGGGGTCTGACTTCTCAGATCAGCTTGCAGAATCAGGGCTTTAAACCATGATTTGCCCATGGATATTCCACTGGCAAAAAAAGTGGCTGAATTCCTTATTTCCATTTTTTCATTCCAAAGTATTTCATTGCAAATTATTCACTCTGCACTATCTATGGCTGCTATGTTTTTTGTTTTTTTTTAATGTGAATTTAAAATTGTGCATGACATTATGTGTTTGATTTCTTTATTTAAGACTTGATCTGGGGGACTATCATGTGCTTATGTACTCTGATGAACTGGACACATAATCAAATGCCAGAGTAATCCATCAGAATAATACAGAAGTTAAAATAGACTATTTAACAAAGGCAATTTGTCATTTGTATTTCCTTTGTCTTTTCCTTTTAAGGCCCACATCTTATTCAGTTTGTCCACTTAACAATGATTTTATGGTTCTTTAAAATTATTTATTTCAAACTATAATTCATTTTTTTCCTGTGGACAAATGAGCTATTTCCTAATTCATTAGATATTGTTAAAACTAGTACTTCAAACGACATTGTTTAATACTTTTTTGATTCCACAAAAAGAAAACTTTAAGGAGTGTTCCTAATCACCATTTATGTCTCTTCTATTCATGAGTGTTATGATTAATCAAGAAGAAAACTGCTCTTTCCCTTGGGAATACAGTGCCCTTTGTTTTCTTACTATTTGCTATCACACAATTTTCTCAGCAGAGTAATCTTAAAAATATTTTGATGATGGGATGGGGGAGGAGAAGGGCAATTGAAATACTACTTTGCCTTTTCCACAGAAAGGCTATGTTCCGAACGGTGACATAATCCCTAGGACAAATATGGCTTTCAGTGTGCCACCCACCACCCCACAGCCTGAAGTAATATAAATATTTGCTTCAGTCTGGGAAGCCTGTTGCTGGTATTCAACATGCTGGTATTAGCATGGAGATTTCAAGAATGAATCAGAGTGTTGTGCTGGGATGTTATAAACTACTGTTATACTTTATGGAAAACACCATTTCCTCTTCAGCTGCTCACTGTCAGACAAAGCAGATTTAAAAAGGCAGATTAAAAAGGAAGAGTCTTTACTTTAAGACTTCAGATCCCGATCTTATCACTTCTGCTTTTCAGCACTTCCGCTCAAGTTATTTTGCATCTAAAGCAAGACTGATGGTGAGCTTAAGGTTCTTCTAACAGGACTACAAGGTGAATCAATCAAGAGCCTGTCTGATTAACTGGACCATTTGAAGAAAGGGGAAGAGACAAAATGACTGTACAAATCTAGAACAATTGTTGGACTTTTTTCAAGGAGTTGAAATCTAGAATGTAACTTTGGGCTCTGCTTGAGGGTAATATATATCTTAGCATTTTTCCTCTGCTGTAGAGAATACAAACCTCGTAGAGGAACGTAGTTACTAGATTGAACTGAAACACATGAGAGAGCAAGGAGCCAATATTAGGAGAATGCTTCCTATTAAGGGACTAGGGCACTGGTATTACCTCAGGATCTGCCACTGTGGATCCTTGTGGCCATGTGGAGCCCTGCTGAAAGATTCCAAACTGGTGCTTTATGAAGGACAATGGAGAGGGTTCATGGAAGCTTCTTTTTGGGTGATAGCTCAGGTTGGTTCTCTTTTAATATGAACCACGCTTGGTCTAGGAAATAAAACATGGCCCTCACCTGTGTGATTTACGTATTCTCAACCAGTTGCAGTACTAGTCTGCTAACGTCATTCCTGAATCTAGGATGATCACATTACACTGCTACTCTTTAGCTTTTACAAGGGAACTTACCTTCTCACTGCAGTTCTAACCTCACATATGTCAAACAAGGAAACTTCTTTCCTCCTCAGTTCAAGCTCTGTGTAATGGGGTTAACCCAATTCTTGTTTCTGAGGCTTGTACACTAGCAAGACATTGACATAAAAGCCCTATAATGAAGAAATATACTATTGTCTTTCTCAACTGGGATATTTAGAATGTGTGCAACAACTCAGACAAACTCTGGCCTCAAATCCTTGTGCCCAGCTCCCACAGATGCAAGTGCAATCAGAGCATGCATGCATAAAAGAGAAAGAACAAAAATGCCATTTCTAGTTTTAAAGTTGCTAGGAGACAAAACGGGAAATGATATCTTTCTTCTTCAATACAATGTTATGACAGACAGACAGCAGCCCTGTGTTATGATAGGAATGTTCAGAGGGCATGCACTGATTAGTATGCCATGTCATCATGCTGAACAATCATTTCCAATGTAAGGACTAGCTAGTGCCCTGGTATAGAACAAAAGGCTCAATGATCTATGCTGGGTGTAATTTCCCATGGGATATCTCAGGAATTACCTACTTGTACCAATCCAAAGGTGAGTCTTTTGATCTGATACACATGATTATTGACCAGGTAGAGGACCTAGAGTGGCTGAAGGAATATACAATACACAGAAGAAATTGTATGAGAACATGCATCCCTGAATAATGTGCAATTCATTCCTTCATTAATGCACCTTTTTCCCTTCAGGCAAATCATCAGTATATGATAATAAAGGGTTTCAGTCAGGCACTTTTGAGCACTTTGACACATTGTTGGACAAATGCCATGTTCTCGGAAATAAACGTGTGGCTTTCTTTGCAGAGAGTTCTCACAAGCAAGCCTGGAAAGGGAACACACACTTCCATCAGTGCCAGATTATCTGATGCAAAACTTCAGAGGCTCTTGGCATGAGCCTGAGATGGGCGGGGGCTGTTTTGTGAGAAAGGTAAGGAGCTGGGGAAGAAAAAAGGCAATGTGATTCAGCCAACTGCCGTAGTAGCTGCTGGTTCAGTGTCAGTTTCAGATCGAAATCCAAAAAGGAAAACCAAAGGGATAGTGTAGTAACACTGATGAAAAGAGGGAAGTATCAAGACAGAGACTCACATTTATTCATCCTGAAACATCTCACATTTTTTGTTCTGATGGATCCCAAAGTGCTTCACACTGGGCTGCTTGTGACTCAGATACTACTCTGTAACACAATCTTCTACTCCTGGCCTATTATGCTAGGGAGGTTGGGAGGGGGAGAGAATTAAATTAGAACCCTTACCAGGGCACAGGAAACTCCCCTTCCCCTCCTGCTGACACTTACAGCCAACCTCTGCCATCCCACTTGCTTTCAGACAGGGAAGCATCTGGGGAAAAACTCCTGCATTCCTTACTGTCCCCCACAGCTGCAATCCTAACAACATTAACATGGCCATGTAGGGGAAAGAGTGGGGACTCTCTTCTACCCCACCTCCCCCACTCCAGCATAATAGACCCGAGCACAATCTGTCCCTTATGCATGAACTGGCCATTTTTGAGACCCATCACCTCTGCCTCAGACCTGCTGTATATAACTTGGTAAACTAAATGAGGTGGAAGACCTTCCCACTTGGGTACACTAATACAATACAGCCATGACTCAAAAGATAATCTTATTTTTGTTCCCATTGAACCAGTCTAACCATCATTGTAATCATACATTAGTGTTTGATAGAACTACAGTTTCAACAGTATCATTACAACACTTTGAGTCATCTCTCCGGAACACTCATCTTTGAGCGTGTTTGAACAGAACAAGGAACGAGGCAATTTTATCAGAAAAATAATGTTTTTGTTTTACTTTAACCATGGCTATAAATGGTGATATAACAACAACCAAGCAGAGGAAGTCAAAGTCTAGCCATATTGCTCTGATAATTCCAACACTCAGTAACAAATTTACTATTTATTATTAGGGCTGTTGATTAATCATAGTTAGCTCATGCAATTAACTCAAAAAAATTAATTGTGATTCATCACAGTTTTAATCGCACTGTTAAACAATAGAATACCAATTGATATTTATTAATTTTTTGGGATGTTTTCCACATTTTAAAATATATTTATTTCAATTACAACACAGAATGTGAAGTGTACAGTGCTCACTTTATATTTTTATTACAAATATTTGCACTGTAAAAATGACAAAGAAATAGTATTTTTCAATTCACCTCATACAAGTACTGTAGTGCAATCTCTTTATTGTGAAAGTGGAATTTACAAACATAGATTTCTTTTGTTACCTAACTGCATTCCATAACAAAACAACGTAAAACTTTCAGGTGACGTAAACAAGAAGTAGGCAGCACTATCTCCTGCAAATGTAAACAAACTTGTTTGTTTGAGTGATTGGCTGAACAAAATGTAGGACTGAGTGAACTTTTAGGCCTTAAAGTTTTACGTTGTTTTCTTTTTGAATGCAGTTATTTTTTGTACATAATTCTACATTTGTAAGTTCAACTTTCATGATAAAGAAACTGCACTACAGTGCTTGTATTAGGTGAATTGAAATATAGTATTTCTTTTGCTTTTTACACTGCAAATATTTGTAATAAAAAATAAATATAAAGTGAGCACTTTATACTTTATATTCTGTGTTGTAACTGAAATCAATATATTTGAAAATGTAGAAAAAATCCAAAAATATTTAAATAAATAGGATTCTGTTATTTAACAGCATGATTAATTGTGCAATTAATCGAGATTAACTTTTTCAATTACTTGACAGCCCTATTTATTATTATCCTATTTGTATTTCAGTAGCACCACCAACTCAGCCTTGGGGCCAATTGTACTAGCATTATACACACATAGTAAAGACAGTCCATGCTTTGAAGAGTTTAAACTAGACAAAGGATGGGAGACAGCAAGTATTAGAACCCCATTTTGGATATGAAGAGCTAAGGCAAAAAGAGATTGAGTAACTTGCCGAAGGTAACACAGGAAATCTGAGTCAAAGACAGAAATTGACTCCAGATCTCTTGGATTCTGGCTGAGTGCCTTAACCATAAGGCCATCTTTCCTCCCAATGAGTTGCTGCCTCTCTGCTTGAATGTGACTTGATAGTTTTCATCTCTCAAGGAAAAATCTAGTCCAGATGTTGAGTGAACGCATCTGAGTTGTTCTTAATAATCTATCCTCTCTGTATATAAAACAATGTTAACAAGTTTGTTTATTTTTTGTTTGTTTGTTTGTTTTTAATGACTAAGCCAAGTAATTTCATGGAGATTTAGCTTCCAAAGCTGTATCATTTTTTGGACAACCAGATTGCTTTTATTCTATGAATAGGGCTTATTCACTGTCTTTTTTTCAGCTGTGCAAAGTGGTTTTAGAAAAATGAATCATCCCTTTGTTGGATCATGTTGTTTTGGTATTTAATTGTAAAATACAGACTTTGGTCTCCATTCTCTATTGCTCTATTTAAATATCATGATAACAAAGGTTGCACCTCCCCTTTCATCTCTCTTTTCAAATAATGCCAGCCATTGACAATGAGAAACTTCCCCACATGCCACTTGGGTTATTTTGCTTGGTCACATATGTAAATCTCAAGAACATGAACTAAATCTGGTAAATTAATCAGCACTCCTACTCTACAGTTTCAAGATCAGAAGTGGTGCCCAGTGGGTAGATTTCATCCAGCAGCAACTTTGCTTATTGAGATCCAAGTAGGGCAAAATTGAAGTCCAGAAGAAAATAAAATCTATGGTGTCTTTATTTTGTACTGAGCACTAAGAGGTTTCTGTTATCAGCATTAACTTAGTCTTACTCTTACTCGAACAAGAAGGAAGACTAGTTATATAATGTTTTATTTGTTCACTCCTAATTTCCTAGGGCTTGGTGAAGTCCATTTGGGTGAATAAATTGGAATGCTGCTGGAGAGCTTTGAGTTCAGAAATTCAAACTTCCAAACAAATATTAAGAAGTTGGTTCCCAGCCAGCCCCTTGTGAACCAGTTTGTTACCACCATTGCAAACTTGGCCCCTCTATTCTACAAGGTGCTTAAACATGTGCCTAACTTTAAGCATGTGAGTAGTCTCATTGACTTCAGGGGAAGTATTCATGTGTCTTGCTGGCTTAGGAACTAAATCCTGCAAAGTTCCTCTCTCATTGGGGCAGCCAGCAGCTATAGACACAGTCTTTACAAAAGAAACTTTGCTTCTTGAAACTGAAGCCTTTCTAAAGAGTCAATTGGTACATACAGTTCTTTATTCTGAGGGTTGAAAAAATTGCTACACCATTAGAAATGCCTCTCAAATTAGTAAGTTAATGAAGTTACTATAACATTTTAAGAAAGGACTCAGCTTTTTCTCTTCACTTAGATGTCCTTTACAGGAAGCATAATGAAACATGCTCTCTGATGACGACTGATCTTGTTTCAACTCCTTGATTAAAATTGTTACCATACTGTAGTTTGATAGACTTATGGGGTTTTGCTAATCAAAGGAAGTGAACAACTGGTTTTCTAATAGGAACCAGTTTTGTTTTAAGACATCTGCGAATCTGAGTCATTTATTCCAAGTCACTCCTGCTTAAAAAAAAAAAGTTGTAATTAAGCAAAGATATGTCAGACCAATCACTAAGGGGAAACTCAAGGGATCATTTAGCTCTCATCAGCTACAGAAGACACCATTAATATTACAGTACTTTATGGCACCTGTTTAACATGTTTATCTCTATAAGTTTCTAGTTTCTTGAAAGCTTGCCATATATCTTTAATGCAGCCCCATAGGAAAATGAACTATCGGTATTTTTTTCCTGCATTTTCTCAGAATGACATAAGGGAAGTTCTTGATCATACTAAGCAAAGATTGCACTCCTTGGTTTTCTAACTCCAGGGCAGTCCTAATGAGAGTGTCACTAGTCAATGCTGTGTGTCAGCATACTGGATGTTCTACATGAAGATACAATATGCAATGGTGATATCCAGGGGGATGGGTGGAGAGAGAAATGAGCATTGTAAGTAGTGAAAATTTAGTATGGGTGTCTGTATGGATGATACTATGAATGATTCCTATCGTGCTCTGAGGTTTTTTTAAATTCATATTCATTCTCTCCTCTCTCACGCTCCTAAATCTCGAACAGGTAGTGATTACAGTTGCACTGCAGATAAAAATATTTTTCTGACTAAAGCACCAATCTGATAATGTTCCACACTTGTCATCTTTGAGGTACAAAGAACAAAAGCCTCTTTCTTTTCCTTTTCTTCTAAGGAAATACAGGAGAGAGATCTCTCAAGATGGCATCTAGTGAGATGATGGAAATGCTAGGGAGAAGAAGAAAATGCAAGGAGCATTACAATGCCTACACTAAAAAAAAAACACAGGTAAAATGTTGGAGAGAAACAAAATTCCTGGGGAGGAGGGGAGTATAAGTGAGCTGCGTGGAGGCCTGAGTCACAAAAAGATGCAGACAACTACATTGCTGGAGTGGTTTCTTGGATCATCCTGTCCAAATTACTAAGGCATAAAAAGTGAGAGGATGCATATGTAAAATTCAGCAAGGGACAAGAAACCTATCAAATAGGCTGAGGAACTAACAGACAGGATGGCCACCTCAAAGGGAACCAATGAGTCTGAGAATGTTGAAATGAAATGATTATAGTATAGAGCAGAGGGAGGCAAACTACCGCCCGCGAGTCACATCTGGCCCGTGGGACTGTCCTGCTCGGCCCCGAGCTCCTGGACAGGGAGTCCAGCCCATGGCTCCTCCCCTGCTGTCCCCCTGCACAGCAGCGCGCCACCAGTGCTCTGGCACGCCGTTCCTGCCGGGCGACATTGCTGGCTCCAGCCGGGCGATGGAGCTGTGAGCTTCTGCTGCTCTGAGCAGCATGATAAGGGGGTGGCAGTGAGGGGGTTGGATAAGGAGCAGGGGATTCCAGGGAACA
This sequence comes from Gopherus evgoodei, assembly GCF_007399415.2. Taxonomy (NCBI): domain Eukaryota; kingdom Metazoa; phylum Chordata; order Testudines; family Testudinidae; genus Gopherus; species Gopherus evgoodei. The sequence continues at coordinate 28,041,730 of NC_044327.1, forward strand.
GTCAGGGGACAGGGAGCAGGGGGCGATTGGATGGGGCGGGGGTTCTGAGGTGGTGGTGGTCAGGGGACAGGAAACAGAGGGGGTGGATAGGTGTGGAAATCTCAGGGGGGGCTGTCAGGGGGTGGGGGTGTAGATAGGGTTAGGGTAGTCAGGGAGCAGTACGGTTGGATAGGGGGTAAGGTCTCGGAGGGTGGTTAGGGAGGGGGGTCCCAGGAGGGGGCAGTCAGGAGACAAAAAGCAGGGGGGCGGTTGGATGGATTGGAGGTTTTGAGGGGGGCAGTCAGGGGCAGAAAGTGGGAGGGGGCAAATAGGGGTCAGGGGTCAGGCTGTTTGGAGAGGCACAGGTTTCCCTATCTAGCCCTCCATACAGTTTCGCAATACCAATGTGGCCTTTGGGCCAAAAAGTTTGTCCACCCCGCTATAGAGTATGTCTTCATGGCAAAGTTTATGTGTATTGTGATACAGCATGGCCAGAGGCAGCACGAGAGTGTTAGCAGGGAGTCTTATTCCCTGCAAGGGGAGGAAGGTTTGCTATAAATTAACTAGAGCACCTCAAGCCAATTAGAGCACCAGCACTCAGTCTTGTGATAAAAACTGCTGCTTTAGCCAGACACTGTGGGAGTTGGAGCAGAGAACAGTTTTGAAGAGAGACCAAAAGGAAAGTTTGGAGGAGTGCTGTGGTGGGCTGAGAAATCCAAAAAAAACCTAGGTAAGGGACACCTGGCTTATGTAGAAGGAGGGCAAGAAGCCCCTTCACAAGCTGAAGGGCAGGAGAGGGAAGTAGTCCATGGGAAGGAACCGCTAGTTCAAGTGGTTCACCACAAACCTCAGGGCCCCTGGGTTGGGACCTGGAGAAGAGGGCGGGCCCAAGTCCCTCCCTCTCCACTCCCCTCCTCAAGGACACTAGTGAGGTAATTAAAATACCGATTCAGAGGCAAGCAATGGTGCCCTGAACCTTCCCCAAAAAAGAGAAAGCGTGAGACCCAGCATAACGGTACTGACAATTTGCCACAGTATGCTTAAACTTTTGAGGCCATATTCCCTTTAGACACTTGAGCCCAGCAAAATAAAAGTGTTTGTAATGATTATCTGATCCAGCTATAGGCTTCAGAAAGAGTGAGGAGCATGGAATGAGGTATTCAAACTAAAATGAAAAATAAAGATGAGGAGTTCTTCAGTTGAGTTCCGTGTGCTTTGGATGAGACCCTAGATGTGGTACTTGTATTGACATGTACAGTACACTTGCAAATGTTTGAATTCACAATTGCTTTACAGTGTGACACTAGTCTGAAAACAATCATAGTCAAATGGCCCCATTGGATTCCATGCTAATTGTGTCCCCACAACTTATAGTTCAGAGCTGCTCTGCTTAAAAGTATAAAGATATTTTGGTCTGTGTGGCCACTAATGGTCAGCAATATAAATGTATACAGAAACCTCAGGTCATGAGGATCATTAGGTTAAATAAGTTAGCAACTCAATTTGCTTGGTCAACAAAACTAAAAATGGAACAACCATACTCACAAAAATACTTTAAAATCTATGCAGTTTGTGTTCCCAGAATTATCTCCCTTAAATGTGCAATCTGATCTCTTTTAGTTGGAACTGAGGATTTGTGGCAGATTAGAATCCTTTTAGGTTTCGTTCTGCTCTTGTGGCGATATGGGAGGGTCACACTAGCTTGCCCAATAGACAATTATAGCCTGACAGTGTTTTAGAGGACAGCCTCTGAGTCTATGAGCTTTTCAATGTGACCGTTATATGATTGACTGACTTCCTCAATCAACATAAATAGCTGAATATTGATGTCTTTTTTCCAGTACTACAGTCTAGTGCTCAACTCTGACTTCCCTTGACTTTAGTGAGAATTTTGCCTTTGACTTCAAAGAATTGTGCTAAACCCAAAGGTCAACATTTTCAAACTCGTGTGTGTCTAAAGCTAGGAAACTAATTCCATGTTTAGTAACTAAAATAAGTAGCCCAGTTTTCCTAAGGTTCTGAGCATCCAATTGGATTGATTGTGCACAATCCCATTAAAATCAGCCACTTTATCTAGGTCTCTATATATTTGAATTTAGGTTCTCAGTGGCTGCAGAATTGCACCAAAGGGGCAACTGAGGATTCCCCTGATGCAGGGGAACTCTTTGGTGGTGTAAAAGCAGAGTAATGCAGCTCTGGGTCAAGGATCTACTCGTATCTTTATGTCTAGATGGAACCTTTCAGCTCATCCCCTGTAAAGACAGCATGCTGTGGGCCACCGTGGGAAGGAATTGTGACTCAGAAAGTCAATTCTTTCCCTGCTGGCACATTAAGAGGTTCTGCCAGTCTCCCCACTCCAACAGTTACTAAAGATGAGCTAGTATTGTTGAGATTTGGTCAGGCAGATGACCCATATCTAGGATGGATTTTATATCACAGGTATTAAGCCTTTCATTGAATAAACAAAGCTTTAATTTACTGGTCTAAAATATTACTATTAGAGGAGCTAAGATAGGAATGCACATTACTACTTTCAAGTGTGAAGGACAATATGACAAACTCACCCCTCATTTAACTCAATGGGCAGCAGTTAAGATAGAGGAGAATGCGGCTATCTCTTGGGTGAGGAGGTAAAACAGGAAGGATACACAGACACAAAGGGTTCTAAGGAAGGCTTTGAAGGATGAAGGGACAGAGAACATTTGGAAGAGAAGAGGTGGGCGGTTATTTCAAGGATATTGTTAGCATGAAAGCAGATATAAAACCAGATCTCCTATGCATCCTATTTATCTCCCTTCTTGGCAATTGCATTCTTCAAATTCTTGTGGACTTTTATCTTATCCCCTCCTAGTAACTATTTAGCTAAACCAAAGTACTTAGTTCCTTTAAGCTTTCCTCATAAATTAATCCCTCCAACCATATGTTTACGTATCTGCTTTCTCTGAACTCCCTCCAACTTGTTGATATTTTTTGGCACTGAGATGCTCAGAACCATATGCAGTATCCTCAGTTTGGTCTCATTAATGCTATCTAGAAAAGGACTGTCAGCTCTCTGGTTTTCAACCTTGTGTCTCTAAATGCACAGCCTAAGTTTACCAGGATGTTTTTGTTGCCACATCCCTTTCCAAGCTCATATGTAATTTGTTATATTTTATCTCCTCTGAGGAGTTGCATCCAAATCCCTGTCCTGTCGAATAGCTGTGTTTCTGGTTAGCTTTCCCCAGATGTATTAGCTTGCATATTTTCCAGGTTGAACTTCATTTTCTGATTGCCTCCCCATGGTTCTAACTCTTTGCAATTCTCTTCTCTAGCCTTTGTTTACCACACTTCCAATAAGTCATCTTTAAATGTGGTTAATGCTCCACTTATCCCTCTTTCCAGATCGTTAATAAAGAGCGTGATCCTTTTTGGCCCTGGTGATGGGGATGTATAGACCTGCTGCTGTAACAGCTTCCAACAGGTCTACTCCCGCACCTGTAGCTAATTATTTGACCAGCAATAGTTGGGATAAAAGACTGCAGCACAGTTAAAGAATACTGTCTATTAGCTGCAAAGAAGGAAGAAATAGCACAAGGTGCTGGATCCACCAGAGATAAAGCCCTAGAAGAAATTTGTCTGTGAAAGTGGTCTGGAGACATATGAAGGTAGGAAGTGGCCCAAGGAAACAGCGGTGATTCTGAAGGAGCAGACCTTTGCTGCTTATTGCAGGTTCCCTGTCTGGGACCCAGAGCAGAGGGAAGGCCTAGGTTCTCTACTTTCATCTAAGGAAGGAGCTATAAAGCCCTCCTTATGCAAGAGTGAAAGGTCTATTGAGGCTGAAGACCTGGCACAGAGTTATTGGCCTGTGTGTTTGGATTCTGTGTTACTATGAACAGGGTAGGGACTACACAACCTGGCCGGGGCAAAGTCTTGAATGGGTAAATGACCACAGGCTTGGAATGGCTGTCAAAAGTAAATGCTGGAGTTGAAGAGGCATGTCTGGCCATGAGGAGGTACACCAGCTAGTGAGTGACCCTTCAACAACCACCTTCCCTTACTTTGTAACATTCTAAATGACAATGTGTCTCCGGTTGTCACTGATCCTCCAAGTGTCTTGAACATTGTAACAGATGGCAATGCAAAGCTATTTGGAATTAAGTGCAGTTGCACAAGATGTTCTATCAAATGCTGCACTAAAATGGAGTTCTGGGTCAAGTCTCTATGAGGCCTCCTGCAAAGTCAGTCAGTTGGGTATGCCTGAGGAAGCCCAATTCAGTTGTTTTTCTACCAAATTGCTCTGCTAGGACCGCTGGCGAGGTGAGAATTCTTATTATTTAATTTTATAGCAGTGGCACTTAAAGGTCCTGTACATATCCATTACCTTAAGCACTTATGTAGTGCTCATTATCATAGCATCTGAGTAACTCTCAAATGTACTCACCCTCACAGCACCCTTATGAGGAAGGGTAGTACTACCGTTACCACTCTACAGATTGGGGAGATAGGGCATTCAGAAGCTAAGTGACTCACCCATGGTTACACAGGAAGCCTGTGAATCAGGGTCTTGAATCAGATCTCCTAGTCGCTGTGCTAGCACCCTGTGCATAGACCACTGGACTATGATCCTTCTCAAATGGAGTCACAGTCCCTGCCCTCAAAAGAGCTTACCTAGGGAATTCATCAGGTCAATGGAGAGAATACGCTGGAGGGTAGGGGATAGGATACAGAGGGACCTAGACAAATTAGAAGATTGGGCCAAAATAAATGTGATGAGGTTCAACAAGGACAAGTGCAGAGTCTTGCACTTAGGACGGAAGAATCCTATGCACAGCTATAGACTAGGGACCAAATGGCTAGGCATCAGTCTGCAGAAAAGGACCTTGGGGATACAGTGGACAAGAAGCTGTATATGAGTTTACAGTGTGCCCTTGTTGCCAAGAAGACTAACGGCATTTGGGGCTGTATAAGTAGGGGCACTGCCAGGAGATTGAGGCACAGGATCATTCTCCTCTATTTGACATTGGTGACGCCTCATTTGGTGTACTGTGTCCAGTTTTGGGCCCCACACTACAAGAAGGATGTGGAAAAATTGGAAAAAGTCCAGCAGAGGGCAACAAAAATGATTAGGGGGCTGGAGCACACTACTTATAAGGAGAGGCTGAGGGAACTTGGATTGTTGAGTCTGCAGAAAAGAAGAATGAGGGGGGATTTGATAGCTGCTTTCAACTACCTGAAAGGGGGTTCCAAAGAAGATGGATCTAGACAGTTCTCAGTGGTAGCAGATGACAGAATAAGGAGTAATGGTCTCAGGTTGCAGTGGGGGAGGTTTAGGATGAATATTAGGAAAAACTTTTTCACTAGGAGGGTGGTGAAGCAGTGGAATGGGTTACCTAGGGAGGTGGTAGAATCTCCTTCCTTAGAGGTTTTTAAGATCAGGCTTGACAAAGCCCCAGCTGGGATGATTTAGTTGGGAATTGGTCCTGCTCTGAACAGGAGGTTGGATTAGATGACCTCCTGAGGTCCCTTCCAACCTTAATATTCTATCATTCTATTGGGAATTAGCACTATTTTGAAGAGTTAGGGGAAACTGTGGATGCAGATTTCCTGCTAAACATGAGAGAACCTGCAGTGTGTTCCCAACCCAGGCCATGATACAGTGTGAAGGGGGATGCTCATTTTTCAGGGGCCTGAAGTCATTCTCACTCCAGAGTTTTCAGCAGAAAACAGCTCCTATTATGGCACTAGAGCATGAACATAAACAATCACTAGCACTTCTGGCGGCATGCTATCTTCCTGGCCACAGGTTTCTTAGCATTGTGTAAACTGGCCCTGCTGAAGTAAAGAGGCTATATCTGTGACTAGTAAAATCAATGAAGTTACACAAGGGATTGATTTGCCCTCTAGATTTATTAAATGCACTTCACTGCCTTCACGCACTCTATAATCTATAATCAGTGTGCTGTTGGAGAGAGAGGCTGCTGCATTGCACAATTAGCATGCTCTGAACCAGTCCGAGCAAGCCTCAAAGAGTTTAATAAGAGTTCTTGTGCAAAACTTGTAGATTGGTAATAACAGTAGAAAGGACCATTGTTTTTAAGAAGAGGGTTGGTTGGTACAGCCTTTCTTCAAATATGAGAGCTCCAGCTTTATTAGCTAAAGGGCTGGACTACACTCTATCCATTACTGAATGGACTTGATCAAATAAGTAACTAAGATGTAAAGAGGAAATTGGTATTTTGAGATACCGTATCACAAAAAATATAGGTAAAACTCACCAAAAGAAAAGTTACCCAGGATTGTTTACTCAGGAAGGAAAATACTTCCTGGTGAACGCCGTTTGATAAACGAGAAGTAGATGACATTTCAAAATTAAAATATATGGAAATAAAAGGCCTCTTTTCGCTGGGTTGCAGCTAAGGATTATGATGGTGATTCTGAAATCTATTTTCATATGAAGAGCTCTTATTTACTTGAACCAGCTCTCTAGCTTCAACAGAAATCAGCAGAATCAGGCCCCGAGTTAGAGAGAAGTGGCAGCCAGTTTTCCTTTAGCTCTCCTTAGTTGGTAGGCAAGCATGAGAGACTGTCACCTTCATCTCATTAAGGAATTCTATGGCATAGATTCAGCTTCCCCTACTGCTGCAACCCAGGGAACACAGCCTCTAGCTGTGGAAAGTCAGCCCAGAGGGGCTCCAGAAGCAGGTAATGCTTGCTGGTGAGGAAGTTAATCCAATGAATCTCCCAGGCAGTCTCCACTGGCTGGTGACCATAGAAGTCCCCACTGAATTGTAAAGGTGCTCTCCCCTCAGCACAGCACAGAGGGGAAGAGACTCCATAAATACCACTGCACTAATCGAGGTGAAATCACCTCTGGGGATCTTGAGCCGTTACTGATGCTGATGGATGCAGTGTGCTCACCCCATTTCAGAGGTGCTGGAACAATTTTTATAGTGGAGGTGCTGATAATGGAAACTATGGAAACAATGTATTTGGTGTTTGTTGTTACTACTTCAAGCCAAGGGTTGTAGCAGCACACCTAGTGCCAGCATCACTGCCCTATCTCAAAGTGGGTGAACTGAGCCCAGTGACTTTAGTCTAGTAAAACATTATTGTATGACATACTCATGACCTATGCATGTATACATCTATTTGGATGGTAGGTAGCAAGAGGTATACAAAAAAAAAAAATCCCCCAATTTAATGTAGTATAGTGCCTGGAAATTATGGTAAAAACTATTGGTAGTGCAGTTATTGAAAAGCCCCATGACATTGATAAAACATTGCTCCAGGACTACAACCTAGCATTCTAACTCTGAACTGACATGGTCTGAATATAAAACTTTCTATAGAACACGTTCTATTAGCTAAAACTTACAGCACAAAGATTACAATAGGTCCAACAATGGCTATTAGCCAAGGTGGGCAGGGATGGTGTCCTTAGCCTCTGTTTGCCAGAAGCTGGGAATGAGTGACAGGAATCACTTGATGATTACCTGTTCTGTTCATTCCCTCTGGGGCACCTAGCATTGGCCACTGTCGGAAGACAAGATACTGGGATAAATGGACCTTTAGTCTGGCCCAGTGTGGCTGTTCTTGCATTCTAGACTGTAGGATGTGAATACAGGGGTGCTTTTGATCACAGACAGTTTTTTTTTTCTCTTCAGAATCAGGAAAATGGAAAGTAAAGAACAGGTTGAATTGTTGCTGTAATTCACACAGCCATGTTTTGACCATGGTTGTACAGTGTGTTGACATTTCAGACTAAATGTTTTGTGCTTTCCATTATTGAATTTTTACCTGGACACTGACTGGAGAAGATGTTTGAATGAAAAAATGCCTGATATATTATTACTGACATACAATCCTTTTGTTTTCTCGGCTTGTATTAGTGGTAATAGGAACCCTAATGGGGCAGTTTTTGTTTCCAGGTGAAATGTGTGACCCATGTACATTCAGTAAAGCTGTGATGTGAACAGTCACTTACCCTTTTTCCAGCTCATATGATCCCTGAATAATAGAAAACTTTTCAAAAGACTTAGTGAAGGCCTCAAAGAAACAGTCCCTGTGGTCACTTCCAGACTCAGAACTTACTTTTGAAGGGGTAGGCAACCTATGGTACACATGCTGAAGGTGGCACGTGAGCTGATTTTCAGTGGCAGGCCCGGGTCCTAGCCGCCAGTCTGGGGGGCCCTGCATTTTAATTTAATTTTAAATAAAGTTTCTTAGGTATTTTAAAAACCTTATTTACTTTACATACAACAATAGTTTAATTATATATTATAGACTTATAGAAAGATCTTCTAAAAATGTTAAAATGTAGGACTGGCACTCAAAACCTTAAATCAGAGTGAATAAATGAAGACTCAGTACACCAGTTCTGAAAGGTTGCCAACCCCTGCTCTACAAGGACATGTGACCAGAACACATGATACTGGACTTCATCTTGGGATGTCAGTATTTTTCCACAGACTGGTCTGGGAACCAAGTTTGGTATCCCACTATATAAGGCAGAGAATGACATCATCAGTGCTTTATTCGCCACACAAGAAGCCTCCTGGAAACACCTGAGGATGAAAGACTGAACTGGGGGAAGTGCTGGGACTCAGGCTAAAGGGATTTTTAGCCTATCTAGGAAACACCTGGGGATTCCAAGCTATACAGCAAGTGCAGCTTGCCACTTAATCTGCAGCCTGCTTGTATCACCTCTTAGAGTGAGAATCTGCTAATTCATATCCAATCTATCTACTATGTTAATCTTAGTTTGCGTTTTTGTTTATTTACTAGGTAATCTGCTTTAATCTGTTTGCTAGCCCTTATAATCACTTAAAATCTATCTTTTGTAGTTAACAAACTTGTTTTTGTTTTAATCTAAACCAGTGAGCCTTGACTTAAGTGCTTGGGGAAAATCTCTGTTTGGTTACCACAAGTGTGCATTGTTTGCTTCACATTGAGGGAGAGGCGGACCGGGTATTAAATCCATATACTGACCAGATTTGACCAGGGCAGGATAGCACTGCTTTGGGGTCCCAGGCTGGGAAGCTGGTGGTTAGAGAGCCTGTGTGTAACTGCAGCTGAGTGTGTCCCTACCTGTATGAATGTTTGTGAAAGAGCAGACTGGGGGGCTTTGCAGCTTGTCACAAAAGTACAGTGTGAGAGGGAGCCTGGGCTGATGGGTCGAGGACTCAGTGGTACCCCAGTTCCAGGTGGAACCTGGGGGAACCCATCACACATACCCTGTTCAGAAAGCCACTCAACTCTGTTTGTTTTATGAGACTGAGATGAATAGGATGAAATTGCTGGAAGTTATGACCTGCTCTGAATAGGAGCCTCTGAAAAAGCTACTGCCATGTAGAGGCAGATTTTTATTTCAGTCTGTTGCCAATGTAGGTCATTTTTTGTAAAACTAGGAGGTCTTTGTTTAGTCTTAACTGCTTATACAATCTGCAGTGTTTGTTTGACCTCCAGGAGGATTTGTCATCTGTCTGTCATTCACCATTAGGATGTTTTAGTGTTTCAAAGTTAACAGTCCCTCTATTGTAGTCCTAAGAATAGGTGCTAAACTACCTGTCACTTACCATTCACCAGCCCTAGAAATGTACATGTACAGCTTGACCAGAGATCTGACAGATTCTGGAAGCATATTTTCTACTAAAACTAAAGTGTTTTATCCAAATATCATAGGGGTGCTCATCTACAACTCAGATGGCCATTAGATTGATACACATTTGGTAAATCCTGCTCACATACAGTAACTTGTCTTTAACTAATATGTACAATTTTGGGGAAGGAAACTTACCACTAACCAGCATTTCATGTTGAGTATCATGTAATGGTACAAAACTACTGTATCACCGCCAGTAAACTATCTTTTGCCCAAGTGATGAGTCTTTTCTTTCTTCAATATGCTTGGCAAAAACTTTTTTTCCTTTTTTATGATGCCTTGAGCAAGAAAACACCAAAATGGAGTCTCAAAAGCACCTGAGACATTTCCGAACAAAAGTCCTATTGAAAGTCAATGGGGCTTGTGCTTCTAAATCCTACTGATGCTTTTGAAAATCCCCATTCTCCATATTCCCAATATTAAGTGAAGGAATGTGGTCTTTTGAGGCAGCATGCATATTATACTAGTAGGATTTTGTCTAATAGGGATATAGTCTAGGTGGATCAGTATTTTAGTAATGAGTGATAAAAAGGTCAATAATACTTCACTGGGTATTGTACAGTTTATAAATATGTGTAAATTGCTTTGATATGTGCAACTGAAGTTCAAATTATTCTCATTAATGGCCCATGTTCATGGCTACAGGTAGAGAGTACTGTCATGAGCAGGCTGGCCCTTTGGAGCAAGCTAGGCTCAGCTTTTCTCATGACTTAGCAGCTATCCCTAAACCTGACTGATGAGAGGGCAATGTAATTCACCCTTGCAGCCAGCTGCAGTCATTAATGGGGCTTAATTAAACTTACCCCCAGATGTAGTGGTAAAACAGGGAGATCATTACTTAAATAGAGCTGGGAACAGAGGAGAGGAAGAAATACTCTGGAAAGAAAAATAAGGAGTGTTCCCCTCCAGGAAGAGCCTGAGGCACCTACAGATTGTGGAGTAAGTTCTTATGGAAGAACCCTGAGATAGGGCATGCTGGGGGATCCCCAGAGATAAAGTGTGGGGGTCCCTGGTGAAGGGAAGTAATTGCTGGGGAAAGCAGTAGTTCAAGAGAATCTCTATAGGGAACCAAGGCGAAGGGGCTAGGAAGAGGACTTCAGTTAAGCCTGAGGGGCTGAAGAACTACAGGTTTGGACACTGACCTTTAAATTGGAATTTTGGTTACCCCAGAAGGGGAGTAAACTATTCTGTGGCTCAGCCCTTACATAAGACCTGGAGAGGGAGTCAAGACACTGTCTGGGACTGGCCATTGCAGGGGCCAAGGATGTGGCTGCTGGGGGGGTGGGATATGAGGTGAAGTTACTTGCAATGCTGCTTCCAGGAATGGGGCAGGGGCATGCCTCAGAGGTGAGGGCATGTGCTTAGAAGCACATAAAGAAACCTAGGAGAAGAGGAGCAAACATCTCCTTCCCTTCCACTCCCCTGCTCCACAAAACATCAGTGTGCTGGGGCATTTCTCCACAGTAACTTAATTATGCCAAATGCCAAGGGGCTGATGTGATAGCTGTAGGTCAGTGAGGCATAGAGGAGACCTTCCCCTGATCAAGACCTCCACCCCAGTAGCAGGAGGGAGGTGGCACAGGAGCACCTACATTGGCTCCACACTACTGGAAGATTTCCCCCCACACACACACTGAGATGATCCTTCCATGACTGGCTATTGCAGCCTTCAGCACTAAAAGCTTCAAATGGTGTGGCATTAATCACTGTGCTGCTTTCTGAAATCTGGGTCAGGGTTTTCTCAACATTTTTATGAGACTCCACTTTAAACAAGATTGCTTAAGGCTAGTGGAGAGCTCAATAAAAGCATGTACTAGTGCTCTGTTCTTTTCTTTACATGTCCAAGATTTCTCCCCACCTCTCTCTTGCTATACAACTAGCTTGGTCACTTTGCCAGCTCCCCCTGTCCCTCCCCTGCCCCCAAAACATGCCTGCTGATAGCAGGATCCCAATACAGGGACATGTTTCATTTCAGAAGCAACTCTGGCTCCCACACTCTGAAATATTTCTATTTCTTATCTCAATGGCAAGATTTGCAGTGATTTGTGTGTTAAGCTTCCAGTTTGTTACAAGTCTAATAAATATAGACAGATTCATGATGAGGAGAGGACTTACTGGACAAGCTTAACAGTGATTCATCTGAGCTCACATAAAGATCAGTTATTTTATTTAGCACAGGTTTTGTCCAAATAGTTGACTGATCAAGGAGCACAGAGTCACTCTGTGCTGTTCTCCCAGGAGCAGCCATTGTCTGTATACCCTGAATTCATCAATGTGCCATCTTCTCACCTTGGGAGAGAACTGAAGCAGGTAGTTTTATTCATAGAATACTTCTCTTCTCCTCAGCTCACTATATAATGGCAGAGAAGGTGTTTTGTACTAGGACTGCTTTTTTAAAAATCATGTATTGCTCTATTTTGGAAAGCTACAGCAGAAAAGTAGGTCTCTCAGTTGAACCTGAAGGCAGAGAGGTCATTCAGAATATTTGAGGTGGAAAATTTCATAGGCTAGGTTTTCAGTGCCAAGAAAAGCTACATTTTTTTACATAGGGTAAATAATGTGAATTAACTATTCCACTGGGAAATCCCAGTGGAGACAAGGTACCTGGAGCCTTTACTGTGAGGAAGCTAGATGAGGTCAATACCATATCCCATTTGTGGTTCACCTTGCATAGTTTACCACATGGGAAAACTACAGGTGCCTTGTCGCCACTAGGGTTTTACAATGAGCTAGTTTAATGTGGGTTGGTTACCCTACAATTAACCCCCACCCCCACTGTCACCTCTTTTATTAGTAGAAAATATTTATCTAATCATGAAAATAAGGTTTATAAAAAAGTAACAAGCAGTATCCAACCTCATTTCTCTGCTTCCTGCACTTTCTTGTATTCTCCTTAAGGGATAAGACCCAGCACATTTGGGAATGATTCAGATACTCTGCTGGTGTAAATTGGCATAGCTCCATTCAAATCAATAGAGCTCTGCTGATTTAAACCAGAGTCGACGGACTCCAAAGTTATGCCAATATAGAGTCCATGTAGTTATCTAGAATTACAGCAGAAGAGAGAGACACCACAAAATGTGTATGGAATCATTATTTAAATGAAGGAGATTTTACTTTTGTTTTTTGTCTCTATAATAGAAAACGAGTGTGTACCTGTTCTGCTGCAGGCTATGCCAATTCTGAGAACAAAATGGCTGTTTAACTTTGCATACCGGGATAGTTCTTAAACTGAAGTATACAGGAAAAAAAGCAAAACACACAGCTGGCTGTTTCTCCTTTCTTCCTCTTGGATGTCAATGTTTTCTGAATGAGCATTTACCATGTAGTTATCCATTAAAGCAGCAGACTTCCCTCAATCTTCCACTGAGGGGATCTAGGGAAGAAACTAAACTGCGTAGTAATCGAGATGATAATAGAAGGATCTTCTGTGTGTCAAATAGTTTCAAAGGAGAGGACACTTGCTCACTCCCTTTGTGGCTATCTAGTTTTGTTCTGATTGCAAGATGAATGGGCAACCAGAAAGGCAGTGACTGTTCAGAAATGTCCAGGCCTCTGCCCACTTATATGCAAAGTTTAATTAACAAAACACTGTTCCCCAGTGCCAGAAATCCTGCTTTAAGTGTTTTGGATTGTTTTAATGTTCATCATTTTCAAGATCTGAAGTATGGATTTTTCAAATTTTTTTTTAGGAATCATTTTGTTAAGTGTCCTAACTTTTGAACCTGCCAAAAGAGTGCTCAATTACATCTGACTGCAATAGCTGATGGAAATTAAGGTAACTTAGACACTATCAGTCTTCAGTTCCCTTATTCCAGGGTGGAACAATCTTGAATGCCCACCTGTATATTAAGCCTCATTTCCGAAGCTAATGTGAAAACCTGAAAACCCAGACTTGTTCTCCAGGGGCATCTATCAACATACCTCTTCTCTTTTCTTGTTTGTTTTGGCATCTCTCAATTCTCAGGGATTAGTCTAAGCTTTGGGTAGCAAAGAGTTTTAATTAAAAATAGATTGAGTAGATCAGTGAACTGTAACAAAGTCCTTATGAACTAAGATACTGAACCTGAATAATGTCCCTTCCCATACTGATTTTCAACAGAAATATATTCACTGTTACCACCGATCTCTTCTGTTGCAGTTCTTTGCTTTCAGAGCACAGGTTATGCATCATCATTCATGACCTTTATTTTACATTTTATAATCATAACCCTCAGAATGCTTTAACTGTGCTCTTGGAGACTGACAGATTAGGATTCAAACTAAATGGATTGCCCATCTAAAGGAATTACATGCAGGAATGAAATAGCAAATAAGATATTCTAATACTTCGTGCCTAACATTTTTGTTGAAGGTTCATGTTGGAACCATTAAGACCCTGCAATATAGTGAATCACAGAGCAAACATGATTCTCTAGATGATAATGACAATTCCAAGTCTCTGCCTACTTCTGCATAAGCACAGCTAAAGAGCAGAGCATTGTTTGGGGTAATAGTGTGCAATAGAAGAACCTTACAATGGGACTTCAGACAGAGCTCTCTAGCCATTTCAGGGCAAGGGTTACAATCTGTCTTCCCACAAAACTTTTGCTGCCCTTTCTCACTAGTCTACCCTCTGTTCCTCCCTACATTTATCTTCAGACATGATTGCTTTTAGCAAACTCAAGAATTAAATGAAGAGGTGATTGTGGTAGGGTTGAAGATGACTCTCAATTCTCTCCAAAATCATTTAGTATCTTTTTAGACCTGCATTTCATTTTCAGCCTTAGAAATGTGCCTGGAGTTGGTCCTTGTTAGGAATAATGGGATACATTTTTTAGGTGGGCTTTGGCCCCCAATCACTATTGCAAGTGCAAATTATGCCTGCTAGAAACATTGACTCATTTTTGTTTGTTTTTCCTTCAAAATGAGTTTTCTGTGTGTTTAAACCCAGATATATAATGGGTGCAGGATCTTAGTAGTTATCCATCTCATTACCTCGAAGGTACACTTTAGAACTACTAAAAGTTATGTTTGCAAACGTCCCTGCTTTTTTTTCTTTTTCCACCCACTGATTTGGCAGTCTCTCTTTTGCAGCTATGAACTGAGCTTGCAAAAGGAAGATCAATAAACTTAGGGTAAAGACTTGGAGATACCTCACCATATTATTGCTCCCATCTGGCTGGGAAGAGGATATTCCCACTGAAGCTGTGGAGCTGTACATATTTTAGATGAGGTGGACTAGCATCAAACTGTTGCCCCATGGTAACAATACCTGTGTGTACAGCCTGTATGTGTTTTGTGTGTGTTTGTTTTTTCCAAATGGGGGAACCACTGCTGTTAAGGATACATGGGGACTGTATATATTTAAATAAATAAAAGCACCACTCCATCTGACATGGTGCATTAACTGATATGCTTCTACTCTAAATCCAGGAAGACTAAAATGTATGTCTGGAAAGGCCTCAGAAGGCCATCTAGTCCATGCTGAGGCAGGATTAAATATACCTAAACCTAGAAAAGAGACTTGAAAATACAATTTTTTGGGGGGGATGATCTGACATATGTTCTGCTTGAGTTTTAACAAACAGAAGTTCTTTGAGTAGAAATCTTTTTAATGTGGGGGCAGGGGGAAATGGAGGGAGGTTCAGGGGTTAACTGCCTGAAGGTATCATTACTCTCATTCAGTACTGCTGCCACCAGAACACAACATTTAAAACAAATCTTCAAAATATGTAGTTGGAAGCTTAATTCTTTTAGCTTTCCCTCCATTTGCTTATGTTCCTCCGCTAACACAATATTCAAGCCTCATAGAGACACATGAGTGTATTAGGATTTCTTTCTACAAGTCATGCAACTCATGACTTCTATAGCTCCTGTGTCTCAATGCATATGGATTATTTGCCAGCTATGCACAGAATGGACAAACACTGTGCATTATAAAATTTGGGGACCTTGTTGGCCAGGGATTGTTTCTATTTAAAAAGCTGGCTACACCCAAATTCTAGTATAGGCCTATAAAATAGCATTGCTTTCTACTGAAAGCAACAGCTATTAAAGGTTCAGACAAATGAGCCAGATGCGAAAATGAAGAATATAAACATAGTTCAGACATGCCAGGGGAGGAGATGGAGAAGCTGGAAATTGATGTTGGCCCTAACTGTTAATGCTATAATGCACTAGCTGTATTTCAGAGACTCTTTTGCTGCTTTGTACCTCTGCCAAGAGTCATTACCTCAATCCATTCTGTGTTTTGTCTCTTAATGATTACAGTACTGTGGAAAGCAAACCATCACTTATTTGTAAGCTTCAGCAAGACAGTTAGCTCTACGATATTCAACCATTTACTTGGGAAAGAAGTGACTTTCCTATCAGTATCCAGGTGAATTTTGTTGTTGCTGCAAATGCTGCTGAACACATTTATGCCCCACCTCATCACATTACAGATCCTCAGGGCAGATCAAACATCCCATTACAAATCAAATAACTTCAGATATTTACCTGAAATACATTAGCTGTGAGTGAATCTTTTCATAGCAATATCACCTATCCCCTTGCAGATGTCCTTAGCATCCATTGAGAGCTACTCTACAGCAGTTTTGTACATTTGCATAATGCACTTCTAGCAAAGTCTGTAACCACCTTCTTGAGAAGGATTGTTGCTGCTATTGATGCTATGCAATCACTAGTGGTCCTTCAGAACTTTTTGTGGCTGTCCACAGTTGTTTCAAGAACCTGTAACAGGTGGCAGGATTCACCCTTTCAGAAGGCATTGGAAGCCTGCTGGGAGCTACAAGTTAACTAATGCTGTACTATGCCTGGACCAATCTGTCATAAGACTCCACCTGAAATGTAAGGATGAAGTGGTTACTCCTGAGGGAATTCTGCACCAAAAATAAAAAATTCTGTGCACATTTTAAAATTCTGCGGAGGCTCCAGCATGATATTGGAGAGCACAGGCCACTGGCTGCACAAAGTTAGAAACCATTTGTAGCTCCCCACGAGGCACACTCAGTAGCAAGGTTGCACCCAATCCTAACACAGTAAAAGGACCAGGCCTATCCCAGAAACACCCCAGGGCCTGCAACTCCATGCCAGGTGTGGGCAGGCAGGCTGGCTCAGCAAGACAGGATCCAAGTGTGCAGGGGCTTAGTGTGGGAAGGGATCCAGGTGTGGTTTGAGAGGGTTCTGTGTGGGTGGCTCAGTGAGGGATCTGGGTAAGGGGGGATCTGGATGCACAAGGGCTTGAGTGGGGTTCAGAGTGCAACAGTAATGGAACTCTGCAGGGGGGTCCAGGTGAAGGTAGTTGGGGTTCACCAGGGGGGTCTGGGTATCAGTGGACAGAGCTCAGCAGGGGGGTCTGGTTGTTGAGGAGCTCAGTGAGGGGTCCAGATGTTGAGGGACTGGGGCTTAGAGGGGTGGGACTCCATGTGCAGCTAGTTAGAGCTCAGTGGGGGGGATGGGGCAGAGGTGTTTGGTTTTGTGTGATTAGAAAGTTAGCAACCCTACTTCATAGAAAAGTTTCACACTAACTGTCCACTCTGCTAGGCTGGAATTTTGCTAATTGCACAGCATTGAGCCTCCTTTCCAGTGAATCATGTGAATGGAAAACCTCTTGATACATAAATGCTGCAATACCAGAAATGCCAATGGAGAAGAAGTTTATCCTTCTATAGTGTGTGTCTGACTGGTGTGTCAAAATGATTAGTAGACAGACAGAAAACAGCTCTATTGCTGCCAGTCGCCCAGCACAGTGTTGGGGGTGGGGTTGGGGGAGAGGTTTGTAAAATAAATCGGAGTAAAAAGGATCTCTCCCTATCTCTCTTTCCTTGGTACGTTGCTTCTCAAACTGCAAATCTTCTTCAAGGAGACTCGGATTAAGACGAAGGAGACTAACTTGAGATGCCTCAAATGTACGTGAAAGGAATCTTAAAATTTTCCACACATGGGGAACAGTTTTGCAGTGCATTCATGATGTACATATTACATAGCTGTTTTTCTAGCACTGTGATTTTTTTTTTAAAGCAAAGCCTGGGTTTTATGAGGAGCCTTGGCTCAAAGTGTTGCATTCTAAAGCAGTCTATGGTTTCCCTAATTATTAAAAGCTTGGGGCTGAAAGGCCAACTTTTAAGAGGGCCTCAGTAGCTAGGTTAAAAATACAAATATAAAATACCTGTGGTACAGAGAAGGGACTAGACCAAGAAAGGAGTAAAGGGAGTAACTAATTACACTTAATTGGGTCATCCTGGGGATGACTGATTAGAACAATTAATCTACCCCTGTAGTAGGGGCTTGAGCTGTGTTTGGTTATTGCACCAGCTGAAATCTAGATGAAAGGAGAAGTCTGGGAGTTGGGAAGTAAGGAAAGGTTCCTTCTCTTTGAAAAGCAAGGAAATATTGGAATTCTGTAGCTACAGATAGCTGAGACCTGACCCTGGAGTTGTGGGAAAAAGGTAGGTTACATTATTTGGACTTGCAGCCTTGTAAAGGAGAGGGGATATAGACTGGAATAGCACTAGTGACAGGCCCTGGATCTCTGCCCTACAGTAAGTAGCAATGCCATTATATTTTTTCAGCCTGGCAGCTGGTGCTATTAAAGACTCAAGGGTGAGCTCAGGTAAGGGCTGGACATGTGAGAAGCCAGTAATCCACTGGTATATAAATACATTGACTAAATCCCATGCATTGGTATGAGTCCCATATTTTGTACAGTAATCTAAAATATGAACCTCTCCTTGTGTAATCCTTCCTAATCTCCATGTGTAACTTCTGTCAATAAACATACAACATTTGTATGCATGCGTTTTCTCTAACTCACTTTCTGCACTCTTGCCTAACTAGAGTTTAAGACATGTATAAACATACTACCGAGGTGCATTATATATTTGAGTGACAATTCTAGCTATGGATAAAATCAGTATATTCAAACTATGAACATTCCTAATAGAATGGTACATGTCTTAATGTTAGACTCAGGATTCCAGGGACTCTTGTAATGTAGACTATACATGAAAGTCCTGGTGTTTACATATATCCCAACCACCTCAGAGTACTGCATCTAGAAACTTAAAGCTGAAAGTCTCATTAAAGAAAAGATTTCCATACTTGTTATACTAGAGCTTGCTTTCCATTGTACCTCAAAGTGTGAGGTTACTTCTAAAGACATAACTGGGGGTGAGGTTGCATTCTGTTAACCCTGATGTTGGTTCCTAATTTGGTTTCTGTGCTGGAAGAACACTAGCAACTCATAGAATACTGAAGGTTTGTTACTCCCAACTGCTAGACATATGAGTCAATAATGAGAGGTAAATGCAGAAAGCTACTGTGTTGAATGGATATACTATAAATCTCTTCCATTACTAAGCTCTATGCTTCTGAGATTTAAAAACTTTTCACACAGTAAATGCTAAAATCTGGTTTTATTCACAAATGCAGCATATTTAATACCATTTAACTTAAGCCTAGATTCCACTAGACTTCACATTTTTTTTTCTCCCCAATAGATCTGTGTGGAATAAAGCATGAATAAGGGTAACAGATTCTAGTAGGAACAGACAGTTGTTGCCTGGTTTTGAGTGTCATTATGAAAGAGGGCTTCAGCTAAACTGTGCAAATATCTTTTATCTACAAAGAGATTTAGGCCTTGCAACATCTAACTTTTAGGTGCCCAGCCACCTAGCTGAATCAATAAGACCAGGGTTAAGTGCTTAGGCTCCTTGTACAATGCATGGGGAGAGATAGTGTGCTAGCTTTGTGGATCCTGTTCCTACACACCTGAGTGGGGAAGTGAGTCAGTAGCAAATGCTAAGGAGAGTGATATGTCCTGAGCCCTGCTCCTCTCTGGGAGTTCAGTGCCTGACCCTGGTTGGGATCTGCAGCTGGGAACCATCTCCTGAAATCAGCTGCCTAAGCCATTTTGTAACCATGCCTAATATTATGCAAAATGGCTGAAGGGGAAGAGGGAACATGGAGAAGGAGGCCTCCCTTATAACCATCAGCTGAGTAGTTAGGGTTCTTGCCTGGCACATGGGAGACCCTCATGCAGCTCCCCTCTCTACCTGATGGAGATTTGCACAGGGGTTGTCCCCCTTCTCTCCCCCCATCAGGTGGGTGCCCTACCACTGGACTACAGGGTATTCTGACATGGATCCATTTCTCCTGTTTGAAACTGTTCACTGTGAATAAATAACTAAATATACACTGGGCCAGAGAAGGTGGGCACCGAATTACAATTTTGCCCAGGGCACCATTTCCCCTAAAGTTGGCCCTGTGGAGCACTGTTTAGGCAACTAGAATTCAGACAGACCAGACCCCTGAATGGGTCTCCATGTGTCCAGACAATACCTTCCACATCTTCTACTTTTAGCTATATAGTGTGCTACTTCTGGAGCCTTTCCCCACTGCAGTGAGGGACTCTGGCAGGGTGAGGAAGCAGGGAAAGACTCTGGCAGCTCCCTGCCAAAGTCTTTCCCTCCTCCACTTCTCCCCCTGGCTTCTCACTGCAATATGTAACTACACATAGTCCTTGGCTACACTGGTGGCAGCATGCAGAGTAAGGTGCCTAGGTGACATTATGGTGACAATGTAGGCAGGTGAATTAGGTACCTATAGGGTTAGACAGCAGCTGAGCAGTACTAGCTTTCCCATGCTACCTTTCATGATTTTATCTAATCCAGTGCTGGAGAGAGCAATTCTAGGGGTGAGAAACTCAAATCTATGTATCTGTTCAGTGTTTGTCCTTTCTGTCAAGAATCTACCTGTTATGATTGTGGGGGTGAGTGATGTGGCCACACATCTACTGGAAAAGGACAACAGAGATCATCAACTCATTTTAAATCAGTCACCAAACAACTAGTAGATAGGTTTCAGAGTAGCAGCCATGTTAGTCTGTATCTGCAAAAAGAACAGGAGTATTTGTGGCACCTTAGAGACTAACATTTATTTGAGCATAAGCTTTTGTGGGCTATAGCCCACTTCATCGGCTGCATGCAGTGGAAAATACAGTAGGAAGATATATATATACACATGCACACAGAGAACATGAAACAATGGGTGTTACCATACACACTATGAGAGTGATCAGTTAAGGTGAGCTATTATCAGCAGGCAGGGGTGGGTCTAGGCCCCAGCACACCAAGCACATGCTTGGGGCAGCATGCCACGGGGGGCACTCTGCCGGTCGCCAGAGGGCGGCAGGCAGGGTGCCTTTGGCAGCATGCCTGCGGAGGGTCCGCTGGTTCTGCGGCTCTGGTGGACCTCCCGCAGCGTGCTTGCAGAGGGTCTGCTGGTCCTGCGGCTCCACAGAAGCCATGGGACCAGTGGACCCTCTGCAGGCACGCCTGCGGGAGGTCAATAGGAGCCGCGGGACCAGGGACTGGCAGAGCCGCCCCCTGCTGCATGCCGCCGTGCTTGGGATGGCGAAATGTCTAGAGCCACTCCTGTCAGCAGGAGAGAAAAAGAACTGTTTGTAGTAGTAATGAAAAAACTAGTAGATAATTACTCTATTGGTCACCCTCAAACTATTAGATTCAAACAAGCTTTCTGCCTGTGAAAGTTTCTGTATAGCATTCAGTTGAGCCATCCATTCCTCAGCACTTCATGCCTTTGATTAGCTTTATCTTTCTGGAATACCATGAGAAGACTGGAAGATGGAGGGTAACACAGCTGGAAATGTTTATCTATTCTGATCAGCAGCTGGGAAGAGCTACATTATTTAGGGTTTTAATTTGGCAGTCAGATGACTAATTTACAGGTCTTGACATTTTGCCTAGATTGGGTTAAATTGTGTAGCCCTTCCTGTTCCCATTACAATGTTTTCCATGACAATAAGTTAGCAAACTTTGATGGCTTCCTATGATATGACCTTTCCAGTAGGTTGTATTTTTGACTGAGCTTTTCCAGCTCTGTCCTATGCTTTACTGAGGCTATAAACAGAGTAGAAGGGACATGCAGCAGAACAAATGGCCAAGTGAAATATGTTTTGCTTTATAAATTAGTTTTGTTTTTTTTTTAATTTAAGGTAGTACTAGTAGGTACCCAACACAGACAAACCTGCTTCCATTATCACTTCTTCTTCACGGAGAAGGGGCTAAAATTGTTTTCTGTGGTTAAAAAAAAAATGTATTCCAGAAATCCAGTGCACTGACTGGTGTGTATGTTAGGTGCAGGAACCAGAAGCTCTTGCCTATACATGCTGAAGATATTAGAGTTGCATTTTACTATGTAGCTGTGAAATTTAGTCAATGAATTGTTATGAAGTAGGAAAGACTTATTCTGACAGAATACATTTTCAAAGGCTTTGTTTGTTTTTTTAAATGAGTTTCTAATTTAGTAAATGACTAGATCACATGGCAGCATAGTGGAATACCTGCCTACAATAAGACTATGAAATACCTGCGTTTTTTTTTCCTCAACTGGCCCTGCTTCCCTTCATTCCTCTGTGCCATCTGGGAAATAATCCACCATCGGATCAGGAAAACAACGTGTGCCATACGTGAAGAGAGTCCAGGCAGTGTTGAAATTCAGAAGCTTTTTTTTCCCCTAAACTCGGTCAGAATTAGATACTAGTGGAAACCGTGTACATGTTATCACTGGAAGTCTTCAGATTCTTCAGGTAATTCTGATAGTCTGAAGAATATGCCAAAAGCTGGAAGGATGTTGAGTATGCATGGTGGGGACAATTCTAGAAACAGGGCTCAGAGGACAGCACCAGGTGCTCTAAACTAGGATTGATAAATCCTGGGCTTTCAGCATTCTTCAGTAGTTGGTCTTGCTAACCTTTCTAGAATAATATTTACAGCAGTACAATTAAAGAGCTAGTAAGGTCTACTCTTGACCAGAGATCCATTAATGATATTTGAGCCCTCCGCTTTCTTATCTGGTCATTTCTGCCAAAGACAGACTTTTTAGAAGGCTTGGGTTCAGTTTCTCCAAGTTGAGGGATGAAGTATACACTCTTGCTCAGTTGTTCATCACAACTATCAGCTCTATTTGTTAATAGGGGAGCTCACTCATCTGAGGAATGTATTTAATGTTGGAACAATGTAGTGTCTGTGTAAATTAATAGAATATTGGCAACCGTTCTTACAAATTCATACAGTTGGTTGTCTGGTTAGATAGAACTCATGGTCACCTCATGATTCCTGAGGAAGAGGGCAAACTTCAGACTTCAGTTACAAAATAAGGGAAATGTCCCTTCCTAGTGCCTTAAAGCATGACCTTCAACTTTGAATAATTCAGGAGGAATTTAAGCCTGGATGTGTCTTTCTTATTTCAACAGCTTTAGCTTTCTTTGGGGGATGTGCGCATGTGACTTCATATTTTCTAAATATCTTCTTGAATGTGAGGGAGTGGAAAGCACAGATACTATTTCTGTTTCAAATAACAATGTCAGCTTTTTTCATCAGCACAGATATTTGGCAACTGCTAAATATCTATTTGACACTGTCAAAGTAAGGAAGCCTCTTAATATTTTTTTTCCAATAATAATGCTGCTATTGTGTGTTACGAGCAGGTAATGTGAAAGTCAGAAAAATTCACTGGGTAGATTACACAATAAGAACAAAAATGATAGGAATAAAACACTACAAAACCCAAATTCAAGGGTCACAATTGTTAGAATTTTTGAACCCATCTTTCTCCTGTTTTCTGCTTGCATTCTGCTGCATGTATAAATCTAGAGCATAATGTTAAAAGGATGCCTGCGTAATTAATCATGAGTAACTGAATGAAATGCAGAGTAAATGAAGAGAAACATTAACGACTTTTTCAGGAGAAAAATGTAATTCCATCAAAGGAAACCTGCTGGATATTCAGAAAGCCTAGGTTTAGTTTTGGGTAGAGCTGAAGTCACTCTAAATTTAAAGTTTGTTCTATCTTTCGGTTCATTCTTTGAGTCATTGCTACTGAGGAAGACTCAGGCCTCACTCAGCCTTTGTACTCTTATAATGTTATTATAAAACCTCTTGTGAATGATACTTCTGATGATCTATAAAGCTGGTGAACATCTGTCCCTTAATGTCCTAAAAGTGGCTATAAAATAGCTAGATATGCTAATATGCATTTATTCATAAATTATATAAATGTACTATTAGTACAGAACTTATCACATTCCTCACAATCATATTCCACTGTTCATGCAGTATGTAGCATCTAAGGCTGACTGGAAATAGTTTGGTATGATATCAGCCTTCTATTCCTGTCTTGATTTTTTTCCTTTGAAATTGTGGGTTTTTTGAAAATACAAAATACTTTCTAAAACCCAAACACAACTCTGCAGCTGTCTTGGAAGTGAAGAACTCTATTTATAGGATACTTTTCCAAGTAGAGTGGAAAGCTTTTGCATAACTGATAAACAGTGATAGTTTATATTCATTCCTTTTCTTCTGCAGTTCATTTATCACCTGAAGGTGATTTGTTGTGGAATAGTCTAATTAATGGCTCGTCTGTTCTCTTGGAAGGCTGGAATCCAGCACTAGAGTGAGCTGCTTGCTCAATATCTTAAAGTATGTCTACACTATGAAATTAGGTCAATTTTATAGAAGTCCATTTTTAGAAATCATTTTATACAGTTGATTGTGTATGTCCACACTAAGCGCATTAAGTCAGCGGAGTGCATCCTCACTACCATGCCTAGCATCGACCCACGGAGTGGAGCACTGTGGGTAGCTATCTCATAGTTCCCATAGTCTCTGCCACCCATTGGAATTCTGGGTTAAGCTCCCAATGCCTGATAGGACAAAAAACATTGTGGTGGGTGGTTGGGGTACATTTTGTCAGTCGCCTCTCCCTCCATGAAAGCAATGGCAGACAATCGTTTTGCACCAGACACCAGGGCAATTAGAAGAGCACAGTAAGGTGTGCTGCACATCAGAGAGGCTTTGAAAACCAGTTTCATGACTGGCCAGGCTTCCTTGTGACAATTGTGTGTGTTTCTCCTTGATGCAAACCCACCCGCTTTGTTGATTTTAATTCCCTGTAAGCCAACCACCCTCCCCTCTTCAAAATAAAGTAACTATTATTTTGAAACCTTGCATTCTTTCTTTCTTTCTTAATTAAAAAAATGAGATAATGGACAAGGTAGCCCGGGTGGAGTGGGGGAGAAGGGAAGGACAAGGCCACATTAAAAATCAAATTGTTTGAATAACAGTCTTCTGTTGCTTTGGCCATCCTCTACAGTAGAGTGGCTGGGTGCCTGGAGCCTCTTCCCCTCCTCACACCCCCCCTTCAGTGTTCTTGGGCATCTGGGTGAGGAGGCTATGGAACATGAGGATGAGGGTAGGCAGTTATACAGTGGATGCAATGGGGGTCTGTGATCTTGTTGGCTTTCCTGCAGCTCCAACAGACTCTTCATCATGTTCGTTTGCTCCCCCAACAGATGCTTCATCATTTCCTTTCCTGGCCTCTGCCACTGAATGCCTCCATGCATTAAGCTGTGCCCTATCAATGCGGGAGGACTGCATGAGCTCAGAAAACTTGTCATCGCAAGTGTGATGGGGTTTTTTTTTCTTGCCTTCAAATCTGCGATAACCTCAGGGACAAAGATGATAGGGGGAGCATTTTAACGTTCTGTGCTCTAAGATTCTGGGGGGACTGCATGGTCACCTGTGCTTCTGAGTTTGCCATGCTGACCAAACAGGAAACGAAATTCAAAAGTTTCCTGAGCTTTTCCTGTGTACCTGGCTAGTGCATCAGAATTCAAGTGCTGTCCAGATGGCCCTTAAGTTTGTAAGGAATCTCATTGACTTAATGAGATTCTGTGAGTGTGAGGACAAATGGATTCTTTTGCAGGATTTGTGGGGCAGGGGGATCTTTTTAATTTCTGCCCTCTTTCTATTTGCTATTCAAAGTTTGGATACTAATTCCTTGTTTGTGTTTTCTATAAGTTAATGCAATGTTAGAGGCTAATCCTACAGAGCTATGGTCAGGAGATTGGTTGAATCAGTGCATTTCCTATGTCCTAACTCCAGCCAGCTCTGGCTTCCTATTATTTAGTCTGTAGTAGGTCATTGTACCACTATAATGTTTCTGGACAGATGAGATATTATATGATTAAAAATATGACCATGTAGATCGTTTTTGCTACCATGGTTATATACTTGCAACAAATCTTGTACAAAGTATGTCATGTAAGCTGTCAATGGAAAGGTAATGGTTTGCTGAATATAATTATCCTATTTGTATGCATGTATCAGTTTTATATCTAAAGTTATGAATATTGACTGTAGGCCTGTATTTCAAATATGTTTGCTCCTGTGATCACTCCCACAAGACCGCTTACTTCTAGTCTGGCCAGCACATTGTGAAGGGACTATTCAAGTTAACTCTCACAAATGGACTATAGAAAAGTCTTATTCCTATCTGATGGACCTTCCTGTGGATGTTCTAGCTAGAGCATGGGTAATGGCGGCCTTGACTCATCAAAGCATACTACGTCATGAGATACTAAACTCCATCTTGTGTGCCTATATTTTTCCACAAAAGGCGCTAAGGGCTTTGTTTGGAAGAATGAAGTTTCCATCCACATGGCAGAAACAATAAAAGGCTCTGGAAACATCTCCATTTTGCCTCTTTCCTGCTCTGATCTTTGGACTATGGACATATACTAACGGGAGCATTCTAACCAAGAGACTGAGGACCTTCCAATTAATTGGAGCAACCAGAGACTTAACCAGTGAGCAGTTTACACCATTACTGCTCTAAGCCTGATCCAATTATTGTATGTATTTGATTCCTTTAACCAATTTTAACTCTCACCTTTTTCTTTCTATGAAGCGTGTATTTGGGTAAGATCTGAAATATTCATTAACTTGGTGGGTAATGTGTCCAATTGTTTGGGATTGGTAGAATTTAGTCATATAAAAACAAGATTTTCAGTAATCCCAATCCTATATTTGACTTGGCTGTTTGGGAGGAAGCCCAAGTTGCTTTTAAGGGAACTGTGTTTAGTCAGTAAGGTATTGTAGAAGCTGTTTTGTTCCTGACTTGGTGAATCTAAGTAATAGAAAATCTACCAGCTTTGGGGGCATTGGTTGCCCCGTTCTTTGCAGTTTGCCCTAATTGAGCAACCTCAGCATGGCCTCTCTGGGACCCTGGTCACAGCAGACCTGTACCCTGTTTGGTAGCTGAAGCATCACTAATTCCTCAGTTTTAACCCAGTATCCATTAAACATTTTGGAGAACTTCATGGATTTTTTTCTATTATGTATGTTCTCAAATTTCCTAGGAAACAAGTTGCCTGGTAAAGTAGCTACTAAAATGGTCACTTTTAGTGCACATAATGCTGTTGTGGCAGTGATGGATCTGGTCACAAAACATGCTAAATTTCACCTGTAGTACTTTTCTCTGCCAGATTTTGCCATCCTCATGCTACATAGCAATTTACAGCCAGGGTTAAATAATCAGTGAAGCTCTGTGAGACTAAGGACTTGTCTACACTATCCCAAATTTGGAAGGGGATGTGGACAGCAGCACACACCAAAGTGTTGTGCTGTGCTGTAACTCCCCCAGGTGGATGTTGTGGAGGGGAACTTAGAGATCCCAAGTTCACAGTAATGGACTTCACGTTCCCAGTAGTCCTACCTGTGAAGCAGTGCAGGCATAGCCAAGGTTAGTGGAAGTAAGAAGCCCTGTCTCATAAGGCTGACTTAAGCCCTTCACAGCATGGAAATACCTTACTAGTGGCAACAGAGGTCAGGACAGCTGTTATCAAAGCTGTTGCTAATGTGACTGATACCCTACCTGTGCCCACACCAAGCAGGGCAACAAAAGGGATGTTTTTTCTTCCTGGTGCAGTTAGCTGACCTTTTCAAACCAGTCAAAGACTGAATGATGTAAACAGTTGTAAAAACAGCTTATGTAAACTTGCCCTTCAAGGATTGCCTTTGAGTGTTGAATGGATTGTCTGAAGTAAAGACTACAATGTGCCTCTACTCTGTATGTTGGCAAGTCTGTTTATAGCAGCAACAAAAAACCTTGAAGCTTTTGCAATAGATACAGTTACAGTAACAGGCTGAACTCCTGTATGCTTCCTCAATCTCTTACACAAAAGCACTCACCATCTCTTGCTAGTTAAGAATGAAAAAACCTAGCAAAATATGCAAAAAAAATGGTGCTTCCTTCCCTGCAACTCCCTTCCCCAAGAAATTAATCAAAGTATTTGGCATATATTGGAACAACCAGTTGAGCAATCAGCCCTAGGATAGGTTGGACAAATGAACATCTTGGGGAAAGATAGCGGCTGAATTAATATGTGGAGACTTGAAAAGCTAATGCAAAGTGGCTTATGTATGAGTGAGAAGCTGTCTCCCACCTCTTCAAAAATTGCATGGCTCTGACTAGTGAAATGCATTTGGATCAATAGCTGGTTTCAACTCAGATCTGGGTGCATGCCAAAGGATGGGATCCATCCTGTGACTCAGGCCTTGCCAACACTTGGGATGTGCCACAAGGTGAGGCTCTAGTGATGCAAACCCCTAGTGTAGACCAGGAAAGCGTGACTTGCATTGTGGATTTTACTCCTGTTCCATTGTTTTTCCTTGCCAAGGCTTTACACAAGTGCAACTTATACTAGGCTGAAACTGGGGCTAATTTCCAAGTGCAGGTATAAGCAGGGTCTGAATGAATGATTCCCTGAGAGCTAGCTGAGAGGAGAAGAGACTGTGGGTGTGTGTTTATGTAAATACAGTTTGCTCCTGCTCTGTTTTCATATTCATCAGGTACAGCTTTGTCAAAGTGATCAACTTTGGCTGGTGTTGGGTACAAATGACCTTGGTAATGAATGCAGGGGTAGTGAAATATGGTGACCAATATTATAATTATTGTAGGAATACAGGAAGGCAGGACTTGCTTAACCTGTCCCAAATGAGGGGGATCACTCTCAGTGGAAAGATCCTCATTAAGCAGGGGCTCAAATATCAGAGCCCTGTGAAAGTAAGAGGGGTGGGGGCAGGCATGCCAGCCAGGAGGCTGCACGTCCTCAAGGGTCTTCCCTATACTGGTTTAATCTGTTACTCAACAGTGCTTAAAGAATAGAGCTAAACAGGTTTCATTAGCCTCTTTTGTTATTTTAATTGCTCAATCAGAGCGGAAACCAGTTCTAGTAGGCCTGTGTTTCTGTCCAGAGCTACAAATCAGAGACTGGGGCCATGGCTACACTAGAGAGTTGCAGCGCTGGTGAGGGGGTTACAGCGCTGCAACTTAGGATGTGGCCACACTTGCAAAGCACGGCCAGCGCTGCAACTCCCTGGTTGCAGTGCTGGCTGTACACCCGGTCGAGCCTCGGGTGTAGCGATTTCAGTGCTGGTGATCCGGCGCTGGTCAGCAAGTGTGGACCCCACCAGCGCTTTTATTGACCTCCGGGGTATAAGGAGGTATCCCAGAATTCCTGTCCATAACAAACCGGAAGAAAGGGGGAGCTTGGAGTTCAGCCAAACTGCTTATTTAAAAAACAAACACAGCTCCTGTTTGCTGAGCGAGCGGAGGCAGGTAGGGGAATTACTTTGGAATGTTCACAGCTGTTTGCTTGAAGAGAGAAACAGCACGCTCACACGGCGGAGGGGGAGGGGGAAGTCCGTGTTCAGCAGATGCTTATCTGGTCTGACGGCTATTTAGGAGTGCATAATTTGCATTTAGTGAATGAGAGAGGGGTGGGGGAAGGGGTCAGAACTTTTAAAATGATTGAAGGTAGGCACTGTGTGTCTTCCAGTCCTTAGAACTTGCAAGGCAGGGAGCTGAGAACAGTGTCAACTCCAAAAATCCGTTCTCTCTGTCTCCCCCACGCTCCCTGTCACATTCCACCCCAGCCCCCTCTTTTGAAAAGCACGTTGCAGCCACTTGAATGCTGGGATAGCTGCCCACAATGCACCACTCCCAACAGCGCTGCAAATGTGGCCACACTGCAGCGCTGGTAGCTGTCAGTGTGGCCACACTGCAGCGCTGGCCCTACACAGCTGTACAAACACAGCTGTAACTACCAGCGCTGCAGAACTGTAAGTGTAGCCATGGCCTGGCTGGTGGGAGCAGTGAGCACACGGCTGGCAGAAGCTAGTGGCTGGAGGGGGGCATTTAAGCACTCGCGTGCACACACATGAATTCATGCAGATGTACCTATAATCTCTGGGTCTGCACTGACCAGGCACAACTGTGAGTGGGATGCTGGGGAAGAGAGGCACACTACAAGAACTTGAGTGTTGGATTTAAGAACCTGAAGCAAAGGACACTGCCCACTGTACTCTGGGGAGGGCGTCTTGCTTGTGTTTTTTATATTTATGAATACTGCTTGTGCTATTATCTCAGATTAATGCTAGGTTACTTTTATTAAAGAAACTCTTTCTACCTCCAACTCTGTGCTTGCAAGAGGGGAAGAATTGCCTCTTAGCAGTGCCCAGAGGGTAGAGTGAAATTTTCCCAGATTACTGGGTGCAGTCTCGAGCCAGTTGTGTTATACTGTTGAAAAGGAAACCCCCTAGATATTGAAACCAGCCCTTCTTGCTGCCCACTCTAACTGGCAGAAGGGTTACACATTGGTTAAAAATCATTGACTTGCAATCAGACATCAACTCAATGGACCTGTTTTATGATCTGTTAGAATAATTTATCTAAATTTTCTGCTAATGATGATGCTGTACAACTCCTTACCCACAGAGCTGAGCTAATACCTCCTGTTCTACTACAATGTCCTCTTTCGAGTTATTCCTCTTGAAGCTGAATCTGTGAAATTATTCTAAAGTAACAAAAGGGGAAGAGACAATATAGCAAGTCTTAAGAACAAGTAATACTGGGAAGCCCTGTTAAGACTTTAGGGGCTGCAGGTTTGGGGAGAGGTTGTTTGTATTAGCACTGACCTTTCATCTGTCTAAGCAAAGTGAGTTGATTCATTATTGCTGTAATGAAATACCTCTGTAAAGGAGTTCTTAAGCTGAGAGGGAGGAAAAATCAATGCTGAATTTCTTTAGTATGTGTCAGAAGTCAACTGCTGCACAGTTGCAGTCCTCTTGCCAATCTTTTCATGGTGCGCTCCTCCACCACATATTTAACAGTCTGTTGCTGTCAGGGAGTAACACTGAAGATTTGACTAAGCCAAATTTCTGCACTTTGGAAACCACTCTGGCTGTTCCAGTCAGTAGCTTGTAATGTGGACAGGGGTAAGAGGGCAGAGGCTGGGGGCGGGGCCGGGAACAGAGACTTGGGAGCCGGGAACAGAGACTCAGGAGCCAGGCACAAGACCAGTGGCCAGGAGTGGAGCCTTGTCCCATGTGGAGGCTAGTCTGGGCCCTAGCTGCACCGCCCCCCCAACATTTCTCCATGCCCCCTGGGGCAGCGTGCCCCACAGTTTGGGGACTTCTGGTATAAAGCCCAGGATCTGTGTCCTAGGTTGATGGAAGTTAGGCTTGCTGATGAATTTCAAAAGCCCTGTCTATTCCAGAGTTGCTGCCACTCTGAGAAGACGTAGCTGTAGGCCCTGGTATGCTGTTCTTAATCTAAGATTGGCACTGGACTGGCAGCACTGGATGTGACTGCTGTTGCAAAAGGATGTCATAAAGTCTGTCATGAGAAGTCAGCAGGAACTGCAAGTGTTTCTCTTCTGGAGGCGGACAGATCTTGTGGGAATTGGGATGTTGCTTATTTGTACCTATTGGAACCATTGTCACTGTTGTGTGTAGTAGGCTGGCTCGATCTGTCATAGCACTTAGTCATCACTCTTAAAACTGCATCTTATTGAAGTTTTTGGGAGCAAGATCTAAGTTGACATCTATAAATTAGATGTTAGTGGTTGTCTTAGCCACGCTAACAATACAGATGACTGTATTCAGCACTGAATAAATGAGATGCATGTCCCATATTCCACTGGAGCAAATACTAGTGCCAGGACTGAGGTTTGTAAAACATTTGCCTCTACTTCCCAGAAGATTCTTACTGCCTTGATCCAAAAGCTAGCACAGAAGGTGATCTTTTTCTTTGTCTCTAAATGGGGCCCGTATGTTAAACTGATCTAATTTGACTCCTAAATAAGTGATCACTGTCTGGAATATAAGTGGACAATCTTCATTCCGGACTATAAGGAGGTGATTAGCCAGTCAACTGTTCCAATGGAAGTGGCCACTACCTATCATAGATTCACTTACTTTGTCAGTGAAGACTTACATTAAGTGGCCAGAAAATTAATGTTCTGGCTGAGTGACCCTTCAATATCACATAGATCATTACTAAATCAGCGAGCCAGATGTCATCCATCTATACATACTTAGTTGCTGGTAGATCATAAGTATACATATGGAAAAAGAAGGGAGCTAAAATGCATCTTTGTGGGAGTCTGTTACAGAGATGCATAAGTTAGATGACTTTGTCTCCGGTTTGTAAGATGTAACTCATATATATTTATCTTCACTTCCATGGACTTACAGGGAATAGTCTGCAACAACTTGGCAATCAGCCCCAGATGCCAGATGGTATCGTGCAGACTTCCTCCCCCCCACCATCTAAAAGGTGCCAACTTTCTTGCCTTTCTCAAAGATATCTTGATTGACTTGATCTTGGGTACACTGTCATCATCTGAGGACGGCCTGAACAAAGGTAAGTTGTGGTCTGATACCCCTGTTGATGCCCATCAGAATCAGTCTCTCCATAATCTTGTATGTGAGACACAGGAGAGAGATGGATTGGTACCTCTTGGGGATCTTCCAGCAGTTTTGCTGGCTCCAGAATGGCTACAATCTTTGCCTTGCACCAGATTTTTCGGACACAGTTGTGCTGGAAATATTGGTTGAGAAACCAAACCTGTAAGCTTCTGGGCTTAGGCAAGAACTCCATATGGATATAACCTAGGCCTGGAACTTTTCCTGTTTTCATAAGCTTTATGGCCTACTCTATCACCATCTGAAAAAGTAGCCATCAAGTTTGAATCTACACTAGGAGCCTGCCATCACTGTGACCTATATATACATCCACGTGGCTGAGACTTATAAAGTTCTGAATATGGTCATTAGCCACCAGCTTAGATGTAATAGCATTTGTGGTGACTGGAAACCTCTTTTTGCTGAGGCTGGTATCTCCAGAAAGTTTTAGTGGTCTACCATGCTTTCCAGATAGAGACTGTCCCAGAGATGGACAGTATTCAATCTATCGATCGTGCCTGGTCTGATACAGCAGTCGAAATGTTGCTTGCTTTTATCAACAGCTCCTGTTTTGTTACTAGCAGATTGGACTTCCGGGTAGAGCTTGATGACCACATGGGGATATAGTCAGCAATAGCTTCTAGAAAATGATTTCATAACAACTACCTGAACTAAATCACAGTTTGGTAGGAGTCATTTTATATTTGTTGGACTGTCCAGTCCAACTCCACCAGCTCACTAACAGATGTCTCTAGGTCTACTTGAAAGACTTTCTATCAAGCTTACAGAGTAGAATTTTTGGAAAGTTGTTTGATAGCCACAGGCCCAGAGTGATCAAAATGGCCAATACTGAGACTGCAGGAAAGCTTCAAGCACCTGCGGGCAGCAGTTTCTCAAAAAATGAAAAGGTGATGTTTAGGCGAAGAGCCAGTTGCCCATTTGCTACTGTGAAAGCCTGGTATTTCTTTGGGTCATAAGAGTTGTAGATCAGTGATGACTGCCCACTTTGTTAAACTCTGTCAGGGTATTTCATCTATTGTGGGGACCTCAACTGGAGAAGAGTCTGGGAAGGTGAGCAGAATGGAGGTTTGCTACTTAACTGATGATGGCTTGTAGACATCGATCAGCATATGCTCAATCATCTTTACTGCTTGCCATTCTATGATGTAATTTGACCCAGATGTTACTACAGTGACAGCAGACAGCTCTTCTCTAACATAATATCTTTTCCCATAGGGCTAGTGATGGTGATATGCTGTCATAGCTTAGCCTGGAACTGAAAGTTGCATATCCGTGGTGGGAGCGTGTCTTCTGAAGCAAGACAACATGTGCTTCAAGGCTAGTAACTAGGTGGAGGAGAATATCCATTTTCATTGTCTTATATTCTCTTTTGATATTGAAATGCAGCATTTTGAGAATTGACCCCAGTTCTCAAGTTTGTGGTGCTGGCCCTGAAAAGGGCTCCATTGGAGGAGCACTGAATATTGCTTAGAAGATGAGCCTGTGTTCTGCATTTGGTCTACTTTTGTTTTACTTTCCGCTAGTCGTGGATGATGCCATAAGAAGATAGTCATTTGGAGGGGACATGTCTACTGCTGAACAACGAAGTTAATAACTGAGACTAGACACAAACAATTCTGGTTTCTTCTGCTGTAAGACCTGTATAGCTTAGATTTGGTAGCCAACACAAAATGTTCACTCTTGCTGTGGAAGTAGTATGCTTAATATTGTAGACCATAGGCTCAGACCAGAAAAGTCCTCAAAATCTGGAGGTTTCAACATCCTTGTTCTGTTTGTCTTCCTGGAAATGGCCCTGTACCGTAAGAGACATAGGTTTGCAGTGCCAATTCAGATCTTGAACTGAGAGGTTGTAAGCAGTGGGAACTCTTTCCAGAAACTGGAATCCCCGCAGCATGGCGTCTGTTATCAGACCACTTTTTCTTTTTGAGCTGTACATGTCCCTCAGGTAATCTCTTTAGGGGTTAAGCAATATACAGAATCTGACTTTTTAAAAAAGAAACAAAAACAATGCCTTTAGTTTGAGGACTTGTAATTTGAAGGGAATGACTCACTTTTTCACAATGAAGTAACTGATCTAATTACTTTTTGTTGCTTTGATAATGACTTTGTGTGAGAGTTTTAAGGCCTTTATCCCTTATAGTTCAGGGATAGATCTAATTTCCAGTGTGATGTAAGTCTCAGAAAGGATGCTTGGAGTGGCTTCTCCTCTCTCCTTGCTCGGGTTGGGTTCTGGCATCTTTTATCTGATACCTGGTGCCTTCACCCAAGAGGGTTCCTCACTGTTTCAGAGATACAAGGGTTGGCCATAAACAGGATTCTCTTCCACTCTAAGACCATAATTTTCAATATAGTTATGTTATTTCTTAAAATTACTTGTGTACACATCTCGTGATGATGAATACTGGTAAACTACAAGCTTTCAATAGAGCCCTCACATGCTACTCTTTTATGCATAAACACTATGAAAGTAGTGTATTAAGTATAGTGAGTTAGTCAGGCCTGAGACAGGAGTTGCTTATAAATAGCAGTGAACCCTTTGCCAGCTGGCACCAGTCACACTTACAATACTTTAAATTACTAGACATTGGAAAAACTTGAAGTTGCTTGAAAATATACTAATTTCACATTTGATATCTTATCTGACTGAAATGTGAATAAGATGATTTCAGTGTAAATCACCGATAGGTTTTTAATCTGGAGAACACAACTTTAAGAAGTAACAAAGTTCTTTGTCTCCAACAGGTTTTCCTCTAATTGCTGCTAATGGTATAGTTTGCATCTGAAAAAATGGGAGGAGGACAGAAAGGCATGTCAGAGTTGCAACAAGATTTCAAGCTTTCAGAATGGCTTAGCTTCATTTGGCACATCTTGCGGATGTATGATGATAACACAGGTTGCACAGGGAGCGGAGGTGTAGTGTGTCACAAGTCTGAAAGGGGTGGGTGAAACCTATGGGGAAGGGAGACTGAAAATTCTGATATCAGGGTGTATAGGGTGCATGCTGGTTTCACACCAGGAGTGAGCATGGGGGTATGAGGTATTTGCATAATAAGATGGGTATCTGAAACCCTTGGTATCAGTGGAGCATGTGACACCAATATGTCCTCAATCTGAGTTGCTTATAGAACTCAAAACTCCCACTGACTTCTGTGGGGAATTCTGGATGTCCATAGAATGCAGGGCCAAGCCCAGTAGGTAAGACGGAGAAAAGGTTTCATGAGCGTATTCAGTCTTATTTAGAACACACACACATTTTAGTAATCTATTTAATACATGTAATTATGTCTGCAGAGAGAACAGCTTTAGAAATAAAATGCAGAATATAAGAGCAACAAAGAAGGCAAACTCTCCTCAGCAAGAGCTCCTGTAATAAGGCTCCTCCTGGCTGACATCATTTGGCTGATCTTCCCCTTGTTTGTTGTTGGCAACTACAATGTTACAGACCAAACTACTTGAAAATGAAATTTATCAGCTGTCTACAAAGCCTATCAATAGAGCTAGATCTAAACACTTTTTCAGGCACAAACTGAATTCAGTTTTAACTCCAATTCTTAACAGGGTGTAGAAGATGGGACACTTCCCGCCGCCCCAGTTGAATTGCTAAGTGGCTTTTCCATTTAGCAGCCACAATTGTTGATCACTGTCTCTGTTGCTAGTATATCTTTTTTCTAGGTTTTACAAGGATTTTGCAAGGGATTTTTGTGTGTAGGGGTATATTTCTTTTGTGCAAGATATTATTTAGTAAAAGAAACATAAATGTGGCTTCACTACCTTTTTTAATGTTGCATATTAAAATATAATCACTATCTTAAATCTATTGTTGATTGCTACATTCTTTAAAAGCTGGGACCAGGGAACTGGGCCAGACAAAGGCCTGTAATATCTGGAATAATTTAGTTTCCATAGTATCCCCTAAACATATAACCTATCTTGTGCCTGGAATTAATATCACTGGCAGGCTAAAGTGGGGACTGAGGCATGAGCTAAAGTTTAATTCTGGGACCCTTATATAATGTAGGCATTACTTAAAACTTCATCTTTCTTGAAGGAAGATCTTGAAGTTCTAGATGTTTGAGCTTTTATGAATTGGAGGTGTGCTCGTGATGATTGACTGGTACCCTGTCCTAGTTACCAGGTTCCCTGAGACTACTATTCTGAGCTAGGAGGTAAGCTACAGCTACTGAATCACCAATACTGCAGAGAAAAGCGTTAGTATGAGTGTATTTAATTTTCTTCCCTGAAGTCTGCAGAGCTAGTTCAATTCTAGGGTCAGCTTATTAAAAAAGATCTTTTGAACAGCTGTTTGACTGAGATCTTTTCCTAGATTATTAAGATTAAAGCTGCACTCTATTGTGAATGCTGGCCAATAAATTCTTTGTTGCAAGATCATGTCCAAGTGACTGGTAAGCTTCTTCTGTGTTAGAAACTTAAATATTAGGTTATCAGTGTGGGGAGAGAGTAGTCTAAAAATATTAAATAGCTGCCTGTGATTTCATTGAACAGATTTTTCCAAATTGTCAGTGCTGGCTCTCTGAGCCTTTACACTTGTCTATATGTTTGGATTCAGCAGCATTCCTAAGTACTGTATCTTTTTCACAGAGTGCCAAACCGCTTCTCACAGGAGTCTAAGTTCTGTTATACTTCCTAGCAGTAAAAAAAACCAAACAATCCTATAATATGTGCTGGTGAGGAAGAAGCTATAAAGTGAAAGCAACAAGATTTAGCCAGAAGAAGCTGATACACATGCAGAGTATTCCTTACTCCTCCTGATAGAAGTAGTACTTATAGGGAAAACGAGAAGAGTCCTCTACATGAAGGATAAGACCCATTAGAGGACTATTTTGGACTATCTTGAAACTTGGGTGGCTGAAGCTAGGCAGGAAAAGGGATTTATGTGCCTAACTTCAGGCACACCAACTTATGGGTTGGCCCTTTGTGAGCAACAAGATGAATAGAAAACAGGTAAAGCAATATACCTGAGCCTACTTCAGACTCAGAAGGAACATTATCTTCTAGCCCATTCTCATCCTTCTTGGCTGCTTCTAGATTGTATTTACTATCTTGAGCTATGAACACAAAACAAACCTTCTATCCAGTCTGTTAATGCAAATTTCACTTATGTGATCATTGAGTCTACCTACTTGCAATTTAATATGGCAAAGTTCAAAGAGTCTGCTTGAGTGATTGAATATAATCAGTCAACCCAGGATAAAAAATGGGAAATAAAGGGCATTATTGTTGCTGTTAGGGGCAAGTGGATCTCATTGGTAATTATTTCAGAGATCAGATGTTTATGCCCATAAACAGTTTCACTCTCAGGTGAATTGCTACTAATGGTTGTGCCTATTTTTACATGAAGTGTACCAGACATGAAGGGATGAGGCTCAATTATACTCCATAGGAAGCTGTTGGAGAGTGGAAAAAATATTCATATTAAGTATTTCATTTCATTTAGAGCTATCCTTGGGCTACATGGGCTTGAGTTTGGTAACCTTGATAACCAGCAAGGTGCGTTTATTTTGTTTAAATAAGGTTAGATTTACAAAAAGCAGGTGGCCATGCATTGTCTATTGATTCTGTCATAATACAGCACAAAGCAGTTATTCATTGTACAGTACATATGTGTCATCCAATTCAAAGTGAGTCATCAGCTATATTTACCAGGCCATATGGTGACCTTCCTGATTAATTATTTCTCACCCTTAGCCCATGATAACCTGAGATTGGCAATAGCAGTAGTTTTTAATGTTACCTGTTACATGTAACATAATGCCTTCTGGGACAATTAATTAACAAGTGAAAAGTGTGTAAAGTGAGCAGAATCAGAGGCCTTCTAAGATTGCAGAACACTTTCCATTATGAGCCTCTGTTCACCAAAATATAATATAATTGATCAAGCTGAAACTTCCATGCTGTGTGTGTGTTTCAGCAAAAAATTGTGTGGCTATTTCTGAGAACAAGATTACAGGAAAAATTCAGGAGTTTTGTCAATATGTTAAACTTTTTTCAACCAATTCTGAAGAGCTCTAGTACCTCCATGTTTAGAGAATGGAATAGTGCTGAAGTCAGGAATAATGGCTTTTTGTGTTCGCATAAAAAATCCACCCAGATCTGGCTGAGTTATAAGCCTCTGAAAATCGCTACTAGCAAATGGTCAGAGCTTGTTACTTTAAGTTTAAAAATTTCTGAACCTGTTCCCAGTCCCACAGAACTTCCTAACATCCTGGCTGCAGTGAGCATCCTCCTGGACACAGAAATGGAGCTCCAGACAGAGAGATGATTCAACAGTTGTACTGCATAAGGGGAAGACAGCCTGTCAATAAACTAGGGACTTTCACTCCCTGTGCTGCCAAGGCTAGAAATGTTATCAGCCTGTTAAATAAAGGGAAGGGGGGAAAAAAACACATTCCTTTTCACTGCACGGTGAGAGTGCAAAGTATTCAGACTCTGGAGAGGGGGAACAGAAGTATGCCTCCTAAACACTGTTACCTCTGGACCAAAAAAAATCTAGCCAGAACTTTACTCCTTAATCATCGCCCAAAACATTTTAAAATTATTGTAGTGGGGGTAGGGGAAAGCCACATCAGATTTGTTTTTTGTCTTGATCAATAGAAATGAATCTGAATTAGATAGCTTTGCCGGTATGAAATAGATTCTGTATGCTAAGCTCAAAAGGAGTCCAGAGAATGCATATAACCTAGGGAGGAGACATGCCTGCTAATAAAAGCTCAGGTGGAGGGAGTGAGCAAATAAACAAAGGGATTTGTATAAGTATAGAACATACTTTTATTGTAGTACAACAATATAAAAAGTGGAAGTAGAATATAACTTAATTAAGTAATAAAAATAACTTAATAACTGTAATGGATTTAAAACTGAGCTGATTATTCAACTCTGGAGTTAAATGTAATACCAGAATTCAGCTATTAAACTGAATCTAATGTATGGTGCATTTTTCACATGGAAAAACGTGACTATTATGTCACTAAATGGAAAAAGTTTGTCATAAATTTTACTGAAAAAATGATCAGTAATTGGAGAAGAGAGCTTATTCTGACAGGTGGACTTTAAGGAACTTAAAAGCATTCATAGATGTAAAATTGCTTTGCAAAAAGTCCATTTTTTTCATTGATGCTGTTAAATAATTGGGTCTTGATCACATTAGCATGAATTCCTACCTCTTAATACTGTTTAGCAGTTGACTGAATGGGAAAGGGAAGTCAATTTTTCTTACTAAGCTAGATATTTAAAAAAACAAAACATAATCTTTTTAAATTGGACTGAATAAGAGGGGAAAAAGATGATTTTTTCCGTAATTGTATTATACATCTGTATATTTTCTACAGAACTCATGCACTAGTGTGTTCAGTTTTAAAAAGCACAACAACAGCTCTGAGTTTAGTCCCGTGGAAGATGGTCAGAATTCCCAGAGACAGATATAGCAAGGGCAGCCAGAATGGAAACTTCCAAATATGGTCTCCCCAGTGCACCATGACCTTTTCCTAGACAACTATCTCTAGAAGTTATATGGTGATTCAGTCACTATATGAAATCTCATGACGTGGACACTTAGACAGGGAACTAGGACTAAGACCAGACAATCGGCTCATCTCACACAGTTCATATGGCAACAGCTCTTGGTTTTTCACTCCCTCGAAAGTCATATTGGAACTGTGAAAGATTCCGATCATGTTATGAATGCCCAGATCTCATTATCTAACAATTATTTATCTTAAATCTTTTTAGCATAAAGAGATAGGGTGGTAGGCTAGTTCTTAAGATTCCTCTTGACATTCAGTAAGACTTAGGAAAACTAATGAGTGGGGAGCTGAATTTAAGAAATTGTATTATATGCCCTTTCCCTGTGTATTCTGTCCTATATACATTACATCACAGTGAACAACAATTTGTAGGGTTAGGATTTTTGTTTCACTTTTCTGGGGCTTGGGGCCCTTCTTTCATAAACTGTCCACAATGACTGTCTCAAATGTATTCATTGTTCAGAATTATTCAACAAGGCCTAGATTTTTAGAGATATTTAGGTGTTGCTCTGCACAGCTCCTCTAAAAATTTGGGCCCAATTACTTCATGAAAACATAGTTCAAAATATGGTTCATAAATTGCTTGCCAGAGCATTCCTTCATGTATCCGAGGCACACAATTCGAACTATTTATTATCAGAAGCAAGGGTAACCTATATCCAGCATCATATCTTTCCATTCCTTGACTAGTTGAGCACCACCTTAGTCCACAGTTGAGGAAAGAAAAGGGGCCTGATTCTCCATATGTCACAATCCTGTAATTATGTTAAGTGTAATGGGGGCAAAAAATACAGAGCCTGAAAAACAGGTAGAAGAAATTTACTCCTTTTGTGAATCAGTAAAACTGAGCGAGTATCACTTAGCTACTGGCATGAAGCTTAAATCCTGTATGTTTTCAGATGTTAGTCACCCTGGATTTGAGAGGTATGTTTACCCCAGAATATGAGTAAGCCAATTGCAATCATATTATGTGCATTCAGCTGCCATGAATTAATTAAATAGAACATCACATAGTTAAGGGTTAACTTGAATAAAATAGGATTGTGAAGGCAAGGCCAAAACTAGCTGCAAGTTTGCAGACTCTGCTAATCAGAATGGAAGGAGGGAAGAGAGAGTCAACACACTGAGACTGAAAGAAAATAAATGGGTGAGAACCTATGAATTTGGGTTCCTTTTGATATGGAA
The DNA here is from genome assembly GCF_007399415.2 of Gopherus evgoodei. Lineage (NCBI taxonomy): Eukaryota > Metazoa > Chordata > Testudines > Testudinidae > Gopherus > Gopherus evgoodei. The sequence continues at coordinate 28,082,688 of NC_044327.1, forward strand.
GCTTATTATGACTAAGATTTTTAGGAGGTGTGATGGCATAATAGGGGTCACTAATTTATGTAATTTGTAAAAGTTAGCTCTAAAAGGATTGGATAACAGAGTGGAGCAGTCATCTGCAGCTACACTAAGAGAGACCTTTTTCTGACACTTTTTCTCCCTGGCGGGTAAGCAACTAGTCATTGTGGACCTGCTGTCAATTACACAATACTGTGCCAGAACTTGCGTTTTTGGGATGTCCTAACCTATTGCTTGTGTCTGTGCTTGAATCTAATAAATTGTAGTTTTAGATAAGAGCATGCTTACTTGCATTAATCTTTCATGAGCTGGAGCATTGTGTTCCCATTGATTTATTCTTGAAACAGTAAAGTTACTACTTCTGTGGGCTCTGAAAACCCTGGGTAACAGTTACCTGTAGAAAAGACTTATGCTTTTTCTACAGAAAACCTCAGTTTCTCTAAGTGACTTGTTTTAAAGAGTACAGCAGTCTAGTGGATTAGGACTGGAATGGGAGTTGGAGGCATCTTGTTCTGAGACTGATATCCTGTCTAAGCCTCTGGTTCCCCATTTGTAAGATGGAAATAATACATACCAACAGTGTTAGGAGGCCTAACTAATGTTTGTAACTGCAAAGTAAATGATGGGTGGGAACTCAACTCAAACTTTTTGTCCCAGTCCTGTGCTAATTCTTGTCTGCAGAGGTGACTTCGCAACAAACTCTACACTTGTGAAAGGGTCACTTTGACATTTTGGTTTGTGCTTTGTTTGCAGTCTCTTTGCTACAACAAAATTACTCTTGAAACTTCACAGAAATAGAAATAGTTTAATTATGGGCACTACTATATTAGCAACAAATTTACAGCAATTGTATTGCCTTTGGTCAGCAGCACATAATCTTAACTGTGGCTAGCATAGGACAAAAGAATCAGTACCCAGAGCAAACCAATCTCATCCACTTCAAGGTAAATTATGGAGTTCCTAGCTATACAGTGTAAATCTGGAGTAACATCACTGGAATTACTACAGATTTACAGCAGTGTAACAAGGCAGAATATGGTCTACCCCAACCATGTTTGTTTGGAGGGGATGGGGCAATCACATTTCCAGACCTTGAACTCACAAAATGTTTGTGGGTTGTCTTTTTTTTTTTTTTTTTTTTTTTCTGTTCCCTTCGCACACATCCCAGATGCACTCCGTAACTGGCAGAATTCCAAGTAATGTCTGCTGAGAATACAAATAAAGCATGTGGAAGAACTGACTTCTTACTTGGCTATATCTGCCAACACGTTGGGTTTGCATCCAATTTGGAATAAAGCCTGATGCCTTAAAGTTTGGCTTCCAATGAGAGAATGTGTGGTTTTTCTTTTCCCCCTATAAACACTCCGATTCATCATGGTAACTTCCATGTCAAGGCATGCATCTTTACTATTTTTTTTTATGCTGTTATAAAATTTCCACACCTGGGCTACTTTCTGCAGTAAGAACCTGCTAAATCTAGAAAATTGATTTAGACTTGTCAGAAAGGTCTAGTGGGATGTTGTGGTGCACAGAAAAGAGTGTGGCTGTGGAATAGTTGAAGTATGTAGTAAGTTTAGGGCTTTCGTCCCTTCTGTTGTTCCCCTTACTTTGTAAGTAGTCAGCACATTTGGGTTCAGTTTGTAACATACCATTTTACAACCTCTCTAGAGCCCTCAGGTAGCTCAGCTTGCATCTTCCTTTGTAATTGGGTCTCTAGAAGGACAGCCTCTTTCCATTTCCAGTTGCACCCTGTGAAGCCATATTTTCCTTTTAAGATTATATACTGTGGTTCCAATGCATGCCCAAGCTCTTACTGACATCAGAATAGTTACATGCAGACTGAATAAAGAATTGTCCCATGTGAGCTGCCACTTGACAGATCTCTGATTCATGCTCCCTCATACTAATTCCCTCTTCTCTTTCAGGATGCTGGGCACTCCAATGCCTCCCATTAAAATGTGGTGGGTCCAGTTTACAAGGTACATTCATTACAATCACCTTCATATGAGTGGTGTACCTTTCTGAAGACTTACCCATTTCTATCTTTAGATAAGAAATAGAATGCTGTAAGGGAGTCCCTTAACCATTATTCCTTCTCAGATATATGTAGATATTGTGTAGCTGTATTTATGCAGTTCTCCAGTAAGTACAGCACTGATGTACCAAGCACATAACTGATAGTCTGATCAGGTTTAACTGAAAGTATTCTAGGAATATACAATATTCCCAGCCCAAACACTGAAAAATCATGAGTTGGGACCCCAAAATCATGAGTTGCTTAAAAATAGGGCTTTTTTTAATGATAAAATGTGGGTTGGTTTTTATTATCATTTAGTTTCTGAGCTTTTAGAGTGAACTTTCTTCATACTGCCAAGCTTTTCATCACACCCATGAAGTCTAGGAACTTCCTTTTTATTTTAATGAAAGATAAGATTCTCATTCCACTTCTTTTTTTAAGCAGTTAAGACTTTAAGAGCACCAAATATCATGAGAGTTGGCAATCCTGAGAATAGCATGCGCTTGAAGTAGGTGCAAGAATTTTATATAAAAAAGTGGAATGAGAGTCTATATATATATATATATAACAAAAGGGTTGCATTTATATTTTGAAATTACTGGTGAGAACAATATTCATTTTGTGGTCAGAGTTAAAGGTGTTGACAAATATGCAGTACTTATTGCTTTACATGTGGTATAAGACTTGTGTACTTAACTACTTGTTTCCTGCTTAAGATCTTGGGTTTTGTAAATAATGGGATGGGTATGCAGATGATTGTTCACTTCCCTAGGTATTCTTCCCCCTCCCCCTGCCCCGGGCAGAAACTTGGAGGAGGGTTGTTCTGGAACTAAATGAAGATACACTGAATTTAAATGAAAAGTAGTTTTGACTAGTTTGGAGGTGGATGATTAACTTATTCTTTGTATCCCTATTTTTTTCACATCAAGTTTTCAAATAGTGATAATTCCATAAATACTTGACTATTCCTGCCTGTCTTAAACTGCGTCTTGCATAAGCCAGTGTTAAAACCAATCTGTTTCCAACTTTTTGGGGGAAAGTGATTTAGTTGGTAGGAAGGATACTAAAAATCATTAGGCACTAACTACCAAAAAGAACCCATAAAGGAACCATTTAATATTTTTAACCTCAAAAAGTAGGTAGTCATTTTTTTCAAATTGTCAATGAAACTTACCCTTTGAATGTAAAAGCATAATGTGTGAGAGTTTTTAGTTAGTTCCACTGTCATGAACTTCATGAAGTATGCAGAAAGGAGGCCACTCCTGCAGTCTGTAGGAGGTCACAGGCTTGAGCAACTGATCCTTCTTGCAAGGCCCAGAACCCAATTTTACTGTGCCTGCAATTTTGACTTTCATGCACCTAGCCACTTATACCCATCTATTGCTGATCTCCTAAGAATCAGTGGAGATATTATGAAGACTTATAAGTTCATGGGGCTTACACACAGTACCTTGCTCCTTTAGAATGCACTTGGTATGCCCTGAAGGCTTGGGGAATCCTCACATTGATTTCAGTGGAAATATCATTAGGCATCTGACTTGTGTCCACTGCAGTCAGTGGCAAAGCTACCATTTCTCTGAAACTTTTTGAAGTAAGAATTAGCTTCAAAGTTTTCCTAGTCTTAGGGAAGTATAAGAAAATGATGTCCTAGTTCAAAAGAATAACAGTAATAAAACAGAGTTAAACACTCAATCCCATAGGTAAAGTCTTCTAGTTTTAAAAGCTTATTGCTTGTCAACAAACATGATCTGTCTTAAAGACGAAGGAACTTTTGCATTCAACTGAAAACTATAGGTTATGCTAATGTAATTTCTTTTTCTCCGTTGCTCTTTCCTTACTGGGGAATGATATCTGCTTTCAGTCACTAAATAATAAAAGGCAGTGACTTCTGGTAACACATCCTTTTCCCTATTTTCCACTTGGTTTGTCATACCAGGGAAGTTTTTGGGTTCCCCCCCACACACACCCACAACTGCTCTTTTGACTACATTAAAAATAAAATTCTTCAACAACAAATTCTTGGCTTCCTTCAAGAAAGATTGTATTGATTTGGTATTTTACTCAGCCACTGAATTTAAAAAAACAACTCCTTCCATCACACGTAGTATGATGAATGGATTTGGAGGAGAGCAGAACTCATTGTACTCTCCACCTGTTGTTCCAGTTAACGCTTGTGGCTGGATGAGGGAAGTATCCATTTCATCATAAGAGCAAATGAGTCATGCAGATGCTATTGAGTTTTGGAGCACTGTGAGAGGACATGCATCTTTTCTGAGAGCTGCCATATGCTCTTCTGTCTTATGTGGATGAGAAACAAATAGCCATGGTCATGCCCTTCCAACAATACCTTGAGAGAGCACTTGTATTTAAAGTTACAATGCTCTATTCCCCATAAACAGACGTAGATTTTCATTGAAATAGGGCTAATGTGAAAATGCACTTTCTCTATCTGCATTTCATCATCACTTTAGTATCCATTCTGTGTGTCGCAGTGGCCTTATTTCAGCATGTAGCTATGTTTAAAGCACAAGTCCTGTTTAAATCAATGGGACTACTTGCATGCCTAGGAACTTTGAATCAGGGCCAGTAAGTGTGTGTCATGTTTCAGCATGTGGTAACTATGAAAATGTGTTGAAAACCCCTACTAAGAACCTAAACTCTCTGGATTATATACAAAATTAAAGAATTGATTAACCTAAATAGGAATTAATTTTTCTTCTATAGATTTTGAATGGCTTTTAAAATTAAAAAGTCAGCATCTGCATTACTGACCCTCTGCAATATGACAGAAGAGCAAGATGAAATATGTACATTTTAAAAATCTTTTAAATCCACAAGTCTACTTATCTCTGCACAAATCCTGCTGAAATATCTGTCTCCTACTTCAATAAATCTTCGAACACCTTAACAATCTCAACTTTGGAAAAGTGCATATAAAAATGTGTACAGATTATTTGAAATCAGTTCAAACTAAATACCGACAATCCAATGAGTTGGATGTATGTCATCTTAGAAATATTCAGGTATTAAAATATGCACGACCCTAAGGACACATACACAGTCCTTGTCCTTATGCCAGATATTTGACTCTCCCACTGAGCTGATATCATTGTCTATTATTCAGACAAATATTGTTTCCTTGTATTCTCCCATCTTTCTGTTGTCTCTTGTTTTATACTTTAAAAATATCCCTGCCAGAAAGAGTTAAATTGTATTCTGTGGTACATGACTGGGACTCCTATGTGCTACAGTAATAAAAATAATAAAGAATTTATCCCTGAACCACAAAACATCCAGCATAATTTGTAATCAACTTGCAAAGCAGACATGAGTTCTGGGACATCTCAAAAAAAACAAACAAACCATTTTATCCAGAGAATCTTTTCTCATTTTCCACCACCTCCAAATCTGTCTGCTTAGAGTCAGTGGTATGGTTTTTGTGTGTGTGTGTGTTTTTGTTGCGCTATCTGATGTATGCATTCTCATACTAGTGTTCATTAAGCTAGCTTGCTTAAAAACAGTGCAGCGGTGGCATGGCTAACCACCCTGTGGAACTCCACCTGCACCCCAAGGGTGCATATTTTGGGCAGCTAACCTGTGCTTCCATTTGCTGCTGCCCATGCTACCATGGCTACATCTACTAATTCTAGACCACTAATTCTTATCGAGCTAGCATGAGAATATCTACATGAGCTGGGATCATGCCCCTAGCTCTTAGTGAAGGCATAGCCTATGTGTCGTGGCAACTTTCCTTCAGCTAGGGAGTTCTCTGGTATGATGATTAAATCAAACAGAAGGGACTCTCAAAATTATGTCGCGTGGGTTCCCAGGCTCCTCTGCTTGGGGAGTGAGGTGGGGTGTTTTGTTTTTTGACCTTTTGTTTTTCTAACTCCTATTCCCAGCCACTTTGTGGTAGAGAGTACTGACAATAGAGTTAATAAAGGGGTATAATAAATACTTATAAAATATGCACAAAAATCTGTCTCTTAGGTTTTTCTGTCGTGCCCATCACTGCAGCATCTAGTACATGACTTAATGTAAAGCAGTGGTTCTCAAACTGGGGGTTGGTACCCCTCAGAGGGTCATAAAGTTATTATGAGGGGGTGGGGGTTGCGAGCTGTCAGACTCCACCCCCAAACTCCGCTTTGCCTCCAGTATTTATAATGGTGTTTAAAAACACTTTTTTATATATTTATTTTTAAGGAGAGGTCGCACTCAGAGGCTTGCTGTGTGAAAGGGGTCACCAGTATAAAAGTTTGAGAACATTTGTATAACACTTTGTGTTCCTGCGCGCACACTTTTTAGAGAGGCTGCAAATGGTTAGAATGGACTGCCTTTCAGTATGTTTAATAAATAGGTATAGCTTAACTGTTACCATCTGAACCAATTTAGAACTGGCTAGAAAAGGGAAATCCAAAACCAAAATGCATTTGGCTCCCCCACCCCCAACCCGTGCAGTAAGGGATTCCCCAAAACAATCAGTTTGGGGACAGCCAATATAGAATCTTTCCTCCCAGAAGGCTCTTGTCAATTTAACTTTCAGCCTGCAAGGAGAACACAAAGCTGACAAGACCCTTCCAGGCAAATAGCCAATCAGCCATGTCATTTTGATTTTTCTGCAAATTTGATTTTTTTTCTGTGTGGAAAAAGGGCATTTTCCATCAGCAGATAGAAAATTCCCAACCACCTGTATTGCAGACACAAAATAACTAACTGAAACAATTCCATTTGTTGTTCCATAGTGCACTGGTGGCCTGAAATCTTCCATAGTGCAATGCTTCAGAGAGCTGAGTGAGGAATGAAGGAGTAGATACCCAAAAGACATTACAAATGAAATAGTTTAAGGCAGTACTGGTGTAAACAAAGGGCAGAATTTAAATTTTTCTGCATGACTAGTGTGTGTGGGTTAGGGGTGTGTGTGTGTGTGTGTGTGTGTGTGTGTTCCCTCTGTGTGCTGCCTCAGCCCTGCACAGACAGGTGGCCTGGCAGACCTCAAGCGAACTGGCCAATGACCACAAGATCCGTTAAGGGATGAAAGCACCCAGCCAGTTTTATTGCTGACAAAGCACACTACAAGTATCCCACAGACTCTACCAGACCACTAATACTTGTATACCTGTAACAATGGAACATCTCAGTGAATGGTGGGACTTTCTGTTCCTCACTAGGCTAGACAAAGATACTTCCTCTGAGATAAATCTTTATATCTGGATACAAACAATTAGTACTACTCTTCTGATATAGTTAGCTGCTGTCCCCTGAGGTCACTAGTTATCACCCATCATCTTGTACCTGTTGGTTCAATCAAAACATCTCTATTATATACTGTTGTTATGACCTTATCTTTTAAGAGGAATCACTGTGTTCCTGTTATCCCTGAAAAATGTTTTTGTACCATCCTTGATATTGGGATGTTCTGGTACCACTTGATATCTGGATGTGTTTGCATGAGCATTCTGTGACTAGCACTTCTTAGGAATGTGTATTTGTGCAATATCAGCTCTGTTCTTGCCAAATTCTGTGAGCTGGTCCTGCCTCATACCAGACCTCTGATACAAGGGTTTGTCTCAGGCTCTCTTTCTACCACATTGTGCATCAATTGAAATGTTAGTAATTGAGCCAGTTCATGCACAGACTGTTCAGGTCTGTAATATAGCTGAGCATGCATGTTTAAGGCTCAGTGCCTAGGAGCCGTGCACACCTGTGATGCTGTAGTAGTAATACAATGATATATTTAATCTTCCTTGAGTGAGACATACGGAGAAATAGGTTCATTTCAGGCCATCTCAAAGTTTTCCATGCACTGTTTAAAAATCTGACCTCAATTCTCCTGGACTCCTTGAAGGTTTTCCCCATCACTGGTAATTGGTAGAATTTTTCCAACTTGCTGCTTTTTATGCAGCTTATCAGAAGAAAGACAGCAGCTAGCCAACAGGTTTCAAATCCTGAGATCATGCAACTTGTTGCTCAGAGGACAGAATTTTTTTAATTTGTCCTTATCCTTTGACTTGACAAGGGGACAGCATTCCAAATGTCTCTAAGCTAAAGAGAGCCTCCATAATGAGGAATGGAAAGTAATAAACTCTTTTCTCTGTTACAAATCACTAAGCAATTAATATCTTTCAAATTTAGGCTTCATAAGAAAGGAGGGCGATCAGGAGACTAATTTATAATCCAGATGTTGGCATAATTTTAATACAAAAATGTAGTTTGCTTGTTGGAAAGAGGCCTGGCTTCAGTTTCTAATCTTTTTATACTTTTTTTAAAAACGTATTTTCCCTCTGCAGCAGGACTTATCTGGTAAAACATTTGAAAGGTTTCTGTTTCCAAAATATGATTGTCAGTTTTCTATATGAGATTTGCTGTGCAACTTTAAGGAAAATTTGACACACTTTCTTGGAGCAGGAATGAAAGCTGAGCTTTCCTTATGTGTCTACATTTTTTGGAAATATGACATAAGTGAAATATAACAAACGTTATTCCCAGTGCTAACTGGACTGATTATTATGGCTTCTGTCTGGTCCTACATAAATCTATTTTTTTTAAGTTACTAAAATTAGAAATATGTTTTCCAAGGCCCAGACTTTTAAAGAATTCATCTTGCTGCACTGAGAGCAGCTATGCCTAACTGATATAGGAGCCTAAATCTCAAGTGCTTAAATCCATTGTGAAAATGAGGCTTAGGCTCCTAAATTAGGCATTGCTGATCTCAGTACATCAACACTGAGGACCAGATTTTTTTAAAAAGGTATTTAGGTGCCCTAGTAGACATAATCCTGTGATGGGAATAAGAAATCTACTCCAAGGTGCCAGTTTCAGGATGATGAATTATTTTTTAAAATGTGTGTATATATCAGAAATGGATTTGGCCCTAAAGCCTGTTCTCTACTGGGGTAAATTGGTATAGTGCCATAGATTTTTATGAAGGTATGCTAATTTACCTCAGCTGAGGATCTAGCCCTTAGACAATACTGTCACCCTTATTATATATGTTGTCCTCATTTAATTTTCCATATGCCAAGTGCACAGAGAGTATAAAGTGGTGCACTGTTTTTAGGTATTAGACAGCATTCAGAACTCTCATTCCAGGCTATGAACTGACCTGCTTACTTCTCTCTAGACATAGAGGTGTCTGGAAAATTCACTGCAGCTTTATTAAATATCAGGCTTTTATAGGGTGACCAGATAGCAAGTGTGAAGAATCGGGACAGGCGGTGGAGGGGGGGGGTAATATATGCCTATGTAAGAAAAAGCTCCAAAAATCGGGACTGTCCCTATACAATCAGGACATCTGGTCACCCTAGCCTTTTAGAACTTAGTGTTGCTGGGAAAGGGGGTGAGAGATGCTCTTGTATTGGGCTTCAACTGCTGATGCAGATAGTACTATACCAGTAAAAATTAATACAATTGTTTGCAATAAGCATAGGAATTATGGGCCAAATGCTGAAATACTTAGCTTTCACTTAGTTTTAGGGGTAATTTTCACCCTCTTTTTGTGCACCTCAGTGGTGTGTGGGCCTTGCATTGGTCCACTGCACTGAGGAGGGTGGGGATTTCACCCTTATTCACACAATGTCCATTGTCACAAATAGGAATAAAAGCACTGAAAAATGTAAATTTTGGCTGTATGGAAATGTATCTTTTTAATCTAAAAGTTGGATATGATTGTGAGCACCCTTTCTCTCTCTTGTTTAGGTACATTTGCACTCCTTTTGGCCATCCTGAGCGCCTACTGTATGTGTGATACAAATCTGAAGACGTTTGCCAAATCTCCCAGTCTCAAGCAATAGTGAATACCTGAGAGGCAAAGATGGAAAAAAATATTTGGATGAGGGTTATCTGATATGTTCTAGTAATATTTTTATGTGCTGAACTCAGGGGTGAGTTCACTCCCAAAGCAGGGCATGTTATAGTTTCACATCACATGAGTTCTGGAGGAGGGCAGCTTTAATCTCTGCCAGACGTTCAGTAGGACCCCATCTGACACAAGCTGCCATGGCCAATGTGCTGAATTGCCACATCCTTCCCCTAGACACCCCCTCATTAAGAACACATAACCTCTTTTTTGTCCTAACCCCCCAAGCTCTACACCATCACAATCCCCTCCAGGCAGACTTTCTTCTGCTGAGATGTACCTTATGTGAAGTTGGTTCATAAACTTGACACTGCTGCAATTCTGAGCTTCCTAATGTTTTAACACCCACATTTCCAGCATAGGTTCCTCACCATATATAATGTCTTTGTTTTACAAAATGGAAAATTATCTGCATAATAAACCAGCAAGAAACCTCCTTGCAAATTCTGGAGTGTTATCTCCAGTAGGGATGGTATGATTTCCCCTTAGTGCTTCGCTTTCCCTGCAATGAGCTTCATACTTTGCCATTGTGTAAAGCAATGTTTCTATGTGTGAGACAGATACCTGGGACTTGTATTAACCCGGTTTATGCCTGAGAATGCTTGTCATTCATTCAACCTGCTAAAAGCTTTGAAGTTAACTTTTTGTTTTAATTTACAATATATCTTTGTTTTCAATTCAACAGTGCCAGCTAAATAAACATGGACTGAAAAGTGCCATTCTACTTTGAAATAGGGCTCTCTAAAAGTGGCATTATCAACAGACATTCCTGAAACAACGTTGGACCAACTGTGCTGCATTTATGCATGAAAAGACTTTTGTTTTTTTTCCTAACATCAAGCCCTGTAAACTCCACCTGGACTCTGAAAGTTAAGCTGGGTTCTCATTCTTGCGGATCATTGCTAGTAATGAAGGTTTTGCTAACCAAATTAGTCCCTGTGTAATACCAGTGCAATCCCTTTTACCCTCATTGGTCATAAGGAATTATGTTAATGCATAAGGTGGAGTAGAATCCATCTGCCCTCTCACTCCCCCTTCCCCCACCCCTTGCCCCCTATGAATTCTGCTGGGCTTTCAGAAATGCCATTAAAAACTTGTACAAAGTGAGTAGATTTGAGGAACGTCGTGTCATTTTTAGACAGCCATTTTGCAAAAAAAGAATTGTTTAATTTTAAATATTTAAGCCATTTCTTAGGTTGAAGACCTTTCAGTCTAAAGTGCTCTTTGAAAAGGTCAGATCTAAACACAGTTCAGGTGCAGATCAGAACTCTGCCAATGGAATCCATCCCTAGAAACAAGTCTTTTTAGAATAATAATTTTGTTCAACTCCCCGATAGAGGCAGCTTATCTAAAATGGGGATTTGTGGCTCTCAATATGCTGTTTTTCCAGCCAAAATCTGCCAAGCACAAGGACAGTGGTGGGAGGAAAGGGCCTGGTATGTTATGCTAAAGAGTAAAACTGTAAATATGTAATACTCAATGCAAACAGCTGTTGCCTTGGTGACAAGACAAACTCAAACTGACACCATGAGACATTATTAGATTTCTTTCCAAAGTACATGTGAGCTTGCTTGGCAATTATCCTATGGGGGGGGCACCACATGGAGTAAGATGGGAACCTGCACAGCCCTTGCTTGCAAAAGTGGCTGCCCAGCAAACAAACTACTGCAAACCAGTATGCCTACTGCCTTGCAAACTCAGGAAACAATCCCAAGGTGGCCGAAGTTGTAGGGTTTTGTGTGAAATTAAGATTTCATTGTAATATCAACTCAAAACCAGGATCCCGGGGGGGTACTCCCACAGCAGTTTATCTTCCAGTCAGAGTAAATCTATCCTGCATAAATGTTCAGGATGTCAGTGTCAAATACTGTGTATGGATTTTTGAATAGGCAAGATAATTTTATGGTAAATAAAGGTTTTTAAAAAAAAACTTGGACTTAAGGGAAAGAAGCTTATCATTGAGCTTCAGGGTTGGAAGGGACTTCATCAAGTCCAACCCCCTGCTCAAAGCAGTGCTAATCCCCAGATTTTTGCCCCAGATCCTTAAATGGCCCCTTCAAGGATTGAGGTCTCAACCCTGGGTTTAGTAGGCCAATGCTCAAACTACTGGGCTATCCCTCCTCCCTTCTTACATATCAATGCACCATGCAGGCTTTCATATCAGATACTGGCCACTGCTGGATGCCAGATATTAGACATAATGGACCAATGCATTGATACAATATGTCAAATCCTATGTTCCTGTCCAATGAGGTAATGGCACTGAAATTACATGTATATAATTTCCTTCAAAATGACCTCTTTCCAGTTGATTATTAGTTTATCTAATACTCCTTCCTCATTACTAATAGATCCCTGCTGACATATATTGTTTGTTCGGGCATGGATTCTATTATCAGAGGGCCAATTGCTTTAGTATTCTATTACAACTTACGTTCACTTACATAAGGCTTGATTAACCAAATGTGTATAAATGTTAAGCTGTCTGAAAGACAAAATTAGAGATAATGAGTTTGGAAAACCACTGCTGTGAAGAGAGTGCTCCATAAAAATAATACTAATGTTTTTTTTTTCTTTTGAAAGCTCTCCAAGTGTGCAACTCTGAAGAAAGCTTTGGGAAAGCCGTTGTTGCACTGCTCCAAAAAGCACATTTTAGAGCAAACAGAGTTCTCCCAACCAGCAAAAGTGGTGTGAAAAATAAGTTTTGCAAAAAGAAATATTTTTCCCCTCTCATAGTTCAAAACTTCTACAAACCTTCATCTTCCCCAGTGTCCCATTTGCATTTTCAACAATCTAACGTTGCCAAAAACAGCTAAGGAAAGGAGGGCTTCAATTTTCAAAATATTGCATGAAAAATATAAAATTTCAGTGCACTTTGTGGAATGAATGCAAACTTCACTGAAGTTAGATAACACTAAGCTTCAACTTAGCACAACATATGGCCTATCCAAATTTTCCAACACCTCAGGTTTTGCAAGGTAAAAGTTAATTTTTAAGTAGGTCTATTCTCTGCTCCCCACCTTCCCCTCATTATTTATAAAGCAGCTATTGCTACTGTAGCTATGTCTACACTGCCCATGACTTTCAGCAGTGTGTAGGATATATGTAGCTACACACTGCATTGAAAAGCAAACAAGCTGTATCCTCATGGCTGTGTGTAGCTACATGTCAGTGAAAGGTTCTGGCAGGAGGGAGGCAACAAGGAAAGGCTGAGCCTTTTCCCAGCAGCTCCCCCTTGCCAGAGCCTTTCTCCTCAGCTGGAGTCAGCTCTTGCATCGTGACAGAGACCTATGTAGGGTACATAATCATATACCTACCCACCCCCTTCACATGCATCTATACTCTACTTGCCGAAGCTGTTCCTCGCTACTGCATAAACCTGCCTAAGTACTCTACACACCATCGAAAGAAGAGTGCAGTGTAGGTGTAGCCTATAGGTACTTACATATCACAAACAATTAAAAATGTTTATAGGTATTATGTAGGCATCTATATAAATTTTTTTTAAAAAAGGCATCTGAACATTGAGCTGGATCCACTCTAGTTTTATGGAGGGTGGGGAGAAAGGAATGGTCAGTCTTCTAGGTTGAGCAGCTGATATCTGCTAAAGAGCCTCAAAGATTCTGGAACCCATATTGCATATTGAAAGAAATATGCTTTAGTAAATGCTAACTTTAAAATAAAACAAATTTCTTTCAGTATTGGAGTAGAGTTAAATTATAAAATAAGTACCAAAAATAATTAGTCCTCAATGAAGTTCTAAAAGGCAGAAGCTGTTTGGTAAAATTTGTTAGCTGGGCTTTATAACTGAAGCCAATCACATCTATAATTTCAGACTAAGTCACTTAATACTGAATCAAAGTATCAAATGTCTGAACCATAATCTCAGTTAATTTCATAAAGCTTTCCCCTCAAACCTCAGTTCTTTTGTAGTAGCTAAGCCTTTCCTTCCCCCTCAGAATGGATATTGTAATACAGACTTTAACAGATGATGAGCAGATATTTACCAATGCTTATTTACCAAAAATTATGGGTGACACGCTGAGGTCTTTCAGGACATTTAAACACAGAGAATAATTTAAAGAATGCCTTTGTCAGATGATTTAGGGCTGTATGGATCTGGGAAACTCTTTTGAGTACCTTCCCTGTCTGGATTATATGGGTGAGCTCACACACCTACATGCACATACACACTTTCATCCTAAAAATAAAGAAAATGGAGTTTCTGGCCGTGACATTTTTGATGCTCACCTAGACTGGTTGGCGGTTCTGTCACTGTCTGCCCTATGACTTTAGGGGGGCTTTGTGCCTTTGCAGATATGGTTCAGAGCCCTGACACAACTATCCAGTCCACAAGCATGAGTTCATCTGGTTCTCACTAGTCTAGTTACTTCTTGCAGGGTGATACCAAAAGCCCTTCCACTCTGGAGTCTCCTCAAATACATCCTCCCTGAATTCTTAATTACCCGACACTTGGACTATTCCCCTCAGATTTGTCTCTCTCACACAGACATGAAATCAGCCTCCCCTGAAACCAGCTCACATGGGCATAAGCACTCCACGTAGTTTTGCATACCCGGGACATGCTTGCATGAAAATAAACAAAAAGTCTGTTTATTAGAAAAACCACAGATTCAAAGATGAAATAATTACAGAGAGACACAGGAATAAACATAAAGATGAAACTCAGGTCTTACACTTTCATACTAGACAAAATCCCTTTTCTAGTACATGCCTTATAAACAGCTTCTCAGCATAGCCCTTAGCTAGAGGAGGGATCCAGTGGTCATGGACAGTATCCAACCACAAGACTGTCCCTCAGAGTCTGGTTAAAAACCATCAGTGTCAGGCCTGCTTTTAAAAGGTTTTTGCCTTTTTATTTTCCTTCCTTCCCTCTTCTCTGTTTATGGTGATTCATGATTATTTCAAGTGGGGAAATTCTGTCTTGATGTGAGAGCCAGGGTGTTTTTTTCAGTTGTCTCAATGTCTTTTCATTAATTCTAATGGTTCATCATTGTCTTTTCTGTGGTATCTCATGCGGAGCGAAGAAAATTCACACAGTCAACACAGCTGCAAACAAGTCAGGAATCACCTTTATTCTCTTCCACCACCTCCTTATATAGTTAAGTCTGGTTACATAAGAACCAATCATGTGGGCTAACATCATACATGCTAGCAATCTAATTGGACAAGAAGAAAAATCACGCGCTTACCATGCCTCTAATCACGCGATTGGCCAACCGCAACAACGCAATCCCCGACCATACAAAGAAGGATCTACAGCCTCCTCCCCTCTCCTCTCCTGAACCAATCGCTCCGTGTGGAACACAGAGAACAAGCGGCTCGGACCAGCCCCCCCAGCCACAGCCACAGGACTCCAGCTGAGGAGGCAACGGACACCCATGTGTGACAGCTGCCGCCCACCTCTGCCCGCGGAGCGCCTTGCGCAGGGACCCACACCTACCCGACATCAGAGCAGGAGCGGCGCCGAGCCCAGCCGCCTGGGCTCCCCGCGCTGCCCGGCTGGGGCCCCAGCAGCGCCCGGCGTCCGAGCGCATGAGAGGGAGCGAGGAGCGGGGGCCGCGGCCCGAGCCGCTCGCCTCTTCTCCCGGACGGCGGCAGCAGAGAGACCGGCCCGGGGGGAAGCAAGGAGGCAGCGAGGAGGCGGCGGCTCTACGTGAAGAGCCCGGACACAACCCCGGTCCAGCGCCGCACCCGACCAGAGTAGGGAGGATAAGTCCCTACACCTCCCCCTTTCTTTTCAAACAAGGCCGTGGCAATGCGCATAAGACTTTGTCATAATATATAAACAAAACAAGGAGCAAAACAAGAAAAGCAATACAATCATTAATAGATACAACTTAGCATGTAATAGTGAAGTATACCAAGTTGGTTAACCAAAACTATTAAGCCAATCCCAGGGAGGATTCTATCCCTGGGTGAGGTTATACACATTATTCTATAATCAATAGTTGCTCGATTTTACAAAACTGCACAACGTATACTATCTACATCTTACAACTTAACTAATAATTACAAGTTTCTAATTAAAGTCAGGAAAGAGGAAGCGTAGATCCGGGATGGTATCGTCGTTTGCCGCTTCTATATCGGGATCGTGTGGTTGCTTATCACGTCGCTGGGTGAGCCACGGTCGAACCCACTTCGCAGGGATCCATCTTGGACCTGTAGTAGTAGAAATACAGGCATAGCCCCTTCCCCATGTTAATAGATCCACAGGACCTTGCCACTTTTGATCTGTATAATTAAACCATCGGACCTGTGGGCGGGGCAATTGGCAATCTTGGCCCATAGCACCAGCAATATGTCGCGTAACTGGTGGGACATTATGGGTTCCTACCTGTAACCAATTAAGCACATATAGAGCCTTTGAAAGGCGAGCATGGGGCGTACGGGACAATGGATCAGCATCGGGGGCAACTCTCCCTTTTTGTTTTAACAAAAGAAGCTTTAATGAGGCATGAGAGCGTTCCACAATAGCTTGGCCAGTGGAATTGCCAGGGACACCGGTAACATGAGAAATTCCCCATAAGGAAAGAAAACGAGCTGTACGACGAGAAATATATCCAGCGCCATTGTCCGTTTTTATGGAAGCAGGAATGCCCATAACAGCAAAGCAGACCTGCCAATGTTTAATAACATCCCGAGAACCAGTACTGGTGTTATAACCTTATTCCCAGATTTGGACCTTAGCGTCCAAAATATGGGGGTTAGCATGAAAGCCTCCAAGCTTAGTTACCAGCTTGGACCTGGTACTTGCTGCCACCACCCAAAAAATTAGAGTGTTTTGGGGCACTCTGGTTCCCCTGAAAAACCTTCCCTGGGGACCCCCAAGACCCAAATCCCTTGAGTCTCACAACAAAGGAAAATAATCCTGTTTCCCTTCCCCCCTCCAGGTGCTCCTGGAGAGATACACAGACACAAGCTCTATGAAACTACACAGAGTGATTCCCCTCTCCGTTCCCAATCCTGAAACAAAAGCACTTTCCTCTTCACCCAGAGGAAATGCAAAATCAGGCTAGCAATCCAACACACAGCTCTCCCCTTGATTTCTTCCTCCCACCAATTCCCTGGTGAGTACAGACTCAATTTCCCTGAAGTAAAGAAAAACTCCAACAGGTCTTAAAAGAAAGCTTTATATAAAAAGAAAGAAAAATACATACGAATGCGCTCTCTGTATTTAGATGATACAACACAGGGTCAATTGCTTAAAAGAATATTGAATAAACAGCCTTATTCAAAAAGAATACAAATCAAAGCACTTCAGCACTTATATTCATGCAAATACCAAAGAAAAGAAACCATAGAACTTACTATCTGATCTCTTTGTCCTTACACTTAGAAACAGAAGACTAGAAAATAGAAAGTACTTCTCCAAAGCTCAGAGAAGCAGGCAGACAGACAAAAGACTCAGACACCCACTTCCCTCCACCCAAGGTTGAAAAAAATCCGGTTTCCTGATTGGTTCTCTGGTCAGGTGTTTCAGGTGAAAGAGACATTAACCCTTAGCTATCTGTTTATGACACGCCCCCCAAATTGCAGACAGTGGGGAAGCTCACTGGCGGCAATTTCCTTCTAGAACTTGAAAATAAACAGATTAATACAACACATGCACCTTTACATATACTACTAAGTATATAACTAACAGACTTTTACATTTTAAGAATACTTTTTAACTACTGGATTCTGGGAAACTCTCACGGGAGAGTGCATCAGCAACTTTGTTAGAAGCTCCTGTGATGTGTTGAATTTCAAAATCAAAATCTTGGAGAGCTAAACTCCAACGAAGAAGTTTCTTGTTGTTCCCCTTGGCAGTATGAAGCCACTTTAGTGCAGCATGGTCAGTTTGTAGTTGGAACCGCCGCCCCCAAACATATGGGCGTAGCTTTTCCAGGGCGTACACAATGGCATAGCATTCCTTTTCACTGACTGACCAGTGACTTTCCCTCTCAGACAGTTTCTTGCTGAGAAACACGACAGGATGGAAGTTGTGATCTGTTGCTTCCTGCATGAGCACTGCTCCTATACCACGCTCAGATGCATCTGTGGTTACTAGGAATGGTTTGTCAAAATCCGGGGCCCTGAGTACAGGGTCAGACATGAGCGTTGCCTTAAGCTGGGTAAAGGCTTTTTGACACTCATTAGTCCACTTAACGGCATTTGGCTGGGTCTTTTTGGTTAGGTCGGTCAATGGGGCAGCGATTTGGCTGTAGTGTGGTACAAATCGCCTGTAGTATCCGGCCAAGCCTAAGAAGGATTGGACCTGTTTCTTTGACCTTGGGACAGGCCACTTTTGGATAGCATCCACCTTGGCCTGTAGGGGGTTTATGGTTCCTCGACCCACCTGGTGCCCCAGGTAAGTCACTCTGTTTTGGCCTATTTGACACTTTTTGGCCTTAACAGTTAGTCCTGCCTGCCTGATGCGCTCAAAGACCTTTTCCAGGTGGAGTAGGTGTTCGGGCCAGGAGTCGGAAAAAATGGCCACATCATCGAGGTAGGCAACTGCAAATTCTCCCAGTCCAGCTAGTAGACCATCTACCAGCCTCTGGAAGGTGGCGGGTGCATTTCGAAGGCCGAAAGGAAGGACATTGAATTCATACACCCCCGCATGGGTGACGAATGCTGACCTCTCCTTGGCAGGTTCATCTAGCGGTACTTGCCAGTACCCCTTGGTTAAGTCTATTGTAGAGATGAACTGGGCACGTCCCAACTTTTCCAATAGCTCATCGGTACGTGGCATTGGATAGTTGTCCGGACGAGTTACAGCATTTAGCTTACGGTAGTCCACGCAAAAGCGTATTTCCCCATCTGGTTTGGGTACCAGAACCACTGGAGATGCCCATGCACTGGTAGATGGGCGGATTATACCCATCTGTAGCATGTTCTGGATCTCCCGTTCTATAGCAGCTTGGGCATGAGGAGACACCCGGTAGGGTGGGGTTCTGATTGGGTGAGCATTACCTGTATCAATGGAGTGGTATGCCCGTTCAGTCCGTCCTGGGGTGGCTGAGAACAATGGGGTGAAGCTAGTGCACAGCTCCTTGATTTGTTGCCGCTGCAGACGTTCCAGGGTGGTTGAGAGGTTCACCTCTTCCACGCCACCGTCTTTTTTCCCGTCGTAGTAGACACCGTCAGGCCACTCAGCATCATCTCCCTGGACTGTAAACTGACAAACCTGTAAGTCTCTGGAATAGAAAGGCTTGAGAGAATTAACATGGTACACTTTAGGCTTTAGTGAGGAATTGGGAAATGCTATGAGGTAGTTTACAGCTCCCAGGCGCTCTTGGACCGTGAATGGCCCTTCCCATGATGCTTCCATCTTATGGGCCTGTTGCGCCTTCAAGACCATAACCTGGTCTCCTACCTTGAAGGAACGTTCTCTGGCATGTCTGTCATACCAGGCCTTTTGCTCTTCTTGAGCATCCTTTAGGTTCTCTCTAGCAAGGGCTAAAGAGTGTCGGAGGGTGCTTTGTAGGTTGCTTACAAAGTCCAGAATGTTAGTTCCTGGAGAAGGCGTAAACCCCTCCCATTGCTGCTTCACCAACTGTAATGGCCCCTTAACCTCGTGACCATACACAAGTTCAAATGGTGAAAACCCTAAACTGGGATGTGGTACAGCCCTGTAGGCAAACAGCAACTGCTGCAACACTAGGTCCCAATTATTGGAGAATTCGTTGATGAATTTTCTTATCATGGCCCCCAAAGTTCCATTGAACCTTTCCACCAGGCCATTGGTTTGATGGTGGTACGGGGTGGCAACCAAGTGATTCACCCCATGAGTTTCCCACAGTTTTTCCATGGTCCCTGCCAGGAAATTAGACCCTGAATCTGTAAGGATGTCAGAGGGCCAACCTACCCTGGCAAAGATGTCTGTTAGGGCCAGGCACACAGTGTTAGCCCTGGTGTTGCCTAGAGCTACTGCTTCTGGCCATCGGGTAGCAAAGTCCACTAAAGTCAGTACGTACTGCTTTCCTCTGGGCGTCTTTTTGGGAAAGGGCCCAGAATATCCACAGCTACTCGCTGAAATGGGACCTCAATTATGGGGAGTGGCTGGAGAGGGGCCTTGACCTGGTCTTGAGGCTTACCTACTCTTTGGCATACCTCACAAGACCGGACATACTTGGCAACATCCTTGCCCATCCCCTCCCAGTGGAAGGACTTCCCCAACCGGTCCTTGGTTCTGTTCACCCCAGCATGGCCACTGGGATGATCATGGGCTAAGCTTAAGAGCTTCTCCCGGTACTTAGTTGGGACCACCAACTGTTTTTGCGGCTGCCATTCTTCCCGGTGTCCACCAGAAAGAATTTCCTTGTATAAAAGTCCTTGGTCTATAACAAACCGGGATCGATTAGAAGAGCTGAGAGGCGGTGGGGTGCTCCGTGCCGCCGCCCACGCTTTCTGAAGGCTGTCATCTGCTTCCTGCTCAGCCTGGAACTGTTCCCTTGAGGCTGGGGTCACCAGTTCCTCCTCAGACTGTGGACTTGGGCTTGGTCCCTCTGGAAGCGATGTAGGTGATGGGGTTGTTTCCGTTGCTGGTGAACCGCTCTCCGCTGGTGCACCTGAGGGTATTTCAGGCTCTGGCTGAGCCTTGTGGGTATGGCTGTCGTGTGCTTCTGCCAGTTTTGGCTCGCTGGCGCCCTCTGGCGTTGAGTTTGAAGATGTGGTTGCACTTGCTGGTGCTGGTTGCTGTTCCAGTTCCGGGCCTGGTACTGGAGATGCTGTGGCTGTTTCAGTGGTAGGCATGGAATCCGGGTCCACTACCTCTGTCTGGGTCTCTGGTAACACAGACGGGGCGTCTGTGGACGGCTCAGGAACAGGAATGGGTCTGGAAGCTTGCCTGGTTTGGCTACGGGTAACCATTCCCACTCTCTTGGCCCGCTTCACTTGGTTGGCCAAGTCTTCCCCCAGTAGCATGGGGATAGGATAATTGTCATAGACTGCAAAAGTCCACATTCCTGACCAGCCTTTGTACTGGACAGGCAGTTCAGCTGTAGGCAAGTCTACAGCTTGTGACATGAAGGGGTAAATGGTAACTTTGGCCTTTGGGTTGATGAATTTGGGGTCAACGAAGGATTGGTGGATAGCTGACACTTGTGCCCCCGTGTCTCTCCACGCAGTAACCTTCTTTCCGCCCACTCTCAAATTTTCCCTTCGCTCCAAGGGTATTTGAGAGGCATCTGGGCCTGGGGATCTTTGGGGTGATGGTGGTGTAATGAATTGCACTCGCATGGTGTTCTTGGGACAGTTGGCCTTGATATGTCCCAGTTCATTACACTTAAAGCATCTTCCATCTGATGGGTCACTGGGCCGAGGTGAGTTACTGGAGACTGGTGAGGTTGAAGAGTAGGGTATCTGTGGCTTTACTTGGGTGGTATGTGGGGTCTTTGGCTGTCCTCGGTTGTAGGGTTTATGGTCTGTGTGCCCCCTGTGGTAATCGTTCCCCTTGACAGTAGCTTTTTTGCTTTCTGCCAGTTCCATCCATTTGGCTCCAATCTCCCCCGCCTCAGCGATAGTTTTGGGATTTCTATCTTGTATGTACCGTGTGATGTCTTCAGGAACACCATCCAAGAACTGCTCCATTTGTATGAGGAGGTTCACTTCTTCCAAGGTTTGAATGTTGTTTCCTGTTAACCAGGCCTCATAGTTTTTTGCAATGTAGTAGGCGTGTTTGGGAAATGACACCTCTGGTTTCCATTTTTGGGTTCTGAAGCGCCGACGGGCATGATCTGGGGTTATCCCCATCCTGTATCTGGCCTTGGTTTGAAAAAGTTTATAGTCATTCATTTGCGGCTTGGGCATTTCAGCTGCCACCTCTGCTAAAGGTCCACTGAGGTGTGGCCTTAATTCTACCATGTACTGGTCTTCGGGGATGCTGTACCCAAGACAGGCTCTTTCAAAATTTTCCAAGAAGGCCTCGGTGTCATCACCTGCCTTGTAGGTGGGAAATTTCCTGTGCTGTGGAGCAAGACTTGGCGCCGGGTTGTTAGGGTTGGCTGGCACATGCAGCCCAGCTTTTGCCAAGTCCAATTCATGTTTTCTCTGTTTTTCCTTCTCTTCATTTTCTTTTTGTTGTTTTTCCATTTCTCGGCGGTGGGCCACCTCTTCTTCTTCTTGCTTCCTTCTGTGGGCCAACTCTTCTTCTGCTTGCTTCCTTCGGTGGGCCACCTCTTCTTCTTCTAGTTTTCTTTTGTGTGCTGCCTCTTGGGCTGCCTGTTCTCTTTGGAAGGCTGCCAGTTTGAGGCTTTCTTCCTTTTCTTTCATCTCCATCTGTCGCCTGTGTTCAGCGTCTTTGATTTGTCCTTCGGCGTCAATCTTTGCCTTAGAAGTCATGGTTCCTGTTTTCTTGTGTTGGGGTGCCCCCCGGTGTTTATTTTCTGAACTGCAGGCTCTCTGTTGCCTCCTGAAGTCTGCCTAGCAACAGTGCTTTTTTCCTTTTCTCTCTCTAGCTAATGTTCAATTAAGGGAAACCAGAAAAACCACTTTATTTGCATGCATATAAGTGCTGGTACTTGCCTGCTAATGGGAGGGCTATTGCATGACAAAAGACCCTTAACAGTTTGGTAATGGCTTCTCGCTTAACATGCAAACCACAAACTGCTAGAGAGCAGAAAAAAAAAATTCTCTCTGGTTTCCTTTTAAAACCAAACTGTTTCTCTCTGCTAAAAAGCCCTTAGCAGAGAAAAGAAAAATATAATATTCCTACTGGCTTCTGGATTCTGTCTAGATCCCACCTACTGCCACCATGTTATAACCTTATTCCCAGATTTGGACCTTAGCGTCCAAAATATGGGGGTTAGCATGAAAGCCTCCAAGCTTAGTTACCAGCTTGGACCTGGTACTTGCTGCCACCACCCAAAAAATTAGAGTGTTTTGGGGCACTCTGGTTCCCCTGAAAAACCTTCCCTGGGGACCCCCAAGACCCAAATCCCTTGAGTCTCACAACAAAGGAAAATAATCCTGTTTCCCTTCCCCCCTCCAGGTGCTCCTGGAGAGATACACAGACACAAGCTCTGTGAAACTACACAGAGTGATTCCCCCTCTCCGTTCCCAATCCTGAAACAAAAGCACTTTCCTCTTCACCCAGAGGAAATGCAAAATCAGGCTAGCAATCCAACACACAGCTCTCCCCTTGATTTCTTCCTCCCACCAATTCCCTGGTGAGTACAGACTCAATTTCCCTGAAGTAAAGAAAAACTCCAACAGGTCTTAAAAGAAAGCTTTATATAAAAAGAAAGAAAAATACATACGAATGCGCTCTCTGTATTTAGATGATACAACACAGGGTCAATTGCTTAAAAGAATATTGAATAAACAGCCTTATTCAAAAAGAATACAAATCAAAGCACTTCAGCACTTATATTCATGCAAATACCAAAGAAAAGAAACCATAGAACTTACTATCTGATCTCTTTGTCCTTACACTTAGAAACAGAAGACTAGAAAATAGAAAGTACTTCTCCAAAGCTCAGAGAAGCAGGCAGACAGACAAAAGACTCAGACACCCACTTCCCTCCACCCAAGGTTGAAAAAAATCCGGTTTCCTGATTGGTTCTCTGGTCAGGTGTTTCAGGTGAAAGAGACATTAACCCTTAGCTATCTGTTTATGACAACTGGCTAACGCTGTAGCCCACAAAAGTCCTGAAAAGGTGTCCACCGTGACGTGAATATATTTAAGGGAGCCAAACTCAGGAAAAAGGGTAATATCTGTTTGCCAAATTTGTAAGGAGGACAAACCACGAGGGTTAACACCAGAGGCAAGGGAAGGGGGTACAACATGCTGTTGACAACTAGGACATGAGGCCACAAGGGCACGAGTGGTAGCCAAAGGGAGCTTAAACTGTCGGGCTAAGGCACGGGCAGATTGGTGGAAAAAATCGTGCGAAAGGCGAGCCTGAGCAAAGGAGTCAGGGACATGAACTGAACCAACCAATTGGTTAACGATGGCGTTGCCCTGGGCAAGACCATCAACAATACCAGAATGACTGCGAATATGAGTAATAAAATAGGGGCAGGAACAGGCATCAAGTAAATGCCAAAGTCACAAAAGGGCTTGCCACAGCACAGAATTAGACACTTGTCTCAGAAGAGAACGTTCCAAGCGACATGTCACACCCACAGCATAAAGAGAATTACTAACAATATTAAGAGGGGTGGTGGGCCACTTGACAAAGGCACGAATAATGGCTTGAAATTCCAAAACTTGGAGAGATCCCTCAGCTACGACCAGCTCGTGATGCCAAGCACCGGCCGTATGCCACAGAAGGCCGGCGCGGGCCATCTTGCCACTGGCATCAGTAAATACAGTAAGTCCTTGCACAGGGGAAGATTGTCGCATGACCACCTTTTCTAAGGGAATTGTTACTGACAAAAGGCGATGAGAGGGATAATGATTGGTAAGACGACCAGTATAACTTAACAAAGCAACAGCAAAAGAAACATCATTAGCAAGAATGTGGGAAAGTAACAAAGCATTAAAAGGCACATAAATAACATCAGGGTCAGCGCCCGTAATTGCAACAGTACGGGAACGGGCTGTCACAATAAGTGATGTTTTGGAAAATTGAGAAGATGGAAAAATCCATTCGAGTCCGACGAGAGGATCAGGTAAATCCGGGAGCCATTGAAAAAGTAGCGCCTCCAGGGAGGTATCTCTAGAAAGAATTGCTAGGGATACAGGTGAACCCGGGAGAACACGGCCGGAATACCGAAGTGTGACCTTACTGGCAATAGTGCGAAGGGCAACTTCATGTTGTGGTTGCAAGGAGCGAGGTTCAGCTGGATCACGGCCTCCTTTGAGAAGTTGAAGAAGAGGAGCAAGGTCCTCATTAGAAATGCCACAAAGCCCACGGACCCACTGTAGGTCTCCGACCAGGCGTTGGACGTCATGTAAATTGCGAACAGTAAGATTAATAGTTAATTTCTGAGGTCGCACAATAGAGTTAGTAATGCGCATGCCCAGATAAAAATAAGGCGCCTATCGTTGAATTTTATCCGGGGCTATTGTGAGGCCAGCAGATTGTAACACAGAAGCAATTTTCAAGATGGCCGTTTCAGTATTAAGAGTTGCTCCAGCAAAAAGAATGTCATCCATGTAATGGTAGATAAGCCATTCGGGATGTGCATGACGGAGCGGCCGCAACGCCCAGGCCACATAAAGCTGGCAGATGGTGGGTGAGTTTTTCATGCCTTGGGGAAGCACTGTCCATTGATATCGTTGAGCGGGCTCGGCCTTGTTCACAGAAGGAACCGAGAAAGCAAATTTATCCTTATCATCAGGATGAAGAGGAATTGTAAAGAAACAATCCTTTAAATCAATGACAAGTAGAGGCCAATCACGTGGGAGCATCGTAGGGGTAGGCAAGCCTGGCTGAAGGGCTCCCATGTCTTTCATAACCGCATTTATTGCCCGCAGATCATGCAAGAGACGCCATTTTCCCGATTTTTTGGGAATAGTGAAAATTGGAATGTTCCAGGGGCTTAAAGAAGGTTCGAGGTGGCCCTTTTCGAGCTGTTCTTGGACCAATTCTTGTACACGGGCGAGCTTGTAAGCTGGTAACGGCCATTGAGCGACCCACACCGGAGTAGAAGTTAACCATTCCAACTGTAGGATCGGCCGCCCCTCAATGGCCGCTAAGCAAAAGGGGAGTTTTGTAAAACAACCCCCCACTGACTTAAGCAATCACGGCCTAACAGCCAGACGGGAGCAGAAAGAACGTAAGGACGCACCTTTGCTGTTGTAGCAGGGTCCTCGTCATCACAGATTGTAATATAGTACGTACTGATGCGAGTGGGTTGGGTCCCTCCAATACCTCTAACCGAGGTCATAGCATCCTGCAGGGGCCAGGTATCAGGCCAAAATTGAATCGGAACAACAGTGACATCGGCCCCAGTGTCTAAAAGGGCTTCATGTCGGATCTGGCGGCCATCCGGGCCCTGTAGACGCACCATCCGTGAAGGTTTACGTTGGGTTACTGTCATGGCAAAGGCTACCTGTGGAGAATCTGTAGAGCCAAAACCATGGGACCCACGCTCTGTCAGTTTAGTTTTTGGAACGGAGCTTTGGAATGGAATTAACTGGGCAATACGAGTGCCGGCTGCAATATTGACTGGAGGGAAGAGGGCACGGACCATTATTCCGATATTCCCGGTATAATCTGCATCGATAAGACCAGGTAGCACAAAAAGCCCTTGCTTGGACATAGAAGAGCGGCCAATTAAGAGAGCACTAAGTCCGTACCCCAAGGGGCCATTTACTACTGATGGAACAATTTGTACTTTGTCATCTTTAAATGTTACATCTGCTGCGGTGGCCAAGTCCACTCCGGCACTTCCTCGGGTGGCTCCTGTAAGGTATTCCAAACAACCGGCTTGGGGTTGGGGGACTCTTGTGTCTTTGCGCCCCCCCGGCGGGCGCTTCACGTCCCATTTCCCTGAAGCGGTGTGCCATCCTTTTTAAAACGAGATCGACATTCAGACGCACGGTGTCCAAACTTATCACAGCGGTTACAAGTTCCTGCAAAAGCCTTCGTTGCATTTTCGGTTCTTGCCCGTACATTTTTACTTGGGCAGTCCTTTTTCATATGCCCCGGCTTTCCGCACGCAAAACAAACCCCCGACGGGCGGGAAGGCTTACTGGGCCTCACCAAAGGTCGTAGGGCCACTGCCAACGCTGATGCATGAGCCTTTGCATGTATTTCCGCCCTATCAGTTTCCTCGTACACCGACGCTCTGTTACAAGCTTCCACCATTTCTGTCAGGGAAGCAGTTTTTGGCAAGGTAGCCAAGATACGACGACAAACAGCATTGGCATTTTGTGTAGCAAGATCGAGCCCAACAGCTGTCTTCGCTTCGGCCGTCAAATTAGGGGAGCGGTCTATCGCTTCTCTAAGTCGATCAAGAAATGTTGAATAAGGCTCTGAGGGATCCTGGACAATTTTTGCGTACGGTGGGATCGGTTTACCCATTTGAGGTACATCCTTAAAAGCGGCCAAGGCCAATCCCTGCGACTGTTGTAAAATCCGAGGATCAAGACGAGCTTGCCGTTGCGGGTCCGCATAAACTCCCGTTCCCATAAGCATATCCTGAGTGGCATAACGCAGCGGATTGTCCTCAGACAAATCAATATTGCGTATGAGAGCCATTTCCACACGCTTTGACCAATTATCCTTCCACAATAGCCTTTGAGTGGGTGTTAGAAGCATGTCAGCAAACTTTAACGAATCATAAGGGCACATAGCTTGTCCGATGAACACCTGCTCTATGAGGGACTGTACATATGGATTATTCATGCCGTAGGACATTATTGATTTTTGTGCCTCACGGACAAGTTTCCAGTCCAATGGTGCCCACTGTTGCCTAGCAGGGTTATTCGGGTCTGGTGTAATAACCGGGAAGGCATTAGGTAAGAATTCTCCTTCTATGTGGGCTTCCTTGATAAGCCCATGCCACCGCCGCACCAGATCCGGAGACCCTGGACCCACATCATCAGAAGAATATGTTGATGGCTTATTAATAAAGGGATGGCCAAGTTCCCGCGGTTTGCCCAGAAAGGGGTTATCCCGCTCAGTACATTCCACATTACACCCCCAACGCCCGCAGCGACGACAGGGGGTGACAACATCACTCGAGGGTGGGGTTTTATTGGGCGGTTTAGTCTTATAGGCTCTCTGAAAATTAGACAAACCCGGCTCAGACATTTCGTGCAGGGTCTTTAATGTACGAGATTGCGGAGGATGGTCCTCCCCGACCATCTGGGACAATTTATTTAACATTTCTTGCAATTGATAACCCTGCCTTCTGATCTCCTCCTGGAATTCAACTGTCCCTGCATTGATGGCTTCCATTTTTTCCAAGGATTCATCTGAATCCTGAGGGAGCGGGACAGTGCTAGGATCGACTTCAGGCGCACTGGGGGCTAGAGGAATTACAGTCTCTTCTCCCCCAAAGAACTCTCGGGCGCCAACCGGCAACACACAGGGCGGCTCCTCTTTCCGCCGAAAAATATTATTAACCGCCGCCTGCACTTCTGCCTCCGCGGCGAGTGTCTCTACAACCCTTTTTGTTTTGCGCCATGTTTGGCTCAGGGATGGGGCTTCTTTGTCGCCATGCGAGACAGACTCCCATAGTTCAGATCCCACTTGTTCCCAAACGGCTGTATCCAAAACAGTACTTGGGGTAATAAAAAACCCGCGCCTTTGTCCCCACTTCAACAACTGGGACAGCGCGTCGGAGGGAATCTTTTCTCCCTGCTTCTCAGCAGTGCATAACAAAAAGTCATGCACCGTTTTTTCCTCCGCTGACAAAGCGGAACCCATATTTCTTTTTATAATATGCGCGGCCGCTCACCTGTGAGCTCACAACCGTCTCTCTCGGACGACCAGGAGCCGATCTTCCTTTGGTACCTCCTGCCGCGGCCGCTACCTCCGCTTTTCTTCTCTCGAGTGCGCCGACCAGGTCCTGCCGGATCGGATCACGTCGGGGTCACCAATTGTGGTATCTCATGCGGAGCGAAGAAAATTCACACAGTCAACACAGCTGCAAACAAGTCAGGAATCACCTTTATTCTCTTCCACCACCTCCTTATATAGTTAAGTCTGGTTACATAAGAACCAATCATGTGGGCTAACATCATACATGCTAGCAATCTAATTGGACAAGAAGAAAAATCACGCGCTTACCATGCCTCTAATCACGCGATTGGCCAACCGCAACAACGCAATCCCCGACCATACAAAGAAGGATCTACAGCCTCCTCCCCTCTCCTCTCCTGAACCAATCGCTCCGTGTGGAACACAGAGAACAAGCGGCTCGGACCAGCCCCCCCAGCCACAGCCACAGGACTCCAGCTGAGGAGGCAACGGACACCCATGTGTGACAGCTGCCGCCCACCTCTGCCCGCGGAGCGCCTTGCGCAGGGACCCACACCTACCCGACATCAGAGCAGGAGCGGCGCCGAGCCCAGCCGCCTGGGCTCCCCGCGCTGCCCGGCTGGGGCCCCAGCAGCGCCCGGCGTCCGAGCGCATGAGAGGGAGCGAGGAGCGGGGGCCGCGGCCCGAGCCGCTCGCCTCTTCTCCCGGACGGCGGCAGCAGAGAGACCGGCCCGGGGGGAAGCAAGGAGGCAGCGAGGAGGCAGCGGCTCTACGTGAAGAGCCCGGACACAACCCCGGTCCAGTGCCGCACCCGACCAGAGTAGGGAGGATAAGTCCCTACACTTTTCCTGGGCTACACCTTGGATAGTTGTTTCATGTCAACAAATAGCTTGGGAGATGCCCCTCCATGCCTGACTGCTCAAGCCCCTGCTATGAGGCGTAGCAAAGATTAAGCACATTTGCTAGATACACAAAAACATAAAATCACAACCACAATCTGTACTCGTATCTCCATGACGTCAAGATTAGAACATTACATGCTTTCCTAAAAGACCTTATGCAATATATTTTTATAGTATAATAGCATTGTAAGCAATGGATTGATTTAATTGCTCATTTTAAATGTTTAAACTTTCTGTTATCCCCTTGAGCTGTCTGGACCCTGATTGTCACACTGGGATCTCTGCTAGCCCACTCTTTCGTGCAAAACCTCCCTATAAGTCCTTTGGGAAAACCCAGTCTGAGGCCTACCCTGGAGCCAAGCAACTCAGTCCAATCAAGTTTGCTTTCAGTCATAGTTTGCAGGCATAGTTTGGAAATGTCCCATTTAAACCAGCAATTTGTTACTTTTAAAGCACATCAAGATGCAACCCATTTAAAATAATCAGTTGTATATTTATATAAGGTCCATGTGCCTATACAAGCTCTTCTCCTCACAGGAGCCATTTCAGTTCTTCATCCTGTTCTAAGTGTAGTCGCAACCCCTGATTCTGAACACAGTATTCATTCTCTAACCTCTGTAGGTTCATTCATCAGATGTCATTGAGCATGCTATCAGGATTTCTTCTACTCTGTAATTTTTAGGGAATTCTGCAGCAAAGAAGTATGTTTTACAGTATGACCTCAAAATGCACGAGGATCCCGGGGAATAGGAGGAGGAGGTTTTATTTATATTGCAGTAATGCCTATAGGCCCCAGTCAATGATTGCTGCTCCATTTTGTGAGGCATAGTACCAGTGAGTAAAGCAAAATAATCAGTCTCTGCCTCAGAGTTCATAGTCTATAATTAAGAAAGACGCAACATGTGGCCAAACAAACAATTTTGTTTGGGATGGGAGACCAATTGAAATTAAGGACAGGGATATTTGCATAAATTAGTAGTCTGCGTGGGCTCCAGACAGGGCCACCCGGGGGGGGGGGCAAGTGCGACAATTTGCCCTGGGCCCCACAGGGGCCCCCAGGAGAATGTCAGAGGCTTCCCCCCGCCTCCGCCTTCCCCCATCCCCTGGCGCCTCAGTGTGTCACGTCCAGGAGCAGCCCTGGACAGAGATAAAGCAACCTGGCTTCGCTGGGGCCTGAGCTTCTCCCACTTCGAGCCATGTGGTAAGGGGGTGGGGCTGCGGCCGAATGGCAGCAGCTCAAGTCCTGTGGAGCCAGGCTGCTTTAGCTCTGTCCAGGGTTGCTTCTGGACGCAGCATGCCGATGCTCCAGGAGAGGGGGAGGCAGGAGTAAACAACATGGTAAGCCCCTCTGAGCTGGACACCCCTGACCTCCTCTCCCAGCCCTGACCCCCAACTCCAAGCTCAGCCTTTCTGAGCTGGACATGCCCTGACCTCCCCCCCAGCCCTGACCCCCAGCTCCGAGCTCAGCCTCTCTGAGTTGGGCACCCCCCTGACCCTCAGCTCTGAGCCCAGCCCCTCTGAGCCGGGCAGCCCCCTGACCTCACCCCCAGCCCTGACCTCCCCCCCAGGTCCGAGCCCAGCCTCCCTGAGCCGGGCACCCCCTTCACCTACACCCCCAGCCCTGACCCCCAGCTTCAAGCCTAGCCACTCTGAGCCGGGAATCCCCTGACTCCTCCCCCCCCAGCCCTGACCCCCAGCTCTGAGCCCAGCCCCTGTGAACCGGGCACCCCCCGACCCAGAGCCCAGCTCCTCACCCAGCCCTGATCAACAGCGGCATCACCCCCAGGCAGCGACAGCCTATTGGCACCAACCATCACCATCACCCCACGACAGCCCATTATGTAATTGCAAATATAGTCATACCATTAAAGCATTTAATGTTTTTAAATAATGTATTTTGTGTATTTTCAAATTATTAAAAAATAATTTTTGTATGTATTTCACTGGCTAGTATCATGTATTTGGAAATGTAAAAAATATAGTATTGCAACTCTTTTTTATGGAAGGAGCCCCCGACATTGCTTTGCCCCAGGCCCCCTGAATCTTTTGGGTGGCCCTGGCTCCAGGCTAGCCATTGATCTAAGGACGTGGTCTGCAGGCACCACAGCAGAAGAAGGTTTTGAGAAGGGATTTAAAAGAAGATAAAGGTGGTGGCTCTATGAATTTCAACTGTGTAAGAATCAGCAGAGGAGAAACAAGGGAGGTGTTTGCAGGGAAACAAATGGGAAAACAAGGTTGGAATCATTAGCAGACCAGGGATGGGATTGACATTGCAATAAGAAATTCAATTTGGTATGTAGAGTGGAGGTAAATAGTTAAGGCCCACAAAACTGCTTAAAAATAAAACACAAAGAAAAAAACCTTTGTCTTTAATGTAGTGAAGAACTTGTTATACACAAACAAGAGTCAGAAAAATGATCCAGGAAGAGGAGCCAGAAGCATTTTGAATAGTCTTGAGGGAGAGGTTCAAGGAAGTTCCTGCTGTGTCTCTAACTCCAACAAGTCTGTATCTAGTTTTTGATAAACATAGTGTACTGCATATCATAACTACCATGAAGTGTTCCTGAAGGAGAAACAGTCTGTGAGGTTACATGGACCTAGCTCAATGAAGGCTTTGTATTATTTGCTATTACAGTATCACCTACAATGTGCTAAGCACTGTCCACCCACACATGGGAACTCAGAGTTCAGCACTATCTCATGTTTTAAGAATTCTCCCGTGAGTTGGGTTCAGATAACATTTTATGGACACATACGTTGAGATCCAGTCTTAATGCCTAACAGCTCAGGAATCAACTATTCAGTCAGCTGCTCCTGTCACTCAGAACATAGGGAAAACCTTAAAGGTACAATTACCCACTATGGTCCTGATCCAACTCCCATTAAAATCAAATAGTTTTTATTGAACCAGGCACCTAGGAAGTGAGTATCCTAGGCCCTGATTCAGCAAAGCATCAAGGTCAATGGGGTTTAAGTAGGTGCTTAAATGCTAGGCTGAGTAGAAATGTTTTGCTCAATTGGGACCCTAGGTACAGTTGCGATATTGGCTTTTTAGTGAGGGGGGGATCAAAGATTTACTTGACCATATCTGCAAACTGATCAGGCCTTGATCCTGATTTCACCCCAGGTTTTACCCGCTGTAACTCCAGTGATTTAAATGGAATTACTCCTGATTTTCTGACTGTGAAATAAGAATACAGGCTTGATAATTAGCACGATAAAGTAAAGCTATCTCCTTTGTCTTTATTTTTCATTATTCATTTTCAAACTTGTAGAGCTCCTAGTTCTAGTGACACTCATTTGATTCACAATTAGTAATAACCATAGTTAAAAATATTGTATTTTACCAATAAGTATTTGTAAATGGCTATTTTTCCTGATTACCTTATTGCAAAAATCCCATCGCTAACAAAGATCTCACTAAAATGTCTGAAATACAAATGCAGAGGTATGCTAAAACCTAAAATCAGTTTGCACATTACAATATTACTCTTTCCAAAAGAAAATATTCTGCACCTCATTCTGCTCCCATTTATTCTGGAGTAAATCCAGAATAACTGCACTGGCTTCCACGGAGCTGCTTTGGATCTACATTAGTGTCAGTGATATCAGACTCTGTCTCTCGGGGGAGATTTTAAGACATGCTCATGCATTTCATGCTCATAAGATTCATACATTGTGTTTATGTGACACGGATTTCAATGTTTTTCTCAGGTGGTGATTATTTTATTATCCTTGATGGATTTCCAACTGACATACCAACTAATTTTCTGAATCTCTCTCTTATGATAGTGTTTAAATACTTCTAATCACTAAGGTCCAAATCCTTTTCTCAAGACGCAGCCCAGTTAAACAGCTTGTGTGCTGGGAGCATTTGCGAAACCTGGTGGGGCAATAATGCTCAGCAGCACAAGAGCCTGTCTAGGGTAGTTACTAGAGTCTCAGGGTTGTAGTTGCTGTATGGGCTTATCATAGAATCATAAGGTTGGAAGGGACCTCAAAAGGCCATCTAGTGCAACGCCCTGCTCAAAGCAGGACCAATTCCCAGACAGATTTTTGCCCCAGATCCCTAAATGGCCCCCTTAAGAACTGGGCTCACAACCGTGGGTTTAGTAGATCAATGCTCAAACCACTGAGCTATCCCTCCCAAGCTGCTTCCTTCAGGGGTTTTGGCCAGTGGATCCACAGAGTCAGAAATTCATCAGCCAAAGCATAATTCTAGCCTATGGCACTTCAGGAGCCTGTTGACCTTGCTCTTTGGGTACATCGGGTATGTAGAATAGCTGCGTAGGCTTCCTGCACAGGCTTCCTACCCTCTCCATGCCTGCACTACAATGACTTCACCACAGTCAGGGGCCCTGTATATTCTTATCTGGGCCAAAGGAAAAATCCCCCCGAACTGAGTGCTGGGAATGTGTACCTGACAAGGATTCCTTCCAACAAATTCTTTTCTAACTGTGCAAGAAAAATAATTCTCCCCTTTGATTTGAAGATTGTTGCCAAGACTTCACAACATCTGTTTTCAGTCTAAAATCTGAGGGGCTTTTTTTTATTATTAAAATCCCAGCTTTCCTCAGGTTTAGGCCAGTAACGGTTATCTTACATTAGGAGGCTTGTGAATGTTGATTTTTAAAAAATCCAATATTCTTCTAATTTTGGAGCATTTGTAGTGACTAAAATAAAATGACCAGAAAATGTATCATAAATTGATATAAATTAGAGAGGGAAAAGGCCAAATTCATGGTGCAAGTTGCTGACGTCAGGCACTCAGTAACTGAACTAATGAGCATGGTATGAAGCTTAGATAAATTAGGTGGCTGTAGAGTACTGCACAAAGGATGAATATAATCATTTAGGGGTAGCCCATTGCATTGCCAATGCAAGATTTTGTTTCCTTCTGAGTACAAGCTCATGTGGAACCACATCATACATCCTGGACTTCAGGGAAGCGCTCCCATTGCACTACCTTTTAGGAGAGTGCATAATATGCTGTCCTCCATCGTTAGCCAGCTCCACAGGTCAGCTAGTAGGGAGGGCAGAATAGCAGCTCTGCCTACTTTTGACTTCTTTAGGGGTGCCTTGCACCCCAAGGCATGCTGGGAGGGGAACAATCACTGTGCCGGATAAAGCACAGGGACTGCTAGGGAGGCTGGTCCAGACTCATTACACCTTACCACACCCATGCAAAGGCCAGCTATGATCTAGACCTAGAAAATTAGCAAGATCCTGGAATTGTAGCAGAAACATGCTAATTAAACAGATAAATAACACCACACCCAAAAAAAGCGTGAGAAAAATGAGCTATACCTCACCTTGTCACTCTTATAAATAAGCTTTTCTTTGGCTCCCCTCACTGTAGTATCTCACAAATATTATTGAATTTACCCTCCCAACACCCCTGTGAGTTAGAGAAGCATTGTTGTCCCCATGTTAGAAGTGAAGAATGAAGAGAGTGAGATTAAGGGCTTGTCTACATTAAAAATGCTACAGCAGCACAGCTGCTGTGCCACCATATAGACTGTGTATGCTACCTATTCCAATGGGAGAGGCCCTCCCATCGGCACAGTTAATCCACCACCTTCCCAAGAGGCAGTAGGTAGGTCGACAGAAGAAGCATTGTCTACATGGGGACTTTAGTCAGCTCAACAATGCCATTTGTGGGTGGGGGGAGTGGTGAATTTTTCCTGCCCCAACTGATTTTGTTAAACTGATCTAATTTTCTAGTATGGACCAGGCTTAAGTGACTTGGAATGTAAGAGGTCTCCAATAAAGCCAAGATTTGAGCTCAAAGTTTGAGTCTTTTGCCCAATGTTTTCAGCACAAGGCCATCCTTCCTTGACTGCCCCAGTTCGGTTACAATGATCCACAGATGAATCTGGTTCTTCTGCTTACAATAAGTGAGTAATATTTTACCTGGATGTGACACACTGTATCTTGGGAAATGCCCTGCACCACCATGTTCATCCTTAGAATACAATTGTATGGTATCCAATGCAAAGTTCATCATGCTGAGTGTCTTTGGAAGGCTCATGATGCACTGAGCATTGTTGTTATAGTAATATTATAGGTTGTAATTTCATGTGTATATACATGAAAATGTGTCCTCATGGCTTAAAACAAGCCCAGGCAAAACTCTCCAGGAGCAGAGGGTCAATTCACACCTCATCAGGGCATGTATGGGACAAACCCAGCCCAGCCTCACAGGAACAAAGGACACTGGCCTAGGCAGCAACAAAGGATCTGTTGGACTCTTGAGTAAGTAAGACATTCCTTGGTCAGTCAGAGATTATGATGAGGTAATGCTCACCTGACCCTGAAAGGGGAGGGCAAAGCCAAGAGGAAAGAAAGAACATGATAAAACATTTGCCATGCTTTTCCTCTCTCTTCCACCTCATCTACAGGCATCACCACCAAGCAACTGAAGGGCTGATCAAAGGGGAGAGCTGACTGAGGGGCAACCAGTCAGCCTGTGGTGAGAAGTATCTGAGTTTGTAAGGGCATTGAAAACAGGGGCGGCTCCAGGCCCCAGCACACCAAGCACATGCTTGGGGCAGCATGCCGAGGGGGGCGCTCTGCCAGTCGCTGGGAGGGCGGCAGGCAGGCTGCCTTTGGCTGCATGCCTGCGGAAAGTCTGCTGGTCCCGCAGCTTCGGTGAAGCCTTGGGACCAGCGGACCTTCCGCAGGCATGCCTGCGGGAGGTCCACTGGAGCCACAGGACCGGTGACCAGCAGAGTGCCCCCCCACAGCATGCTGCCATGTTTGGGGTGGTGAAATGTCTAGAGCCGCCCCTGACTGAAAATGTTACGATCAGCTTAGAATGCATTTTACTTTTATTTCATTTGACCAAATCCAACTTCTTGTGCTTGGATTTATAATCACTTAAAATCTTTCTTTTGTAGTTAATAAATTTGCTTGTTTATTCTACCTGAAGCAGTGCGCTTGGTTTGAAGCATGTCAGAGCCTCCACTGGGGATAAGAAGCCTGGTACGTATCAATTTCTTTGTTAATTTGACAAATTCATAGAAGCTTGCAGCATTCACCGGGCATAACTGAACACTGCAAGATGGAGGTTCCTAGGGTTGGGTCTGGGACTGGAAATATTGTCATTCGGTTGCACAATCCAAGCAGCTTACATGCCAGAGGTGTGGGGGTTCTCACAGCAGAGCAGGGTAAGGCTGGATCGCAGAGTCAAGGATTGGAGTGACCTATCAGATCACTATCCAGATAACACCAGGGGAACGTCACAGTGGGCAACTGACATGACAGCACTTTTAGAGAGAGGTTCAGTTAATTAAATGAAAAAACTAGAAAAACAAGAACCTTAAGTTCATTCTCTTTCAGTTTTTCCCTTTTTCATTCTCTGAGATAAAGAAATCTCTGTGTTGACTAACATTCTTATTTTCTGCAGACCCGCCTCTTAAAATAAGATGAAAAAAATTTCTGGCACCTTGAAAAAGTTAAACATAAACCTATTACACTGAGCATTTGTTCTCTTGATTCACTTACTCATATTGGAGGGCTGTGTTCTATGAATAATGGGAACAGTATGGCAGACATGGCTAAAAGAAAATTTAAGAATTTAATAAAATTTAATATTTATTAATTTAATAAAAACAAATTTTCTTGTTTTGTCTTCTGGGACACAGACCCTGGCATTTGCCTTGTGGCATTTTGGTACTTTAATTTCTGATCGCAGCTAAACCTGGGTAAAAAAATCCCACAAAGCTCAAAAAAAATTCTGATGTTTGCTTATTTCATGTGAACTAGTTCACCTGTCCTGAATAATATGCCAGTTGCAATAAAAAAGCTGTGAAGACAAAAATTGCCTTAGAGAGACATATGGCAATTGAAGAGTTAAGTTTGTGTGTAGTCTGGAAAAAAGCTATAATTTTCAGCAAGCAAATCCCAATGTCCTGGTATGAACATTCCATCATGTATTAAAAAACCTAGCCAATTTTCTTTAATATTGAACACCAAAAGCTTTTGCTTGAGGTTTGAATATCTCAACTTAAAGTTATCTGAATTTTTGTATTCCTAACACTCATTGTAAGCCCAAAGCCTGTGAAATTTGTTGATGAAGAAAGCTATTGAATGGAAGTCCCTATTCATAAATACATTTTCCTCCCCTGATAAGTCAATTATTAGGGCTGAATGCTCAATGTGGTGTATGAGGAAATTCATGTGCAGTGCTTGGCATTCCTAGTTTGTTATGCATGATTCCTACAAACCATGGTGGAAAATGGCTCTTCATTCTATTAGGCTATAAATTGCAAATTCTCTTGTCACTTTGATATAGTACATTAATACACAAAACTCAATTTTAACCATTTATTTACATAGTACATCTTTAATTTATCACATGAAGAGCACTGTGTGTTTGAGATCACTCAGAACATGCAAAAGATAAGAGTTCTAAGTTTGCTTATTGCTTTCCTTAATTCTTAAATACATCCATGAATCTTGTAGCATTCAGATGAGGTACTAGTAATACTGGCTTGAGTCAAAATTGCATTACAGAGGAATCTCATCTGAGAGAGATTATTTCCTAGTGTAACTCCAATGAAGTCAGTTGAATTACACCAGGCCAACGGTGTACCAAATTATAAAGTTATTAAGGTAACTAAGCCATGAAATGTTGAGATCTCTAATTGAAATAGGTAGCAAAGATATTCCCAAAGCTGAACTCTGGATCCAAACCCAACCTACCACTGCAAAAATATTAGCTGATTTTCCAATCTGGCTCCCATGAATAATATTTGCACAGAACTCAGGGCATATCTGAAAGGTTTTTCTCCACTTACTGTACTTTACCTGCCCTCAGAACCTAGAGTGAAATGACTCCAGTGGCTGATGGTTATCACACAAAAACTGTATAAACAGATATGTGAGTAATTTAAATCAGATTTTATGTATTTTGGGAATAATTTTTAGGATTATATTTTGCATTATTAGCAAGTGACAATCCAAATCTGAATCCAGAATCAATACACACTTTCACTGGGTTTAAATGTACTTTTTGTGCTTACTTAGCTTTTTCACAAAAAGTGACTTAGTTTAGTGGCATGATGGTACTAAATAAAACAATCTTAGTTAATATTAATATCTTATATTTATATTTCCAGAAATAAACTTCATTAAGCTAGTGTTAAGGTTAAGAGCAGATATCAGAATCGCAAGCTTGGGGCCAGGGGTGAGAAATCATGCAAGATTGTGTACCTAAAGTTTCAAACAATAGTCCATCAAAGGACGCTATGGAGTAACAGTAACTCCACACAGTCAGTTAGTGCTGGCGTGCTAGTGCAATATAGATTCGATTCCCATTTACTGCACATTAACTAAGTCCTTAGTTACTAGGAGAAACCTGTTCAGTACACAAGGTGTGGCAAACACTTACCTGTTGACAGGAGGTAGGTAAGGAGATGTTTTAAGTATATCTGAAAAGGGGAGTTCCTCTGCAGATGATTAAGCATCCTGGCACAGTTGTCAAAGTGATAAATGCATTTGAATGAGCTAAAACATCCCCCAGTCAGTGAAGAGGTGAAAGATGAGGGTGGGGTTGTATCTGTGGGGTGGCTTATGCCAGGTGGAAGTAGGGACCAATTTGGGACACTTTCAAGATGAAGTGATGAAGTGTTCCAAGAATTTCCCCAAGCACCTTATGTAATCCAGCACATTTATACAGTCTCGGATTTGGTGGTATATGTTTCTGCTCAGTAAAGCTTTAGGAAACACCTACTGGTATGTGCCTGGAGGTGTACATTGGGGCAGTGGTTGCCAGACACATTGCAGACAAATGGAGAAAATGTTCCATGTCATGTGCTAGGCCAGAGAGTGGTGCATATATATTATTCATGGCCTGCCTCTGCTCTCTCCAGCAATAATATTAGAATACCCTTCCCAAACCATATGCACAGTGTGAATCTAAACTTATTATTCATTATCTTGGTTCCAATTTAATCCATCCTTTACTTCAGAATCTGGGGTTGGTTTGTTAACCTTTATTGCAGTCACATCCCTTTAGAATATTCAATGACCCCTTTATCACCTAATCCTATGTGTTTGCACAATGCCTAGCACAGTGGTCCCCAACATGGTGGCCTGCGGACACCATGGCACCCGCTGAGGCATTTATGTGTGCCCACCTAGTGCCCAGCAGGGGAGAGAAGCCATGGCCCCGTGCCTGCCGGGGACAGAGAACTCCAGGGCTGCAGGCTGCAGGTGCCAGTGTTCGCTGTCCCAGGCAGGCACAGGGCCGCGGCTTCTCTCCAGCTTCTCCAAGGCTGCAGATTGTGGGTGCCGGTGTTCTCGGTCACTGGCAAGCGCAGGGTCG
Source organism: Gopherus evgoodei (assembly GCF_007399415.2). Lineage (NCBI taxonomy): Eukaryota > Metazoa > Chordata > Testudines > Testudinidae > Gopherus > Gopherus evgoodei. The sequence continues at coordinate 28,122,193 of NC_044327.1, forward strand.
CAGCTTAAGCCGGAGAGAAGCCGTTGCCCCACACCTGTCGGGGACAGAGAACTCTGGGGCTGTGGGCTGCAAGTGCCGGTGTTCTCTGTCCCCAGCAGGCGCGGGGCCCACCTAGTGCCCAGCAGAGGAGAAAAGCCAATGCCCTGCACCTGCTGGAGACAGAGTACTTCGGGGCTGCAGGCTGCGGGCGGCTGTGTTCTCTGTCCTCCCGGCTTCTCTCTGCACTGCCCAGAACTGGCGCCAAAAACAAAAACAAAAAAAAATGCTCCAACTCTGCAGAATGGACGGAATGCCTCCCCATAGCATGTGCTGCCCCAGGCACCTGCTTGTTCCACTGGTGCCTGGAGCCGGCCCTGCATTTGAGTAATTGTTGGCTCCCGCCACACTCTTCTGAAAACATAAATGTGCTACTGGCCACAAAAAGATTGGGGACCGCTGGCCTAGCACAATGGGCACCTGATCTTCATTGGAACCTTTATCACTGCCAAGTGCCACAACATACATCATATAATTTTTAAAAAATCCCTTGACTTTCAGTTTATTCTTGTATTTTTTTTCCATCTTCCCTTTGTTCAGTAACTCAGCCACCAATCCTAATAACTGCTGTCAGTTTACACTGAAGAAGTCCTTGCCATTAAAGTGTGCTTCTTTATGCTCAGTCTTCCCTTTAAGGAAGCAACCGCCTCAAAATGGCTTTTAATTATATCAAATCTTAACAATTTCCTTTTTTCTCTACTTTTTCTTATATCAAACTTAAACCTTCTTTTTAGTTTAAATTACCAGATTGACAAAAGTTATTAGATGAGAATTGGATAGCATTTAAAGAAAAAAGTCTTTTAAAAATTCAGGCAATTGTGTGTATGACTAAATCAAGTATAGACAAAGAAATCTTGAAAGCGCTCCAGATTATTTGTACTCTGTTTTGTGTATACCCTGGCCAAGACTTAAACATCACATTGGTGTTTGTTTTTATATATATAAATTAAAAATATGGCCACAGGAACAGCAATTCGTAGCTTTCCATACACCTTCTCCTGACTGGCGCCAGGGCTGGAAAAAGCTTACAGCGGCTGCATTCTCTTAGCAGGACCCTCACCATTCTGATCAGCAGAAAGCATGGAATTCAGCAGGTGGTTGGAAAAGTTTCGAAAGGAATGATGAATCTACAGTGCTGTCACTTACAATGTGGCACTTCTTTAATGCTCACTGCATCCAACAACAATGGAAAAAATATTTGTTTGATCTTTCAATAAGATGATCAGCTGTGATCTAATTAATCTCAATGAGCCACTTGATATTACCAACAGCCAGTGTTAATCACAAGATTGCTTAAAAATCATGAGATTTTGGTTGGTTATTTACCCTTTGGGGAGTCACATTTTCAAGAATCTTCTCTGCAGCCACTTAAAAAAAAAAAGCTGATATTCTCACATAATCTTATGTCTCCAGATGCTGGGGCTTTAAGAAAAACAACAAATAGTGCAAAACTCATGTTAAAGCTGTGCGAAGTTCGCAACATTTATTTGTTTCAAAGTTAACATCCTGTGAGAGGACTGTGGAAAGTTCACACCCCTATTACAGCCGCTGTTTTGAGCTATCTGCCCATGCAGGAAGAGAAAATTCCAATGTTTCATATTTGGAAGGTTTCCCTGGAAACCAGAAGGGCTAGGCTATTTAATTTCTGCATAGTAGTAGGGATAATATAAACCTCCATGAAGTCTCAGTGCAGTACCAGTCTGAACGGTGGGCAAGACAAGAAAGGGAGAGCTATGTTCTTCAGCACTGTGATGAAAAATGTAACTTGCCTTTGCAACAAGCCAGATCTTTTCTCACATAGCTCTCTCTTTCTGAGTTCTTGCACCACACCTAATTATTACATCTGCATGAAGAAAGGCAAAGAATTACCCAGGTACTTCAAAGTCTTTATGTATCCCCTGGATTTTAGGTTACTAAACTGCACTCAGTACATAGTATTTTATGTATCACCAGGATGTATCCCATGTCAATGAGGAAAATAAACAAATAATTGAGGCCTTAAGTGTCTTGTAAACCACCATTCCTCAAGTGGTATAAAATGTGTAAGAGAATTGAGAAGAATTAGTCTGAATTTAGGGTGGGATTTTCAAAAATGCTGACACGAATTAGAAGCACAAAGTCCATTGACTTCCCATGAGACCTGTGCTCCTAAATCACTTAGATTGGGTGCTTTTGAAAATCCCACCCTACCTCTGTTGTATCAGAAGTCATGTTAAATCAACAACAGAGAAAATGGTAGCCAATTATCTGACAACAGAGATTAAATAAGAAATACTGGATTTGGTGATTACATTTTTTAATCGTAGTTTCATTTAAGTCAAATGCCAGGTTCAAAGCAAAATACCTAGTTAATCTGTATTTATTGCCCTAGAGAAATTGGTATCTTAGAGGATAAGGTCAAGAACAGCAAACTATGGCTAGTGTTATGGAAATGTACCGTTCTGTGACTTAACAACACAGCTTCTGCTTCCCAAATATATCTGATGTAAAATTATTTGAGGGGTGGGGGTTAACCCCTCATTCCAGTATGATTTGTCTACGGCATGTTGATGCAACCTCTGAGTGATGCTTTATATATTCTATATAATAAGCAAACAGATGGAAATAGCATGGGCCAAGTTATCTGTGGCATAACTGCATCCAAATGAAATCAATGGTGGTGGTCTGTAGCGTTACTTACAATGAATCATGTTGTATATCATTTATATGGAATTTGGCTATTGTTCATGTTCCTTTTCCTGCAACCTTTGTCTATTGTCTGTCCTTGGATTATGAGCTCCTTAACCCAAACACTGTTCTTGAATTTTTGGAAAGTGCCTGGAATGCTGTGGGTGCTGCAGTAAATGAATAAGTAATATGAATCCACAACTGCAATGTCTGAAGATTTTTTCTAAACAGAATAGCTAAAGTTAAATATTTGGCAAGATCTTCAAGTCACTGGAGCCATGGTGACTTATACCAGCTGAGGATCTAGCTCTATTTCTTTCTTTTACTTAATTTTCTTTCGCAAACCTAGCTTGCAATAACCAATATGACTTTTTCTTTTGATCTGAACTGAATGTATTGTATTTTGTTTAAAGCTTAGTAGTTAGTATCTTAAAAAAGAAAAGTACTTAACAAAAAGAACATGTGTATATTTAAGGTTTATACTAACCAACTCATCCACACCAACACAATTACACCACAGTATTTATAAAATGATTAAATAGGGCCAGATCTGTACCTAAAGTCCCTTGAATTTTGTAGAGATTCCTAGCCAGAGCCATGTTCTTCTGTTTGCCACCATCACTGTAAAATAGAACTGATCCAGAATGCTAGATCCTAGCCCCTTCAAATTTTAAGCAATTCAGTAAAATTTAAATGGAGATCTTCACTTTTCTTCCAAGAAATACCAGCCTATCATAACACACTTTCTTTATAAAGAATTATAAAATGAGCTATGCAGTTGACATCCATGTGCTTGAATGTATGTGAGAGAAACTAAAGTGACTTTTGAAAAAGCAAACAAGGTGTTGTATTAAGCAGAAAATACAATAAAAAGCGTATTTCATAGACAGGCATGCATAGACTTCCATGTTAATTTGTTGGAAATAAATTGTGATGCCCTAAAGCTAAAATATGCAACTAGTGGTTACACACCCTGTCTAAAAAAAAAACAGCCCTCTATTTATATGTTTGTGTAGTACGATTTTTTTGTTGTTAATTTTGGCACTTATTTGTTTAACATTTGTCCTTTCAAGATCCATCAACTTCAATAAGTTTGTTGATACCTGTGGGAAATAAATTTAGATCAGCTAGAAAAATATTTCCATACTTATACACATCTATCTTTCTTTTTAGGCATTTCTACTATGTCCATCTCTGTGCCGTTCAACAATAAAAGAGAAATGAAACTAACCTCTTTTCTGACCCTAGTCATGAGACCACAGTTATTTCATATAATCCTGATCCCATGTCATGTGACTAGAGCCAGGAAATGAAGATCAGTCTGTAATCAGCTCTCCATTGTGTCACCCCCTAATTACAGGGACTACTACATGCCTTGCTAAACATATAATCCTATACCCTTAAGTGAAAATTTGCCACTGACTTCAGGGGGACTAGGAGTGATTGCTTGTATACAGTCCTACCATGCCAATCAACATGTTGGTTTATATTAACTAATAAAACTAGAATCCGGTTTCTCAGCATTGTCAGGCCACTCTGCTTGGTTTGAAGTTTCTAATGGAGAATACAACACTTAGATATTTATGTGTTCAATCTATAGGCATGAAGTACTACCCTAGTCCAAGCACCCTTGAACATTGGTGAAGGGTTTGAAATCTAGCTCTAAATTTCATGGCTTTGGGCCACTTCTGCTTTTGGATTTGCCTGTGTGGTGGGATGGGACAGAAAAATTCAAGAGTGATGTTAAGAACAGACCTCTAGGCATCCCTACCAATTAAAATTAGCATCAAACCAGAATGAATCCAGGAATTCTGGACTATTAATTCTGAGCCCAAATCTTTTGGTTCTCAACATTCTCCTCTCCTGAGAACATCTGACATGCAACATATTTACCAGCTTTTATCATGAGATAACTGTGACAAGTGACATAATTACATTATTACAGAACTGTTACAAATGAAATAAAGAGCTGGAAAAGCAAAGCATGATAAAACTAAATAAAAGTTGTAAATCACTAACTGTAAATCATCAAGTTTCAAGAACAGCACCAGGAAGTGTTTAAGTAACTCCAGCTGTTCTAAATCTATGAGGTTTGGACAGGCTTAGATAATACATAGTTTATCATGTCCTAATAAGGACTATTTCGTTTCAAAGGAAAGGAACCAGAAAGAGAGAAAGCAAGTGTGAGAAAGCAAATGTCTTTTTTTTTTCATAAAAAGCGTTTGAGGTTTTAAATAGAAATACTCCTTACATAAATAGCTGGACTGTTGTGCTCTTTCTCCAGGTCAGGCTATCAGGATGATGACAACAAATTCGCGGATTTTTAACTCTGACTCTCTCTCCTGGGAGATGGTCATTTATATTCTACAGCCATTAATATTCTCCCATCCTCAAAGTTTTGCCTTGCTAAAGAGGAATGGAGAGGATTCTCTTTAGTGCTCAACCATATGGCCTTTAGGGTCCATCTACCCATGTTGCTATGGCCAAGTCATGGATGTGCCTATGATAGTAAAACAGCAAGTTCTAACAATCCATTAAAATGAGACCCCATTATCTAACAGGGACATTATTGGGCTCAGTATAGAAATAACTGGGCTATATACAGGAGGTCAGAGTATATGATCTAATGGTCTTTCTGGCCTTCAGCGCTCTGAATATAGGAAAATATTAAATGGTTAGAATTTATATCTATGCTATATAAGGATAATATGATGTATCATATGTTAGAAGACTAGCTTGCAAATATATTTACAGTGGTTACAGAAAAGCCCTAACATAAGTATTAAGAATTATTTCAAAATTGGAGACAGTAATATTTTAGCAGTTCCTCTGAGGCCTACAGAGTTAGGTTGACGTAAGCTTCTTATGTTGACCTAAGTCTGTAAGCATCTACACTAAAATGTAGCTCTCAATATACCGACTTAATAACTCTGCCGCCGTGAGAGGCATAGCGCTCAGGTTGATGTAGTTTGGGTCAACGCAATGTCAGTGTAGACACTGCGTTGTTAACATTGACTGTTGCTTCCTTTCAGAAGCTGTCCCAAAATACCCTATACTGACAGTTACATCTGTGCAAGCGTTCCTGGTGAAGGTGTGCACCGCCAACACAAGAAGTGTAGTGTGGACATGCAAAAGCAATTTAATTATTGTGGTGACTGTATGTTAATGTAAATTAGGTTGACTTAATCTTGTAGTGCAGACTTGCTCTAAGCTTTAATAATGACTTCCTTCTGAATGCCAAGCTTTTCAGAAAGTGAATTTCCTGTGAATTTCAGCACTCTTCTGAGCTCAAGCTCTGATTCAGAAGCAGAGATTAAAGGTGGTATAAAGCTGATGAGTTGATTAAGGGACTGATTAACATTGATGTAAACTGGGAGTAACTCCATGGCAGTCAATGGCCTTACCCCAGGATCAGGCCCTAAATTATACTACTCAAGTGGTAAGCGAGAGTGCAGAATACTTGGGACCCATGCTAACAGAGATTGTAAGCAGTCTGTTGTGGTCACTCTGTCTCTGCTTCTCACACACTGTCTGCAGTGCAGCTCCTATCAGTACACCAGATAGGAAGCGACGGGGCTGGGGGGAAATGCTCTCATCTCGCCCCCGAAAATTATTTTTGCTCAAAGTTCAAAGAGTCTTGGAGGCCACAGCTCAGCCACTTTTAAGGAGTGGTCCTGTACTAAATCTGTGAGGCTGCTTCTGGAGTGGTTTGGATATCTGGTTGTGTGGTCACAACGCCACTGAAATTTGATCCAGCCACTCCTCTGGACAGATGGGCTAAATTTCAGTGAGTGGTATCGTGACCCAGTGCTGGGTTTACAGTGGCACCATGGAGCTGGGGCCATGCTCAGAAGGGGCCCCGCTCTGCTCCACTTGCACTGTGTCCCAAGACCCCTCCAGCCTGTTGTCTTCCCTCTGCTCACCACTTGCTCCTCTCAGCCTGCAGGGTTGTGCAGGGAGCTGTACATTTTGGGGGGGAGGGGCTCTTGCCATAGGGAGTTGGAGGCAGGGTGTTGCAGAAGAGCTGAATTTCTGCTTTCCCCATGGCTGCTTGACGCCAGCTCTAATTAAAACTGGTTAAAATGTATGGATGAAATACTGTGTATAAGAGCTTAAGTGTTATAATTAGATGATTTCAAGCCTCTTTCCTTTTAAGAGGACAGATATGGGGGACACAGGTCCAGGTTGCTTTATGTCCCTATCACAGCTCTATGACACTCCTCAAACTCATCCCTAGATCTCTTCATCTCACAGTCATGGCTCTTACAAGCTGTTTCAACTAATCCCTCCACTATTCAACACAGATACACCTAACAGTGAATGCACCTGGAGTTCATGCAGATAATTCCCAGTGGCTAATGCCAGCTGCAGTGGGGAAGAGTTAAGATTTCACAAGCATTTACCTTTAGTCTGTATTTCCTGGGTTTCAGAAGTTTGCGTTTTGCTGAGCTCATCATTCTGGAAGGGCAGAAACTATCACCATAAAACTCTGCATTAATGAAGTTTTTTTTGCCATGTAATCTGGAAGCTTTTCTTGGTTAAAATCAATATACACTCATGGCGAGACAGACTGGGGTATACAGTATCACTGTTTTGAGACTTTTGGAGATGAGAAGATCCCATGTCCTGGATCCATGTTTTCAAAATATGAAGTTCAGAGGTACTAGGTCTGGAGGTGACAGAATGTGCCATATCTAGAACATAGGCCTGCAGGTGCAGCACACCCAGAACACACATTAAAGTCAGTGAGAGTTCAGGACACTGAGTACTTTTGCAGGCTTAGACTTAACAGGCAGGGATAAAGCAAGAATGTTCTAAGAGGACAGTGTTTCAGTGTACTGGAGTTGAGAGAGAGCAAGAAAGACTCTTGACATCTGCCCCCAGTCAAAAGGATGGACAGCACAATGAAAAAATGTGAGTGACTTTTGCTATGCTTTTTGTATAGTACTGTAGTTTACGTGCAGACAGTTTGCCTGTATTGGAAGCTGCTATGTAATATGCAGTCATTTTGATTAATAGCTGTTGAGAAGATGTTGTACATAACCAAATTTTCATCGACGGCACAGCTCACAAAGTTTTATTCCCAGCATATAAATTCTATTGGCATGTCTTTCCATTCTCAATATTCCACCAGCCTCACTTCCTCAGAATGAAATACTGCATGAACCTCTACATAAATTGATACATATAACTGGTCAGTCCTGTTGACTGAGAAATATTAAGGGTCCTTTGTGTACCATATATTTAAAAATAGGTCCAGCAGTATATTGTGTTGTGTGCTCCTCTTAGTGATGATTTATTGTTAAGAAAGCAAAAGTCTAAGCTAAAAAAATCCTATCCTAATACATAGTTGCTTATATGGCAGCCCAAACTAGCTGCATTCCTGACACAGTTAGAGCGGTCCCTGTTCTGAAGAGTTTACATCTGTCGAGGCAATATACAGAAAACAGCGCAGGGGTGAGCATGGGATACAATATTGTCCTGTTTTTCCTTAACCCCTATTATACTCCCACCTAGCCCTTGAACTTTACTTAATCTTATTTACAGTTTTCTCTGTTTTTATTACTTTAGTCATTTTCCCTCAGACCGCATCCAGTCACCATTTGCTTTTTGCTTTTAGCTCCCTATTCCTTTCCAGGGTTTTTAAAACCCACTAACCACCCTTCTTATTTAGAACATATCCTATCTGCATCACATCCCAGTACACACAGCAACACCGAGCTGCTCTGCCAGCATTATGGGCTCAATTCTGCAAGGTGCTGAACACTCTAGCTAATAGAGCAAAATATTTAAGCACATGCTTCCCTTCAGACAAGTGAGTAGTTCCACTGAAGCCTATGCATGTGTTTTAAGTGTTTTCTGTTGGACTTTACGTGAAGGACTTTGGCTATGTCTACACTGCAAAATAAAAAGCCACCACCACCACCAGCGGCAGTGAGTCTCAGAGCCCAGGTCAATTGACTCAGGATCATGGGTCTTGCACAACAAGGCTAAAAATAACAGTGGTGATGTTCCTTGTCAGGGCCTGAAACCCAGCAAGTGGGGGTGGGTCTCAGAGCTTAAGCCCCAACCTGAGCAGAAATGGCTACACTGCTATTTTTAGCTCTGTAGGATGAGCCCGAGTCAGTTAGCCTGGGCTCTGAGACTCTCTGATGCCTTTTTTGGTTTTGGTTTTTTTCTGTTTATTTTTGCAGTGTAGATGTACCTGTAAGGCCTTGTGGGTGAGGGAGTGGTAGGAAGTGGCCCAGGAAGGCAACTTCAAAGATCTCCAGGGTATTTGATATTGCTGCCTTTCATAGGGCCCTGCATCAGAGCCTGGTGGAGAGGGAGGACTTGGACTCCCTTAACAACCACACTTTTTGAGGAGTGGCATAATCCCTTCTTTCTCCTTTGATATATGGCTCACAACCTCTCTACCCTCACCTTGAGTCAAGGGTGTGCTATCCCTAGGGGCCTGGAATTAGGCAGAAAACTCTTTCTATTGTGGGGACCTTGGACTATATGTACTGTGTTGTACTCTGTTACACCTGAAGAGGGGGAATTCAATTAATGACCCTGGCTGGAGGGTTGAGTTGCTACCTACTGAAAAGTGGACCACTAGAGCACTGGGGTAACTGTCGGTGAGGGGAGACCTTACCAGTAGGAGGCACCACCAGTAAGCTCAGCCAGTCACTTAGTTTCTCTGTGTTTCAGTTCCTCACCAGTAAAATGGGGATAAAACCACTTCCCTACCTCACAATGGTAGAGTGAGGCTAAAGTAATTAAAGTATGTGAGGTGCTCTGATATGGAAAAGCCAATACATTCAAATAAAATAAGTGAGAAAGGCTGTGAATGAACCAAACCCCAGGTGATGTCAGGTATGGGTGCTTAGGACCTGGTCCCCTTTGAGTATTGTGCAGGGCTCAGAGTTGGTACTGCTTGGTTCATTTCTTCTACGCAATGTTAGTATGATGAAGCCTGAAGACGTCTTAAAGTTTAACCTATTAGCTGCATGGCTTCAGAAATAGGTATCTGACAATGTTTTTACATCAGCGTAGATGTGAGCCAAATATGATGGCTTCATTGTGGAATTGCATCTGGGTTGAATTTGACTCCATGTGTACAAAGTGACAGAGAGTAAACAGTTTGCCACTATCTGCCAAAGCTGTTCTCCGAAATGTATTTTGGAAAAAATGATGAAACTTCTGAAGCTACTTTTAGGAGGATTTCTGCTGAAATGTATAAATGTCAGCTGGCAGCTACTGATGGGAAATTTGGACAATCTTCTTTTCAAACTACTTTCAGATTTCTTCCTGAGAGTCTCAGCAAAGAATCCAAACAACACAGAAATGAACACAGAAAAATTAATTACCGGTACCTTCTCAGCAGTGCCAACTCACATTTTATCACAGGTCTCACTGTTTTGCATAAAGCCCCAACCCTTGGAGTCATGTGGTTATGAGAGAATCTCAACTTTCGTTTTAAAAAGAGTAAATGTTTAGCCCTCTTGATTGCAGTGAAAAGCTTGAAAACATGATGTGTATACTACAGGCTAAGAAATGAGGAGACAAATACAATTAACTGAAAATATATTATTAAAAATATCTCATGGGTTTCATTTGGTTTAGGCTTGTCTAATGATTTTGGAATACTCGGGGATGCCAATACCCCTTCTCACCATCCAGGTTAGAGTTAAAGTGCATTGGCAAGGCAACGTGGTGAAGGATAAATATTTCAGTGCTGTACAGCCACAAGAGCCTTTACTGCTAAACCTGAATCTTAAATTTAGTCTTTGTCTGCACAGGCAGCTAGAGAAGTCATTCATTGCAGCAGTGTGTGGGCAGGACTCTCCCTGCCTATTCCAGGCACTAACTAAACGGCTTCAATCTGCATTAGCCTCAGAACGTAGAGCAGCCTTATTAAGTAGCTTATAGTTAGTTGACTGCACCAAATATATCTATCCCAGCAAAGTAACAACTAGTTTTCCTGTAGTTCATAGTAAGGCAACGTGACAGATCTGAAATACTTCTCTATTTTGTGGCCTGGCTGGTAGTTTCAAAAGCACTAAGACTGGCATTTGAGAGAGAGTGGCTGTTGGTGGACACCTGATCAGGACAAAGGTGTTCTCTCGTCTGAAAGTCAGAGATCCTTCTATGACACATCTTTCCCAAAAGTATGTTACATTAGTAAAGCATTAGCTAACAGCTCAAATAGTTTTTGTCAAGGCAGTGAAGTTATCCATTACACAGGAGAACTTGTGCAACACAGACCAAATGAGGTCAGAAATCTGTGAATTTATATAACATGATTTTTTAGAATGGGGAAGGACTTTCATCCTGTCTGAAATAAATATGTGGATGGAAAAATCTTGTCAGTCTTTACTGCACTGGACAAAAATGTCCTAAGCCACTATGCTGCTTTAAAAATGAATCCTCATTTTTAAAACCTTCATGGATCTAGCCTAACCAGCTCCATTGACCATGACTTTCTTTAAACTCACATTTCTGGTCCTGGAATTTGTCTATTGCTGCCTGCTTGTCGCATAAAGCCATATCATCACTTAGGGCGTGAGACTCTTTTCCTCTGCAGCTTCTGCCTTCCTGTCTCTGTCTCTCTTCCTGAAGATATGTGGGGCTTTGCCCCCCTTGACAGTACTGCTTTCTTTCTCACTCCCTTCTCCTGTTCATTATTCTGTCACTCTCCAAATGTTTACAGTGTTTCAAACATTTTGAGAGACCTTGTGTTCAGTGGGGTCAGGATTTCACCCCAGTCTTTCTTCTGTACTCGAGTCTTGCTAGCTTGGGCCCAGGGGTTCAGGCTGGCTTGTAGTCAGGCAGCTCGTGCTGCTGCCTGTGTTGAGAGGCTCACACAGTTTTTTTTGAGTGCAGTAGCTTGAGTAGTGCTAGCACATGACTGTCTGGTTCCATTCACAGGAGAGTGCCTCCTAGCCCAGGCAGACAGACACGTGCTAGGTCTACTTGAGCTAGGGTACTAAAAATAGCAGTGTAGCCATTGTAACACAGGCAGTGGTACAAGCTAGCTACCCCAGTACAAGCCTGCCCGATTCCCTCAGTCCAAGCTCAGGTGGCTAGCCTGAGCCACCACCCATGCCTCAATATCCTCACAGCTATTTTTAGCGTGCTAGCTTTAGTAGAGCTCTACCTGAGCTGTGAGGTACGCTCCTGGCTGCAGTGTAGACACACGCTTTGAGTTGAAGTTTTGTGCTGCCTGGGGACCCCAATGAGGGCATTGTGCAGCATGGAGGTGAAAGATAACGATTAGCACAAGCTGTGAAGTAAAACAATTCTCATAGAAGCAGAAAGACTGGAATCCACCTAGTATGCAGGTGGGTATGTTTACCTGAAATGGAAGGTGGTAGGCTATGGGAGGACTAGCAAGGCAAGGATTAGCATGTGTGAACTGGCCCTCTTGCACTGCAGTATGGCTCCAATGTCAGTAATAACAAAACCAAACCAGAGAGCAGAGCCTGGGAGATAAATCCCACTTTGATTTGCTCTTTGACAGTGGCTGTCTAATGGTACATAAAACCCCCTGAGATACAAATTATAGCTTGTTTTTAAAATGTCTCTATCCATTGCTAAAATCAATGTTGTTTTTTCCACGTAGTGTAGGTGTTTGTTACGCTGATAGAAATTAGAAGTGGAAAAGATCTATTAGGTCTAGTTTTTCCTTTGCCAGTGCAAGATTTTTCCCAAGAGGTTCTCCCCCTCTCCCCCCCCCCCCACTCGGCTTTATCAGGCCTAGTTTTAAAATAATTTCTACCACTTGCCTTTTGAGATTATTCCAGCCTCTAATAGGTCTCTCTGTTAGGAAAAATTTCCTAGATATTCAGTTTAAATAATTCTCGTCTGAATTTCACACTATAACTCTTAGACAGAAGTTCCTACCCCACTCCTTTCTCCCTTTTGGGCATTTTCTTCTTTCAAATGCTTCCAAACCATCATTATTTCCTGTTGGCCCCACTTAGTCAAGTTCAATTATATTGGTTCTTTAGTCTTTACTCCTAACTTTTTCTATCCCCCTAATCCTTTTTTTTTAATTGTGCTCTGAATTTCCTCCAGTTTCCAATACCAAATTCTACAGGCAACTTCCCTCAGATCCCACTGAGGAATACACTAAGAAACTACAGCATCTACTCAGGACACTCCCTACACTAACACCAGAAGAAATCAACATACCCCTAGAGCCCCAACCAGGGTTATTCTATCTACTACCCAAGATCCACAAACCCGGAAATCCTGGACGGCCCATCATCTCAGGCATTGGCACTCTCACCGAAGGACTGTCTGGATATATGGACTCTCTACTCAGACCCTATGCCACCAGCACTCCCAGCTATCTCTGTGACACCACTGATTTCCTGAGGAAACTACAATGCATTGGTCACCTCCCAGAAAACACCATCCTACCCACCATGGATGTAGAGGCTCTCTACACAAACATCCCACACACAGATGGAATACAAGCTGTCAGGAACACTATCCCTGATGATGCCACAGCACAACTGGCTGCTGAGCTCTGTGCCTTTATACTTACACACAACTATTTCAAATTTGATGACAATATATATCTCCAGATCAGTGGCACTGCTATGGGCACCCGCATGGCCCCACAATATGCCAATATCTTTATGGCTGACCTGGAACAACGCTTCCTCAGCTCTCGTCCACTCACGCCCCTTCTCTACCTATGCTACATTGATGACATCTTCATCATCTGGACCCACGGGAAGGAGAATCTGGAAAAATTCCACCATGATTTCAACAGCTTCCACCCCACCATCAACCTCAGCCTGGACCAATCTACATGGGAGGTCCACTTTCTTGACACCACGGTGCAAATAAGTGATGGTCACATTAACACCACCCTATATCGAAAACCTACCGACCGCTATGCCTACCTTCATGCCTCCAGCTTCCATCCCGGACACATCACAGGATCCATTGTCTACAGCCAAGCACTGAGGTACAACCACATCTGCTCTAACCCCTCAGACAGAGACCAACACCAACAAAATCTCCACCAAGCATTCTCAAAACTACAATACCCGCAAGAGGAAATAAGGAAACAGATCAACAGAGCCAGACGTGTACCCAGAAGCCTCCTACTGCAAGACAAACCCAAGAAAGATACCAACAGGACTCCACTGGCCATCACATACAGCCCCCAGCTAAAACCCCTCCAACGCATCATTAAGGATCTACAACCCATCCTGGACAATGATCCCACACCTTCACAGGCCTTGGGTGGCAGGCCAGTCCTTGCCCACAGACAACCTGCCAACCTGAAACATATTCTCACCAGTAACTGCACACCGCACCATAGTAACTCTAGCTCAGGAACCAATCCATGCAACAAACCTCGATGCCAACTCTGCCCACATATCTACACCAGCAACACCATCACAGGACCTAACCAGATCAGCCACACCATCACTGGTTCATTCACCTGCACATCCACCAATGTAATATACGCCATCATATGCCAGCAATGCCCCTCTGCTGTGTACATCGGCCAAACTGGACAGTCTCTACAGAAAAGGATAAATGGACACAAATCAGACATTAGGAATGCCAATATATAAAAACCTGTAGGAGAGCACTTCAACCTCCCTGGCCACACTATAGCAGATCTTAAGGTGGCCATGCTGCAGCAAAAAAACTTCAGGACCAGACTTCAAAGAGAAACTGCTGAGCTTCAGTTCATCTGCAAATTTGACACCATCAGCTCAGGATTGAACAAAGACTGTGAATGGCTTGCCAACTACAGAACCAGTTTCTCCTCTCTTGGTTTTCACACCTCAACTACTAGAACAGGGCCTCATCCTCCCTGATTGAACTGACCTCGTTATCTCTAGCTTGCTTGCTAGCATATATATACCTGCCCCTGGATATTTCCACCACATGCATCTGAAGAAGGGGGTATTCACCCACGAAAGCTCATGCTACAAAACCTGTTAGTCTATAAGGTGCCACAGGATTCTTTGCTGTTTCTCCAGTTTGTTGACATTTTTCTTGTAGTGAGGTTCCAGAATTGAATGCAATTTTTAGGTATGAGATCATACAAAGAGGCTAAAGCACTATTAGATGAATGATATATATATTTACACTATCTCTATTCTAAGACTTATAGAGAAGCAGCTTTGTATAGATTTTCAAATGCATCTGAGAAGATAAGTGCTGCAGGAAGGAAGGCCAAGATTTACACTAGTGTAGCAGAGCAGAATCGGGCCCTGTGTGTGGTTGCCTGATAGCTGAAATTAATATCCAAGCTGAGAAACATTAAAAACCTTGCACTGAATACCTGAAGATGCTAGCAAGATGTGAGTAGAATTTCACAGCATGTGATTAGTGGATAGAAGATGTGTGCACCCTAGATGAGCAGCTAGCATGGATGCTGTTGCACTTGCATATCTGTAATTCTGCTCTAGTTAAACCCGACCTGAGTCACAGTGTAAAAGTTATTGTTGGGTTAGGAAGTGAAACCAAATGCCCTAAGATTAGTCTGAAGCATACTACTTGAAATATCCGCTACCTTGTAAATAGCATTTTGTAACTCAGGAACATTGGTTAAAGGTCCTTTTCTATGCTAGCTCTTCCCACTATTGACTCTGAGGAATGTTTAGCACAGAAAACAATACATTTTAACTAATTTTTTTTAAAAAAATCCTAATAAATTCCCTTGGTACTTCCTGGTTCACTGGTTTATAACCACAACATTCCCTGTAACATTTCCAAGCACAATCCTTTTCTTTTTGTCTAGAAAGTAAAAACTCCTATTCAGGTCTTATATCTTTTTTAATCATTCTAACATTCTCCAGTGCAGCCTCCCCACTCCCTGCCATCATAATGTTTAAGGACAGAAGGGACCACAAAGTCATCTACTCTGAACTCCTACATAGCACAGTCACCAACACCACCCACACACTAAGCCAACAGTCAGAATGAGACCATACTATTACAGCCCAGGGGAGACTAAACTATTGTGTTAGGCAGAGAATAGGAAGGACTTGGGTGCACCAGTGCCTCAGGCCACTGCAGCGGCAAAGAAATAATAGTGAGATATAATCAGATAATCCTGTCAAATGACCTGCACCTACATGCTGCAGAGAAAGTCAAAAGCCCTCCAAGGTCACTCACTGCCAGTTTCAACAGGGGGAAAATTCCTTCCTCACTTTTTTAATTATATTGCCTCCCCATTACTCTGGAACTGGCTGCCTATAGATTTCTGCATAGAGTTTAAGGTGCTGATTTTGACCTATAAAGCCCTAACTAATACTGGGTCCTGTCTGCCTCAGAGATCACATCTCTGTCCCCAGGTCATTTTACTACAGCTAGAACTTGCAGATGCCCTGCAACTGGTGTCTCCTGGTATAAAGGAGAAGGAGCTCCCAAAAGGGTCATCGTCATTATGTTCCCATTATGCCTCTGGCGTCTAAGGCAGCAACAAACTTCCTCTCCTCCAGTCTGTTTCTGGTAAGTTTTACAATGATTCCCCAGCCATGCCCCAGGTTTTTCAGCTCAGCTTCCACAGTTCTTCACCAGGTTGTTTTCTGGCGGCCTCATTTTCATTTGCCTTCAGGTGTCCATCTTATTCTTACTCTGGTGATGGAATCAGTTTCCATCAGAAGCACATGGCCAATCCATGTCCAGTGCCTCCTAGCAATGATGGTGCTCATATCCTCTTGGCTGCACTGTGTCAATAGATCTTGGTTTGAGATTGGGCCAAAATATATGGAGGGTTTTTCTGAAGCAGGTTGTATGGAATGAAGGGTGTTAGCCATAAACTGACCTCATTTTTAGACCCTTTCCCCGCATCTTGGTTCAAAATATCCTGAATATGTTGACTGTCAGGGTACTGTCAGAGCTAAGATTTGGGGGAGAAGGGAATGTTCTTTGAACTTAATTATTCTGTTTAGAATTGTTTCCTCTGATCTTGGTGAGGGGGATGGGGCAGGAACTGCTACTGATTCTCTTTATTCGATTGTCATTTTAATTTATGTCAAAAAGCCAGGAGAGTCACTTTAGAATTCATATTTATGATATATCACAATAAATAAATCAAGAGACTCTGTGAGTTTGCCCAAGGTGCTTTTACAATTGCCAGAGCAAGGCATGGGGACAGACTCAGTCTCTTAGGTAACCAGAACCCAGACCATATGGAGCATTATATGTCAATATCAAAAGGAAGGAGGTTCCTTTCTTTAAAGGCCCCTGATTCAAGAAAGCTTCCATGTTCAGATAAGCTGTTAAGCACATGCTTAAATTCCAGTGTTTAAAGTTATGCATATGCTTAAGCATATGCTTAAATGATCCAGTGCCACCCTACTTTGGAGACAAGACTTGAAATTTGGAGATGGGCAGTTAGTAGGTTTCAGAGATATCTCTGATACCTGTAACTAATATGTCTTTTGCAGTTCCCATGCCTACCTCTGGCCAAATTATAAGCCCTTCAAAAAATCTCCATTTATACGTGCTCAGAAGAGACTTGTTAGAGTTTGGCAGCTAAATTCTCCAAAGATTGCATCTGTACTGGGCATGCTTCAACCTGGCAATAGGGAGCTGAGCAGCACTTTCTTTGCAATTGTTGCTTCCTGCTGCTGAGGGCCACTGTGGGGCCAGGCACAGACACCGAAAGCAGGGAGGCTCTTTTCAATGCTCTTAATGATCTCTCTGCTAGAACCCAGGCATCCCAAATAGGAAGTCACCTGTCTCAAATGCAGAAGCACACGAGCCAGACGGAGGGGGCAAGGGTAGTGGAGGGGACTGGGAAAAGCATCCTCCTGGTAAGTGGACTGGGGTGGGTGGTGGAGACTAGGACAGGCTGGACATGAAGCCTGGGACTAGGAGCTGATGGGGAAATAATATGTGATCATGTAATTAAAGATGGTTTCATAATATATCCGCACAAGAGGCTGGATTAACGTTACTTCTTGTTTGTTTTGGTTAAATAAAAATTATGTCAACTTTTTTTCCCTAGTTTCTGAACGTGGCATGCTCATTTATGTCATAATAAACCTGACAGATCTTTCCACCAGCTTTTTTCTAATGTGCTATGTTTGTAGCCTTGATGCTTCAGGGTGTTTGACAGGATTTACATCACACACTTTGGCCTAAAATATGTACCTTTGGATGTAACATATGTGACAGTACTGCCCATGGCTCTATGGAAATAAGCTTAGAGTGTGTTTTATGCTACATATGCCATGTAACATATCTCTGTAAAGGTTATGGTCTACTGATTGTATTAATCCTACTTGCATGTATGTATCATTTTTGTATTCGATGTTATGAATGTTGACTGTGTACTGGCTTGATTTCTAAATAACCGTAGTAGAGCATTTGATCAGTTCCTGGAGAAAGGAATGTTGAAATTAAGTACCTAATCAAGAAATACTTAAAAGACAATGGATCCTGGAATGCTCCAATCCACATAGGACGTCTACTTGAGGACGTTCAAGGTAGCATGTAAACAATGGATGCTACCTGTAAAAACTGTGAGTCATGCATGGACATGTGACTTGCCCAGGTGACTCCTAAACTCCATCTTGGAGCTGGACTTTGCGTAGGAGTGAGAAGGGGTCTCCACCCACAAGAGAAAGTCTATTTAAACCCCTAGAAGACCCATCCATTTTGTCTTCAGCTGGCTAAAGAGGGAGCCTCTCCACCCGCCAGGATACTTGAAAGAAACTGGAACAAAGGACAGTAACTACAGGGATGTGAGTGATTGCTGGACCCAGGCTAAAAGGAGATTAGCCTGTAAAAGGAAGCATTCTGGAACTGGTGAGGCTCTTATCTGTATTCAGTTTTATTAGACATAGATTTGCACGTTTTATTTTATTTTGCTTGGTGACTTACTTTGTTCTGTCTGTTAATACTTGGAACCACTTAAATCCTACTTTCTGTATTTAATAAAATCATTTCTTACTTATTAGTTAACTCAGAGTATGTGTTAATATTTGGGGGAGCAAACAACTGTGCATCTCTCTCTATCAGTGTTATAGAGAGTGAACAATTTATCAGTTTATCCTGCATAAGCTTTATACAGGGTAAAACGAATTTATTTGGGCGTAGACTCCATTGGGAGTTGGGCATCTGGGTGATAAAGACAAGCACACGTCTGTGAGCTGCTTTCAGGTAAACTTGCAGCTCTAGGGCAAGTAATTCAGACCCTGGATCTGTGTGGGAGGAGACCAGAGTGTCTGGCTCAGCAAGACAGGGTGCTGGAGTCCTGATCTGGCAGGGAAAGCAGGGGTAAAAGTAGTCTTGGCACATCACGTTTCAGCTCCCAAGGGGTTTCTGGTATCAGAGGGTAGCCGTGTTAGTCTGGATCTGTAAAAGCAGCAAAGAATCCTGTGGCACCTTATAGACTAACAGACGTTTTGGAGCATGAGCTTTCGTGGGTGAATACCCACTTCCTCAGATGCATGTACATGCATCTGAGGAAGTGGGTATTCACCCACGAAAGCTCATGCTCCAAAACGTCTGTTAGTCTATAAGGTGCCACAGGATTCTTTGCTACTTTTTCAAGGGGTTTCTGTGATCCAACCTGTCACAACATAGACAATTGATATGGCCATCCCTAGAAAGAGCCAAGAATGTGATCCAGCAAATTGAGCATTTCTTACAGCACTTGAACTATCACTGATTGCTGGTTTATTGTCTGTAACAGTAGTTCCAGGGGATATTTATAATGTGAGCACTGGAAGCTTTTAGTGAGCAGATGGCGCAGGGTGTGTTACATAGTCAGTTTTGCCATGAGGTAAATTTATGCTCTACAGATCTGCTTCAAAACTATGTTATTTCATTTAGTTGCTTAATGCAAAGGCAGCTGCATATTATATTTGCTTTAACTCTAATTCTATGGATTATCTGTCAAACTCCTAATTATAGTATTTTGAAAGATGTGGAGGGGGAGAGACAATAATTATACAGGCTGAGGGGAAAATGAACATTTTGAAGCTGAAACTCAGATACACCTTCCCAGACTGCACAAAAATCCTGGAAGTCTAGAAAATGAAATGTGAGTATTCCATATGAAACATTCCACTTTAGAAATGTGCTTGTTTTTAAATATCTGCCACCTTACAGAATATTTGCTGCCTAGCCACAATTAGCCTGGCCTCTTGTCTGTGTCTCACAACATGCCTAGACTCTGCACTGCACTGCATGGGGGACTGCACTCTGCAAAGGGCATATGCAGTGTAGTAGAGAAAATAAAGGAAGCTAGCTAACCCCACTCTGTGCTTGAACTTTTGATAACTAGTTTGGCCTAACTTTAATTTTAGCTTGGTTTAGGAATCCAAATGCTAAATTCTGATTTTTTTCTGAGTGAAAGATGCTAGGGAAAGGAGTGGAGCTCTTAGTCTAGTGGATTTGGGAGGGTTTTTTTCTTTTTACCTGTGCAGGACAGGATAGCTCAGGATGCCACAGGGAAATGTGCTCTGCAGAACTCCTCATTGCTACTCTGAAGTGAAGTTCTCCAGAGTACCTGCTGCCACCTGCAGCACCTGCATAGGGAGAGGAAGGGATATGGGTGAGATGCCAATGCCAGGTCACCAAGTCAGCTGACACACTAGGGTTGTGAGCCCTGGGAATGGGATGGGTGGGTGTATGAAGCCTTCCCCCCGCCCCCCGCCAGCCTGTCCCCAACCCACACATGCAAGAGAGAGCAGAATTTTTCCCATAATCTTTTCAGTTGATTAATGCTTTGCTCTGCCCATTATACAATCCATCCATCACTGACACACAGTTTTGTGTATTTGTGTATGCTCAAGTCATCGTTCCATCTAGTTATGGTCCATTAGCAGTTTGTCTACAGATTACATTAATTCCAGCCTCCATTTATCAATACATAGCCTGTCTTTATCATACTTAAGAGTTGATACAACTGAATCAGAACTCACAATTTAGGCACAAAGAAATTTAAGACCTCACCTACATGGGACTGGGGATTATGTTTAATGACCATTCATTCATTTTTAAATGTATAAAGATGGCTTACCACCACTGTCCCTGGCCAAACCCTGAAGTCCTTGTTTTGTAGTTGGCATTCTCGTAATCTTGAGCTAGTGAATGAGCCTGGCCCACGCAATGGCCCTGCCTTTACAACATAAAGAGAGAGCATCACTATTTCCCATCTTTCTTTTCTTCATTCTCCCTCCCCGCCCCCCAATTTTCAGTGTGGCTTCACTCTGAGTGCAATGGAAAAGCTTAGGGCATGAGAAAGAAATAGCCTCACTCACTTGGGCAGCTGTGGCCCTTGTTCACTTTTTGAGGAAGGGGCCTGACTTACTAAAGAGAACTGTAGACAAAGGAAACAAGTTTGTCAGTTTGTTTAATTTTCGTCTGGTTTTTACTGCTGATTTTTTTTCTCTGCTTCTCAAGGGCACTAAGTGGGGCTATCAGGCCCTGAATCACCTTGTTTTCTGATGCTCACGATTTCTGCACCCCTGACTGTGTGGCTCAACACTGACCGTAAAACCTCAACCAGCAGTGGCCTCTTGTAAACGTTGTCAAGGCCAAGGATTTAGTCAGGAGTGTTCTCAGAATTCTGATTTCTAGTTCATTCTTGTGTTGAAAAGTGAAGTGAGCAAAGTGTGTCACGTGATGAGTTTTTAAAAGCAATCTTGTATGTAGGCGAAGCCTCACTAAAAGCTGGACTGATGCCAGTGGAAAGGTGTCTGTACTCAGAGGGAAAGGCCAGAGGTAGTATGCTGAATTCATGTCTCAGTTACGCAATTATACCTCTGGAGTAACTCCATTGTCTTCAGTAGAGTTAATCTGTAGTTACACCAGTGTAAATGACATCAGAGTTTGGCACACAATAGGAATTTATGTACTCTTAGACCTTAAGAACAGTTTTTCTGTATTTTAAATAAAGGCTTTTAAGTGTTGGTGTCCTTTTAAAGAAAGGTCAAACATAAATGGAATGGAAGCCTTGGAGAAACTTTTATTTAAATTTTGAGGTTACTTATTTGGATTGGTCCTTATTTTGGATTTCACAGTAGCTAAGAAATACAATAAAACTGAAAAAAATGTTAAAGGACTAGATTTTCTTCTCTTTTAAACTATGTTACGTCCACTGATTTTAATAGACACACACCGGATTTACACCAGTTTAAGAGGAAAAACTTAATAGCTTTTTTTTTCTATTCCTACTAATATTATTTGTAATGCTACTACAATTTCTTTGTACAGACTGGAAGCCAATAAGACATTTTGTTTAAAAAAAATAGACCTTAAATGTAAAAGCCCATTAGTTATAATTATTGAATATGGTGATGAACTGGCTATGCACATTACTGCTCTCTGTTTGACACCGAGATAAGGAGTTCTAATTTTGTCCAAGTCCCTTATATTGTTAGCTGCAATTCTCCCTAACTTCAGTTTAATAATGACCTTCACTTTTGGAGCGGGAGCATCACAAAAACAAAACAAACAGAAACAAACATTGAGGAAGAAACATTCCTTTTAAAGTCAGAGAATTTAAGGCCAGAAATGACTATCAGATCACATCAGCTCATCATCCTGTATATCATAAGCCACCATACCACCAAGCCCTCATACACTGAATCCAATAGCCAAATTAGAAGATAGTATTTCAGAACACAGGAGACTAGACTATTAGTTGGTGGCAGCAGGTCCCATAATCAAGCGCTGTCTTTCATATGACATTACTGAATTACATAATGCATCTCTTATACGTGATTGCCTCCCAAACGCAGGCCAGCAGAGAAGTTGCAGAAAAGTCAGGCTCATGTCATTTTATTATAACTATGTTTTAAAAAAATAGCTTGGACCGTTTCCCTACCCTATTATGCATTAAAAATGGGTGTAAAAACAATGTCAGTCTGTACCACTTTCCTTTGGTTAAATTTTAATCTGGGTTACGTAAAGGATTGTTCTCAGCCTGTTTTACCACTCAATTAATAAATACAGCCTTTTCAACAAGGTCTGATAAAGATCAGTTTTGCTGGAACTTGTTTTCAATATTCTTAGCTACCAAACAGCTTCCCCGCCATTGGCATCTGGAAGGAAATGAATCACAGCACAACCTCTCTGTAAAACTAGCTGCATTTCAGAGTGCAGTATAACTGTATGGCCAGGACATGATTAGTATAGTTTTATATGTGCAATAAACGAATAAGTCCACCAAGTGGGGGACTGAGGGTTGCTGTGATGCAGTTGAGGTGCATGCTGATTTTTAGCCTGTCTTCTAGTCTGCATTTAACTGTTTTGCTAGTCTGCCTGCTGTGACTAGCTGTCTATTAAACAAGAGTGCTTGCCACTGGCTACAAGCATGATTTGCAGCCCTTTCTCCGCTCCAAGTTAGCATAGACTTAATTGACTCATTACCATAGAAAGTTTGCCCCTTCAAGACAGAATGGAAGAAATTGGCAAGAGGGTGCTTTCATTCAACTTTAACTGTGGAGAAATAGATGATCAATCCTTAGGACTGCTCAATCCCTTATCATGTTTAAACACTCTTCCTTCAGTCACTGAAAGGAAAAGTTGAATTTCTACAGAAAACTGTCAAGCAGTGATACTCTGGATGGGTTGTGTTTGCAAGCTAATCTCAAGACTTCCCACTGCATCATCTGATAACAGGTTGTTCTTTCTGGAAGAAAAAGCTCAATGGCTGAAATTCTTCATGTTTAAACAGCGTTGACTCATAAGTCTCTCAAAATCTTCATCAGCAACAGCTAACGTACTGTTGCTGAAGGCCAATGTCAAGGAAATGAAGCATGCCTACAGCAAATTAGCCTCTGGAATAATTGCATATGCTTGGATGTTAATCTGTTTAATCTAATTTTATCAGCAAAACACTAGAGATTGATGACCATCTTGATTACAAGGCTGTCCTTGGTGATAAGCATATGGGAGGTTTAACTGCATCTCGCTCTCATCAATCACTTCCAAACTGGAACATTTCATGTTCATGCCATTAACTGTAGAGGTAAATTTTCAAAGTACCATGTGGGAATTATATACAACGCCTGTTAATGAATAACAACAGAATTTGTGAGTACTTACAGTACAATGCTTTGAAAATGTATCCGGTCACGTATTTTTCAGGGACTAACAGAGTTTGGTTCACATTTCTTATCACTATGTGGGCTATTACTCTCCAGCGTATGTATATTCTTGCAGACTGCCATAAACTCTGCATATAGAATGCACAGATAAAACACTAGATTCTACTGTGTGAGGATGCAAGCCAATTGAAAAAGATGGGCTGTATACATGCAGGCAGGCATACAGATGTTTGAATCGTCAGCTATTCGTACTATATATACATAGTACAAATAGCTGATGATTCAAACATCTGTGAACTTTTTGTTTTTTTTCCTGATGCATGTGTCCAGAGATGATTGGATTGATTTAGATGGTCTTTTAGTGACTAAATATATCATTATTGCTTTCCCTTTTAAAAACATTAGATTAAAACCATCAGTCACTAGCAGTGCTTCCTGGTTTTTTTCAATAGTAAAGTCAGTTATTCTATTATGTAACCTCATCTGTGTCACCATGGTTGAATTTAGCTTTTCAGAAAAGAGTATCAGAGAATTTTATAAGGGCTAGGGTGAAGCTTTAGAAATTGACAAGCATAATTGATATTTTTTGTTTAGTTATTTCTAGAACTCATTTCAAGAACAAAGGCCAACCATATGTTATGTTTTGATTGTGGGGTTGTTTGTTGTTGTCGTCATTATTGTTTAAACCTCCAAAGCATTCGCTTTTGAAGGCCATTGCTTTCAGTGGGCTTTGGAGCAGGCCTTAGAAGCGGACTAGAGGATGTAGTTATCTCTGTTTGTCTAATTTCATTTTGTTTCATTGGAGATGTGGTTATATGGAAGTTTTAAACCTAGGATCAGGTGAAATAAACTCACACTGACTGACTAGGTTCCATTAGACCACTGGGCAGAGTTAAAGCACTAAGCAAGGCAGTCCTGGTGGTTGGTTTTTTGGTTTGTTTCCCCCCCCCCCCTTTAAAATAAACTTTCAGCTCCTACACCACTCACAAGTTACCTTGATTCTCTAGTGCTATCTAGTGGTCAAAGAGGAAAAACAGTTAACATGTTAGTTGGGGCACTAGTTTTCAAACTTTTTAGGCTGCATACCTGTTTCCAAACAATATGGTTGACCGCTTGCCCCTATCTGCGATAGGATCATAATCTACCTATAAAACAGATCCAGACTTGGCTCTAGCCTCTGTCAATCGTAAAAGTGCATCAATGACTGACAAAGGAAAGGACATGATTGGATTGTTGTACATGAAAAGGAGAAGTACATGGGCTGTGCTCTAGCCATGCTGGAGTCCCTACAGTTGGCTTTTGGGGAAAACAAATCAACAGAGAGGGAGTAGAGCGCACAGCTTCCCCACCTGAAATTAGCTAGAGCAACACAGAAACCTGTTGGGAACCTAGAACCATTGTGAATCTGGGCCCGAGTGAACACACGGTGCTTCGAATGAGGTTTTACTAATATATTTAAAGCTTTGTAGCATTCATAGTAAGTAAGTATGACCCATCTGCCTAGCTCTGCACAACCTTAATTTTACTCCACTAATGCATGTCATGTCCCCTAGTTCAAGTCCAAGCTACAAAAACTGACACAGCCAGTATGATAGCCCAATGTGGTGGAATTCCTCGGCAGAAAGCTAATCGAAAGGGTTATATTATTCTTGTTTGTTGCAGGTAACACAACTGGCAATGAAAATTAGTACATATTTAAAACTAGCCTCACTTTAATCCTCAGAATAATTTCATTCAAACAATATTTCTTTGGGCCTGTACAGATTCTTTATGTTTGAGTTAAAGTATCAGATTTTAAAAACCCAGTTTCCATTTTATCTGCTGGAAATACTTGGGAGTCATAACTAGACGGAAGGATGATGCATCATGAACTGGATGCTCTACCTCAAGCACTTGACCTGGGTCACAGTTACAGAGGTTAATATCATCCTTACTCGGTGACAGGGATCAGTATCCTCTGATTCTAGTGGTTCTTGAGAGTCAATACTTGCAGATACAAGTTCATTGCAAAAATTATGTATGGGCACTTATATCATCTTGACATCTAGGCAGCTAATTAGGTGTCTAATTCATATAAAACAAAGCCTCATTTGTACTCCCAAACCTGCAGTTGCCAAAAACCAAGGCATAGTTAAGTACAGGCTGAAAAATCTGGCCCACAGGCTGTGCTACAGAACCTGGTCAATAAGAAAAGGTAGAGAAAGGACCATGAAATTTGGGATGATTCAGAGGAAAATAAATATGGGTAGATGAATCACACACAAGAATCAGTGATTGTCAGTACATCTACTGTACATCCCAAGCACTGGTTACATTTTTACCCCCAGCTCCTGTTCCGTTCCACACACTATTATTAATCTTTCCAGAAATATCAGAGATTTAGAAGAACTGTAAACCAAAGAAAGCCAACTGTTTTAATATGAACAATTAAAGCATCATACCAAATGAAATATGTTAATGTGTGATGGATAGGCTTGTTGCAGTATCACAGAAACCTCATGGCTAATGTACCTGTTTGTTATGGGTTCCATGCAAAGTACTAGATGTTTAGTTTAGTTTTTTTTCTGGTGGAAAAAACACTCTAGGTCATTACATAAAACCTGCATACAATATTGTAGACCTCATTCATTTTCCTCACTTCATCAGCTGTTTGAAAATGACTGTATTTACTATTTGAGTTTAGTACTAAGCCTGCACTTTGAGTGCAAACAGAAAGTTCCTAACATGAGACAAATTTCCTTTATCTCAGTTGTGTGTGGGCAGAAGTGGAGACCAAATGATTTATTCAGGGGCGAACCAGCTGTCTGGCAGAGCCAGAATTAGAACTCAGACCGACTCCCATCCCATGACATGCTTCCTTCCACGGAATAAGTTCTAGATTTTAACCCATTTCCCAAGTGAGGTGTACAAAAGCACCATGAATAGACAAAAATGTGTATGACAATAGCTGTGTTGGGCTATCCCATTAGCCAGTAGACTATTTTCATATGCTGCAGGTATAGGGCTGGTTAAGTCTGCCAAGATGGGGGGGGAGAGGGAGAGAGAGAGAGAGAGAGAGAGAGAGAGATGAAAAAAAGTTTCCAAACAAACACAGTTTTGTCCAATCAGAATGCATTCTTAAATAATTGGGTAACAAGTCAGACATTTACTGTCTGAGCACTGAAATTGAAACTGGTCCTCACCTGCTTTTAGCAGTGCAGCTGCTAATTCTGCTGCAGGCAAATACAATCAGATACTAAAACCTCTGGTATAGCACTCAGTTAAGAGTAGTTATATTGATAAGTAATCTGATTCACACATTCATGGCCTTTAAAAAAAATCTTTTGTACAGAACTCACTATTCCTGAGCTAATACCTCCATTGCGTCTCACAGATTTTATTGATAAAGGTTGTTTTCTAAAATGTGTCTCAAAGGAGAAGATTAGGTGGGTTTCTTTCTTGTAAATACATTTTGCCACTATATTTTAATACAATAATTTTCTTGTATGACAATGCTGGTGATAAACAGTAAGTCAAGCTAAAATAAATAAAGGATATTAGAGAGGGCCAGTATCTTTAATCTGAGATGCAAACAACGTTTTCAGGGTTTGCACGGTCTAAGCTCATAGCCTTTCTATTTAATTGCTATTCAGAATTATTAGGGGAACAGTATTCATTTTTTACGTATAGTTTCAAATTATGTTTCTGTCAGGAATAACATATCGAGACCATTGTGGAAGCATTTTCCACAGTGAAAAAAATGCTGAGGGTGGGGAAATGAGAACAATGTAAAGTGAAGCATGTCCTAGTTCTGCAGTAGAAATGAGGTCATATTCCATTCACCAGGGACATTATTACAATGTGTCCACCATCAGTAAGTGGAAGTTTTGCTAAAAGCAATAGGATATTGTTACATGCTTACATCAACCTTACTATAGTGACCACGAACACCCAGTAACTCCAAAAGTTTGAGATCTGTAAAGGTGCCATGGCAGATCCCTGATCCAGTAGTTGGAAAGGAACAAAATAAAAAGTACATATAATGTAATTTTAAAGGCGTTTATGCACTAAAGTGGTCTATGCATGCAACCTCTTTAGTAACATTTGTAAAAGTAAGTCTTCATCTCTTCCCACCAGCATCGTATGTGCCATAGATGAGAAATATCTGATAAATAGCTTAGCCATTCTACAGAAAGTTGGGTTTTGTTTTTTACAAATCAGTGGAAAGGAAAAAAAAAAAAAACCTGTGTAACGTGGATTACATTTTATAGCTTGGGAAAATATTGGATTTGCAAAATGTAACAGTTTGGTTAATCATTGCTGAATATTTAACCATTGTGCTCTGTTCCTGCAACAGTACGTGCCCCTTTGCCACTGAAGAGCAGAACAAACAGGCCCATTAAGCAGGTGCAATTTTTGCCATGTAATATACAGCTCATGTTCTTGTTTTTATGGCCAGATTCCTAGAGAGGATGAATAATCTCAACCCCACTGGATGAAGCACCGATCTGGGCTGCTGTGAAACCCCAGCCACAAATTAAAGTCTCCTTTCCCTGATGGGTTTCAGAGTAGCAGCTGTGTTAGTCTGTATCTGCAAAAAGAACAGGAGTACTTGTGGCACCTTAGAGACCCTGATGGAAAGAGAGCCTCCTGCAAAACAGCACTATCACTGCTGGGGAGAGAAATTTGCTCCCCTCCATGTGAGCTGTGTTCAATCCAGACCCACATTTTTCACACGTCTCTTTTACTAATACTGTGCTATCTTATTAAAAGTCAAGCACTTAGCAGGATTCAACTACAGGATGAGACATCTGTACGGATAATGAGCTTGGCCCTCTAAAATGTTGAGCCCTCCTTCTGATGTCAATTCTCCAAAGCACTTAAGCACGTACTTAACTTTAAGCACAGGAGTAGAGCCATCGAAGTAACTGGGAAACTAGTGCTTTGCAGAATCAGGGCCAGAGGGCTCAGCACCTTGCAGCATGGAGTCCAATTACATTAGATAACTACACAATGATGAAAGAGAAAATATAGTTTGGAAGGGTAATCAGCCCCTTGCCATCAGTGGTTGGTATATACACTGAAGCATAAGTTATTTCATACTTGTCCACTATGTGGTATCTTGTGTTTTTCTCTGAGGAAGCAGTACTGGCCACTGTCAAAGACAGAATACTAGTCAAGCTGGATCACTGTTCTGGCAAGTCCCATCTCCCTAATCTAATTTTATTTTCACTGATTTTTCCATCTGACAACTTGGAGAAAAATTACTTGTGACTTCACATTTATTTGTAGTCCAGTGGTTCTCAAACTTTTTTTTGCAGACCACCTGAAAATTGCTGAGGGGCTCAGCAGACCACTTAATGATCTTTCCAAATGTTGTTTGTACCATTAGCTAACTATTGTAAAGCTCTTTGGATAAGAGCACTATATATATAAAAAAAAACCAATAATTAAAACTTTTTTGTTCTACAAATGAAAGCACACAACTCATATTTTAATATCAGTAGTCTTATCTTTCTAATGTGATGGATGTGCCCCCTCTGGCCACCGCAGCCTTGCACGACCCAAATCCCCCCCCCCCCCCCCCCCCGCTTCTCATCCCACTGCCCCCTCCCACCTACCCCCTAGTCCCCACAAGGTCACCACCTCACCTTACATGTGCATCTTCTCCAGGGTCCAGGCACCTGATTAGTGGAGCCACACCTGTGCAACTCCATTAATTAGATGGGTGGCCCTTCCTTCTCTTGTGTGCAGCCGCCCAAGCATGCATCGTAGAGGGAACTATCCATGGACCACCTGAAGGGAGCTAGCAGACCACTGGTGGTCCACGGACCACAGTTTGAGAACCTTTGTTCTAATCAGTTTTGATGTCTGGGTCTCATGAATTAGTTGGAAGACAGTATTGCTGTGTTTGGGATGCAGCTATGCAAAAACACATTTAAATATAGTTTTTAGTGGAAAAGTTAAAAGAATTCTTGATTCATTTACATCATTAATCCTGGTTTTGTTAAATCTGATGTTATTTTACAAAAACTAAATTGTGGGCCTAATACCAACCCTTTAATAATGGAAAAAAACAACTTCATCACAAAGCAACCACAAATACACCTGCAACTTTATTAATTCACCTCTTACAGCTTCATATTTATTCTCTTAAATCCTGCATTTAGACACGAAGGCAATAATAAAATTCTGTACACTACTTCTGTTACAAATATAGATAATATTTGAAGAGACTTTTCATACTCTAACATGGGCATTTCACACCTATACTGGGAATGATGCATCAACAGTTGCCTCAAGTACTGGCACCATCTGTTTTTCTTAGCCTATTGTACTGTAACATCTAAAATAATTATTGAAAAAGAGGGTTTTTTTTTTAGTTAATCCACTTATATTTATTTATCTATCAATTCACAAGTAGTATCTCTCAAACATTCCTAACCCTGCTGTTTTTCACTCAGATGAATGAATGGTGGCTTTTTTGCATATTTCTCTAGCGCAGTTTGAATGTGCCCCCACTTCAGAACTCAATAATTAAATATTATAAACAACTGACATGGTGCTCCGGCTGCTCTAGGTTTTTGCTTGTCAATATGCAGAGTCTTGCAGCTATATGAAAGTACACTGTGGGCAGCACTCTAGCCTAGAAGAACGCCAGTGCTCACATGATCTTTGACATTTCTTCCTCTCTAAAGGTTTTCAAAAAGACATATTGTATTTAGTGACAAGGTAAATCACAGATGAGGCTTCACCAAACAGATACATACAGTACTAGGCAAAAGGGGGGAAACTGACAAGGAGTTCACAAGGTCCAGGGATAACACTTTATAGTGAGAAGCTAGGAGAGTTGTTCCTTGAGCTTTACAGGGCTCCATCTTACATATCAGTGCCTGGCTTGTAAGTGTTCAATAATTTAGAAGTCCTTCCAGCAGCTGCGCATCCTTTCAGCTCCTGCATGCTTCTGACTAGGGTGAAGATGAAGAGGAACCTCTACCATTTGCCCTACTCTTGGACTTCTCTATACTGGGGGGTTCTTTATTATTCTACCCCTCCTCTCTCTCTTTTTTTGGGTCCTCCTCCTCTCTGAATGTCTTCAGTTTCTGCTTCTACTTAGAGCAGTGCTGGGCAGCCTGTGGCCTGCGCGCTACATGAGGCCCATCACGGTAATCTGATTGCAGGCTGTGAGACATTTTGCTGACATTGGGCCGTGCCTGCGGACGGTCATTGCAGCTCTCGGTGGCTGCAGTTTGCTGTTCCCGCCCACTAGGAGCTGCAGGGGGCCATGTCTGGGGACAGTCAACGTCAGCAAAATGTCTCATGGCCTGCAATCAGATTACCGTAATGGGCCACAGGTTGCTCACCACTGGCTTAGAGCAATAGCCGCAGCATGAAACCTCACCCATTTCACTATTTTCCACCGGGCTCTGACTAGTGACATGGAAGCTATCCATAGTGGTTAATTTGTGCTGCTGCTTCAAGAAGCTCTGCGCGGCAGTGACTATGACACTGGAGCTGCCGGTCTGCAAACTCAGGAAGAGGGCAGAGTCCATTTTACTGTTCACATCGGGAACATTATCTTTATACCCACCAAGCTTAGGAACTTCACTAAAGCCTAAATCCTTGTGATATTGCAGATACAGCAGGGCTCCCTCATTCACCAGGGAAAGTTTCCTGCAAGTGGATTTTTCAACCCCCGAGCAGCAAAAATATCCCCAACCCTCCATTATACCCCCCCCATTATTTTGCTTCTGGAGCATGTAATTAGCAGCACTGACTTTCTAACTAATTTTTCCATCTATCTTCTTTTGTTAAACTGTTGTTCCTCCTGTGACTTTATTTCTGCTATTTAAATAGTCTCAGTTATCTCCTCCCCCCTTGACTATTTAGCGCACACATTCTCCCGCCCACACCCATCTCAAATATTCAAAGCCTCTTTGCAAAAAACATTCCAGCTTTGCAATGCGGTTACTAAAGCAAACTTTCATGTTCTGGTGGGACACCTGTATTCATTACAATAATAATAAAAACGCTTAAGTCTTTGCCAGAGACTACATAAGCCCATCCCAGTGATTCGACAGTAAGACAAATACTTCTATTGTGTTCAAAAATATGATTAAGTGTTATTTTTCTTCAGTGATATAACAGTCTGGTAAAGCTGGAATAGCAAGAAGGCTACATAAACATTTCCATTCTCTTTGCTACGTGGAATGTAGATAATGGAATCTTGTTGATCCTATTATTTGGACAGCCCGTTCATGAGAGAACAGTCAGAGTGACAGTCCCTTTTGTCCTTTTTAGAAGAGCAACTGCTTCTTCATGAGTCACCCCTTCTAAGCTCTGCCCGTTGACAGCAATGATCTGATCCCCTCTCTTCAGCCGTCCGTCCTCTGCTGCTGCACCCTGAAATTAAACAGCATGTAACTGCAGACATGCATTTCTGAAACTCCTGGTTTTATAGCTGTTCACAGAGAAATCTAAAGAGGGTCCTAGTACAATGGGTTCAATATACAGCACACGTTAAACTTTTCTGCTTGACAAAGGCTAAGCTGATCAGTTTTCATTACTAGAAATCATTTTGTCTTTAGTAGGTACTGGTTCTATCTGCCCATAGGTTTTTGCATAAAGTTTCCACTGTGCAAACTAACCAGATGGAGTAATGAAAGTCCTCATCACCTTATGAATGGAATGAAATTTACAGCATGGGAATGATGTACTGCATACATTCTATAAGTCAGAGCTGTGGAATTTTTAAACTCCTTCAGCCATCTTGGTTTGGCTGGCCAAGTTCTCAACAATTGAAATTAGTAATCAAATCCAGGTCTGAACCTAAACTTCAAAGTCTGGAGGTTTTCCCACTTGGTTTTCTGACTCAGGCCTGCTATACACTTTGTAGATCAAGATCTGAACTGCTCCAAAGTTAAGGTTTGGATCCAGTGGTTCTGGCCTATATTTGATTCCAATATTCATAGCAAATAATTCAAACTAATCCCAAGCACTGCTTGAAGAGAATGCAATCTAAACAATGAGGGGCCAATTGTCCAAAATGGACAACTAAATTACATCCTCAAATCCAAATGTTTGATGTGAGCAAATTGGGAATTCAGAAAATAGAGCCCAGTTTCCTTAAAGCCTCAAACTGCAGACACAATTTTAAATGGTACCTGCATTCCTGCTTGGAGAAGACAAGCAATAAGATAAACTGTTCAGAACTCACTGGCTTCTCACCAGGCCATATATTAATAAATCAGCTGCTGAGCACTGAATTGTTCGAGTAGTTTTACACCTATGCACTTACCTTTGCAAATACTGTCTTAACGTAGATGGGTAAATCTCCATGAGGACTGCCATATCCTCCCACAATACTAAAGCCTAGACCGTCCTGTCCTCGGTCTAGAGTAATGGTCTTATACTGAGGGGGCCTACAACAGAGAAAAGAAGTTATCCTGTTTCTTTTGTGAACGTCTAGTTCAGTACGTGGATTGTTCAGCAAAGAGGCTCTTCACCTTTCAACAGTAACAAATAAACTTTCCTTTGCTGAGAACTCTAGACAGGATTTTAAGTATCTTGCGGTGAATATTTCAGTTCACGTCAACCACTGAAATCCTGCTTAATGCCATAAGCTGGTTACTTATTTAGTTTCCTTTCATAAATTCTCCATGGTACTTTACCTTCTGTCTGCAGAAGTTTATTCATTCTGTCATTTAATACACTGCATAATCGTTTGAATAGTCCACTACTGATGCTTATTACCTATGGATATGCTTGTTATCTATGGATAAGTAAGTATCAATATCCTGGAGCTCAGAGAGAAACAGAATAAACCCCACAAAAACTACAACATTATTTTTAAAAAATCTTCCTTCTCCCAAAAAACTCATATATAAGAGAAAATCAAAAATAGCCCCCAACCAATTCCTAGGCCTGGTTTAGTCATTCCTGTTCCCTTCTGTTGTTTGGTCTTATATTTTTATAAATTTGCAATGTTTTGAGAGACTATAAGAGCTACCGAACTTACAATTTCAATCACGTTTTTCACCACCCCCAGTAGAATATAATATACAATGTATACCTAGAAGTTTGGGGGCCAATTTTTAGTGATGGTCTGCCTTGAAATAATTTAATTTTTGAACCACAAAGAACTGTGCCCACATTTTCGCACTCAGGATGGAAATGTTAGCAGATAGGCATCCAACTACCTACTTGCGCACATATAGCATGTATTTAAATAGCTACTAATATTTGTGTCAGCAATGAATTCCAGGTACAATTAGGTATAAAATTAGACCCCAACACCCCGCCCCAAGAACAAAAAACCCCCCAACCACCATGGAGGTTGTGTTGGCCCTAGGAAATCAGGTGACCTATCAAAATATATGATGCCCCCAAAACTCTCTCTCAGGCAGTAAATGGGCAGCTTATCTGACAAGTCAACAAACTCAGGCTCTGATAGACTGGCAGGGAAAGTGAGTTTCAGAGAGTCAGCAGATCCATACTTAAAATGCCCTGCCATTTAAGCATGGGGGCAATTAGCTTAAGTACTTCAGCTGATCTCAAGTACAACACAAGGAATGAAGCAGCCTCTGCAATGCTGAAATCAAATCAAACCATAGCCTTATGGGTCAAAACCAGCATAATGAATTGTACCCTGAAATGAACCAGAATGTCCTATGTGGCCTATGGAGCCCAGTTCTATGCTTCGTGTGACAGTCATGACTAAGTTAGCAGGACACTTCAGTTTTCAGGTGCAGTCCCAGCCAGTGGGCCTTATGGTAACTCAGTTAGAAAGGATCCATCAAGGATAATATACGCACTTACCCTAAATCATCCTGAAAGATGCTGCTTGAGGTTAGTCCTGCAAATGAAAGGCTGGAAGCTGGTGGATCCTGTTGCTGACCGGTTACGACACTTACATCCCCTCCGGCCACCACCTAAGAGGACACGTTGTAGATAGCACTGAAATGAGGAAGGTGATGCTCGGACAACTGAGCACACAGTGATTAACACCACAGTATTTACAAAGGTGAAATGACCAAAACAAGCCTCATTTGTTGCAAAAATCCTTCTTCCTTTCAGCTAAAATAAGAATAAATGTTAACTTTGAAGCAAAATATGGCGAGGATGTGAAAACTGCACAACATAACCTTCCAACCCTCTATATTCTCTGGCTAAATTTTCCTCAGAGCTCAGCAGTTGTGTGTTACTCTTGGTTTTTCAGCCTCAAAATCAAAACTGCAAAGTGCGTTCTGAACATCAGTGCAGAGAAACTCCTTACCTGCAGTTCAACAGTGCCTGAAGCATTTTTCAGTAGGCTGACAGCTTGGGAGTGTGTCATGCCCTCAGTGGATGTTCCACAAATATTAACAATCCTATCCCCAACCTACAGAAGAAAAAATTAAAGAGCTAGACATTAATAAGAAGCTATGTCACTGAGATCTACATGCCATCTTTTCAACACAAAATAACATGGTACCCTTTCCATGAAGATTACTTGAATTGAGAACTGGATCTAGCTAGTAGGATTTGCAAAAAATATATAGCATCAAGGAAATATTTATCACCTGTCTACAGCACATTCTTGTTCTTGGATACAATAAAGTCTTTGGCCCAGATCTTCAGCTGGTTTAAATCAAGGCAGCTCTAGTGAATTCAATAAAGCTTCAGCAATTTATGCCACCTGAGAATCTGGCCCTTCGTTTCCAGTGCAAGTCATAATTCTCTAGTGATAACTGGTGAAACAGCCCTGATTCTGTAGTAGTTATTGAGCTTTATATCCTCTAAGATCTGAATCTACTAGTGAATAATACAATCACATACATATAGAGATGTCAGTATTATAGTTGTAATTAGACATTAGAAGTCAACACATACACACCTCTGATATTTCAATCAGTAGACGATAGTCAAACATTTACAAATTCTGGGAAGACAGACCAATGTAGCATATTATCATCAGGTCTCTCAGGTTCAAATGCGGCCTGGAATAATCCAGTGCAACTCCCAGGGGAATACATGGGCCACATTCAGTGGTGATGCAAACTAGTCTTAAAACCAGACATAAATGGCTGCAAGTGGTAATGCACTCATTCATACCAATTTTGCACTCAGTGGGTGTATAAAACAAGAAAAGCCTACACAATGAGACGGGAAAGTTGAATGTGCTGCAGGAAAAGCAACTAACAGAAGGAAGTAAAATAAATCACATAACTGCAGGCATTGAGAAGGCTGCTGACTGTTGTGTCAATAATCAGGACAGATGTGGGATCTATTTATCTACACATAAGAACGTAAGAGCTGCCATATGGGATAGCTCATGGTTCATCTTGCCCAGTATCCTATCTCTGACAGTGGCCTGTACCAGAGCTTCATGGGGAGTGTACAGAACAATGCAATTATAGAGTGATCCACCCATTTTCCCCTCTTCACTTCTGGTAGTCAGAGGTGGGGTTGCATTTTTGACCATCTTAGCTAATAGCCATTGATGGACCTATCCTCCATGAATTTATCCAGCTCTTTTTGAACCCAGTTATATGTTTGGCAATCACAACACCCCATGGCAATTACTTCCACAGGTTAGTTGTGTGTGGTGTGAAAAAGTATTTCCTCTTGTTTGTATTGAACCAACTGCCTATTAATTTCATTGAGTGATCACTGGTTTTTGTATTGTGTGAAAGGATAAATAACACTTCTCTATTAACTTTCTTGACCAAGCTCTTCACTTTGGTATCTAAAAGCCATGCTGGCTCCATGTTCCAAGGTTGCTTTAAGGTTTTCTCCCAAATTGCTAATGTTCATGAAAAGAATTCTACCATCTAAAACTATTGTACTCTTGATCTGAATGGCAGACATTCCTGGCATGGCCTGAACTGCTAGTGAATACACCATGTGGCTCTACTCTGTGATCAAGCCAGAGTAATTTATTTAGCACCATCAGATTAAGCTTTTTTACCAACCTCCTTTCTTAGCAATTAACTTACCCTGAGTTTCTGAGTTTGAGCTGCAACTCCATTTGGATGCATCATGGCAATAAATATGGGAACATCTCCCAGGGGACTGCCTACTCCTCCAGCAATGCTCACTCCTAGGGAATCTGCAGGACCCTGTTACAGTAAGGAAAATAGATTAAGATATTGCCTGAGAGAAAATACACAATTACCTTTAGGCCCAGATTTTCAAGACCGACTAGTGATTTTGGGTACTCAACTTGAGACCTCTTAAAGGGGCCTGATTATCACACAACGCTGAACACCCACCCTCAAAGTCAGGCCCCTTTTTGGCGTCTTAAAACAGGCACCCTAAAATTGAGGAATGTAAAATAACTATTCACTTATAAAGAACTCAGCCCTAATTCCTCCAGGTTAATGTACAGGGAGGGGATATGGCACTCCCACCCCTCTTCACTTTCATTCCACCATTGCAAATTCCTCAAAGCATGTCAGTTTGTCTTCACATACGGTCTTTCACATAGTGTCACAAGAAACTTCACTGAGAGAAGAGAAAGCGCCTTTTTTTGAAGACAATAGTTTCTCATGGAGAAAAAAAGGAAAAATAAAGTTGAAACATAGATCGTCTATAGATGCTAGTAAGCAAGGAACAGGGTACAGTGAGGGGAGAATGGAAGACAGTAATGGGAGAAGGAACAATGAATTGAATG
Organism: Gopherus evgoodei; assembly: GCF_007399415.2. Taxonomy (NCBI): domain Eukaryota; kingdom Metazoa; phylum Chordata; order Testudines; family Testudinidae; genus Gopherus; species Gopherus evgoodei. The sequence continues at coordinate 28,159,567 of NC_044327.1, forward strand.
GTTTTGGTTCATTAGCACTGAGAATTTTTTACTCTAGCCAAGAAGATGGGAATCTCTGTTCCTTCCACCTTCACTATTGCCCTGTAGATTGTCTGGCAAGCATTTTGAGCTCACACCTCTGTGTCATCAGACTGGCTATTCTGTTGTGATTTTTTATTATATAAAGCCCTTATCGCTGAAGTTGCAGAATGAAGTCTCTGATAACCACTGACCAGAATAAGGCTCCCTGGCACCACTGACTGTGAAGCGTAGCCAATAATGAGGCTTATTAAAGGTGATACTGTGGGGTAGGGCAGGAGTGTTGGCTTGTAGACTCACCCAAAGCTTTTATAACAATGACACAAGCAGTGAGGAAGCCATGTAAAAATTTAACTCCCCTTGCACAATGTTGATCTCCCAGGGGAAAGAAAAGAGATGAAAAAAAAGAGCAAACTTGTCCACACAGAAGGAATCAAGAATCTCAACCTAAAAATCAGACAGGACTCAATCTAGCTGCCATTTGTGTGGTGCAAATTACATGTGTATGTATCGCATTTGCATGAAATTGGTTTCACACTACAGCCTGATTTCCCCCTCCCTTCTTACATTGTTTTTACACCCATGTAATTCTACTGACTTTAGGGGTCTTGCTCCTGATTTTATAACCAGGCCTATCAATTGCACACACCAGTGACATGAGCAAAATCTATCTGAATTCAATTTATATGAACAAACAGGGTTTTGAGCATGCAGATTCTGTCACCGCACTCAAATAGCGGCCATGATTTGAAACTGCCCCCCTTATAAGCCTGCGCTTTAAGAGGATCTACTGATTTTGTCTCTGTAAGTAATCAGGCTAGCTATGGTGATGTACACTATTTTTGTCACACTGCAAACACAGAAAGAGGACTAATACTCCTCCTAGTGTATTGCTGCTGTATGATACACACAGCAGTAATGGCTTTAGAAAGTTCAAAATAACATTTCAGCACAGTATAAAAAGCTATTTATAGAAGGGACAGAGAGAATAAAGTAACTAAAACAAATCCATACAATGAAACACCCTGAATCTCAAGCCAATTGTAAGAATAAATAATACTGGGAAAATAAAAGAGCTTGATTTTGCTGATATTTGCATATAAATCAGGAAGTCAATAGAACTGCACAAGTATAAAACTAGTGTGAGAAACTGATCTCAGAATCTATATACTGATTATTTTATTAAATATACAGTACAGTTAAAAATAGGATGTACTTATACAATAACTAACTGAAAATGATTCAATAAGAAAAATATGATAAAAACTGAGACTGTACATCCTAAACTCCATTTACTCTGGATTTAACTCAGTGTGACTAAAATAAAAATATGGCCCAAACTTTTGCTAATTCTTTGTCCCTTAAATTTTCAAAGTAGGTTACAGGAATCTAGATGCTTGACTCAGACTGATATTACAGGGATCTGTGTGTTACATCCCCACAGCAGCTGGAAAACCTAGGGGCTGGATGTAAAACTGCCATTAGTGTGTTTGTTCTATAAAATGGATTGACTCACAAAACTAGACGTATGTTAATGAAAACCTAAAATATCTTTCACAAGTCTCGGGACATAGAACTGCCTCTCTCCAATAGGTAAAAATCTAGGGCCAGATCCCCAGTGGGTGTAAACACACTAATTTATAGCTGCTCAGGGGTTCCAGTTCCCGGTACATTTTTACAGTACGACTTACCTTTTTTATTTCAACCGTTCTTAATCCTTGTATTTCAGATGATTCTGTGAAATGATAAAAATAAATAAATAAACGGTTGGGTAAGATTTTAAAGGAAGCTCTCCATTATAGCCATAAAAAGAGTTATAATGATTTTAGCTTTTGCTCTTTTCTTATAGTAACATGCCTGGACATCTGCTCTCATTACATTAACAAGACTGAACTACTTCTGAGATGGGAAGGAATAGGTGTATTTTACATAAAATTAAAAAAAGATACTCAATCATTCATTTTCTGAATAATACATATATTCTGGAAAAAAGACTGCCAGGTTTATTCAATCTGAGCAATTAACAAGACAAATTCAGGGCAAAATAATGACTTTCTTGTAATTTAAACATGAGAAAATTGTTACTCATCTTTCCTGGTATAATGATACAAAATCTGATTCTGTCCACAGATTCACATGCGGGATGCATGAGACACTTTAATGGAAGATTTACTTACATTTTATGAGAGTCTCTGATTTAACAACTTGCATTCTTACAATACAACATAGGGTATGACAAGCTGCCACCGTTACGCTTATAAAGGGATATAAAATGATACCTATGTGTTGTTTTGTGGGTTTTTTTTCCAATAGTTGCCCTCTCTGCATTTTAGACTTGAATTACAAAGGGACTGCTTTTATGCCTACAGTTCAAAACAATATCTAGCACTTCAGAGAAACAAAAGATATCTCAGCTACTGATTCAGACAGGATAATGGGGAGAAGTTTTAGATATAAAATATTAAAGGCACCAAATGAATCTTACTGGCATTCTTCTTAAGATCACTTTCAAAGCCCTCGGATGGGTTGGAACCAGAAGGTGGGAAACTGAATGATGACAGGCTGCCACTTCCTTCACTGACCTAAAATATAACATCACATTGGGATTATACCATAGTCTTCAAACTTCTAACTTGCCAGAAAATAAAATTACGAGCTCCAGCACTATTTTACTCCTTTCCTCTTATGCCTAGCAAGAAATGATGTACTGTGAGACTAACAATAACTCCTCTATATCCTCAGAGCATTCTGGAGGGCTCTCTTAGTTGAAGGTTTGTGGTTGCATAGCTAAAACCTTCCACAACCTTTCAAAAGATTGCTTCTAGGAGCCCAAATTCTGCCCTCAGATTAACTCATGGAACTTCCTATGATTTTGCTGGAGTTTTATGGGTGTAACTGATGACAATCTTCTAACAAAAAGTTAAAAAGTGAAGGACAGAGTATAGAACATTGACAAAGAAGATAGGTGAACCCTAACATATGATTCCATTCCTAACATATGATTCAATCCACACCATCCATTTGCATTCACCGTCTGTAATCACATCATCAGCCACAACTATAAAAACACTTTTTCCTCCCCATATCTTCTTTGTCTTAAAATCTGCTCTGTAATTCTTGTGATTTGAATTTCTCTACTCAGTTTACATTTACAATGAAAACACATTTTTTCCATTGTCTGTACTCACTTGTTAATTCAGATGCTATATAAATAAAGTTTGAGGCCAGACTATCCTCTCAGCTGTGTATGCGCATCTCCCATTAGAACTCTGACATCAGCTGCGTGTGTATATATATCAGAGGGGACAAGGTGACTGATGTTGTATTATTTTGTGTCATTATTAGACTACAATGGCTTTATAGATTTTTCAAGTAAAAATTACTCTTTATATATTTCTACTGGCTTAACGGCCTGGGTTACAGCTTGATTCTGTATTTTCACCTTAGCCAAATTCTGAAGATCCATATATATTTAAGGAGGACCCAGTACTGCAGTCTTTACTCAATCCTAACTCCTACTGAAAAATGCATCCAGGTCAAATCCTGCAATCTTCACCTCACTCCTAACTAATCTGATCTGAGTTTTTTAGGCTCAGGTCCTTGATGGTCTTTGATGATGAACATTTTAGGCAGAGGCCTTGATGGTCTGTAAGCCTACTGTTTAGTCAGAGAAATCTTCATAAAAATTCTGAGTCTTTGAAAAATAAAGTTTATAATGAAAACACAGGCACATCACCATAGCAGTACAATCTGAACTGTTTAGTATTAAGGACACATTCAAGCTATGCCCCTACCCCTCCATTCTGCCCCAGTATTGGTATGAATAGACGTGTAGATGACAAAGCACTGCTTAGACATGTTAGAACCTTAGAGTATATACCCTACATGGCTCACTACATGCCCAAGCAGTGCTTCTCACCTCTACGCTACTATTTTTAGCAGTGTAATGTCCCGTTAATCTCAGCCCCTCCCCACAATAGGGAAAGGCTGCAACAGCAGTGAAATACTCTGGTGGGGGAGGCAGAGGGGAAAGGCACTGGGACCTGCTCGTAGTCAGAACCTTTCCTCCCTGCCTCCCCTCTGCCAGAGCCTTTCACTGCCCTGTATAGCAACACACAGCAATGTGGATGCAGCCTGTTTTTCACTGCAGTGTCTAGCTGCATGTCTATCTCCACAGTGTAGAAAAGGCATCAGATATGGAAACAGACGAAGATCAAACACTTTTTTGTTATGTTAGAATTAATCAGTAGAGCTGATTGGAAAAGCTGGACAGAGACCAACATTTCCGTTTTCTGACTGGCTCTATTAACCATTTAAAACTCTGTTGTTTTCTCAACCTTTTCACTGGTTTGCAGCCTTCTGTAGGTATATCAGAGCAGTGTGGTAGAAAGCTGAATAAAATACCTAATGGACAATAATATAGATCAGGAGAGGAATTCTTGAGTTAGGGGCCTGACCCAGCAAGAATATGAGCACCTTCCAATTCTCACTGATTTCAGTGGGAGTTAGAGCTCTCTGCACCTCCTAGGAGAGGGCCCTAAAATCATGATCAGGCAATGCAGCAAAGAGGTAAACTTTAACCACGGGATAATTTTTGGCTGTATGATGCCTTAAACAGATAATATGCTAAAGTTAACATATGACGTGGCTATGAAAAAGCTGTGAAGTACATAAAAGCTGTTGTTTTTTTTTAACTCATCCTGGGTTCACTAATCTTTGCCACTGTAAAAATCAATAAAAGCAAATAAAGGGAATTATTTAAACACAGTTGATTTCTTCCAAACTAAACAGCTTCACGGTTACAAACCTGGCTGCTCTGGGATGGTCTCCTCTCAGAATGGAATGGACCTGCTTTTATTCTTCCAACTTCTAGTCTTACAATACCTAATGAACACTGAAGAACAGGAAATTGATAATGCAGTTTCCAACTGTGAAAGGACCCATTAACGTACTAATATTAAAGGCATATATTAGTTACTGATGAGGGAAATAATAAGACTTATGGAAAGTGTACAAACACAGGCCCCAATCCTGCAATGAGCATTGCACAGGTGAAGCTCATTGCAGGATCAGAGCCAGAATGGGCTAGTATATCAATTATATACCGTGAAATAAAACAGGATGGGATGTTTTTCTAAAAAATATGCTATAGTTCAGTCAGAAGTTACGAGCTTGAGACAGAAATTACTGGGTGAGGTTCTGTGGCCTGCATTATTTAGGAAGTCAAACTAGATGATCTTCTATATTTAAGATATATGAATCTGTGTGCCACCAACATTACTAATTTGACCTAGAAATGTGCATACGGTAAAACACCAAATCTGTACATCTTTATAGTTGGGAAAGTTCAGATCTGGCTCCAAAGTTCTTCACTACCTCCTCCAGCTCTATGATGGTCTGAATTTGAGCCCTGGATCCAACCTGAACTTCAAGACAGTTTGGCTCCAGATCTAAACTCTGCAGCTTGTCTCCAACTCTGTTTTTACAGTTACCTTTAACAAAGCAGCAACAGCTTCCTGGTTAGCATTTCGAACATCTTCTCCATTTACTGTTAAGATCTGGTCTCCCTGCATTAGTCTCCCATCTGTATCTGCTATTCCTCCTTTGACGATGTCTGACACAAACACCCCTGTATCATTTCTGCAAACACACAATTGTATTCTGCTTCAAGCTTGTCACTATTTGTACCATTTCACTATCCATATTGTAATAAGACTTTTGCTTAGAACTGAGAAACTGTTTCCTAGAATTTCTGGTTAGTAAATGTGGACTAGATCCCACCATTCCACCCTTACATTGAGTAGTACCTTACTTCCTGAGTAATCCCACAGAAAGGGGGCCAAATGGGTCCACCGTAAAATTATAATCACCTTCTATTTTTGTTTTATTTAAAAAAGAAACAACTGACACTGTTTGACAACATGCTGGTAACGAGCAGATTTACTGCGAGAGACAATTTATCTATGGTGGAGGAGTAAAGTTTGGGGAGGGAGGGTTCATCTTTTCATTCCTCTAATCCTGGAGCTGGCTCTGTGGTCCAAGGGTTAGGTCTCGAGCTAGGGTCCATCAGTGTAGTTCCATTGACTTCATACCTTTTCCCAACAATACTTAATCCGAGGCCTTTGCCTGGCTTCTTTTGCAGCTCTATATTGAGAACATCATACATATCTTCCTCCTTGTACTGGGCCTCATCCCTGTAGACAGTGAGACGGACTTTTTGGGGTGTCTGTCTGAGAACATTTATTGCTTCATCATGCGTGGCATTCCGGAGGTCAATTCCATTCACCTGGAATGTAACCACATGCTGATTGAGTATTTTCATGAGTTAAATGACTGAAGAGTTCATGAGCATTTAAAAGTGATATGCACAAGACTGCACCTCTAAAATCTGATCTCCCGCCCAGAGCCTTCCATCTTTGGATGCCGCTCCTTCTTCATATACTTCATGGATAATAATAGCTCCCTGTGGATTAATAATAAAAGTATATTGCACGCTGGAGAACACTTCTTGTATGCACTGCAACTGGTCCAAGCTTTGGCTCTGGAGAAAGCTTTTGAAAAATCCTAGTACGAGAAGACAGGACTGTAAACAGACAACAGCAAACTAAGTAATCAAACTAAGCAGGCTATAAGAGAACTCAGGTTCTCATTTCTAAAGGCAAAAGATCTTTAAATAAGTCACTTTCTTCTGCTTTAAAAAGTGTGATTACAAAAATATTTGTGGTTCAAGCTTAAATCAGTTCAGTGCAGCAAATCTCAGACAGATATTGTCTCCAGTCACTTGTTGAAATAATATATTCACCTTCAGAGAAACGTTTTCTATTAGGGACTTAAAACTGGTACTGTCATCTCATTATGAAGTATCACTGATTTTTACGAACCAGTAAAGTGTCTGCTCCCCCAACAATGCTCAATCCAAGTCCAGTGCGTCCCTTGGAGATATCAATGGTTGTTTCACATCCTGGGATGATGGGACAAGTAGCTGGGTCAGAAGCTAACGTGGCTGGAGTTGAGGACCTGCTTGTATCTAAACACAGCAATTAAACTGGTTGGTTAAAGTGAGTGGCCACAATAACTGGGGGAAAAAAAAACCTTTAAAATAACATTTTGAGAGATTGTTGACAGCCTTACAAGAATAGTTGCAAATGGACCCAAAATTCAACCTACTCTGATTACTCATCTGATTTTAAAAATACTCCCAAGAAATAAAATTATACAAACTTCTGGCCCTCCCCTTACTCCGAAAGAAGAGCTGTGCTCTGGTTAAAATCACAACTCCTAATCTTGGTGCGCAACCATCACCAGGTCCATAATACTCAGTTTGTTGAGACTGTGAACAAAGATGTGTATATTGCACGTGGCCTTATTTCTTCACTGCCAGGACACACCCTGCTCTCGTACATGTTGATGTACCTGATCAATTAGGGTCATTGGGTGGATTTCCTGGCTTTCCTTTTTGCTTTGAAAAATGTATTAGGGAGGTAGTGTTGCTGAGTCATGGAAGTGTAGGGCTGGAAGGGACCTCAAGAGGTCATCTAGTCCAACTCCCTATGGTGAGGCAGGATTATATGTAGACCAGGGGTCAGCAACCTTTCAGAAGTGGTGTGCTGAATCTTCATTTATTCACTCCAATTTAAGATTTTGCATGCCGGTAATACATTTTAACATTTTTAGAAGGTCTCTCTTTCTATAAGTCTATAAACTATTGTTGTATGTAAAGTAAACAAGTTTTTAAAAATGTTTAAGAAGCTTCATTTACATTTAAATTAAAGTGCAGATCTTCTCAGTTTAGTGCAGCAGTTCTTAACCTGGGGTGCATGCACCCCTGGGGCAGGGCCGGTGCAAGGATGTTTTGTGCCCTAGGCAAAACTTCCACCTTGCGTGCCCCGCCCCATGCACACACCGGTTCATTGAGGGGCAAATCCCAACGAGCCTTTATAGACCCCAGGGGTCAGCCTGCCCAGGGGCTGCTCCCCAGACCAGGTTCCCCCCTCCATGCCCCCTGAACTCCCCTGGAGGGCGCATAGCCCCCACACGAGCCCTCCCCTCAACACCCGACGCCAGTGGCCCCTGCCCCGAATTCACTCACTGGCTTTGCCAGGTCCCCACTCCTTGTCCCGTGACTGCCCCCTCCTGGGACCCCTGCCTCACTGCCCCCCAGAACCCCATCCCCTACCTAAGCCTCCCTGCTCCTTGTCCCAGCTGCCCCCTCCTAACTGCCACCCTACGACCCTACCCCCTACCTGTCCCCTGACTGCTCCAACTCTTATCCACACCCCCACCCCCAGACAGACCCCCAGGACTCCAACAGCCCATCCAACCACTTCCCGCCCCCTACAGGACCCCCAGAACTCCTGACCCACCCAACCTTCCCCCTGCTTCCTGACTGCCCCCTGGGACTCCCCTTACCATACCCATGCTGGTCAGAAATTAGCTCCACGTGGAGGCAAAACTCCATGTGGAGTGCTGAGGCAGCGGGAGGGGGGGAGCTGCAAGAGGGGCAGCGGTGGTTCACACTTTCGGGAGTCGCATAACTCGAGCGCAGTAGGCGGAGAGCTGGGGGGCACGCCTGTCCGGGCTGGTGCCCCCCCCAGGGGGGCTCCGGCAATGGATGCATGCAGGAGGTGGTCCCTGTGCGCCCCCTGGCTCCCTCTTCACCGTGCTCGGGCTCTGCGGCTCCCGGGAGTGTGAGCCGCCACCCCTCCCGCAGCAGGCTCAGGGCCCCGCGCCCCGGTGGCTCACACTCCTGGGAGCTGCAGAGCCCGAGTGCGGTGAGGGAGGAGCTGGAGGGTGCGCCTGCCGCCGGTCTGGAGTCCCAGCTGCCGGCCTGGGGTTCCGTTCACTCAGCAGGCTGAGCAGGGTCGGCGGCCGGGACCCCAGCCGGCAGCTGTGTGCCAGGCAAAATCAGCTCGTGTGCATGCCATAGGTTGCCGACCTCTGACCTAGACAATCTCTGATAGACAAACACCTATGACCAGAGAAGGGGATTAGGGATGAGAGCTTCTGGATTTTATTTTCACTTATACCACTGATGTGCTGGAGTTCCCACAACCAAGTTTTTAACCAAAGTTTTCAAACTTGGTTGTCTAAAGATAGGCACCTAAATCCTAAATAAATAAAAGGGACCCGATTTTCAGAGGTTCCACTCAAGCAGCTAGAGAAAAACTAGAAAAATAAATAAATGTTTATATCAACATATGCACCCATCTTCACTGTACGCAAGTAGGGCCAGATTGTTTCACTCAGATCCTGGCCTAGGCTGATGGTGCTGCAACGTCCACTGCCCCAGGAAGAACAAGAGTATCCAACCATTCCCTAACATGCAGGGGGAAACGGAGCTCCTGCACAATCCCTTAGGACGGGAGCCAGATACTTTTCTCTGTCCTCCTCCCTCTAAACCTGGGCAGTGTGGAGACAGAGTAAGGTCATAGCTCTGTTGCTTTCCTGCTCCATTTAGGTTGGTCACCAAATGTAGAGTGCTAGAAGGAAGCAACTTCTGCACTCAGAAAAGCGCAAGGATGCAATTGTGACTGGTCTGGGAGCAGAGGTGCAAGAAAGTGAAGAAAAGCTCTTTGAAGATATTCACGATGCTCTTCATTTTTTATCACTTAGCCCACTGTTAAGACTGGAGACAACAATAGGGTTCTTACTTTTAATTGTCTCTGGTTCTGGAGACCCAGAAGACGGAATCATCAGCGACTGCTGGATGTTCTTCCGCTCGCCTGGGGTAGCACTGCAAAGTGGGGGTGTGGGTGCTTGAAGAGATGTTTGACTATCATGTTCAACTGAGTTGATTGTGAGCTTCACTGTGGTCTTGGATGTCTTCAGCAGACTGATAAACTTATTGAATAATAAAGAAAACAGCGAATGATCCAACCGTAACACCAGTCATAGCAATTGCTCCATGATAAGGAGCAAAAAGTCACACATACCTGTTGTTCTTGGAGCCGGGAATGAAGAAGATTGATGTTTTGGATTATGAGTTGCAACATAGTTAATTATTGTGGGCCAGATCATTAGCTGGTCTAAATTAGATTAGTTCAACTGACTTCAGTGAAACTATGTCAATTTCTACTGAGGCTATGGCACACAATCCATGTTAGCTTTCCTGGATGCTACATTGTACACTGATAGTTATTAGAACAAAATCAGAAAACTAGGGGTAAGTACTAATGTTGGTGCAGAGCCCAATATTGCTCCCACTGAAGTAAATGTCAAAACTGATTTCATTAGGAATAGGAGCAGACCATCCAATGTCTTTGATTAAATGTTTGGTTTAGGGGGTGGGAAACATGGTACAACTAATATTTCAATTATGGAGCAGAGGGAGGGGATGTTGGAGAGGAAAGCAAGGTAGGGGCAAACATAGGGCCTGGTTGTAAGGCCAGCGAGTCTCGAATGCAGGCCAGGCAGCAGACACCTCCATGCTGCCATACTGTGTCAGCTATGACCAGCTCATGCTCAATTACCCACAATCCACCGAGGACATAAGACCACAGAAAGTCCCTCCTCAAGGGGTCTGACAAGAAGCAGCCTCATGGCTCCTGATTGGCTCCTTGCCCTGTATAACCCCAAGAGGAATCCCAGGAAGCATCCAGGTAACAGTGCAGCTCTCCTGTAGCTGCTATGACCATTCCTGCTCCCTGTTTTTGAACTCCAGGCTTCAATCTCGGCTTAATTTGGATCTCGCCTCCTGACCAGATCCCTGAAACCTGACTCAGACTCTGATCTTTGGTGTCAACCCCAACCTGGAACTGATACTCAGCCTTAGGTTTGATCCTGCTCTGACCTGTGGTCCCAACTTCCCTAGGTCATGATCCGGACACACATATAGAGCATCCTTCAAATCTCACTGACTTAGAAATTACTTCAGTGAGAGTGGATGGTGCTTAGCACCTCCCAGGATCATGCCTTTAAAGTAGATTTCAAATTGGAACAGTGACTTTGTAAAATTGACACCTTAGGCAACAGATCTGTTCTATACCCCATACCACATCTGCTTTCTCTACAGACAACAATGAATGTTACTGCCTGTTAATTCTGCAGAGCCAATACAGCTCTGGGAGAGAGAGATGGATTCTATTCCAGCTGTGCTGTATCAAACAGAATGTGCTAACTCAGTTAGAATTGCAAAGTGACTATTTGTGGTAACAAAGAGCCAGAAAGAGCCCAGGTTGACTCCTTACAGAGACCAGGTTGAGTTTGCAGAGCTGGAAATTAGGGGGGAAAAAATCGCCAATTGAGTAAAATTTTATCTGGAAGCCACAGAGCAAACGAACTCAGAACCCCACAATACCATTTTTACAGTCACCTCCCAGAGTGTCACCACAGTTTAATGATTTGCTGTCAGGAATTATGCTTTCCCAAAGAGAATGACATGCTAATGTAGAATACATCAGTGTTAATGCATGTGGTTGCACTACTAACAGACCATCATCCTCAGGCTACAATCCACACTGCATAGCTCAGTCACAGTAGAACCACACAAGATTTCCTGCACAGGTTGCTCTGCAACTTTAGAGGACGAGTCTGGATTTGTTTCCTATAACTGCTATTGTCCTTTTATTCCTAAAGTACCTTTTCTATAGGATAGCCCACAACAGCTTCATCATCCACTGCAAGGATCTGATCCCCAACTCTGATCCGTCCATCCTGGGAAATAAAATTGACCAAAAAAAGATTAATGTAGGATTTTTCTTCCTCAATGGTTTACTATCCTCTTTCCCAAATGTGTCGTCATTTATAATTCTCACCTTTGCGGCTGCACCATGATCTGTTAAGCTTTTAATAACCACTCCATTAAGTGTGTCTTCTTCACTGATGGCAATACCCAATCCCCCTTGATCCTGTGGGAATAGGAATGTACAGTCAATAAGGTGCTACATTTATCAAAGTTGAACTACACATATTCATGTGAACCTACTGAAGTTTGTAGATGTCATAGAAGTTTGATGTTTCATGAAGTCTCAAAGCTTGAAATAAATATTAAAGACTTATTTGGAAAGGACTCACTTTCTCTAACCCATGAATGGGTAAGAGAATCTAAATAAGCTTGAAATGCTTTGAATTCTAACTTGTGACATTCTAAATTTTAATGGATTTTAACAGTGATTCATTTGAGCAATTCTTAAATGGGAGGAAGCCACACCAAAAGTTTTGAAGCTGTGAAATGATGAAAATAGGGTGGCATACCATGGTTAAACAAATGATACTGCAGACCACAGGAAAACATATAGAAGAGTGGGAAATGTAGAAAAGGGAAAAATACATTCTCTTTCAGTGAAAATGTTTAATGTTTTGTGGGGGTGGGGTGAATTTTCCCTGGCTTCCTCACCCACAAACAAATTACTATTTGGATTCTGTTATCTGTAATATCTATTCCCAGTTAGATGGAAAAGACTAGATGGCAATGGTGCATATAGACTAAACAGCAACTTTCAACTCTCAGAGCTTAAAGTCTAGTGCATGCAGCTAGCTTTTATGAGTTTATAAAAAAAGCAACAAACATTTTCCTTCCCTCCTCTAGCAGGTGCATATTCAGAGACCACATTGCTCCTTTCTCCCAGAAGATGCATGATTTCTGGTAGCAAAGTATATATTATTCCTGGATACACTGTCCTTGGGATTTGGTGCTTGCAGTCTGCTAATTAAGTTACTTGGAACAATTTAGTCAATGATTTCACCTGGACAGTCACAGGTAAGTCCTAACCAAACTTTGCTCCGTGCTCTCAATCCAAACAGTTTTGTTTACGTCAAACTAGTTCACAGAAGGACAGAGATGGCGCAACCCCAAAATGTACCATGGAGGTTTCACCACGCTTAGTTTTCCAGTGCAACATAGCTGGTCTTCCTACATCTGTCTCCTGACTCTCTTGCCTACCTTTTCTTGATCGCACGAGACCTCCAAAATCTCCAGAAGTGTCTGTGCTGGGCCCTTGCTGCTGTTTACTGAAAACTTTGCAGCCATGAGACAAGCAGTGCATTATTCCTGAGAAATGTAGCTATGGGATGTGCTAAATTTCAACTACGTGGGAGGAGCGCCTAGCTGAGATGCTGAGGAGTTTCTGGGCCCAACTGCTGCTTTAAGGAGAGTTTTGGGAACCACCTGCAAATAGAATAAAATTGCCAGTGGTCCGTCTCACCCTCCAAGGGGAGGAACAGTCCCTCCGTTTCCAGGGGGACACAATCACAGAAGAGAAATCCTGCAACAATAAGCTTGCACTGATATAAATTTAGTCAAAATATAAATTTACCTTAGGGAGTTCCACATGCTGAATATTTTTATATGTATTTAAGTCTATAGCCGTAACAGGATTTGTAGCACTTGGTTGGCCCTGAGAGAGGAAGACAATTTAGCAATGCACAACTGTATTTTAAAAACAGGCATTTGGTGTACCCTTAAAAACTGAACAAACATATGGTGGGTCTGACTCCCCCTCAAGCTAATTTTACATTGGTATAATTTCAATGACTTTCCTGTAGCTACGCCTCATTTACATCGGTGTAAACTGACAGCAGCATCAGGACCAAAATGTTCAACTGCTATGCTAAAACCCCATCAGGTTTTCCACTAGGACTTTTTCTGCTGTAAAATATAAGAAATATTAGAGTATTTTTCCTCCTGAAAGCTCAAATAGACTCACACAATGTTTAGATTACCTCTTGATTTTGAGGAGTCCCTGAAGGGGAAAGGGAAGGTTCTATTGATTTCCCAGGGCAAACAGCCATCTGATTCACTGCATCTTTATTTCTGCAATATATTAAAGCACATACGTGTTGAAGAATCACCATAGTTCTATTCACAAGTTTAATTTTACTACCTTCATTTCTTATTTTGTTTTATTTTTGGCAGTCAAGATGCAGATCAAAACACAAAAAAGAAAATACATAACCTGTAAAGTCCAAATGTTGGACTTACCCAGGTAATTTTGGTGATGTACTTCTGTGACAAAACTGTGATATTGGGAAGACTTAATTTTTTTGTATAAAAACAGCTTGTGAAAAAATTCATTTTTAAACATGTTAAAGATTACTGTAGGAAAGACACTTTAAACACTGCTTACCTGATAAAGATGATTTTCACTTTAGATGGTGCACATTTGATTATTGAGGAAGCATTCTGGTGAGTTCTTCCATAGAGAATTTGTCCATTGATCTAGATGAAGGAGAATGGTAAATATGGCTCAGAATGTTAATTTCCCTAAATTTCCACCAGCTTAAGTGACCTACTACAAACACTTATCTTCTTTCACCATCACCTCTTAAACATCATTTTAAAAATTTACTCTGCAATATACAACACTCTGTTTTTACTCCTCTAGTTCATCACATTCCTCCCAATGCTGGTTTGGCTCTAGACTCTCTCAGTGTGCTGAAAAATGTCCTTCTCTAGGTTACAATGGCTTGCCTTTAGGCATATCATTTATTTCCATTTGCCATTGATCACTTCATGACTCACTAGCAGCAGACAGAACCGAGTCATAGGAAAAGGCTACCAGTTGTAAGTACAAGTAAATGAACTGCCTTTATCCAACAAGAAAGTTATCATTATTCATTGACTCTCAAAACAGTGCCCAGAACTGAACAAACAAGGGTTCCCACCCTAAGGCACTGAGAGTTGGATCCTCTAACCGTGTGTGTGTGTGTGTGTGTGTGTGTGTGTGTGTGTGTGTGTGTGTGTGTGTGTGTGTGTGTGTGTGTGTGTGTGTGTGTGTGTGTGATTACTTGCTTGAGTAGTCTTGTCAAGGTTCCTTCCCCACTCTGAACTTTAGGATACAGATGCGGGGACCTGCATGGACACTTCTAAGCTTAATTACTAGCTTAGATCTGGTATCGCTGCCACCATCCAGAATTTTCAGTGTCTGGATCACTCCCTTTCCCCCCCAAGCCTTCTCCTCCCTGGGTAGCCTTGAGAGACTCCTTCACCAATTCCCTGGTGAGTCCAGATCCAATCCCCTTGGATCTTAAAAAAAGGAGAAATCAATCAGGTATTAAGAAAAAGGCTTTTAATTAAAGAAAAGAAAGGTAAAAGAAAACCCTCTGGGAGAGATTAGCATACCAGCTACTATCACAGACAACAGATTTAAAACACAGACGATGTTCCCCTGGGCACAAATTTAGTTACACAAAAAAATTTGATTCTACCTCTAATTGCATAAGACAGGTTACAAAGAAATAAACATAAACCTATTTATTCCTTTCTAAACTTATTACTCTGATAAGAGGCTGGTTCCTTGATCTTTTTCACTCCAGCTGAAATGAAACTCTCAACAAAGGAAAAACTTCCCTCCTTCCTTTTGAAACATCTTGTTCCCCCATCGGTTCCTCTGGTCAGGTGTTAGCTAGGCTAGGTGAACTTTTTAACCCTTTACAGGTAAAAGAGACATTAACCTTTAACCATCTGTTTAGGACAAGTCTTATTGAAACTGAAGGGAATTTTCATGTCAGGAAAGTTACTCCTGTTTTTGCACAATCAGGCACTCATTTACTCAGACAATGCGGTTTACAAGCAACACTTGCCGGCGTAATCACAAAAGCTGTGGTGAGCACTTGGAGAGAGAACTGTAGAAGCATTTTAAAGGAAGGATTTGAAGGAGAGTATGGAGGCATGAGGAGAAGGAAGGAATTACAAACACAGAAGTAGCATGGAAGACAGGTACAAAGGGAAGTGTGAGGGGAGGACAGGGGTGGTGGTGGTTAGCAGGAAGGCTCTGGAGGAGCAAAAGGAGTGAGACAATCATAAGAATGGTCGTACTGGGTCAGAACAAAGGTCCACCTAGGCCAGTATTCTGTCTTCCGACAGTGGCCAATGCCAGGTGCTTCAGAGGAAATAAATGGAACAGGTAATCATCAAGTGATTCATCCCACGTTGCCCATTCACAGCTTCTGACAAACAGAGGCTAGGGACACCATCCTGCCCATCTTGGCTACTAGCCATTTATGGAACTATCTTCCATGAATTTATCTAGTTCTTTTTTGAACCCTGTTATAGTCTTGGCATTCACAAGATCGGCGTGGCAGAGAGCCCTCAGTGTCCATTTAGCGCTGCAATGAATGAATGAATGAATGAATGGAACCAGCTCTCAGTGCCTTAGGGTGGAAACCTTTGTTTGTACAGTTCTGGGCGCTGGTTTGAGGGTCAATGAAAGTTGATCCTGCATGATCAAGCTCTATATGAAAAGACATTTTGGTTGATTTGAAAAAAGTCCTTTGTAGTGAAAACTGGGCCTCGGCAGCCAGTATGTGAATACCCTCATCTCAGCGGATCCCCACAGTCACGGATCCTATCATAAACAGATAAGTAAGATTTAATAGAACAAAAGTGCTTCATATCTCTTTTGCCTGGAAAGGGTTAACAAAAACAGTGAGCCTGGCTGTCACCTGACCAGAGGACCGATCAGAGGACAGGATACTTTCAAATCTTGAGGGAGGGAAGTTTGTGTGTGTGCTGTTAGTTTTTGGTTGTTGTTCACTCTGCGGGCTCAGAGGGATCAGATGTGCAACCAGATTTCTCTCCAATCTCTTCGATACAGGTTCTTATAAGTTCAGAATAGTGAGTACTAGGTAGATAAAGCAAGTTAGGCTTATGGTTGTTTTCTTTATTTGCAAATGTGTATTTGGCTGGAAGGAGTTCAAATTGGTATTTTGCTGAAAGGATTTTAATTTGTACTTGAATACTTAGGCTGGGAGGGTATTCCCGTCTATAGCTGAAAGACCCTGTAACATATTCCATTTTAAATTTACAAAGACAATTTTTACTGTTTTTCTCTCTTTAATTAAAAGTTTCTTGTTTAAGAACCTGATTGTTTTTTTTATTCTGGTGTGAGACCACAGGGGACGGGGTCTGGATTCACCAGGGAATTGGTGGGGAGAAAGGAGGGAAGGGGGAGAGAGAAGCTAATTTCTCTCTGTGTTAGGATTACTGTCTCTCTCAGGGAGGATCTGGAAGGGGAAGAGAGAAGGAGGGGGGAAGGTGCATTTTCCTCTCTGTTTTAAGATTTGAATCACAGTGATCTTCCAGGGTAACCCAGGGAGGGGAAGCCTGGGAGAGGCAACGGTGAGGGAAAGGGTTTACTTTCCTTGTGTTAAGATCCAGAGGGTCTGGGTTGTGGGGGTCCCCGGGCAAGGTTTTGGGGGGACCAGAGTGTACCAGGCATTGGAATTCCTGGTTGGTGGCAGCGCTACAGGTTCTAAGCTGGTAATTGAGCTTAGAGGAATTCATGCTGGTACCCCATCTTTTGGACGCTAAGGTTCAGAGTGGGGAATTATACCATGACAGATCCCATAGCTTTTCCGCTGGTCTGAAAGCGCGTGTTTCTGCATCAGCCTATTTGGAACTGGCACAGTGCCTCTCAGGAGTTGCTGTGCCTCCCTGCCCCCACATCTCCTTTCCACTGGCATTCCCCTTTGCATAGCCCCACCACACAGCTGAAGTGGTGGAGATGGCCTTGCCAGTTCTGTGCAACAGGCAGAATGTCACCCTACACCAAAAGGAAAAGGAGCGCAAAAGTTATAAGACAGCAACTGCTGCAAGTGCCATCTATTGAACTGAGACAGTATTTAAAAAAAAAAAGCTTTACACGTTAGACAAAAAAACCAACAGTGGTTTAGAATGAGGATCCCGTCTGTGCAACAAGGGTCCTGACATCACTGGATACCATGTGTCATAAACAGATGGTTAAGGGTTAATGCCTCTTTTACCTGTAAAGGGTTAAAAAGTTCACCTAGCCTAGCTAACACCTGACCAGAGGAACCGATGGGGGAACAAGATGTTTCAAAAGGAAGGAGGGAAGTTTTTCCTTTGTTTAGAGTTTCAGTTTCATCCGGAGTGAAAAAGATCATGGAACCAGCCTCTTATCAGAGTAGTAAGTTAAGAAAGGAATAAATAGGTTTACGTTTATTTCTTTATAACCTGTCTTATGCAATTAGAGGTAGAATCAAATTTTTTTGTGTAACTAAATTTGTGCCCAGGGGAACATCGTCTGTGTTTTAAATCTGTTGTCTGTGAGAGTAGCTGGTATGCTAATCTCTCCCAGAGGGTTTTCTTTTACCTTTCTTTTCTTTAATTAAAAGTCTTTTCTTAATACCTGATTGATTTCTCCTTGTTTTTAGATCCAAGGGGATTGGATCTGGACTCACCAGGGAATTGGTGAAGTCTCTCAAGACTATCCAGGGAAAAGGGTGGTACTTGGGGGCGGTGGCGGCGATACCAAATCTAAGCTAGTAATTAAGCTTAGAAGAGTCCATGCAGGTCCCCACATCTGTACCCTAAAATTCAGAGTGGGGAAGGAACCTTGACACCATGTGTAAGCAGCCTAAATAGATTATTAAATCATTAAAGCCCAAGATACAAATACAGCTGTTCCAGATTTCTTTTTTCCCTTTCATTTCATGTGACGGATGTATAAACAATATAGACAGAGCTGTAACAACAATGGCCTGCAGCAGTCCACAGAATCTAGTGGGAGAACCTCAGAAGGACTATCACAGTATGACACAGTATTTTTCTTAGTTCAAAAACTAATTCCTCCTACCCACCCTGCTCCATGATGCCAAAGCTGCGTTCTTTACGTACTGTATATAAAATGTTATGCAGCAGTGGTCTGACTGAAGAAAAAAGCCTCCAAACCTCAACCATTAGGCACATGCCAGAATGAAAATGTGATTTCAAAGAAATAATTTTGGTATTACAAGGCTATATAGTTAACTCAAGGCTATATATTGCACCAAGAAACTACCACTCTACTGCCTCTATAGTCAACATGTTCACTTTTAAGTACAACTGCTAGAAACTTACCTCTAGTAACTCATCTGCAATCTGTAACCTTCCATCTTTTCCAGCTGCCCCATTTGGATCAATTCCCACTATGAAGACACTCATCCTGGACCGGTCTTTGTTGCCAGCAAGGCTAAGTCCCAAACCAGTCCTTCCTTTTTCCAGCTCTATCATGTGCAGGTCCCCTGGTAGATTTCCATAACGCTGTGTGATCTTTTCTAAACGTAAGGGGAAAAAAGGTTGGGGGAGAAGGGCTTGAATTCATATTAGAACCCTTTACAAGTCATTCAGCTAATCAGCTTTAGTGCGCAACAGGCATTATCCAACAACAGAATCCCTGCATCCCTGAAGCAGCACAAACTACTCCCTTTTTCAGCTAAAACTAATGTCACTTGTAACAATGCTTCCCAGTTGCTTGGGGGCTGGGTTTAAAATGAACATTTTAAATTATTTTCTCTGGGTTTCTTCCCCGATACCAATAAATAAAACATCTTTCACATGGACACATGGCTGGTGAGACAAAGGCAGCTGGGAGACTATGGGAGTTAGCCAGTTGAGCTCCTCAACAAACCCCTTAACTTGTAGGTACTCTGCAAGAAAGAATCTTCAGTGGCAGGAAAACACTGCACTGCTAACACCACTGCTACCTCTTCCTTGGCCTGTACCTGCGGAGTCCCTGCCCAGCCAGGCATCCTGATCCTGTATGCTTCCACTCAGCTCATGGTCTTGACTTGCTGGGAATGCAACCTGCACATCCTTGCTGAAGAAAGCCAGGAAGGGAGAAACACTCCCAGTACAAGAGGAAACTCTTGGTGGCGTCACTCAGGAAGCAGGTAAGAGAGCTGCAGGAGGTGTGGCTCATTTGCCAGAAGCACAAGGACATACTGACGGGATGTACATGAAGACGTCCAGGATGGATAATGTAGCCAGCTGGAACAGAATACAGCACCACCAGGGGAAGAAGGAGAACCAGCTGCTCTGGGGGGAGAAGATTGGCTGCTAGCCAGCTTGGGCAGCAGAAAGTGCTCCACCTCACTCCAAGGTCCTACTTCCATTGAGGTCAAGAAGTGATATGCTGTACAGAAAACAGGAGATGAGCAGGGCACAGTGGCTGAGGAAGAGCAGCCAACTCATCCCAAGGCTGGGAGGTTCATGGCCACCACACCCAAGAGAAGGAGATAAAGGGGGCTAATGGTCAGGGACTTCCTTTTGAGGGGGATGGAGGCATCCGTCTTCTGACCTGATGTCCCAGGAAATGTGCTGCCTGACTGGAGCCTATGTCTGAGACTTTGTGGAAAGGCTGCCAAGGCTCATCTGTCCCTCTGACAATTATCCCATGCTGCTCACTAATGTGAGAATTAATGATACTGACAGGTATGACTGAGCAGATCAGCATAAATGGTGAAAAATAGGAAACATCATGGTGGGGGTCCACTACAGACCACCAAATCAGAAGGAGATGGATGAAAGATTTCTAGAACTACCAAGAGAAATATCCAAAACACAAGCCCTGTAATAATGGAGGAATGTAACTAAAGAAATATCTGTTTGAAAAGTAATCCAGCAAAAGCAAAAACATTCAGTACATTCTTAGAGCATACCGGGGACAACTTCTTGTTGCAGTAAGTGGCGGACGTAACCAGAGGGCAACCATGTTAGACTTGTTTCTTATCAACAGGGATTAATTAGCTGCGAATCTGAAGCTGGAAGCCAATCTGGGTGAAAGTGAACATGGAATAATAGAATTCATGAGTCTAAAGCATGAGCGTAGCAGTACAAGGATTTGAACAAATTCAGAGAACTGATAGGTAAAATTCAGGGGAAGAAAAACTAAGGCAAAAAGGAGTTGAGGAGAGCTGACAGTTTCTCAGAGACAACATTAAAAACACAAGAGCAACCTTTTCCAATATGAAGGAAAGACAGGAAGAACAGTACAAGGTCAACATCAGAAGTTCTTTAACAATCTGAAAATAAAAAAGGAATCCAGAAAAAGTGGAAACGTATTCATCCTTAGCAATTTTTCCAAAAGAACAGCACAAGGATGCAGGGACAAAATCAGCAAGGCTAAAACACAAAATGTATAGACATCAAAGGCAAAAAGATGGCCTATAAAAGCATTAAAAACAAGAGAAAGAGGAAGGAAAATGCATGTCCACTACTGAGTGGGGAAGAAGAGCTAATAATGGATGACATCAAGATGGCTAAGTTGCTTACTGCCTAATTTGCTTCAGTCTTTACTAAAAAGGTTAATTATCGCCAGATATTTAATGCAATTAATATTAACAATAAAGGAGAAAGAACACAAGCCTGGATGAGAAAAGAACAGGTTAAAAATATTTAGGTAAGTTAGATGTATTCAAGTCAGCAGGACCTGATGAAATTCACCCTAGGATGCTTAAGGTACTAGCTGAAGCAATCTTGGAACAACTATCTTTGAAAACTCATGGAGGCCAGGTGAGGTCCCAGAGGACGGGAGAAGAGCAAACACAGTACCTATCTTTTAAAAGGGAAACAAAGGGGGACCAGGGAATTATAAACCAACCCATCTAACTTTGATACCTGGAAAGATTCTGGAACAAATTATTAAACAATTTGTACATATGTACAGGATAATAGGGTAATAAGTAACAACCAACATGGAATTGTCAAGAACAAATCTTGCCAAACCAAACCAATATCATTTCCATCTTTAACAGGGTTACTAGCCAAGTGGATGGGGGTGAAGCTGTAGATGTGATACATCTTGATTTTAGTAAGGCTTTTGACAGTCCCAAATGACACTCATATAAGCAAACTAGGGAAATCTGATCTAAATGAAATTACTACAAAGATACATTCATAACTGGTTGAAAGACCATATCAAAGCATAATTAATAATGGGAGGATATTGCTAGGGGTCTCGCAGGGGTCTGTCCTGAAACCAGTACTGCTCAAAATTTTCACTTATGACTTTGATAATAGGGTGGATCGTATGCACATAAAATCTGTGGATGATGCCAAGCCTTGAGGGATCACAAGCATTTTTGAGGACAGGATTAAAATTCAAAATTACCATGACAAACTGGAGAAGTAGTCTGAAATCAACAAGATGAAATTCAATAAAGACGAGCGAAGAACTTCATTTAGGAAGGAAAAATCAAATGCACAAATACAAAATGGGGAATAACTGGCTAGGTACTACTGAAAAAGATCTGAGATTATAGTTAGGGCCCTACCAAATTCACGCCAGGAAAACACATCATGGACTGTGAAATCTGGTCTTTTGTGTGCTTTTACCCTATACTATACAGATTTCACAGGGGAGACCATGGTTTCTCAAATTACGGGTTCTGAGCGAAAAGAGATTTGCAGGGGGGTGGGGGGGCAAGCCTGTAGCAGCACAGAAGTAAGGATGGCAATACCATACCAGCCCATCCTTATTTCTGTGCTGCTGCCGGCAGCAGCTCTGCCTTCAGAGCTGGACTCCCAGCCAGAAGCTGCCCTCCTCCAGCTGCCCAGCTCTGAAGGCAGCACTGCCACCAGCAGCAGCGCAGAAGTAAGGGTCGTTGTACCACAATCCCCCCTACAATAACCTTGCGATTCACCCCCCCACACACAACTCCTTTCGGGGCAAGGACCCCCACAATTACAAGACCAAGAAATTTCAGATTTAAATAGCTGAAATAATTAAATTTATTATTTTAAAAATCCTACAACTATGAAATTGACCAAAATGGACTGCTAATTAGGGCCCTAGTTATAGTGGATCACAAAATGAATATAACAACAATGTAATACAGTTGCAAAAAAGGCTTATATTTTAGGGTGTCATATGTAAGACACAGGAGGTAATTGTCCCACTAATTGGCACTGATGAGGCCTCAGCTGGAATACTGTAATCAGTTCTGGGCACCATACTTTAGGAAAGTTGTGAACAAACTGAAGTTTGTCCAGAGAACAACAAAAATGACAGAAGATTTAGAAAACCTGACTTACAAGGAAAGGTTGAAAAGAATGGAACATTTTGAGGGGGGAGCTGACAACAGTCTTCAAATATGTTGAGGGCTGTTACAAAGAGGACGGTGATAAATTGCTCTCCATGTCCAAGTAAGGACATGTAAGAGAGTAATTGCCTTAATTTGTAGCAAGGAAGATAGAGGTAAGGTATTAGGAAAACATTCTAACTATAAGGGTAGTTAATCACTGGAAATAGGCTTCTAAGGGAGGGTCTGGAATCCTCATCACTGGATGTTCTCACGATCAGGTTAGACAAACACCTCTCACAGATAGTCTGACAAGGTGTGCCTGGCCCTTCATGACCCCTGAGGTCCTGCTACACCCACCTCTGGAAGGAGCAGTGAAGATGGGTCCTCCAGGCCTGCCTAGAAAGGCTGCACAGAAGCAGCCAATGAGAGCCCAGCAGGCTCAGATAAAAGAAGCGGCAAGGTCTGAACAGGTCAGTCCCTGGCTAGAACCAGAGAGGCAAGGAAAGTGCCCCACTCTAGAGCCCTGCAGCAGGACTGGAATCCCACAGGACCGCTGCCATAATAGCGGGAGTGGGATAAAAGAAAATCCCATGCAGGGCTCTACTCCACTCTGGTCAAAAGAGTTCCTTGGGCTGCATTTGATAGGAGCTCTAGCCTTAAGGTCTGGAACAGAGGTAAAAGAAGAGACCAGATGGGAAGAGGCCCAGGGAACATCGCAGCAACCAACCAAGGAAGCAGTAAGTGGCTGCTGTTTATAGGGTCCATAGGTTGGGACCCAGAGTAGTCAACCAGCCCAAGTTTCCCCACCAGCCACTGAGAAAGTGACCTAAGGCCTGAAAAGGGAACAAGGCTTGGTTAGAAGACCGAGTGAAGAGCAGGACTTAAAAGGCTGAAGACACTGGTGAGGGCTGACATTTTGTTGAACTCTGCTACGTGAGAAGGGGTTCATCCATTTTGACTCTGTGACCTAGCTGGAGCGCTGAGTCACTGAAGACCTGCCTAGCAAAGTCAACAACCTACAATAGGTGTCCAGGAGCAGGAAAAGGTCCGAAGTATCAGCGGGCAGTCAAGATGTGAGTGCCCCCCATTACAGATGGTCTAGGTATACTTGGTATTCACTCAATGTGGGGGAACAGACTAGGCAACCTCTCGAGGTCCCTTCCATTCCCACATTTCTAGGAGTGTTTGGTTTCCCCCCTCCCCCCGAAGATTTTTTCTAAAAGCACTAGACCCCCTGTCTGCCCACGCACATCTATATTTTAACTGCAAGTGAGATTACATTCAGATAACAGAACTGTATATGCAATTACAATGGGTGACATATACTACATTAAAACTGTTATTGCAGTTCATTATGTGCAAGGTAGAACCTACATTTACCAGGACCAGCATCGAAACTGAATGCACAAAACAAGGGCACATGATTTTGTGTTTCAAGAATGTGCGACTGTCCAAGCAAAAGTTAAAAGCTGAAAATAACATTTTATACCCAGATAGATGAAAATGAAGGAGTTCAACTTGCACCCCAACCTACTCCACATCATTACTATTTCAATGCTGAGCATTTCAAATAGCACAAAAAGTAAACTTACTCCAGCTGTAACCAAACTCATCATCATCTTCCACATCCTCTTCAGTTTTGCTGGAAGATGACTGTGCAATTTCACAGTTCATTTCTGAAAATGCTGAAGGAGGGGGCAGAGGCAAGTTACTAAATGAAGTCTTTTCTGGTTCTGAATCTGACTGACTGGACGCCTGTGGAGAACAAGAAAAATGCTGTGGCTAAATATATGCAGACTCTAGAGCAGGGCAATCTAGTACATGAAAATATAAAAATGGCAATGACTATAGCTTTGAAATTTAAATACCAAGCACCAGGAATTCTCAACAAAGCACATAGCATACAGAGGCATCAGGATATCAGAGATGTAAAGAACACTAGGCAAGAAGGACTAATGTATTTTTAAGCGAACAGAACTGACATTAAAAGCCCAATTCAGTGAAGTTTTGTGTGTTGCTCTTTGCCTGAGAAACAACCTTGTGTGAAAACTGAATTGAATATTTTCTATATCCAATTTGCACAGATTTTCTATTTTATGTCTAAAAAAAAAAACTAAGTCACTAAACAATTTCTTCTGCTATGATTTTGTATATATACAAATGGGAAAGATGGAGGAAAGGAGTTAAGGTAGTATTGAAGAATCTTGTAAAAAGAATATTTAGTTGAAATGTTGGTAGAAAGGCCTATTTAAAAAAACAAAACAAGTGCGAAGAACACAAGAATACCTTCTTCCAAGTCCTTTACTTGTCTTCTATACAACCTATGAACAGTCATGTCACAAAGGAGAAAGAATTGGCGTAAGGGGAGGGGGGGAACAACTCTTGGTCTTGTGATTCATTTCGATTAAAAAAATTAAAACAAAACTACTCCTCTACCTCGATATAACGCGACCTGATATAACACGAATTCGGATATAACGCGGAAAGCAGTGCTGCAGGGAGGTGGAGCTGTGCACTCCGGTGGATCAAAGCAAGTTCGATATAACGCGGTTTCACCTATAACGCAGTAAGATTTTTTGGCTGCCGAGGACAACGTTATATCGAGGTAGAGGTGTATATGCACGCAAATTACTACTGTAAATCATGGTCATACCCTCAACTCCTTAGTCTGGCAAAACTCTCATTATACAGTCAGATACTTACTATAATCTAAATTGTGGGAGCACTCTCTGAAAAACTCAAACACTGATGTGCACAGGGAAGGTGATGTTTCATAAACCACACTTATTGCAAAACAGTTCCTAAACTTCAGAATCGGTGTCGGGTGGCAGCAAAAGCACATATTAGCATTCATGCTGTACTTTTATGCTTAAAATGCATATTCCTAACTGAAAAAAGTAAGTAGCAGAATGTTACCTCAAGGTGAGGGTAGAGGAGTTCCAGAAACTCAATAAGCACTTCCTATATATTCACTGGAGGCCATATAACCTTAAATTAATGCAGGTGTTTGTGTGTGTGTGGGGGGGGGGGTGTACACAAAGATTAGGGAAGGATATGAAAAGACGGTTACTCACCTTTGTAACTGTTGTTCTTCGAGATGTGTTGCTCATATCCATTCCAGTTAGGTGTACGCGCCGCGCGTGCACATTCGTCGGAAAACTTTTACCCTAGCAACTCAGTGGGCCGGCAGGTCGCCCCCTAGAGTGGCGCCACCATGGCGCTTGATATATACTCCTGCCGGCCCACCCGCTCCTCAGTTCCTTCTTGCCGGCTACTCCGACAGTGGGGAAGGAGGGCGGGTGTGGAATGGATATGAGCAACACATCTCGAAGAACAACAGTTACAAAGGTGAGTAACCGTCTTTTCTTCTTCGAGTGATTGCTCATATCCATTCCAGTTAGGTGAATCCCAAGCCTTACAAAGGCGGTGGGGTCGGAGTGAAATGTGGCAGAATAAAACTGCTGAGCCAGAGGCTACAGCCTCTCTTGACTGCTGAACCAGGGCATACTGCGAAGCAAAGGTAGGGACCGAGGAACAATGGAGCTTCGCGACAGATCTCGTGGGTAGAAACACGAGCCAGCAAGGCGGCAGATGAAGCCTGAGCCCTGGTAGAATGCACGGTGATGTGGCTTGGGGAAATATGAGCCAAATCATAACAAGTGGGGATGTCCGCCATCACCCCAGATGAGATCCTCTGAGAGGAAAACAAGCAAGCCCTCCCTTTGGCCCGCTACCGGGACAGAGCTGGGGCACCTTAGGAAATGGTTATGTCAGCACAATATAATGCGAGCACTCCACAGATGTCCAAGGAGTGCAACGGTTGTGCCCATTGCGTTGAGCTGTGGGTAACATGAAAGGCCAAAACCACCTTAGGGAGGAAAGCCGGGTGCGGTCATAACTGCACCTTGTCTTTGTGAAACCTAGTGTACGGCGGAACCCCCGTAAGAGCTCTGATCTCAGAGACCCGTCTGGCCAAGACTAGGTTGAGGTCCCAGGTCGGGGCTGGGCGGCGCACCCGAGGGTGCAAGCGCTCTAAGCCCTTGAGGGACCTCGAACCCATAGAGCGTGAGAACACTGAACGTTCATCTCAGCCTGCTGGAAGGTAGAGATGGCTGCTGAGTGTATCCTCAGCGATGATACCGCCAGGTCCTGCCGCTGAAAGCCAGAGGCAGGCCAAATAGAGGGGATCAAGACCTCAGCAGGAGCAAGATCGAGCGTATTGCAGCTGTAAAAGAAACGCTTCCACCTGGCCCGGTACGTTGACCAGGTGGAAGGCTGCCTGTCACCCCGACTCAGGTACGCAGCAGCCACCGTGAGGCGAAGAGGCTGCAGGTCCGAGTGACGAAGCCTGTCGTTGCCCTGAGAGATGAGGTCTGGGTTGACAGGCCGAGCAACGTGGTATGTCAGTGCTGCCTGGACCACTCTGGAGTGATCATGATGATGCGCGCTCTGCCCCTGCGGAGTTTGAGCAGGACCTAATGAACCAGTGGGAACAGTGGGAAGGCATGATGCAGTCGGCCTTTCCACGGCATCAGGAATGCGTCCAAGATCGATTCCGAGGAGAGACCTTGGAAGGAGCAGAACACCTGGCATTTCCTGCTCTCGCGGTGAGCGAACAGGTCTGTGTGAGGAAACATCTCCACTTCCGGAAAGCGGGACGCCTCACATGGGGCAGAGTGATCACTGGTAAGACAGGAAAGACCTGCTGAGTCAAAGAGTTAAGACGTTCCGAACGCCTGGGAGAAAGGACGTCGCCAGCTCCATCGAGTGGGCCATGCAAAAGACCCGGAAATGGATGGCCTCCTGACAAAAAAGGGGGGAGGATTATGTCCCCCCTGAATACTTATGAAGCACCTGGCCGTTGTGTTGGCTGTAAACACCGAGATACAACGGCCTCGCAGCTGCCGCTGGAACCCCTGGCATGCCAGGCGGACTACTCTCATTTTTGGGGCATTGATGAGGAATGCCAGCTCCCTAGAAGACCAAAGGCCTTAAGCTCGGAGGTGACCATGAGCACTCGAGCAGAGAGATGATGCGTCCGCCGTCAGGGGCAGTGAGGGCTGGGGCGGATGAAACCGCCTCCCTGTCCACACCAAGGAGGGAGTTAGCCACCACTCTAGGGAGCCTAAGGCGTTCGAGGGAACGGTGACTACCATGACCATTGGCTCCCTGTCCAAGCGGTACGCCGAGGTGGGCCGGACTTGGAGAGGACGGAGGCGGAGCTTGGCGTGTTTGGTTACAAACTTGCGGGCAACCATGGACCCAGGAGACTGAGACAAGAACGAGCTGAGGTCGTTGGGAAAGCCTTCAGACCTCAGATGATTGTTGCCATCGTCTAAAACCGCAGTTGTGATAAGCAGGCTCCGGCTAGGTAGGAGACCAGGATAGCCCCTAGGAAGCCCAACCTCTGCGTGGGAACCAGAGTGGATTGCTCTATAGTAAACAGCAGGCCTTGACCTGTGAATAAGACCGTGACGATGCCCACGTGCTGAGTGGTTTGTGTCTCAGAGTCTCCTCGGATAAGCGAATCGTCCAGATACGGAAAAAGGCATATCCGACATCAGCGACGGTAGGCGGCGACTATGGCCGTAAACCGGGAGTATTGACCGTTGGCTATAAAGCGGAGGCATCTCCCGTGCGGAGGGAAGATGGCATTGCGAAAGTACGCGTCCTTCATATCCAGGGCGGCATAGTAGCCCCCAGGAGGCAAGGATGGAATAATGGTTCCCAGGGATACCATGCAGAACTTCAACCTTATCCTAAACCGGTTGAGTCCGTGCAGGACCAGGAAGGTCTGAGACCTGTGTTCGAGTGGGGGACTAGGGCATAACGGGAGTAAAACCCCTTGCCCCTTTCGTCCACTGAAGGGGGACAGGGCTGGAGCAAATTAAAGGTGGTACCTATGCTCCATCGTGCGCAGGACCCAGCGATCTGAAAGTAACTGGGGCCATGCCAGGAGAAAGCGGGATCGGGATCCCGTCCTGCAACTGGTACACCGCCCTCAGGTGAACCTTGGAAGGTCCGTCTTTGGCCCCAGTGGTAATTGCGAGGGACCTTGACTATGGCTCTTTAGGGGTCCTGACGTTCGTCTGCGACCACCTTGGCCTTGCCGTTTGCCAGAGTTCTGCCTCTGGCTAGGCACAGAGTATGGCGGCTGGGGCCAGAAAGGCCTGCGTTTGGTCGCTGGCGTATACATGCTGAGACGCATTAGGACCCTATTGTCCATCAGGCTTCGCAGTCTGGGGCTGTCTCTGCCGCGAAGATGCCTTTACCAACAAAGGGTAAATCCTGAATGGCATACTGCAGCTCCGGCCGGAGGTTTAAAACCTGAAGCCATGAAATGCACCTCATGGTGACACCCAAGGCCAGAGTGCTGGCCGTAGAGTCTGCTGCGTCCAACGAGGCCTGGAGGGACGCTCTGGGAACCTTCTTTCCCCCGTCCTCCAAGACGGCAGCGAACTCCTGGTGGGAGTTTTGAGGGAGAAACTCCTTCACCCAGGTGCTATAATTATCGCAGCTAAGCAAGGCTTGTTGCAGGGCCCCTGCAGAGTACACCTGGCGGCCAAGCAGGTTCATTCGCCAAGCCTCTTTCTGCTTCGGGGCTGGCGCCCGCTGGCCATCATATCAGGATCGTGGTCCTGAGCATAAAATCTGCGCATATGGGATGACACGGATGCGTGTCCGGACGGCCATGGAGGTACTAAAAGAAGGCACAGGCAGAGTCTCTGACTCATTCGGACCTTGCCCAACTCGGCACCGGGGGCCGGCACCAGGAGGCGTATCGGTACCTGGAACGAGATCCAGATCCGCAACCAGAACGGTGTCGGGAGGTCGACCGAGATCTCGAGGCTCGGTGAAAGGCTACAGGAGTCAAGGTACCTGCCACGGTGCCAGGAGTCGGAACGGTGCCGATAGCGGGTCGGCGAACGGGATACCGCCCGGTGCAGCGAGTGCGACCAGTACCGAGGAAAACAGCACCGGGACTGCCAGTGGTGTCCGGCGTGCCGACAGGACTTGGAGTGTCTGCGGGACCGTGATCATGAACGGTGCCGCTCTGCTGTGCTGACAGAGGACAGTCACCTGAAGAGACTGTATTACCCGCACCGGCGGTGCCGGGGTCAGGCAGCATTGACTCTGTCATGGCACTGAGAGCCCTCGCCGTTGGTAACGTCTCCGGCGTGAAGGGAACAGCAGGCTCAACCACAGTGCATACTGGGGAGCTGTCAGGCACCGGATTTGACGGCCCTCGTGGGACCGGGATCAACGGTACTGAGGTCATCAGAGCTTCGGTAGGTATTGGTGCCGGGCGATCCGAGTTAGATAAGCTGTCTGGCTGCGGTGTCGTCAGCACGGAAGCAGCGGGAGCAATACGCTCAACCACGGCGCGTGCTGGGGAGCCGTTGGGCACCGGATTCGATAGCCCTTGTGGGACTGGAATCGACGGTGCCGACGTTGTCGGTGCCTCAGAGGCGTCGGTGCCGGGCAATCCGACTTAGACTAGCCCTCTGGCTGCGGTGCCGTTGGCACGGAAGCAGCCGGAGCAGTAGCTCAACCACGGCGCGTGCCGGGGAGCCATCAGGCACCGGATTCTACGGCCCTTGTGGGACCGGGATCGACGGTGCCGACGTCGTCGGTGCCGTAGCAGGTGTCAGTGCCAGGCGATCCGACTTAGACGAGCTCTCTGGCTGCGGTGCTGTTGGCACGGAAGCAGCAGGAGCAGTAGCTCAACCACGGCACGTGCCGGGGAGCCGTCAGGCACCGGATTCTACGGCCCTTGTGGGACCGGGATCGACGGTGCCGACGTCATCGGTACCGCAGCAGGTGTCGGTGCCGGGCGATCCGACTTAGACGAGCCCTCTGGCTGCGGTGCCGCTGGCACGGAAGCAGCAGGAGCAGTAGCTCAACCACGGCGCGTGCCGGGGAGCCGTCAGGCACCGGATTCTACGGCCCTCGTGGGACCGGGATCGACGGTGTCGACGTCATCGGTGCCGTAGCAGGTGTCGGCGCCGGGCGATCCGACTTAGACGAGCTCTCTGGCTGCGGTGCCGCTGGCACGGAAGCAGCAGGAGCAGTAGCTCAACCACGGCGCGTGCCGGGGAGCCGTCAGGCACCGGATTCTACGGCCCTCGTGGGACCGGGATCGACGGTGCCGACGTCGTCGGTGCCGGGCGAACCATCTTAGACGAGCTCTCTAGCTGCGGTGCAGTTGGCACAGAAGCAGCAGGAGCAGTAAGCTCTAACACGGCGTGAGCCGGGGAGCTGCCAGGCACCGGATTCAGTGGCCCTGGGGGACTGGAATCGACGGTGCCGATGTCATCGGTGCCTCTGCAGGTGTCGGTGCCGGGTAATGCAACTTAGGCGAGCTCTCTGGCTGCGATGCAGGTGGCACGGAAGCAGCGGGAGCAGGGGGCTCAACCACGGCGCGTGCCGGGGAGCCGCCAGGCACCAGCAGGAATCGTAGGCTTTCTCGACCTCGGAAGAAGGGAGCGGTGCCGAGTCGACATCGGTGCCGGCGACGGCCGGTGCCGAAAGGCCTTGGTAGTACCGGCGGGGTCCGGTGCCGAGGAGGCGCTTCTGCCCGCCGCTTGAACATCGCTCGGCACCCAAGGTGGAGGGGTAAGTGAAAGTCCCGCACCTTTTTGTTCTCGGCTTAAAAGCCTTGCAAATGGGGCACTTAGCTGTCAAGTGTGATTCCCTGAGGCACTTCAAACAGGAGTCATGTAGATCTCCCTTCGGCCGCGGCTTCTGGCAGGCCGGGCCCATTTTAAAACCCGGTGAGCCATGCATGGGCTCCGGCACTGGGCTCATGGAAGGGGCTACTTCCTGAACCCCGCTAACTAAACTAACCATGTTAGCAAAGAAAACACGTATAACTATACAAATATATATATAAAAGGGTTATAACTGCGTAACTATATACGAGAAATACGAGTAGCTAGGGAAGTGGAGGTCAGCTAAGCCACGCTCCACTGTTCCAACGACCGACACGGGCGGTAAGAAGGAACTGAGGAGCGGGTGGGCCGGCAGGAGTATATATCAAGCGCCATGGTGGCGCCACTCTAGGGGGCGACCTGCCGGCCCACTGAGTTGCTAGGGTAAAAGTTTTCCGACGAATGTGCACGCGCGGCGCGTACACCTAACTGGAATGGATATGAGCAATCACTCGAAGAAGAACCGACTGATTCAATGTAGTTTACAATTACTAACTCAGAGTAATGCATCATTTTAGTCTTGTTCTTTGTGAGCAATGGAAGTGCCTAAAATGTTGCAGTACTGAAGACAATGATCAAGACAACAATAAGATGGTTTGCTATCTAGTAGCTCTGGAAGGATGGGTGTACCTCTGTATGTACGAATCAATTCCAGTGAATTTATCATTAAAAGAAAGTACAAAGTGCCATATATTGATGAACAAGGAACGTTTCCTTATGTCTCACTATATGTACATGTATAAACTCTGTTTTAATTTGAAGCAAATGCTGATATGCAAGCAGATAAAAGCTTGAAGTCTTCTCTGCAAGCAGAGTAAATCAAAGTCCTAACAACAATTAAAAATGTACAGGACCAAATTCTTTCTTCCAAAGTCATTTGAAGGTATGCATGCATCTCTGAGGACAGAATTTGGCCCTTTTATTTACATACAAGACCTTTGTTCTCTGAATTGGGCCCTATACAAAAGGTAAAAAATATTTTGACTCATAACATACCGAAATGCAAACATCTGACAACACATGGAGCCTTTTGGCTACCCATGTAGCTCTAGTCACAACAAGCATGTATTTATAATGGCAGTGAATGGACAGCAGTATCACTTTCAATGTTGCAGACCGATCTGGAAGGAAGATCGGTACTTTCCGAAATTACCACATGCCACGTACAAACAGGCATCAACAAAACACAGCACAAAAAGGATGCGACACACAATCACAAGTTACTGTAACTTTCACATAGAGACAAACCTTAAACGGTGTGGGGGCAAAAGGGTTAGTTGGGGAACAATGGAAGGCAACCCTAACAGTAACAGAAAACAGCAATCCATATACTACAGTACCTTCGACAATATGTAGCATTAGCAATGTGAACTAATGTATACATATTTTTAAATGACAGGTGTATTTTGTAAACTGCAGTAAATTCACACATTTTATTTTAAAATGGAGAAAACTGTTTACATGACCTAATTAACTCCTGATTCAGCAAGTATCTTACTGAATCAGGGCCTTCATAATTTTCTTCACAAAAATCTGGCAGAAAAAGCAAAAAGATGCCGTGGGAGTAGGGTTCAGATAGGGGTGGTTTTCACTTTTCTAATATTTGCAAGAATGTAAGTTTTTGCATGTAATTATGTGCAACATGATTTTTTTTGTAACAACTGCTTATTTAGAAATTATAAGCAATTACCTCTGTTACACTTCTATTCTTCTTACTTCAGAACTGTAAGTGTGGGCACAGTTTTCAAAAACATACATATACAGTTATATAGCCAGTCCACGCTCTTTATACATTTTGAGATTGTTATGAGATTAAGGGAAAAATACAAAAATTGAGGAAGCACAGATTTATAACTGAATTCATTCCCCAGATGCATGAGGAGCGATAAGTGACTGTGCAAAATCAGAGCTGTGTGCATGTACATGCAGATAGGATTTCGTCTTTAATTAGGGATGCGTTAGAGGTCTAGTCTCTCCCTTCACATGCATAACTTGCATTAGCACCAATCATGAAGAGAAGAATCTAACTTTTCTAGATTTCCAAAAAGTGTTGGCACCCTGCTGGTGGTACAGTGCAAGAATTTCCAAAAAAGTTGTCACCATCTTACAATGTGAGGTACTGACACATTGTTCATGGCAAAAATAAAGTAGGAAACCCCTAACCACACACATGCAGAGAAAGGACCGACATACAAACAAATGATGATAAAATACCTCTGCCATTGAGAAAAGCCATTTCAATATTAGGCTGAGGTTTTCGAAACTACCAAACTCCTCTAGGGGGCTCTGAAAATATCAGTCTTAGATCTTATGATTACATAGCTGGCATTTGTACAATACTTCTACACATTCTTATTTATCATGGAGAACTTCTATCCTCACCAGCACAGTATTTTACCCAAATGTGGTAAAAACACAAACACAGAAGGACACACAAGTGACGCAGAAGCACATAAATAACGTTCGGTGAACCAATAAAGACAATCAGATGTCATCCAACCTTGTTAGTGTTGAACTGAGGAGAATCAGCAAATGGATTAGTGCTGCTGATGGTAGCAGGCCCATAGAAAAGGTTGTGCTGCTTGAAAGGCAGCTAAAAAGAAAACAAAAGGAACTAAACAACAAAGAAGGGAGGTTTAAAATAAAACCTTGTGGCTTATAGAATAGACCACACAGTTTCTTGTGTTAAACAATGCCCATTTCACATGCTATGCTAAAAGACATCTGTAGGCGAAGGCAGGCAAGGCTGTACATTTACATTCGCTTCATACACATTGGTGACATTAAATGATGAGTAGAAGAACAGTCTACCAGTTTTATCCTCCCCATATGTTATGGTCTTCTTTCCTCATTCTATAGGAAGTATGAAGCTAGTATTTCCACTATTATATATAGTGAGGATTTCTAAAGGCACAAACAGCAGTCAGGCACCCAACTCCCACTGAAAGCCAACAGGAATTAGGCACATAAGTGCCATTGGTACCTCCAGAAATCTCCCCCTATAGTCTTTTGATCCAATCCTCATGGTCCTTACTTAGATAAAACTCCCACTGATATAAACGGCAGCTTTTTTGCTAAATAAGGAATTCAGAATTGGTATACATAGCATAAAAGCACATTCATACACATACTTAGTGTCTTAAAATTTCATGAGTGAGAAGATGAAAAATTTGCCTTCTTTCATTATTATCTGACGATAGCCAAATGATTCAATGGATCTATATTAGAATGTCACTAATTCGCATTTATGACCTGGATACAAATTCTGCAAATCAGGAAAAGAACAAACATAAGAACAATTTGTGGAAAAGGTAGCGCAAAATTTAGTTTGTGCTTTTATTTTGACAAGTAAACAACAGCATACTAATAAATGGGCAGCAGGATATTTTGCAGAAGTAATTAAGTTTTAGTAATACAGGATCTTATAGCATACTGTCATTAAATATGTGCAGCTAAGTGAGAAGGACCACTTTTTTTAGTAAACTTTATTGGGTTTATGGCTTAACAAAATAAGAATTAGCTGGCTTTTCCTGAGACAATACTAGTTACTTTCCTCTTCTCACTTACCATCAACATTTTTAACCTTTGTTTTATGCCACTGATGCAGTTCTCGTACTGTATTGCAAGATCAGAACTGTTTTGAAACAAACGTGCTCACTTAAAAGAAAGAGGCAACCACTCTGATGTTCTGTAGTAGATAGGAGTGTCCTAAATTCATGCAAATAAGTTCTACAAGGGAACCGGCTGCTATGCTGGCCAAAATTATTTGCAGCTATGAGCCTAACACTGTTGGAAAACAGGCAGCACAGTGCTTAGAAAGGAACGCCTCTTGTACCACAGTTATATAATCAAGACATGCTTAAATAATGGGTAAAAGGAAAAGTGCAAACTTTAGCACTGATAAAGAAAAAATAATAAAAAAACAGCAGGAGAATTTTCAGGGGGGAAATATATATCAAAAATCACTATTTCCTGGGCCTGTCTGCACAGTGGAGTAATGAACCTTATGGGGTGTGACTTATAGAACCTGCTGGGTGCACACTAAAGGTTCCCTACCCCCTCTGATGCACTAATGGTGTGTACTGCTGCTCTGTACAGAAAAGCCCTTCATCTTGCTGTGTAAAGAAATCTCTGAACCAGCTAAAACATTTGCTATTAAAAAAAAACAAAACACCACAGAATTAGAAAATTCAGTATTCATATTCAGGCATCAGTTTACCAAATAACATTAATCTAATTTGCCAATGTAACATTTCTTGGATCTACAGTATTTTACTGTTTGAAAGGCAGAGCGATGTTAAGACAAGGGATCCATTGTGACAATGCCACTCAAACTTGACAGAGAACATTTTCCCTATAAGAAGAATTTCCATTTACACATGCAATGTCTTCTGGGTAGTATTTGTGAAATTAATGTTCCTATGTAACAATCAGATTTCCCACCTGCATTAAGAGTTTAAACTATCTTGACGGAGTGTTATATAAATAAAATTAGCATAACACATATTTTGAGCTTAAATAATTAAGCTCCACTATTAACACAGAAAGTCAATCCCAACCATTCATATTTGTGCCTCGGATATTTCTGACATAATGATTTGTCAACTAAAAGATACTGGCTGCCCTGACTTCAATCCCATGCCACTGTGTTCAAGTTATTGAGGCAGTGCAAAGGATAAATCAAGATGCTGTTTAGAGAATTACCTTCCATTTCATGTAATCTAAAAAAAAGACTGTTGTCAACAATACCATTGTGCAAGAAAGCACACATCTACATAGCACAACAGAAGGAACCATTATCATAAAAAGTATTTAGTTACTTGAGCAAACAAAGCATTAAAAAATGCATAAGGGTGAAGCCCTGCAATGTGGCTGGAGATACACTCATCTCAATCGGTAATTCTTAAAAATAACCAGAGCAGAATCATTATGCATCACAGATGTGGCCCATAACTGCTTTCATGGAGAACTACTAAATTTGTTTCCAGCAGACACCACAGCCCATTCATATTATCTGGGCCACACTCTAATCTCCATGTACAGTATCTTGATGAAAAAATCTGACTCTCTTGAAACAGTCATTTTTAGTAGATGTGTTGTCACACCATATTAAAGATTGTTATTGTCTGCATGCAGCTAGCTGTCTGGATGAGTACACATGAACGAAGACTGGAAATTCCCTCGTAGGTTCTTACTATATGTACAGATATAAGTTCCAAAACATTAAGATAGTAAAAAGTGTTGTTTTAAAAATTATATCACAAAGCATGTGTACAGTGAAAAGCACGTGCAGTGCCTTGCTTTACATACAAAAGTATGGATATTTTAATAAACAATCTATTTTAAAATACAGCAAAGCTAGTCAGGGGGTAGAGAAACAACAGGGAAAATTGTAATTTTAAAAATTCCTGAAGTAACACTCATATACACACAAAAAGTCATCTGTGAAGTAAAAGCATCACTCTCATCCTAAACATTCATTAAACAACATCAATCTTGCCCATATCACAGCAAATGCACAATCCTCATTTTAGCAGCCTGAGTATCAATAGCCAACATTCAGGAAAGCTATTCCATGCAACGTTACCTGAGATGACTGATGATAAAATGGGTTAGTAGGTTTCTGCCCACTGAGAGCAGAGGTTGATGAAGAGCTATTGAGAGATTCTGGCTGGGAAACAAAAGTTATGAGACAACTAGTAAATAAACATGCAGATTACATAGAATCTACAATGAGGAAGTTTAGTTTCAGGTTATGCAAGCTACTATTTTAAAACTTATTAGCTTGTGTTTGCATTGTCCATGCAGCTTAATGAAGGAAAAATTCTCTTTGTTTACTTCTAGGTCCTTTCACTAATGCTCACTTAATATAACAATTGTTGCCATATATTTTGCATGCACTTAGACACAATATCAAACTCTAAGACTGTTTTTAGATAAGCTCCTTCCCTTCTCCTCAACAAACAATTTTGGAGGCTTTTCAAAATACTTTGAAGTGAGCATACTGTAGGTAAATTCCAAATCAATTTCATTCTAAACGGAAATGATATTAAAAAAAAAAAATCAAACCTTTGTTCCTATAATGATCTGTTTGAGATGGAACCTGCAGGATTACATCTCTCTCCCTCACCCCAAAAATAATATCAGCTTGGACATTTATTTAAACGATCACTATTTATTGTCTCTTTTTCACATTTAAGATGCTTACCCTTGGTCTGTTTATAATGCTCTGTACCATAAAGACTACAGGGTTGCCTGCCTTCCGTATGACTTCCACAGCTTGTTCATGGCTTGCGTCTCTGAGGTCAATTCCATCCACCTGAAAATTGGAAGACCTCAGCTTAACATTACACAAAGCTTAAAGTATAATGAAGCAAATTCTACGATTTTGATTTTAGATCCTCTATTATAGCCTGAGCCAAAGGCCTCTACACTCAACAGAATGGTCGCTGTTGACCTCAACATATGTTGAATCAGGTCCTTAGGCTTCAACAATGTACAGACTGGATTTTCAAAAGGCATCTAAGAGCTTATCTACATGGCACAGCAATGTGAATGCTAAAATGTACTAACATGCTATGCACTAACTGGTCCACGTAGACCCTGCTGGTGCACACTCAAAGTTCCACAGTGCATATTAACTTAGGGTGTGTCCACACTGGCAAGTTTCTGAGCAACAAGTTATACCACTTTTATTAAAGCGCTGGAATTAATAAACCGCTGTTGCGTGTCCACACTGTGCTCCTTGTGATGGTGGAGCGCATCCACATTGGCAGCTCTTGCAACGGCGAAGAGAGCAGTGCACTGTGGTAGCTATCCTACTCTGCAACTGGCCGCAGGGTGCTTTGGGAAGGTTTGCAATGCCTTATGGGGCAGTCACAGCGTCACATGATGCAGGTTTCCCAATCCCATTGTTCCATGGGCATTCTACCATATTGCCAGCTGCTTTTCAGCACTCTGCACAGCAATCTCTCTCTCTCACACACACCTGCCTCTGTGTTCAACAGCAGGAGCATTCCATATTAATGGTTTGTTTTGTGTCCCAGACCAGATCAGCACAGCATGCAATGGCTGTTAGAAATGGAGCTTTGAAAGGGAAGGGGCGCATGTGTCCAGGGCAGCTGAGTTCAAAACAACGAACAGAGCAGCCACCTGAGGGATTATGGGACACTTCTGGAAGCCAATTGATTGCTTTCTGCGCTGTAGTGTCTTTACACTGCCAATACAGTGCTGGAATCTCTGCGCTTTAAGACTTATGACTCTTGTCAAGGTGGGTTTTTTTTTGCAATGCTGCAGCTGAGGAGCTTCTGTGCACTAAGTGGCTTGATAGTGTCTACACCTCAGGAATTACACCGCAGAAAGATGCTTTACTGTGAAGTAACTTGCCAGTGTAGACAAGGCCTTTGTGTTGCTACATTAGACAAGTCCAAAAGGACACAGATACCCACTTTTAACTCTGGGAATTTTGGTGTCTATCTCCCTTAGGCTCTTTTGAAATCCCAGCCACATAATTCAGGCTTTCAATATTCTAAAGGATTTTAAAACAGGCTATTAAT
The DNA here is from genome assembly GCF_007399415.2 of Gopherus evgoodei. NCBI lineage: Eukaryota > Metazoa > Chordata > Testudines > Testudinidae > Gopherus > Gopherus evgoodei. The sequence goes on from NC_044327.1 coordinate 28,198,592, forward strand.
CTGCTTGATTCAAGTTCCATGTCGATATTTTGTCCCAAAAGCCACAGTTTTAGACTATGTAATAATATGAAAGCAATGATAGAGTTTGCCAACAACTGCTTCAAGTGAGTTATGGCTCAGAATCAGTGCTGTTTAAACCTACCTCATTGAGCCAATGTGAGGTTTAATTATATGATACTTACAAAGCACTTGAAGATCCCTGGTGGAGGAGGAGCATTATATAAGTGCAAAGTATTTTTTTTTAATGTTAGATAATTTTTCCTTGTTACATTCCCCCGCCCCTCGAAACTAGTTTTAGTTCAGAGTTGAACAATTTTCTTCCTCCCTAAACAAAGTATTTACAAAGGATGGCTAAGAACAATTTTCTTTGAGATGTAACATACTCTCTCTTTCGCTCTCTGTATAACATGTACTGATGTGTTTATTAAAAAAAAGTATCCAAGAAAAATCCATGTTATGGTGAGGTTAGCATTAGAAAAGCATATTCATAATGACTACAATAATAGCTAAAAGCCAACATACAAGAGTTATTTGTTAGTAGTACTTGCATAAGAAGCCATATAGTGAGAGTTACTTCTGCCTCTTTAATTTCATAGCTTATCTGAGATTTAACCATCCAATGTAAAATAAAGAAAAGAAGGAAAACAATTTAAGATAGCAGATTCTAAATCTATTAGGAAAAAGATAGTATTGTTATAACTCTATCACTTCCAATGACAAAAACAGCGGCAGCTGCCAACTAGAGAGCAGAACCAGGTTATGTTACAGTATGGGAAAGGGAAACTATATGTACACGTCCAGACATACATGGTCACACGAACACACACTGTATCTGTGGTTAACTAGTTAACATGTGTATTCCCCCATATACACTTCTGCAAGTTTCATTTTCTGGAACAGTCCATATGCTCATTAAACCCAATTACTCACTTTTATTGACCATTAATGACATTTCTAGCCATTCTGCGAAGTAAAAGCAGTTCTCATCCTTGTTATTAACCAATGTCTTCATATATCAGAGACAGATCAAAACATTTAGGCCAACGCCAGGCATTTCTGAATACAAGGCTATTTGTGCTATTATATAACACCAACACCTAATAGAGCTCTGCACTGGTGTTTAGATAGGAGGTCATCTGAGTGCCTAGGTGAAGCTGTATCTTTTTATTATGTAAGTGCGTATTTATACAATATGTTATAAATGGGTCCTTTCCAGCCCAAATTCCACCTTCATACCTGTTGGCCAATGGAAGCTCTGCAGACCTCTCTGGTTGCTCATTGTAGAATCTATTCTGATGCTCTGCATCTATGTCCTATACTTTGTCCTGGGTAACAATAGCAGCCATATCATTCCAGTTGTAACATTACCCACCTAGAACCACGCTACCCCAGAGGCAGAATCACAGTCTCTGCCATGTGGGTTGCCATGAACTTAGTGAATGGCAGCCAGGGTCCAGGGAATACTAGACATCATAAAGAATACTCCATTTCCTGACAACCGAAGATACAGGGTGGGGTATTAACTGACAGCTAACTGAAGAACAGTTTGGCTGCCAACTTTGCTCCAAAGCTGAACCAGGGTGGGGTGAAGGTACAAGTGACATCCCTGCAGAGATGGCAAAAAGGGGATCAGTGATCAGAAGAAAGAAGTCTCCCCTTAACCTAGCTGCAGGAGTGGAAAAGTTTCTCTATGTGCCCCACAAATTTGGCTCTAACCACCTCTCTATTAGCAGCTAAGCTGAGCTCTATGTACTCCTACCCGGACGTGGAGCATAAGTGAAGATGAAAGACAGGATCTAGACAGGCACTAACATGCAGGTAAGTGGGACGCCTATTTGCAATTCTCCTTCTGTCTAGGGCCATCTCTTTAACTACCCTATGCGGCTGCATGAAACATGGTAATCTTCCTCCTGAATCACCTGTTCTGAAGGACAGTATCCAGGACCTTGTGCATCCCCGTGTTACTCTGAAGACTCTATACATTTGAGGCATTATGTAAGCCTGAGGCCCTTTGCATGTAAAACACACACGATAGGACTATGATTATAAGGCAGTAACTACATTTGGTATACCACATGGTAAAAAAAAAAAGGGCTACCAATAGTGCTGACAGGGGATGGATAGCTCAGTGGTTTGAGCATTGGCCTGCTAAACCCAGGGTTGTGAGTTCAATCCTTGAGAGAGCCACTTAGGGATCTGGGGAAAAAATCAGTACTTGATCCTGCTAGTGAAGGCAGGGGGCTGGACTCAATGACCTTTCAAGGTCCCTTCCAGTTCCAGGAGATTGGTATATCTCCAGTTATTATATAGTAATGGAGACATTGGGGAGGTGCAATAATCATACTGCTACCTATATTCCTTTGTGGTGCTGGGGGTTTTATATTCAGAAATACCTAAATAAAAAAAGTGACTGACAACTGTACGCCACATAGGCCTTGTGTTTGTAGGCACAAAATCTAGTTGCTGGCCTTGTACCATGATGACTGATGAGAAAAAAAAATCATGATCTCTTCGCCATAACAAAATTATGTCCACAAGCAGACATTTGCAAGGTTGATGTATATACATGGGAAAAATTAAAGCATATTATAAGTTTGCATGGTACCTCCACTATTCTATCTCCAGTTTTTAAGGTTCCATTTTTGCCAGCGGGGCTGTCTTCCAGAATGTGTTTAATAAAGATTCCCCTCATCACTTCACCGTTGCTCAGCCGACTCCCCATCCCTCGTCCACCAACGATGCTGATTCCCAACGACTTGCTAGGTTCTCTCCAAAGCTCAACCCTATCATGACAAAAAAACAAAAAGGAATGCACTGTATTTACATCACAGCCTCTCATCTACAAATTCCAAAGGCCTGTCATTTGTACAATTCTATGGAACATTTCTGAGTAAAAATTCTTCCTTAGATGTTTTCATGCCTTTCTATGACAGTGGGTTGGGAATGACCAACAAGTCTATTTAGTGTTTAACCTTTGTCTACTGCCCTCCATTTATTTTGGGCTTCTAGCTAACCCTCTTATCTCCTATGTGAGCTACAGCAAGAGTAACATATAATTGTAAGGATACCTCCAAGAGCTTGGATACCATCCCACTCATTTATGTAAAGAGTTAATTTTGTAGTCCCCTGGCTTAGGCTGATCAGTGCAAATTAAATTTAAAACTAATCTTCCCAGGCACTCAGCACACAAGTTGGATCACAGGGATTTAGGCTGACTGCAGTAAAAATAAATACGCTCTATTTGTGCAATGCACAGATATAACACAACACTATTTTGATTGCTTCCTTATTTACTTTACAGTATAGAAAGGATCCACTGTAGTTCTAATTTCAACACACCAGCGTTTCTGAGAGAGTGTCATTCAACTGGGAATCCATACTCACCGTCTGGGCTGGTTCCAGTGACTATAAGATGCATTCTGAAGTTCACTTTCTTCTCCCTCCCCCTCTTCACGTTCAGGTAGTTCTGGAATTTCTCTGCTAATAAATAAGAGCAGATAAACTACTTTTAAAATCCTAATAAATTCACAGGTGACATTATGCAATGAACACCAGATGAATCAAACTGCCAGAATTAGAATTTCTACAGAGCGTGGAGGTAGCCGTGCTTTTACATGTGAAAATAATGAGTAGAAAAGTGCTTTAGTATCTAGCACACTTCTGAGTGTTCCCCTTATATTGTAAAGTATCAGAGGGTAGCCGTGTTAGTCTGGATCTGTAAAAGCAGCAAAGAATCCTGTGGCACCTTATAGACTAACAGACGTTTTGGAGCATGAGGAAGTGGGTATTCACCCACGAAAGCTCATGCTCCAAAACGTCTGTTAGTCTATAAAGTGCCACAGGATTCTTTGCTGCTTATATTGTAAGAAAGATTTAAAATTCTTATGGTACAGCTGTGAACCATCTAGAGTCACCACCGTCCCAATAAGCTTCTGATATAATATATCTTGTGTTTAGGAATTCCCTTTCCATGCTCTTCAATTAAACTTTTACCAGTGACAACCATTGAACAGAATATTCTGCATTTCTATATGGGAGTGGAGCCAAAATTTAAACAAACTGAAGTTTTGTTTCCAAAGCGGAAAAAAAAAAGGACAGCTATGATTTTCAAAAGTCATTAGTTATTTTGTTGCCCAACTTGAAACACTCTGAAGGTGATCTGCACCCTCCTTCTCTCTGAAAATGAGGTTTCTTTAAAGTGTCTCAAGCTGAAATGGAGGTATGCCATATTGTTAGTCACTTTTGAAAATCCTGGCCAATAATTCTAATGATTTTCTGAGGCCTAAGAGAATGCTGAGAACAGTTTGTTCTGTGACTGGAAATTCACTAATGGTTGCAACATACATTCTAGATGGAACAGAAATGTCATTTTCAAATTTTGGAAAAAGTACAGCTGATAAGACATAATATTTAAACATTTTTCTCAACCTCCCCCATCCTCTTTAACAGCTTGATTTCACAGAATATTCCCATGGTCTCACAAATCTGATAATGTTGAAGTATCAGTATTTTTTTCAGTATGCTGCTGCTTTAAAAAACTATTTAATTAATAAAGAGTATTCCCAACCAATATTTACATACACATCATCATCTTATTCAGTGAGAGGCCTAAAAAGGGATGAAGTTAATTAGAATAGGATTTTAAATGGTGTATACTCACCTCTTTTCAGACATATATATATTAGTCTTTCAAAAATGTAATGGAAAACTGCTAGCCAGGCACAAAAATCTACTTGCCACTGCTTTTCCATAATGATAAAGAAAGAATCTTGATATTTTGGCTTCCCATAAAAAAAATTTCTCTATGAGCAGAAGTCTGCAATACTGATGTCTATGCATGGGAGGAGTTAAAGCAAAAGGCCCTTACAGTTGGATAATAGGATAACATATTGATTCACCTTACAGTATGTGCAGAAAAGAGATTGAGTGGTATTGTGTCCTCTGGTTGTTGTCCCAAACTGGCTTTGTACTCTTCCAAATGTTCCGCTGGCACATATGTAATCCTGCAATAAAAACACAAAACAAAAAACACACAAAAGCAAAACAGAAGTCATGGGTCATGCCTGAGGTAACAAGGAAAGGCTGAATGATAGCCTTTTCAGACCATCTCAAGTATCAATTGATGTGAAACGGATAGCCCAGGTACCCAGGAAGGATGATTTGCAACTATGCAAACCATATATCTCTAATTAAGCAGCCATATTACTATGCATCTGTAGTCACGTTAGCTCCTGTCCACTTCACCAAGCTAACTGGTGCTCATCACACCATTTTTCATTTCTAATACTGGATATTGTACAGTTCACTTGTGGCAAAGATTGTCTTGCTGAAGGGCTGGTTTACAACTAAAAGCCCTCGGCATCAACACACTGAAGAACATGACTGGTGTGCAGCAGTGCTACTATTCCAAATGCTAGCAGGAAAGCTTGTTTGCACACATTTTACAGTAGCTTTTATGATTTCCATCAAGGTTTGGAAACTGATTTTTGTTCTCCACAGTTCCTGTGAAAACACTCTAACAAACAGAAAGAATAGCAGGCAGATGGAATGACAGCTATGAGGGTGAGCCTGAATGACACATCATCAGCAAAACAGTAGAGGGGAAGGAGGTGCAGGAAAAGGATATCGGTCCCTTGTTTTACAGCCAATGCTAATAACAATGGCATCTTCATGGGGGGAAAAGCAGTCCAAAAAGCCCTTCAGCATTCTTACCAATTAAAAGCATGGATTATTCCAATATAGTCAAACAGGAGAATGATGCTGATAGAACATTCTCTACAGCTGAGTATTTGAGAACAGTTCCCAAGAATATGACAAGAACCTAGATAACCAGGGGATCAGTCTCTTGTTCCTACTGTTTAGTGGGGGGAAAATAGTGGGATTTTCCACCATTTTTTCCCCAAAACTCTTATAAGTTCTAGAAAACAAAAATCTTTTGGTCCAGATCTTGTCCTACACTGGAAGAAAACTTACTAATTTTAAACGGAGGTCTATCCTGCTGATCATCTGGTTGTGGAAAAGGCAAGGCAATTTATTCCCTCACAGAATGGGCATGGAGACAAAGCCTAGTAAATGCAGAGAGATCCTGAGATCCACGAGGAAGGAAATCCTGCAACACTCAGTGTATCTGTATAGGGCTGGGATATTTGCACAGAAGCCCAATTCCTTTTCACTACTCCACAGAAGTATCCCTTATCTTGTGCTCCCATTGATTTTCAACTGCACATGATAATGGAGCAAAGGGAAGAGCACATAGAAGGAACTTACATAAAACAATGCTGTCAGCCTACAGCTTTGGGGTATGAAATGGATAGCAAAGAAAAGCCCCTTCCACTGTCCCCAACAAGGCATGCACCACTCCCCACCATACAATCAAAGTGTCTCAAAAATACACAAGGGGCTTCCACTGAGGGAGGGAGAAATAATGCCTCTTCTACACAATCCTCTCCAATAAAATCGTTCCCCTTTGGCTGAAATTCCAGGTTTTCCCACCCCCCACATTGTTTGGTTTTATTTCCTAAGATCTATAGCTTTTTGTGCCTGGGCCATCATGAAAATGCCCCCATTCAAACATTTGTGCCAATTACCGAGTGCTTTTCAGTTCTGAAACACAAAATGCCAATACAAAACATTCAGAGCAATGCCACAGCTTTCTACTTGCATTTCCTCAAGAGTAGGACATCACTAGTTTTATGTAATTAAAAAACAACAAAATTCTCCGATAATAATCAACATAAAAATCTCCATTTTCCCACGATTAAAATAAAATGCTGAATTTTCATTTCCCTAGTCACAATATATACCGTTATCAGTTGAACACAATATTTTATTCATAGACAACAGAACCCTGTTTATCCGAGCCTCCATTATCCGGCTCTCCATATTAACTGAATCACCAGCCGCCCACTGCTGACGTGGTGGGTGCTGGCCGCCCAAGCCTGAGCTGCTGTCAGCCCCCGGCAGCTGGTAGCAGTTAATACACAGAAACACAAATATGGAGGCTCAGATAAATGGGGTTCTACCATATATGTTTTTATTTTTTTCACAAAATGTAAAAATTAAAGATTCTCACAAATTCCATGTTTTTTCCATAGCGAACAGATTTCTAGAATTCTTTGACATCACTAATAGGACATACAATAGTACAACACATTTATATTATCAGATCTATGTTCTGAAATAGGAAAAAAGAGACCACATCAAACTTTTCATAAAACTACTTTGCAAAGTTCCCTTTGTTTCTCCACATTTTAAAATAACCTCCCTTGTCACACAACCTCATCTCCCAGATGTGAGTGTCGTAAATGGGAACAAAGAGTTGGAGCTGCTCTGACACAGCCACACAACTACTACTTTTGCAGTCTAGCTCATAAGAATTACTGCCATTATAAAAGCCATGAAAACATTAAAATGTCATTTAAACAAGAGAAAAGCATCTATTGGTCTAGTTATTTCCACCCTTCACTCAAATGAATCAAATTTCACCTTAAATATAAATGCAGACACAAAAGGCAAACAATGATAAAATATTTTTAAAAGGTATCTGCTATAAAGAATTCAGGACCATAAACAGTCTCTGCTAGTGTGTTATTTAGAGCCTCACTCTGAGGCTGCTCTACATTGTGTTGGGAGGTGGTCTGACTCCCAGGATCACAAGATTGCTATGGTGATGTAAAGCCACCTTTGTCTCCCCTGGAGTCTTCCACACCCAAGAATCAAGACCTAAAAGACCAGATTAAAAAGAAAAAAACAACAATATATTGTTTCAAGGGATCACATCCACAGAAGTCTCTTATCTTCACTATTATGTTTGCAAATGTGAACAAGGCAAGCTGGACTTCCTAATTAATTCCATTATAATGTTTTATATAAAACAATATGGTCCATATTTTGCCCTGAGATAGGCACAAACAAATTCTACTGATATAAATCAGTGGGAGCTATTATGTGTCTGAAGGAAGAATTGGGCCCAACAGCTCAAGTTTTATCAGTTCTCTGTCTACAATAAACATATCAAAGCAAACATGTAATTTGAATGCACTTAAATAAATACAGTACAACCTTGTTAATTTAAATTGCCCTAATCCACACACCCTATCATTTGTACACAAAACCTGCCTCTCTCTTCTCACTTCTCAGCTAAGATTCGATAGGGGTGTCCATTTGTGAGTTTCTTTTTTATGTAGCCGATTATAAAGGCTTCAGTTATTTTATAATATACACTACAGATTATCTGCTAGTACACCAGAAAGTATCAGCATGGATAAAAAACTAAGTTATACTTGTCATAGATGAAGTTACATTCTGCGTGGAGAGGTTATTGCGATTAGCAAGTCAACAATTTCCAAAATTCAGCCATCTGTAATCAGCTCCCCAGTCATACCTGCAATTAACTAGGTTCCACTGTAATGTTAGCACCATTTAGAATTCTCCCTCCCTCTCTATATTTACACTAGGTTACTCAAATGAAATTATAGAATTAGATCTAGTGGAATAACCAAAATTGTAGGGAGTGAGGCTCTGCATGAGAGCATATAGCACAATGACCTAACAAAGCAAAGCTCTGTTAAAAGCCCTCTTTTATTGGGGCTGCTTTCTTTGCTAGTCTCTGAAAGATGTTGACTGCCATCTTCAGTGAGAGCTGGGGGCACTCAGTGCCTTGAGGAATTGCTCAGTACTTTGCATGATCAAATCACTGACGACCAGGGGCCCAGGACTATGAGGGTTCCCAGGCACTGTGTCACTGTGGTTCTTAGTGCTGAGAGATAGAAATAAAGATAAGTGTTCCACTCCAACATTGAAAAGGCTCGTCTATAGGAGAAACTGACACCAGCTTTAAATTTTACTCCAAAATGTGGTCAGAAAGAAGGATGGAGAAGTGAAACAAACTGCTGGGGGGAGGGGAGTGGGGAAATAGGGTGGACATACAAATCAGAGAAAAAAAAAGGGTAAATGAGTGAATTATAGTTGCATTGTATTTCTGATCTGTAAGAGGTTAAAATGTCAAAGTTTAACAACTTCCTCTCCTTTTTAACAGTCAGTTTTATATTGAAAATGTTGCTATTGCCTTTCTGATGAGATGTAAAAAATAAAATAAAATAAAAATGAACATACACTTTGCAAAGAAAGCAATGACAATGGAAACATCAAATGGTGTAGATATGAAAACATTTCATAAACACAACACCGCATGCAGTACAAAAGGAACATTCACTGCATGCTTGGTCAAACAGCCACACAAAAACTTTTAAACACTAACAGAGGAAACAAACTGAGTAATGAAGTATGAAAGCGTTCAGGACAAGTTACTGTAGTTAACATACAGTTTACTTTAACACTATACCAAACCTTTTTGTTACATGTGGAGAAAATAGAACATTAGTGCCAAAGAAAATATGACAATGAGATTAATCCAGATATCAGTACATCCACATATGTATCAATTCCAATGATTGTCTCCTTACTCACAAGCTATTTTGATACATTCTACATGGATAATACGACTGAAATAAAACAAAAATCAGCAATTTTTCAGAAACCAGTGTTTTTAATACAGTCTGAGGAAGTATGCTCCAATCTGCATGCTTAAAAGCCATATAAATATTTACTGTACCTATATCTGGATACATCCCTGACATTTTGGATGTTACAAAAGCATGAAATGATTCACAGAAAAGTTGCAACATAGAGTCATAATGAGCTTTTGAATCACCGATACTCACACATAAAAGGGGGCCTGATCATCAGCAGGTGCTGGAGAAGATCTAGAATGTGAAGCATACGATGCAGCATCTTTTTACAATGGTGTTAACAAATGTCAGTGTCTCATGCTGAATGTGAGTTGCATACATATGTAGTTAAAAGTGTGAGCTTCTATTTCTTTATTTTATTTATTTTTACCCCTTCAACATTCCATCTACACCTCCCCCGGAAAGCATCTGCTCTTTATTGGTGTCTATAGCAGTGATTATTAACAAGCATGGAAAAATGGAACTGCAATCAATCTTTTATTCCTTGATCAGGAATTCATCCACACACTTTACGTTAAGGCAGGTGAATTTTGATTCAACTCAATAATTATCTGGCAGATGTTACTAGCAGCTGCTGCTGAGCAAAAAACCCTGGCTATTATTGCAGAAATATAAGAGCCTCTGGCAAGGTGGAGTGAGAAGTGAAACAGAATGCATCCTGGCAAGGCCACACATCTGGTTTTCCACAAAAAAATAATGAAACCTGGAATTCAAACTGGCTGGTCTTGAACTCCTGAAGCTCAAATATCCTTGCATAAAAATAAAACAAAGTTGCGGTCTGCAATAGGTGCACAGTACAAATGTTTTGGGTGGGTTTTCAACAAACCATATTCCCCATAAAAGAGGGCAACGAGAGCAAGAGCAAAACCAGAGTCATTTGAGCCAAATGTTGCAGTTCTTGCTCCTGCAAGACTCCCAGTGAAGTCACAGCAGCATCTGGCCTTTTATTTTGTTATTTCTTTGCAGTGGAGGGAGCAGGTTTCAACTTGTGAAGTTTTATTAAGCAGACTTTTAACTGATAACTGTAGATGTCAAATGAAAACTTGACATATCCAGAATTATAATGACAAATGCCCTATTTCTTTGAGATTTTCTGAACACTGCTACAGCCATCAAGTCTCCACTGACTACATCATCAATTTTTCATTTAACATCTACATTTACCAGTTAAAAGCCTATCAAATACATTCTCAAAAACCTGTATCAATGGTACTTATACAAGTTGAAGTCCACTCCTCTCACACTGCAAAGAACTAACCAGGGTAAAAAATCCTGGTATAGCTATACCCACAGCCACAGCTGCCCCAAGCCATGCCCTTTGCAATTTAAAGCAATAAACTTATGTGCTGTATTTAATTGCAACACATTGTCAACCCTTTGCTCACTCAAAATGTGTATTTCCATATCTTTTGCCTTATTTATATCTTCATTTCCCTTTATCCCTTTACACCATATTTTCTTTCTTACCACAGATCCTGATGTATATTTTCCTGCATTGTCTTAAGTAACTGTTTCCTCTTTTCCTTCTCTCTCTCTTCCCTTTCATACGTGTTCTCTACCCCCTCATATTTTCTGTTCTTCTCTCCTTTTCCACTTCTCCCCTCAAAATCTTCATGTCAATTTCTCTTTTCTAATCTCATCAATCTTTCTCTCTCCTCTACTCCCACACTCGCTCACAGACCTATTTACCCATAATTTTTATTTAGACGCCTAACAATCACTGGATTAAATGTACTAGCCAAAGATTCATACAAAAATGGGCAGCCTGCACTATTCAAGGACAACACGAAGATCAGAAGCAAACTCTTCTCCAGCATCATGCTGGGAAAGAGGGGTGTGTCTGGGCTCCCAGCAGGCAGCTCTCCTTGACCATGCTTGGGTCCCTCTTTCTTATCAAATGGTAGTGATGCTCCCAGTTCTCTTTGGTTGCTGTGGAAAGAAGCAGTCTATCTTTGGTCTCATCTTTCTGATGCAAGGGTGGGTGGGAGGGATACACTGCTCTACCCCTTCTCTCCCCTTCTGATCGTGACTGGAGTGTGTGCGGGGGTGGAGCTGGGGGGCTCTTCTACTCTAACCCTCTCAAAACTCTTAAATCTCTCTCCCTTTCCCCGCCCCCCATGAATATCTCCAATTACTGCTACTGGGGCTGCTATGCTTGTCTACACAACCTGTGGCCATGAGCCTTCCAGTTGCTCTTCATAAGGGATTACCTGGTTCTCGATTAAAGACAGGCAGAGCAATGCTGATGATAGCAAAGGAAATGCACAGGTTGACAGACATGAGCTTGGGGGGACCGCACAACCATGCTAAAAATAGAGGTGTAGATATTGCGGGGCTCAGGCTCTGAAGCCTTGGGAGGGTGGTGGGCTTCAGAGGACAAGCCACAACTTCAAAGTACTGTCTTCATAAGCTATTTGCAGCACAGTAGTTTATTCAATATAAGCAAAGATTAACATGGTTTTAAGTATCAATACTAGGGGTTTGCACTGACTCTGCTAGACTGAGTTTTAAATCAATTCACTTCAACCAGTGTACTTCTGTAGTACAGACAATGCCTTTTCTTCCCCTCCTCCCCACACGGGAATGGAAGTGAAACTGATCTGATGTTTGTCAATTTCACTGGGGGTTCAGAAAACTAACAAGGCTGATCAGCTTGGCAAAGCTCTGAGCAGTAGCAGCACAGGTTCGGGAGCTTGGTCTCTGCAGACTCAGGAAGACATCACTGAATCCCTTTACAGATGGTTCATGTTTGGAGGGTTATCTCCAAAACCACAAGAGCTACACACAATTTCATTTTAAATAAAAGCTTAGATTTTGAAGTTGACAAAATATACCGGGGAGGGGAGGAGAGGGGGGGCGACTACTTACTCGCCACATGCAAGTGGATTTTTCAAGCCCTGTATTAAATCATGCAAACACTAAAAAGTCCATTCTTTGGTGTGCTATTATTACAATAGTAGCTCCTTTTTACATACCAACAGAAAACTGGAAAAGACTTCACAGGATGTACTGTATTTCTGCCATTTGTCATAGATGTACTGAAAATTATCCTTTCAATGTTCTTTTTCTGCATTAATATCATGTGTCATACTTTCTGTTTGGCAACCAGCAAAGATGAGCTCATTATAAAGATATTCTGCAAACAAAATCACTTATGCCATGGCAAGAACAATTCACATTTCAGAATCACAAAGCCCCAACTAAAGTCTTATTATTTTCTTGATAGAAATAGAAACGTTGGGACTTGAATGAGCCTGATTTGAGAAAGTTGCTCTTAAAAGGTTTTGATTACCTTGTTCTCGAATAAAGACAGGCAGAGCAATGATGATGAAACACACAAAAACCTTTCACAAATGATTTCAACTTTCAATCATATAAAGCCCCAATTTAAAGATGACTTTAATTTCCAGGAGGAAAAAACTCCCCCCGCCCCCAAACCTGTCTTGTTTAGAATATTGACTTGCACTATATTTCTTGACTGCTAGTCCCTTCCCACCACAATGCTTACCCTAGCTTTACCTACTTTATATCAGGTCCAATGAGTGAATGTCTCCTCAGCATAGCCCGGGCCTGCACATTGGTTAAATTAGTGGTTGTCTCTTCATTAATGGACAGAATACAATCTCCCACACCGATTCGTCCATCACGACTTATGGAACCACCATGGATGATGCTGCGGACTAACATTCCCGAGCCATCTTTATTGGAACTTACTGTCATCCCTGTTATAAGACAAGCATGGAGCAAATTATAGTGTATATAAATAAGGAACACAGTGTATACGGTGAAAGACACTCCACCTGCACTGAGCACTAACGGGGTGTGCAGATGCAAGAGAAGAGAATTCCACCCCCTAAATCTGGGTCTGCTGAATAGGATTCAATGCACTCTACAGGCCCAAAGATGCTATTCCAGCCCGTGGGCAGGAACAGCAGTCACAGCCCCTACATAAAGACATTCATTTTTGAAGTTTCTTACCAAACAAAAAATGTGAGTGCAGTGGTATTTAAAATAGAGAGAAAGAAAAATTTAAAAAGCTAGAGTGAAAGAGATATAGATTCATAGACTCTAGGACTGGAAGGGACCTCGAGAGGTCATCGAGTTCAGTCCCCTGCCCTCATGGCATGACCAAATACTGTCTAGACCATCCCTGATAGACATTTATCTAACCTACTCTTAAATATCTCCAGAGATGGAGATTCCACAACCTCCCTAGGCAATTTATTCCAGTGTTTAACTACCCTGACAGTTTTCCTAATGTCCAACCTAAATCTCCCTTGCTGCAGTTTAAGCCCATTGCTTCTTGTTCTATCATTAGAGGCTAAGGTGAACAAGTTTTCTCCCTCCTCCTGATGACACCCTTTTAGATACCTAAAAACTGCTATCATGTCCCCTCTCAGTCTTCTCTTTTCCAAACTAAACAAACCCAATTCTTTCAGCCTTCCTTCATAGGTCATGTTCTCAAGACCTTTAATCATTCTTGTTGCTCTTCTCTGGACGCTCTCCAATTTCTCCACATCTTTCTTGAAATGCAGTGCCCAGAACTGGACACAATACTCCAGTTGAGGCCTAACCAGCGCAGAGTAGAGCGGAAGAATGACTTCTCATGTCTTGTTTACAACACACCTGTTAATGCATCCCAGAATCACGTTTGCTTTTTTTGCAACAGTATCACACTGTTGACTCATATTTAGCTTGTGGTCCACTCTGACCTCTAGATCTCTTTCTGCCATACTCCTTCCTAGACAGTCTCTTCCCATTCTGTATCTGTGAAACTGACTGTTCCTTCCTAAGTCGAGCACTTTGCATTTGTCTTTATTGAACTTCATCCGGTTTACCTCAGACCATTTCTCCAATTTGTCCAGATCATTTTGAATTTTGACCCTGTCCTCCAAAGCACTTGCAATCCCTCCGTTTGGTGTCGTCTGCAAACTTAATAAGCGTACTTTCTATGCCAACATCTAAGTCGTTGATGAAGATATTGAACAGAGCCAGTCCCAAAACAGACCTCTGCGGAACCCCACTTGTTATACCTTTCCAGCAGGATTGGGAGCCATTAATAACTACTCTCTGAGTACGGTTATCCAGCCAGTTATGCACCCACTTTATAGTAGCCCCATCTAAATTGTATTTGCCTAGTTTATCGATAAGGATATCATATAAATTGCTTCTAAACATGATCAGATGGATCAGTCTTAGATTTTTGATAACACAATGTTAAAGGTAATTTTATTTATTTTAATTATATTAGAGAAGAGTTTAAAATGAAAAACAAAAATAAACCCTGAGGTTTGAAACAATGTCAGGATCAATAAATAGGAACAGAAAAGTCAGTACACCTAACACTGAGCCGTATATTCTTGGTGCGTACAGAATGCCTGCTCCAATGTCCATTGAAGTTCATGGGCATCTTCCCACTGATTTCAATGGGCACTGGATCAAGTACAGAAGTGCCTTATGATTTAGGTGAGAGTGTGTGCTGTTGAGAGAGAGATCCTATGTCAGTTATATACACTTTAGCTAGGTCACAGCAGTACCTTATGAGCCTACAGGTACAGTCAATCCTTGTTTCCATCTTCCTTTCACTACAGGAAGTAGGAAAGACAGATGCTGCTCACTATTTTGTTTGATTCTGACTCATACTCACTGAAGGATTTCAAGTATGTTTGTGTGTTTGGGTATTTTTTAAATACGAGTTTTTCTATTTTTTATTTTCGAGGACATTTAGTGCTCATGAAAAGTACCTGATTGTCATTCCCCCGAGCTGTCTTTCTCTAATAAACCACAGAATAGGCAAACGAAAGGTACCTGCAGGACAGCAGATCAATCTTTCCTACTTAGCACTGCCAATGAACCTCTAGGGATGGGAGGTTAATACTATCTCCTTAACCAATTCTGTCTTTATTCTCTCTAGTAAGACTGCCATAAAGTGTGCCAGTTAACACCAAGGCCAAATATTTCAAATATAAGCACCTAAAGTTAGGCTCTTAAATCCATATTTAGCCTCCTAAATTAAAAGGACCTGATTTTTACAGTTCTGACTACCCACTGCTCCCACCGGCTTTAGGAACTCATTACTTCTGCAAAGCAAACCGGGGGGCCTAAATGTAGATATAGGAGCCAGCACCCAAAGTCTGAAAATTTTGCCCAGCACATCAAGACATTGGAACACTCATTAAGGTTATACTCAGCCTGCTTACAGCCCTAAGGCTTTTGAAAACAGGCGTAAAAGGTGAGGCAAACAAAACTGGGCACCTATAGGCACGACCATAAAGGTTCTTTCACACTCCCAAATAAGAAGTGAGAAATGCATTTTGAGAGGGGGGAAATGTTGTAATGATTTAAAGAAACAAGTAACAATAGACCAAATTCGGGCTTGTCCTATGCATGGATTCATGCCAGAAATTATAAAGCTCTTATTAGTGGCTCCTGATTACATGAAACCACCTCTCTCCCCCCATTTGCAGTTGAGATCAGTGGAGCTACTGAGCTGGAGCCTCCTGAGTTGAAGCAGGGGGCTGCTGAAAGCAGGGCACTGCCCTGAACTCTGGAATCCTCCTCCTTGCTTTGGCATGCCAGGGCCCAAATTTATTAACCTCCCAGGCACACTGCAAAGCCCATCCCTTTTCCAGGGCATTTAACAATGAAACAGATGGAAGGACACAAGGTTATTTGGGGAAGAGGACTCACCTTTGGCAGGTAATTTGAGCTCTGGGCAGGTTCTTTGATTGTCTCAGTGAACATGTATTTTAATCTAAATCACCCAGAGGAAAGGATGCTTTAGATTTTCATAAATTCTTCTACCCCATGGCTAGTAGTTGGAGTACATGACAGAAGTCAGCTACCTTTATTCTGCCTTGTAGGTTAGTTATGTCCAAAGCAAATGCTGCACACATGACAGACGGCCAGCACAGGCTATGGTCTGGGGGCATCATCCATATGTTTATTCTCATACACTCCCTCATTCAGCAATAATCTTTGGGGAGATCCACTTGCACGGGTTATTCTTAGTAGAGAGACAGAATGCACATGTAGTTCTATGCTGAGTTGCACTCAGCCAGAACACAGGCAGCATGTGTGCGCTCCCCTCTGTGGGCATTACTCATTTCCAGGGTGCCAACCAAAATATGTCTCTAGAGTATGAGCACAGTTCCTCCCTTGGGTAAATGGGCACAGCGCCACTGTAATCAATACAATCACACCAACGACAAATTTGGCCCATTACCTATGAGATCACATCAATACTTGCATGTCGGATGTCACAACCATGACTTCAGAAGTACAAGCAACGAAAAAAAATTAAATGCCGCTGCTGGTGCACCGACAGCTTTCACTGAGTAATGACACCTTACTTTTCACACAGAGTAATGACACCTTACTTTTCATTATATCTGATGCGTTCAGTTCTCCCAACAGTGTTTTTTTAATTAAACCACAAGCTAACAGTGTTGTGTCTGAGTTTGAAGCCATGACCGATGCCATTTAAAGAAACAAAATGCCAGTTCTCAACTGAAATAATTGACACAGCTGCAGCTTTCAACACTATTACACAGCCCTTGATTTAGCTCCTTTACTAAAAGTGAAAGTTAAAAGCAGTGCAGCCATGTGTGCAAACGTTGGCCAGGCCTCAGCAGCACAGGGGTCCAGAACAAGATGGGATTGCAAGGGGATGGGACAGCCAAAAGCTAGATTCTTTTATTTTCACATTGTATCACACATACTACTACTAAGTAATTCCAGCTTTTTGCAATTTAACTTTGGACTACATATAAATATATAATTGGGTGTTCTTATGTTTATGTTTCACTGACATGCAATTTACTGACCCTACTCACTGCACCTACAGTACATGTGGACAGTATCCAGTGCTTAGTTATTCTCGGCAAAGGCTGGACTTCGGACTACATTGTGTCCTCCAGCTATATGGTGGGGAGCAGGGAAAGTAATAGCTCCCCACCCATCTTTGCACACCTTGGGTAAGGGATATCAAGGATCATACCATCTGCATTTGAAGGGGCACTGGGGTAGCTGTCAAGATACACCTCTCCTGGGAGCAACTGAGCAGAAAGATGGCAGGCCAGGACTCCCCCTACATGCTTCAATCATCAATACATGGCTATTAGCTATTTAGAGAACTAGAAGGAAATGGCTACACAGGGCTACATTGTGCCCTACTTTGGGGGCAGTCCAGAGCTGCACTGCCCCGTGGGGAACACCATGAGGGATTCTGTCTCAGAGTGGCGCAGTGCCTCCTGCGATTGACTAGATCAGAGGTGGGAAAACTATGGGGCAGGATCATCCTGCCCGGCCCCTGAGCCCTTGGCCACTCCCACACTGTCCCCTCGCAGCCACAGCATGCCACGCCGCCAGTGCTCTGGTCCACTGCTCCTGCTGGGCATCGCGGGCAGCATGGCTGGCTCTGGTGGGGCTGTGAGCTCCTGCTGCTCTGAGCATCATAAGGGGGTGGAGACTGGATATGCGGCAGGGGGTCCCGGTGCACAGGGGGCAGTTCGAGGGAGGGGAGGTCAGGGGACGGGGAACAGGGAGGGTTGGATAGGTGTGGGGATCCTGGGGGGCGGGGGACTGTCAGGGGCTGAGAGTGTGGATAGGTGTGGATAGGGGGTCAGGGAGCAGGACGGGTTAGATAGGGGGTGTGGTCCTGGGGGGCAGTTAGGGGCAGGGGTATGGATAGGGGTCAGGGCAGTCAGGGGACGGGGAAGAGGGAGGAGGTGGATAGGCATGAGAGTCCTGGGGAGCCTGTCAGGGGGTGGGGGTATAGATAGGGGGTGGGGCAGTCAGGGGACAGGGAGCAGAGGGGGGTTGGATAGGGAATGGGGTCCAGGAGGGTGGTTAGGGGCGGGGGTCCCAGGAGAGGCCGGTCAGGGGATGAGGAGCAGGAGGGGTTGGATGGGTCAGGGATTCTGAGGGAGGCAGTCAGGGGGTGGGAAGTGGAAGGGAGAGGATAGGGTGCAGGGACCAGGCTGTTTAGGGAGACACAGCCTTCCCTACCTGGCCCTCCATACAGTTTTGCAAAGCCGATGTGGTCCTCGGGCCAAAAAGTTTGCCCACCCCTGGACTAGATGCACTGTAAAGGGAGTAATTTACCACAACCTTTAAGGGGGCAGCCTATATCCCTCTCCATGCAGGCAGCCAGCTTTGTTGGCCAATGCCTGGGGCGGGAGGAGGAGGGGGATGAATCTCCACCTCTTTTCTGCTGAGTTGTTTCCAGGTAATGGCCATGTTGGTCGTAGTCCCTGCATAGCCAGGTACCGGGGCTGAGACGGCCCTTATACAGGACATACCAAATGGAGCAGGGAGCTATTACTGTCCATTCCCCACTGCAGGGCCTCTGAAGGGCAGGGTACAATCTAGCCCAAAATTTTTCAACTTGACAACGGGGCCTGTTTAGTCATACTGTTTAGTCATACTGGAGGTGCAGTCAGTAGGCTCAGGAAGTTACACATCCCAGTTAAACATAAGACCATAAAGTCTGGAATACCGTCTAACAATTATTGAGTCTTTGAACTCAAAGCACTATCCATTAAAGAGACAAAGGGCAACTTTTTCAAATATATTTAGACACCTAAAGATGAAAACAGAAGTCATGTGAAATCAATAGGAGTTAGGAGTTCAGCCTGCTTCGGCCCTGTTGAAAATCCCACTAGATACCCAACTCTATGCTTAGGTGCCTAAATACCCTTGAAAATCTGGCCCACAGTCCTTTGACAGTCCTTTTCATGCTCCAGTGCAGAACTCCTCAGCCCTCTGATAGCTGATTATACAAACTGCTTAGTCTCATTTTCCTCAAGTTTCAGTCATGACCTTAGCTTTATTTTATTCCATCTAAATCAGTTAATATAAATGCTGATGGTAACTAAGAAAAAAATATTAAAAGTATTAGATTTTTTGACAAAACAGTTCAGTGTAGAAGTTCCTCCCTTTTTTGATTTATCAGAAGGAAATATATTTGGTTGGACTATCAAGCACTTTGCTTTTTTGATTGTTGATTTTTATTTTATTATTGGCGTTGGACTGACTGATGAGGCAACGTCAGCTTTCACAACTCACAATGAACTGAGACCAGGAGAGGACAGAGTGTAAAAGGAAGTGTACACCTACTATACTACAGTGAAGATTTTTAGCAGTAACTGGAGTAGGCTGAAAACTGTGAAGACCATACAGGTGGGGAAATATTAGCCAAGAAAGGGCAATCAGACCAATGATCAGATACTCTACCTAGACTTGAATTGCCTTTTGCAATAGTGATAGTCTTCTCATGCATGTTTTCGGGTATATTCTGGATTGTGGAACTTCCCTCAGTAGTAGATGTCAGGTAGCTCTTTTCCATTAAATACACTGGATCCT
Source organism: Gopherus evgoodei (assembly GCF_007399415.2). NCBI lineage: Eukaryota > Metazoa > Chordata > Testudines > Testudinidae > Gopherus > Gopherus evgoodei. The sequence goes on from NC_044327.1 coordinate 28,218,487, forward strand.
AATACAAAGAAAAACAACATTTCAATTCGAAACAGCAAGTTCAAAATATGACTGAACTTCATAGGATGTAAAAATCATAAATACTTGACAATAAGCCAAGCTTTAAGAACAACCACCACAGCTGCCAACTATCAGGTGGTAAATAAGCACCAGGACTTTCACAATAAGCCAAAAATCAAGCAAATCCCATTTCAAAACAAGGCCAAAACAAGCCAATCTCTAAGAACCCCAAAACTCTATGTGACTAGATCCCACTTCCCAGTGTGCAGTCTGGGACTGTGGTGGACCCACTGTGCACCCCTGACTCTCTCCTCCCCTTGCTCCTGCTTCCCCTTTGCCCCTACTTGTCGAGAATCAATCAAAAAAAGAATCAACAAGCAATAACAAGCAACAAGCCAAAAACTAGCCAACAAGCAGCTAACAAGCCAATTAAGCCAAAACCAAGCCCAATTTCTGTGTTTTTTCGTGAGTTTGGCATGTCTGATAACAGCTAATTTAATAAGAAATTGCAATTTATCTTTTTTTTTTTTAAAGTAAAATCACACTGAGCCTTGGCTCCAGTTCCCCTATTTGCTCAGCCTCCATGGTAGTGATTTATTGAAGCTATAGGCCAGCAATGAATTCCTTTACTAGCTCCTCCATTCCCCCAGAGCAAGGAGGACACAGAGGAAGAACTGTGACTCAGGGATGCAGGGCTGTCCCTAGCTATTCTGGGACCCTATGCAGCCCCCCCGGAGGAGAGAGGTGTGGGGGGACCCAGGCCTCCACAGGGGGAGGAGTGGGTTTGGGGGGCAGGGAGGAACGCCCGCCCACACTCACTGGCAGCTAGGGCTGGGTCACTACACTTCCCGCCACCGGTGAGTGCAGGCAAGGCCCTGATGCAGTCCTCAGGGGAGTGTGGATGGGGCTGGGGAAGAGCAGGAAGGGGTGGAGTGGGTCGGGGCTGGGGCGGAGCAGGGGTGGGATGAGGCGGGGCTAGGGCAGAGCAGGGGCAGGGGCCATGGGGAAGAAGTGGGGCAGGGGCTGGAGCAGCACACAGCTGTGCAGGGCACCAGGAAATTTAGTGCCCCAAATTTCCTGGTGCCCTACGCGGCTGCATACTTTGCATATGCATCAGGACGGCCCTCCAGGGATGTGTCTCTGAGCCACACCACCTGACAGGGCTACTCCTGGGTTGGTAGTCCTTGCTCTGGATTGGTAGTCCTTACTCTGGTTTGTGCCTAATCCAGTTATGAGATACCATAGTTGACTCCTAGAAATAACTTTATGTTCGCCAGGAAGGGGCTGTGAGCAAATGTTGATTTTTAACAATGACCATGGAATGTAAATAAATACTCTCTGTATAAAAGCCATACAACAGGATCTTTACTTTTCCAGTAAGGTCAGGGTGCACTGGGATAGCAGAGTTTGTATTTTGTGCAACTTCGGCTGACATCTGAGGTTCCATCCAAGCAGTTATATTTTCATATTCAGCGAGTTTCTCAGAAACATCTGAAGGCAGAGGATCCTTTCTGGAAACACCACCAGCTGGTACCATGCTCATGTCCTCTAAGGATTGGTTCTCTCCCCCTCCCTGGATTAGCTCTATGTTATATAAAGTCTTGTTGGATGGTCGGAAATCAATTGAGGCATTTGAGGAATCTTCACCAACACCCTGTTAAACAGAATCAGGAATAGTGAATGAAAAAAAATTCATGATCTTATATAGTTAGGGCCTACCAAATTAACGGTCATAAAAAAATGCATCAGACTGTGAAATCTGGTCTCTCCATATGAAATCTGGTGTTTTGTGTTCTTTTACTCTATGCTACACAGATTTTCGGGGCACTCAAACTAGGGGTCCTGACCCAAAAGGCAGTTGCAGCAGGGTTGCAAGGTTATTCTAAGGGATTGCAAGATTATTTTAGGTACAGTAACTCCTCACTTAAAGTCATCCCGGTTAACGTTGTTTCGTTGTTACGCTGCTGATCAATTAAGGAACATGCTTGTTTAACGTTGTGCAATGCTCCCTTATAATGTCGTTTGGAAGCCGTCTGCTTTGTCCACTGCTTGCAGAAAGAGCAGCCATTGGACCTAGCTGATGGGGGCTTGGAACGAGGGTGGACTGGCTGCCCCCAAATCAGCTCCCCGCTCCCCTAAGTTCCCTGTGTGGCAGCCACCCAGCAGGCTAGCAATTGCCAGCAATTCTGTTGTCCCTCCCGCCACTGCCAATGTGCTGCTCCTGCCCTCTGCCTTGGAGCTGCTCCCAGGAGCCTCCTGCTTGCTGTACAGGGGGTGAGGGGAGAAGGGATGTTAATGTCAAGGTGTCCTCCTTCCCCTTGCTCCTTTACCCCATACACAGAGTGGAGGGGGGGAGTGGCAGGACATGACAGGGGACAGGACAGAGGGGGCTTGCTGGCAGCTGTCTCAACTTGCTGATCTATCTAAAAAGGCAATGTTCTTAGAGTGCGGTCAGCGTACTTAAAGGGGCAATATGCATCTCTCACAAACAAGGTGTGTGTCTGTCTCTCTCTGCCATGCTGTCTTCCCTCCCTTCATTCATGCTGCCTTGTAGAGTGTGAGGCTACATTAACAATGTGTTAACCCTTGAGGGCTTAGCCGAGTACTAGTTCATCATTTAGCAGTAAGGCATTCCCTGGGAAATATCCCACCCTCTTACTTCACCACCTCAACCAAGCATCACAATCATTGCTGTGTACAGTATTAAATTGCTTAAAACCCTGTGTGTGTGCGTGTGTGTGTGGTGAAAAAAAAATTCCCTGGAACTTAACCCCCCCCCTCCATTTACATTAATTGGCTTCGCTTAACATCATTTCACTTAAAGTAGTATTGTTCAGGAACATCAGTACAACGTTAAACAAGGAGTTACTCTATTGCCATTCTTACTTTTGCACTGCTGTCAGAGCTGGGCAGCCAGAGTGTGGTAGCTGTTGGCCAGGTGCCCAGCTCTGAAGGCAGCGCCAGCCAGCAGCAGCACAGAAGTATCATACCATGCCACCCTTACTTATGCAATGTGGCCTTCAGAGCTGGGCGGCCAGACAGTGGCAGCTGCTGACTGAGGGACCAGCTCTGCAGGCAGCTGCACAGAGGTAAGGGTGGCAATTACTTACCATGCCGTCCTTAATTCTGTGCTGCTGCCAGCAGCGGCTCTGTCTGCAGATCTGGGCTCCTGGCCAGCAGCTTCTGTTCTCCTGCTGCCCGGTTCTGAAGACAGCACTGCCACCAGCAGCAGCAGCGGAATAAGAGTAGCACTACCATAACACTCCCTACAATAACCTTGCATCCCTCCCACCCCAACTCTTTTTTGGGTCAGGACCCCTACAGAACTCCAACTCCATGCAATTTCAGATTTAAATAGCTCAAAACATGACATTTAAGACTTTTAAATTCCTACGACTGTGAAATTGACTAAAATGGACTGTGAATTTGGTAGGGTGCTATATATAGTATTGTTAAAATGCATATTTTAGGCTAAATATGTTAAACTGAAGCTAAAACTTATAGAACTCTGTTAAGAACTACTTATTATCAAATACAATACAGTGTCTTCACAGATCACTGACAGTCATTTTACTATAACAAGATTTTCTTTTATAAAAAATGTCTTCTTTTGTGGCATCTTTTCTACTATTAAAATAGTTATGGCAGAAAATATTTACAGGCCAGATCCTCAGCTGGCATAAACTGGCATAGCTTTAGAGACTTTTTACATCAATATTTATACGCTTATCATGCAACAAGGCATACTTGCAATAGGTGGACGGGGCATATAAAAGACCAGAAGACCCAATGCTGAATAAACAAGTGTGGATGTTTTCAAGTTTGCCAAGCTTTCTTTAATAATCCACATTTTTATTTAAAAGAGAGGTCAAGCAGCATTTATTCCAAATTTCAGTGACCTGGGCTGCATTACCACAGTACATCTTTTTATACAAGATTGGCTAAATTTTTAAACTTGACTAGTGGTTTTGGGTGTCTTGATTTTTGGATGCACAGTTTATGACACCTTAAAGCAGGCCTGCACAACTCGTAAAGCGGCGAGGGCCACAATACTCCAAAGAAAACAGCTGAGGGCCAAAACCTCCCGGCCCTGCAGAAACACCCTGCCCCAGGGCCGCCCAGCCCTGCAGAAACAAACTCTCCTTCCCCAGCACCGCCCCACCAAAACAGCTGTGGGCCAAAAAGAAAGATTGGGGGTGGGGAGGTGATACTTTATTTTAAATCAACCAGGGGCTCCCAGCTGAAGAGGTGGCTGGGAGTCCTCGGGTCAAATTAAAGGGCCCGGGGCTCCGGCGGCTGGGAGAACCCGGCAGGGCCGGCTCTAGGTTTTTTGCTGTCCCAAGCAAAAAAAATTTGGCTGTCCCCCCATCCCAGCCCTGGGCTCCCCTCTCTACCCCCCTGCTGCCCCAGTCCTGGGCTCTCCCCCCACCCACCCACACACACCCCCTGCAGCCCCAGCGCTGGGCTTCCCCCTTTCCTCCCCACCAGTGCCCTCCCCCCACCTCGCTGCTGCCCCAGCTCTGGTCTCCCCCTCACCAGTGCCCCCCACACACCTCCTGCCGCCGCAGCCCTGGGTCACTGGTAACTTGCTCCCAGGGCAGGTCATTCAGTAGGAATTTTGGATGTGCACAAAACACCGACAGAACTGGTTCCCATATGGTTACAGAGCTGCAGTAAAGTGGAACAATTTTCAGCTTGTGTGATTGGAGGATATCTGGATGCATATTATAAAACTGTCCTCCATAAATGAGGAAAAGTTGAAGTGCCTTTATTATTCTTTTGTTCCACTCTTTCTTTCTATGGGGAATTTGCCAATGCAATATCACTGTCTTCCTTTTAAACAAACAAAAAGGCAATGCCTGTTGAAAATAGCAATTCCAGTTCTAATAACCACTGGGAAGCATTTCTTGCTCCATTTTATCCTACTTTTTCTACAGCAAGTTACAGTGGATCACTATATTTGATTTGGGAGAAATGAAGTAACAGCTGCCCAAACTGAGCTTGAGTGCTCCTGAATTTTGAGGTGTTCAAATCTGGAAGGCAGGTGCTGGGGGTGTGGAGAGGTGGCTGTGGGCTCCGCAGGGGAGCATGGCAGCAATGTGTCTGGAGCTGCACAGAGCCAGACACACTGGTCTGAGTGGCACGGTAAGGGGGCTGGGGGTTGGAGAAGGGGTAGGGAGTTCTGGGGGGCAGTCAAGGGACAGGGAGCAGGGGGGGTTGGATGGGGCGGAGGTTCAGGGGGGCAGTAAGGGGACAGGCAGTAGTTGGATAGGCATGGGAGTCCCAGGGAGTTATCAGGGGACAGGTAGGGGGTGGAGTCCTGGGGGGGGGGGAGTTGGAGAAGGTCTCAGGAAGGGGCAGTTGGGGACAAGGAGAAGGGAGGCTTAGATAGGGGCTGGGGTCCCAAGGGGCAGTTAGAGGCAGGGGTCTCGGGAGGGGGCAATCGGGGAACAAGGAGCAGCAGCATTTAGATAGGGGATGGGGTGCTGGGGGGCAATTAGGGCAGGAGTCCCGGGAGAGGGGTATCAGGGGACAAGGACCAGTGCTGCTTAGATAAGGAGTGGCGGTCCTGGGGGGCAATTAGGGGCAGGGGTCTGGGGAGGGGGCAATCAGCGGCCGCGGCCGGGATTCAAAGGGCTCTGGAGTGCCCGCAGCCGTGGGACCCTCTGAGCCCTTTAAATCCCAGCCAACTGCCGGGATTCAAAGGGCTCTAGGGTGCCCAAAGCAAATTTTTGAAAATGCAGGCTACTCACTACTGTTAAACAAAGACATTAAAGCATTTTCTTTCAACATCAGAAATAGTGTGCAATTTCTCTTTCCTTCATTACTGTTACAAGAACTCTCCCCTCCATTAATTCTCCTACACTGCTCACACAATATCCCCTATTCCTCTCTCACTCATCTTCTATAAGGCACACCTTTAGAACTCAGAGTGCACAACAAGCAGCAGTGTTTTGTGACATTTTACATCAGAAGGCATTAAAATTTATTTTCACTGGCTTTTTAGATGTTCTGCTTGCTTCCAGTCCCATCATCAAGTATGAGCAAATGCACAAGCAGTACAGCAGATGTGAAGGCATCAGTTCTCATTGTCAGTGACACGTTTTTTTCATTTATTTCAATGGGAGTTGGATCAATCCCTTTAAGAGTAAATATAGTGTTAAAGGTGGGAATAGCATCCGTCTTTCAAGCATGCTAATGATGACTAAATAGATTAGGGTTCCTGTGTTGTGTTCTGTAAATGGTAGGAGGTGATTTTATTTTTATTGCACTATGGTGATTAGAAGGATTTAGGCTTTTATCTCTTCAAATGCAACTTAGATGGAATATTCAAATGTGGGCCTGTTTTGATGAATATCCAGTGCAGGCTGTCTTCTGAAATAGTTTCTTTGTGCATATCTATCTTTTTCTCCCTTCTGTGTATCTACTGCATTGAATACTAGTACACTGAAAAGCATAGCCATGCATGGACATATGGGTGGGCACTGGCTAGGTGGTAGAGTGTAGCTATCATATTTCAGTTCAGGTATTCTCCTATATATACACACACATACACACAAACTGCAAGAGAATGCTTTAAGTCTTAACACACAAACTGAGAATTCACATGGTCTTCAGGAGAAAAGAAGCAACTTCCTTTAGACTGTCACTGACTTCAATGCATGGTACAGATATGGCTCATTTCATGGTACAAAGATGAGAAAACTACATCAGACACGGTTTGTTCATGTTTAGTCTCCTGATGATGCTATTTCTGCTGCCTGAAAAACTTCAAGTTCTATATTTTAGTGTATATGCAACTACAAATGAATTAAACTGGTGCCAGTCCCCACATTTTTTGTTACTCTGTTAGAGTGGCCAACGCTTTAAACTTTGCTACCTATATTTTATTTAGCTGAGGAAAATGCATCAGATTATTTTGATTTACAACATTTTTCTTCAGTTATTTTGAAAACAATAAAGCATTCCACAGCCTGTATTCCAGTGATCTATCATATGAGATCCACCTTCCAAATGGCTAGACACATCCAGTTTCACTGTGTTTCTCATAATGCCTATAGCACACACTTCGAGTTGTACTGCATCAGCCACTTGTTTCATGTCTCCTTGTTGACACTAGTTTCTCCACTGCCTTTCACCATGTGTAGTTGTTTACACTTTTGCAGAGTTGAAAGTGCAACCAGATTAAAACATTAACATTTTACACCCACTGTGCACTGATGCAAATATCTGCACAAGGAACCAGGCAGTGGAGAATCAAACCTATAAATTTTAAAAGCTCCAACAAATACGAACTTTAAAAAAATGCTGAAAAAAATGAAGACTTCAGGGAGCCTCAGCACCGTGTAGTCTGTACAACCGTCCTTTGTCCTGTAAAATGTATGTTTCTCAGCATGCATAGTGCATAATCCCTTTAAGTAACAATTACTAAATTAAACAATGCAATCTGTCCCATTGGCAGAGCAAAGGTACACTCTGTTGTGGATTAGGAGATTCTATTAGGAGATGAACTCAGCTTTCAGTCCCATGGATAGTAAAGGCTGAACACATTCCAGAAGGGATAAAGCCAGCCACTGAATCTCAGGTGTGGAGGAAAATGCAGCAGCTGCTCTGTTCAAGATTCCACACTGCAAACCATCCAAGCAAACTACATGGTGTCGCCTGCAAAGATGATGACAAGTCTACCTTGAATACTTGAAGAAACACTGGAAAAGTCTTGGCTAAAAAAAAAATTACTAATTTGCCAAGAAAACGAGAAAAAGTAATTACTGAGAGAAACAAAAAAGGCACTATCAAAAGCAATTCAACATGGGTATGTGAATGGCACAAAAATTAAAAAATCATTTTTATATTTCTTAGCAACTTGTTCTTTGCTGATTGAGTTTAACTGCTAATGGAATCTCAATCAGCAATTAATTACAGCATCATTGTCTCAGAAACATAGTAAATTAACATAATTCTAACTAAACTGTGATAAAGATATGCTGAAAATGAGACTAACTTTTGCTTTCATGCCTAAACTATTGTACCTGTTAGAATGCAATTTTTCTGTGTACAACCATTTATGTAGCCAGTCTTTAATATGCTCTGAAATTTAATAACAATTTACATTTTTGTAGCAAGACTACTCAGCACAAATTTGATGGTACAAATTGTCTCCAAATAAGTTAACTTTCTGGTGATACAAAATACAACCAAAGCTTTGAACCTTCTTTCTCCTCTCTCTGATATACAAGTCTGAAAGGTATCCAATCAACATTACCTAAATGAAATTGCACTTTAATCTGATAACGAACCTATGAGCAGATGGAACTGTGGCAACATAATACCTCTATATTTAATACAGCAGCTAGACATAAACATTGAGTTTTTTATACTTATAATCAAAGTCTGTCATCAATACAATTATATTTTCTTTTTACCTTGGGAGTTGATGACGGTAGAGAGAGGCTATAGTTCAGACCATCACTACAGCTACTGCCGTGCAGAGCTAACACAGAAGCCTGGAAGGTGTCATCATAATCTGAAGTATACTGTGATTCAAAGGTGGATTCATCCACTAGATCTGCCTCACTTGAGTCCACCTAATAACAAAGGCAATTTAATCAGGCTATCTGCTATCTTCAGACCACATAAGCCCCAAATACTTACACATGTGTGGCTAAATCCTTGTTGGTACTTTGCTTAATATTTTACTGTTTCTCTGTTTTATACAAAATCTTCTATACACAGTGGGTCAAATTCCACATGCAGTTACACCTATGTAACCCAAAACTGAATAAAGGTTGCACAGGTGTATCTGAGAGCCAAACTTGGCTCTGAGTTTTTGCAAATACTTCAGAACAGAGATGGGCTAATGGCCACAACCACTGATATTAAATAGTGGAAAAATGCTGCTTTATCCCATGCCGTCAACAAATCCCCAAGACTTTTTTTTGTTTTCCTGGATGAATAAATGCTACAAAAATGGGAATCTTCACTTACTGCCACATTTTAGGGACAAATTAATTTCCCTCCCCCTATAGCTTGTTTAAATAGACTACCAAGGAGATGCAGGCACCTAAGATCCTAGGTCATCTTTGAAAATGCATCTTAAGAAGCTAAGTCACTTAGGTGTTTTGGAGAATTTTACCTTCAGTCCATATGCAGGAAAATTTAGACTGAAGTCCAAACTGCCTGAATAAGGATTGAGTAAAGTGAATAAGCACTTCAGGATTTGGCCCTATATTTGTAAATGGAAAACAAGAAACTGAATATACTTTGCAGTCTCCGAGTCTTGAATTTGTAACTGCACAAGCAAATTCCCATTTCACAGATACAATTTAGACACCCAATTTTGAAAATTTAAATCTTGTAATTATTTCATTTTTTGTATTGTTATTAATATATCAGCATTATTTTCAAACATTTTTCACATTCCAAGTCCAGAAAGGGCCTCTGTGATCTTCTGACCTCCAGTACAATATAGACCATAGAACTTCTTCCAAATAATTACTACAGCAGATCTTTAAGAAAAACATTCAATCTTCATTAAACAATTGTCAGTCAGGGAGAATCCATTTTGACACTTGGTAAATTGTTCCAACTGTTAATTACTCTCAGTGTCAGTATCATAAACAGATAGCTAAGGGTTAATGTCTCTTTCACCTGGAAAGGGGTAACAAACAACACCTGACCAGAGGACCAATCAGGAAACAAGACTTTTTCAAATCTGGATGGAGGGAAGTTTTGGGTGTGAGTCCTTTGTTTTTGGTCTGTTCTCTTTCTGGGCTCTAAGAGTGACCACAGGAATCTCCAGGCTTTCTAATCTTCTGTTTCCAAGTTGTAAGTACAAGGATAGTAAGACAATAGGTTTATATTGTTTTTTTTTTGTATTTACATGTGTGTAGTTGCTGGAATGTGTTAAATTGTATTCTTTTTGGATAAGGCTGTTTATTCATTTTTTCTTTTCAGCAATTGACCCTGTATTTTGTCACCTTGATACAGAGACCAATTTTATGTCTTTTTCTTTCTTTTTATATAAAGCTTTCTTTTTAAGACCTGTTGGATTTATTTTTTTTTTGTGGGGGCTCAAGGGGATTGAGTCTGCAGCTCACCAGGGAATTGGTGTGAGGAAGAAGACAGGGTGAAGAGAGAATCTCTTTGTGTTAGATTTACTAAGCCTGAATTTGCATAACCTCTGGGTGAGGGGAGAGAAATATTTGATTTCTCGGTGTGGTGTTTCAAGGACTTGAAGCAGGGAATCTCCTAGAGTACCCAGGGCGGGGAAATCTGGGAGGAGGTAAAGAGGGGGAAGGGAAGTGGGTTATTTTTCTTTGTGGTGAGACTCAGGGCATCTGAGTCTTGGGGTTCCCCAGGGAAGGTTTTGGGGAAACCAGAGTAAGCCAGACACTGGAATTCTGGCTGGTGGCAGCGATATCAAATCCAAGCTGGTAATTAAGTTTGGAGGTTTCATGCTAGCTTCTCATGTTCTGAACTCTAAGGGTCAGATCTGAATAGGACAGTTATGACACGGCTGGCAGCGGTGTGGAAAGATAAGATCCAGAAGCCAGTAGGAATATTTTTTTTTCTCTCTGCTAGGCTTTTATGCAGAGAGAAAGGGTGGTTTTAAAAAGAACCAGAGAGAATTTTTTTTTCTGTTCTCTGGTTGCAGTTTGGCTTGCATCTGAGGAAGTGGGTATTCACCCACGAAAGCTCATGCTCCAAAACGTCTGTTAGTCTATAAGGTGCCACAGGATTCTTTGCTGCTTTTACAGATCCAGACTAACACGGCTACCCTCTGATACTTGATATTAAGCAAGGAACTATTAAGGCTGACAAAGGGTCTTTTGTTAAACTATAGCACTCCGATTGAGAGTCAAGTACCCAGCACAATACACATGCAAATAAAGTGGTTTTTCTGGTTTACTTTACATTTAAAAGATTGGCTAGAGGAAGAAAAAAAAGGCACTGTTGCTAGGCAGACACCAGGAGGCAACAGAGAGCCAGAAGTTCCAACAATAAACACCAGAGGGCACCCCAACACAAGAAAACAGGAACCATGATTTCTAAGGCAAAAATGAAGGCAGAGGAACAAATCAAAGACGCACAGCACAAGCGAGATATGGAAAAAATACAGGAACTAGAAATAAAACAAAAAGAGATGGAGCTGAAAGGAAGAGAAAGAAAGGCAGCCTACAAAAAAGAGCAAGCAGCCAAAGATACAGACCACCAAAAACAGCTGGAACTCCAGAGGGAAGCCCACCGGCAGGCCCTGGAATTAGAAAAGGCTAAGCAAAAGAACACAGCCAATCATAAAAACCCTTCGCCAATGATTGTTCCACATCACAAGAAATTTCCCACCTACAAGGCGGGTGATGACACTGAGGCCTTCTTAGAAAATTTTGAAAGAGCCTGCCTTGGGTACAGCATGCCTGAAGACCAGTACATGGTAGAGCTGAGGTCACAGCTCAGTGGACCCTTAGCAGAAGTGGCGACTGAAATGCCAAAGGACAGAATGAACGATTATAAACTGTTTCAAACCAAGGCCAGATTCAGAATGGGGATAACCCCGGATCATGCCCGTCGGCGTTTCAGAACCCAAAAGTGGAAACCAGATGTGTCATTTCCCAGACACGCCTACTACGTTGGGAAAAATTATGAGGCCTGGATATCAGGAAACAATGTTAAATCCTTAGACGAACTGCACCTCCTCATACAAATGGAGCAGTTCTTGGATGGTGTTCCTGAGGACATAACACGGTACATACAAGATGGAAAACCCAAAAATCTCACTGAGGCGGGGAAGATTGGAGCCAAATGGATGGAAGTGGCAGAAAGCAAAAAAGCTACTGACAAGGGGAGCGAATACCCCAGGGGGCACACCGACCATAAACCCTACAACCGAGGGCAGCCAAAGACCCCACCTACAACCCAAGTAAAGCCACAGACGCCCTATTCTTCCACCTCACCAGTCTCCAGTAACCCACCTCGACCCAGTGACCAGTCAGCTGGAAGATGCTTTAAGTGTAATGAACTGGGACATATAAAGGCCAACTGCCCAAAGGACCCCAACCAAGTGCAGTTCATTACACTACCATCACACCAAAGATCCCCAGGCCCAGATGCCTCTCAAATACCCTTGGAGCGAAGGGAAACTTTGAGAGTGGGCAGAACGAAGGTTACTGCGTGGAGAGACACGGGGGCACAAGTGTCAGCTATCCACCAATCCTTCGTAGACCCCAAATTCATCAACCCAAAGGCCCAAGTGACAATTTACCCCTTCATGTCACAAGCTGTAGACTTGCCTACAGCTGAACTGCCTGTCCAGTACAAAGGCTGGTCAGGAATGTGGACTTTTGCAGTCTATGACAATTATTCCATCCCCATGCTACTGGGGGAAGATTTGGCCAACCAAGTGAAGCAGGCCAAGAGAGTGGGAATGGTTACACATAGCCAAACCAGGCAAGCTTCCAGACCCATTCCTGTTCCTGAGCTGTCCACTGAAGCCTCGTCTGTGTTACAAGAGACCCAGACAGAGGTAGTGGACCCAGATCCCATGCCAACAATGGAAACAGCCACAGTGCTTCCAGTCCCAGACCAGGAACTGGAAAAGCAGCCAGCACCAGAACCGGTGCCAGCACTGATGACAGTGCTTGCAAATCCATCTTCAACCCCAACGCCAGAGGGTGCCAGCAAGCCTGAACTGGCAGAAGCAGCAGACAACCACACCCAAGAGGCTCAGCTAGAGCCTGAAATACCCCCTGGTGCACCAGCGGAGAGCGGCTCACCAGCAACGGAAACAACCCCATCACCTACATCGCTTCCAGAGGGACCAAGCCCAAGTCCGCAGTCTAAGGAAGAACTGGTGTCTCCAGCTTCAAGGGAACAGTTCCAGACTGGGCAGGAAGCAGATGACAGCCTTCAGAAAGCTTAGGCAGCGGCACGGAGCACCCCACCGCCTCTCAGCTCTTCTAATCGATCCCGGTTTGTTGTAGAACAAGGACTTTTAAAGAAGGAGACTCTTTCTGGTGGACACCAGGAAGACTGGCATCTGCAAAAAGTTGGTGGTTCCAACTAAGTACCGAGAAAAGCTCTTAAGCTTAGCCCATGATCATCCCAGTGGCCATGCTGGGGTGAACAGAACCAAGGACCGGTTGGGGAAGTCCTTCCACTGGAAGGGGGTGGGCAAGGATGTTGCCAAGTATGTCCGGTCTTGTGAGGTATGCCAAAGAGTGGGAAAGCCCCAAGACCAGGTCAAGGCCCCTCTCCAGCCACTCCCCATAATTGAGGTCCCATTTCAGCGAGTAGCTGTGGATATTCTGGGTCCCTTCCCAAAAAAGACACCCAGAGGAAAGCAGTACGTACTGACTTTCATGGACTTTGCTACCCGATGGCCGGAAGCAGTAGCTCTAAGCAACACCAGGGCTAAAGCTGTGTGCCAGGCCCTAACTGACATTTTTGCCAGGGTAGGTTGGCCCTCTGATATCCTTACAGATTCGGGGACAAATTTCCTGGCGGGGACCATGAAAGAGCTGTGGGAAACGCATGGGGTGAACCACTTGGTTGCCACCCCATACCACCATCAAACCAATGGCCTAGTGGAAAGGTTTAATGGAACTTTGGGGGCCATGATACATAAATTCGTCAACGAACACTCCAATAATTGGGACCTAGTGTTGCAGCAGTTGCTTTTTGCCTACAGGGCTGTACCACATCCCAGTTTAGGGTTTTCACCATTTGAATTTGTGTATGGCCATGAGGTTAAGGGGCCATTACAGCTGGTGAAGCAGCAACAGGAGGGACTAACATTCTGGACTTTGTAAGCAACCTACAAAGCACCCTCCGACACTCTTTAGCGCTTGCTAAAGAAAACCTAAAAAGTGTTCAGGAAGAGCAAAGGGCCTGGTATGACAAACATACCAGAGAACGTTCCTTCAAGGTAGGAGACCAGGTTATGGTCTTGAAGGTGCAACAGGCCCATAAGATGGAAGCATCATGGGAAGGGCCATTCACGGTCCAAGAGCGCCTGGGAGCTGTTAACTACCTCATAGCATTTCCCAATTCCTCTCTAAAACCCAGAGTGTACCATGTTAATTCTCTCAAGTCTTTCTATTCCAGAGACTTACAGGTTTGTCAGTTTACAGTCCAGGGAGATGATGCTGAGTGGCCTGAAGGTGTCTACTACGAAGGGAAAAAAGACAGTGGCGTGGAAGAGGTGAACCTCTCAACCACCCTGGAACATCTGCAGCGGCAACAAATCAAGGAGCTGTGCACTAGCTTTGCCCCATTGTTCTCAGCCACCCCAGGACAGACTGAACGGGCATACCACTCCATTGACACAGGTAATGCTCACCCCATTAGAACACCACCCTACCGAGTGTCTCCTCATGCCCAAGCTGCTATAGAACGGGAGATCCAGAACATGCTACAGGTGGGTATAATCCGCTCATCTACCAGTGCATGGGCATCTCCAGTGGTTCTGGTACCCAAACCAGATGGGGAAATACGCTTTTGCGTGGACTACCGTAAGCTAAATGCGGTAACTCATCCGGACAACTATCCAATGCCATGCACCGATGAGCTATTGGAGAGGTTGGGACGTGCCCAGTTCATCTCTACAATAGACTTAACCAAAGGGTACTGGCAAGTACTGCTAGATGAACCTGCCAAGGAAAGGTCAGCATTCGTCACCCATGCGGGGGTGTATGAATTTAATGTCCTTCCTTTCGGGCTGCGAAATGCACCTGCCACCTTCCAGAGGCTAGTAGATGGTCTACTAGCAGGACTGGGCGAATATGCAGTTGCCTACCTCGAAGATGTGGCCATTTTTTCTAACTCCTTGCCCGAACACCTTGAACACCTGGAAAAGGTCTTTGAGCGCATCAGGCAGGCCGGACTGTTAAGGCCAAAAAGTGTCAAATAGGCCAAAACGGAGTAATTTACCTGGGACACCAGGTGGGTCGAGGAACCATAAACCCCCTACAGGCCAAGGTGGATGCTATCCAAAAGTGACCTGTCCCAAAGTCAAAGAAACGGGTCCAATCCTTCTTAGGCTTGGCCGGGTACTACAGGCGATTTGTACCACAGTACAGCCAAATCGCTGCCCCACTGACTGACCTGACCAAAAAGACCCAGCCAAATGCAGTTAAGTGGACTGATGAGTGTCAAAAGGCCTTTACCCAACTTAAGACGACGCTCATGTCTGACCCTGTGCTCAGGGCCCCGGACTTTGACAAGCCAGAAATTTCCTTCTTATTTCCTGTCTGAATTTATCTTGCTTCACCTTTTAGCCATTGGATCATGACTTACCTTTCTCTGCTAGACTGAAGAGCCCATTATTAAATATTTGTTCCCCATGTAGATACTCAAGACTATAATCAAGTTACCCCTTAACCTTCTCTTTGTTAAACTAAACTGATAGACTCAAAGAGCTCAATCGATCACTGTAACTCATGTTTTTCCTAATCCTTTATTCATTCTCCAGACTCTTCTCTGAACCCTCCCAAATTAATCAACATCCTTGAAATGTGAGCAGCTGAGCTGCATGGGCAAAATCTGTGGGCCAAATTCTGAGCTCAGTTTTTACTCAATCCTTACTCAAGCAAACTAGCTTGAAAGAAAATTTCTCACCCACTACCTAGTTTCTCTTTGATGTATCAATAAGGTCATAATCTTGTCAGGAAAATAACTATGATATTATAAATACTGTACCATGACAGCAAGGCAAGACTGAACAGGAAAAGGATATGGACAATGGGATTTAACGACATTGTTAGAAAAAAGCACTTTTGTAATTCACAAACAAGCTAAGATAAAGCTATGATAAAACATGTGGACGGAGTTAATTTTCCTACTCAACACTTTTTCTGTATGAAACATCCCCTTTAAGGATGCTGACAATTGTTTATAAATTTAACTTAAACTTCTCAACTCGTATCTACATCAAAATATGACTTCAATGAGAGCCGAAGGTATTCAATATTTCTTAATAAGTGCTCAGCACCATGCAAGTTCAGGACCCAGGTCTGCGCAAATACAGAGAACAGTACATTAAAAATCTGGACTCCTATTGGCAGTTTTTGGGGATGCATAAAAGTATCTACAGTGCATGCAAGTTGCTTGCACTCTGAAAATCCATAGTTTTTATACTCAAATCTTGCCATCACTAAAACAATGTTATAGTGTAAACATAGCTATTAAAAAAAGAAACGGAAACAACTTTTAAAGAAAGCTGAACAGCAAGAATGTCATTTAAAGGCAAAACAGAGTTCCACCGACTTTTCAAATTATTAAAAAAAAAAAAGAGACATCCACATTATCACATGTTGGTAAATAGAAGTTTCTACTATGTAATTAAATAAAAGCTTATGTAGAAAGGGCAAAGTTTTTCAAAGCCACCTATGAAGTCTGAATGCCCAGTGCCCATCGTTACAATTGGAACTACATAAGAACGGCCGTACTGGGTCAGACCAAAGGTCCATCTAGCCCAGTATCTGTCTACCGACAGTGGCCAATGCCAGGTGCCCCAGAGGGAGTGAACCTAACAGGCAATGATCAAGTGATCTCTCTCCTGCCATCCATCTCCATCCTCTGACAAACAGAGGCTGGGGACACCATTCTTTACCCATCCTGCCTAATAGCCATTTATGGACTTCACCACTATGAATTTATCCAATTCTCTTTTAATATCCAGTTCTCTTTTAGGCATACAAATCTCTTAGCTGGCTTTGAAAAAATCGCAGCCAAGTATTTTCTTATTTTCCAGTAGCTAAAACATTCCAGCCAGATACTCAGCTGGTGCAGACTGGTGGAGCTCTATCGATTTCAATGGATCTATGCCAGTTTACAGCATCTGGATATCTGGCGAGATCATGATAGGTCACATGTGAAGTATGGCTAAACACTTCAAAAAAAAAATCATAAGCAAAGTGATGAAAAAGACTTTTCATTACATTTGGACAAGACAAAAAAACAATGTTAAAAGGGTTTTAAGAGAAATCTTAATAAGTTGTGCCCACTAACCAGAGCCAGCTCAGCATGGAAGAGGGCTGCATCAGCTGGCCCTTCCTCCTCAAGTGACTGGGCAGTGCAGAAAAAGGAATCTTCCTTAGCAGAAATATAACCCTCTTCTGGTGAAAGCTGCAGAAAGAATAAGCTCTGAGTTGGATGAGTGGCCAGTATACAGGACATGCAGAGTCAGTAATGTTAAGGGAGTTTTAGAAATGCAAATAAATACCAAGTACAGAAGTGACATCATCTCAATCACAATTATAGTGTGAGGAAAATAAAATTATACATATTTTAATCTTTACATGTTGTTTTACCTGCTGTAGTAATGAAACATTCGGCTATCCACCATTAGTGTCCAAAGAACTCTCAACATACCGTACAAATAAGTCTGATCCTTCTGTATATTTTGCCCATAATTAAGCATTTACTAAAACAGTCATCACGAGGTCCAGTCAGGGGTACAGAGCCCAAAATTTTAATCACTGAAACAACAGGCCTCTACTACTGGAGCTAAAGGAGTAACTGTTAGCTGGTAGCAGTAGTGAGCTCTTATCCTCTATGTAGGCCAGCCACCAGAGGACGACAAAAGTTGGCATGGTACAGATGACTCAATTTTTTTCCATGTAATTTGCTGCTGCTGTTGTTAGGTGCATCTGTCGAACACCCCCATAGAGCAAAATATTATTTCTAGTGTGGCGGAACTCAGCAAGTGTAATGTGTTAAATATTTTAAAGTTGAAGCTTTATACAAAGCCAGAGAAAAGTAACATTTAAACATGCCCCATCCTCTTTCATGCTTTAAACAAGATATTAATTCTGAAAATTCTGCATTATTGTGCAACATGCAGCATTCTTTCTAATCTGCATATGTTTCTTACAGGAAACAAGTTAAAAATATCTCTTTCGATGGAAAAAATATTCCTTGCAAATTATTATTATTACAGGGTTACCTGCTAAGAGCCAGAATCTGAAATCAAGGAGAATTCTGTGCAGGAGAGGATTGTGGGAATGTAACATTCCAGAGAGAAAAAAAAATTACTCGGTCTTAAAAATAAAATGGGCCAGATCCTCAGATGGTGGAAATTGGTGTCGCTCCACTGATTCCAACTTAAACTAGGGGAGAATCTGGCCCAATGTTTTGCTTTTACTCTGTTGTTTTTCAAAGAAGCATTATTCCAAAGGTTTCCCTGGTCAGTGAGGAAGGGCATATGGTTTTATGAGCTCTGGCTTCTATTCATGTCTCTCTCTATGTGGTCTTGAGCAAGCTATTTATTCTCATAGTAGTGCTTTAATTTCTCTCTCTCTAAAATGTGAGTAATCTTACTTAACGAAGAAGGATCATTTGAAGTTTAATTAATGTTTGCAAAGTGTTTTGAATTCATTGTTCGAATTAGGACCCCCCCAGCCACAGTGCACAGAAGTGAATTAATAACAGGTAACTATACAGTTATAGGTTAGTAACTGCACAACATCCTCACACTCCAATTAGCTGAAACACTATACCATTTCAGTATAACTATGAGGTTTACACTGGATGAACTAAAATGTACACATTTTTTAACATAAAGAGCATAATCTAAATATGTTTGATATTAAATAGGTATATGGTTCAGCGTAAGTCCTGACTAACACCAGAGTCAGCATAGTTCTGGAAAGGTGATATAAGGTTGGCTTTAAACCATTTTTACATACCCTCCTATCTGAGAGCATCCTCAGGACAATGCTAAGTTATGCCTCACTATCCACAGCCCTAGGCGTCTGCATTGGTAGCTGGGATACTCCAATCATTCCCTTTTCCCCAGCCATGCCCCACAGATAGGGGGCAGGAGTGAGGGGCTGTAGAAGTACTACACCAGCTCTGTACCACCCAAGGGTTTCCCACAGGCAAAGAGAAGATTCAGTGAGTCAGCTAAAATGCCTTTTGGCAACTTTATGCCATCTGAGTGGCACAAAAGCAGTCATAGACTAAGCAAAGATATTGGCCAGCAACATATGAAAATCTAGAGCCCAATCCTTACAGGCAGTGGTTTGGCAACTCCTATTATGACTGCTCCTACTGGTGCTCCTTTCAGTGCTTGTACAGCTTCCTCCAGGCTGCCATTTTCCAAGTTGATATCATTGACAAACATCAGCCGATCTCCAGGAAGAAGCCTGCCGTCTTGTTCAGCAACACCACCAGGAACCAACGAGCGGATTACAATTACTGTGTTTGCCGGGTCCACTGGGTCCTAATTGAAAGCAAGGTAAGGAAACCAGTTCACATGCTTATTTTTAATTAATAAAAAGTTAGCAAGCTGTATGGGCCAGCTCCTGAGGTCCCGACTCAGTCCTTACTCAGGAAAACTCCAGATGACTCTTCAACATGAGCATACTTCAGTAATGGCTAAGGACACTTAGAAAAGACCTCTGGATTTGGCCTCATTATTATTTAGTCATTTATTTTGATACATAAAAGCACAAATAATTAGCCCTCACATGCGCTGAGTGCTTTTACATCATGTAGTTTCACAGTAAAGCTACTGAATCATGGACTGTACTTCCCAGAGTAACAAATAATTACATGCCAGCAATTAAAAACGAACACCTTCCACGGTAACAACATCTCTCCAGCCCTCAATCTTCCACATGTTCAAATGCCTGGGGATAAAGGCTTAGAAAGTTAACACATCTGGGCTCTGATGGACCAAAGGGTTTATTTAGAGTCTCCTTGCAGCTCGTAGTATCTGATCTCACTCAGTCATGAAGGGACTTTAGAATAAGAGAGGAGCCCTTATACGTACATGAGACAGATATTTTAATAGAGACCGACACATGCTATTGTAACGTAAGTTTATGAAGCACTTTATAAACAAACAATGCAATACAAAAAAGAGTAAAGTTAGCTTTTAAAAATATAATCCCCATTCCCTGACACACACATTTTAATTAAACGTACTGTAATCAAAGACCAAGAACAGGAACTTAATCTCTATAACAACATCTAAAGTATCAGAGTTATATACATTTGCATAATACTGCACAGAATCTCACAAGGAACATAGTTAGAACATCAGACGTTAATTTCCCACAATATGTTACTTTCTTTCCGCTGTGCAAGCACAGTAGGATATTACATAATACAATGTAAGCTTTATTAATTCTAAAGGCTTAATGGTTAAAACCCTAAATCACATAGTGGTACCTAGATCAACACATTTAGCAACTTCAACTTAGATACCGTAGCAACTTTCCATGCCAATATATTAAGTATTGGAAAAGATGCTAGCTTAGCACTACAAACTGTACAACTGAAAATATGCAAACAAGTGACTCTTGAGAGTTAATATGAAGAAATGACAAGATCCTGGACAACCCGTGGGAATTAGTATGACATAATAAGGTAGAGATCCATGAGAATGGTAAACAATACCATATAATAAATGTCTTATAGAGTATAATCTCTCTGGAGACATTACTTGAGTGGGAAGCAGCCTTCACAAGTTCCTCCAAGAACATTTATCTGAGATGGGACTGCATTTTACCTGTCACACTGAATATCTTCTCCCATTTCAAGGAATCTACTTACAGTTATCCCATTATTCAACATTAGGGCTGCTAACTTTCTGACCGAACAAAACCGAAAACCCTTGCCCTGCTCCTTCTCCTAGGCCCCGTCCCGCTCGCTCCATTCCCCCCTCTCTCCATTGCTCACTCTCCCCACCCTCATTCACTCGCTCATCTTCATCGGGCATGGGAGGGGAAAACAACTCATGCTTATGTAACAGTAACTATAGTCAATATTAAGAATTAACTGAAAATTTGCTAGAAATAAAGACAAACCATCTTCCAAATATAAAATAAACTTTAAATTTAGCTCATCCTTCATATTCTTGAGAGAAAAGAAGCACAAATATTGTGAATGACTTTTCCGTATTATACATGAGAACAGTATCAATTTAATTAAATCTCAAAGAACTAATAAATATGAAATACGTTCATAGTAAATATCAAAATGATCACATGAACTGTACATTTATCTGATAATCTCCAGAACATGGAACCATTATTAGACAATGTATTGCTATTAAATTCCTTAACTGCTCACTATGTGAAGAAATACTGTGGGGGTGTATTTTCGAAGAATGAAGAAATGAAGTGTGGGCATAATTTTCAACTGCAGTTGAACTCTGGATGCAAACCAGAACACTTGTGCAGCTCAGTACTTAACTGCAGGTGCAAATCACCTGGTTAGAACCCCTGAATACACTGAACTCATTGCACTCAAATAATAGGAAGCAGTGCTTTTTTAAAACCTAGCCCCGTATGTGAATATTTATCTATCTGTGCTGGACTGATAGTCTGTGCTCTTAATATAATAAGAGGAATGAAGAATATAGTTAATGAGATGTCTGAGTTAGATCCAGGAGGAGTATGAAAATTTTATTACCAGGTTACTCTAACATCAGAATATTGTCTGGTTTTCATTCACCTCAGATATAAAATATATATTTATAAGATGGATGGGCTCTACATTCAATACAAAATATTTTACCTTCTTCTGTTAAAATAAGGAATATAGATGTTACCTGGTAGTCTAATATGCTAAAGCCAAGTCCCATGCTCCCTTTCTCCAGCTCAACGTGTTGTATTTCTGTTTCCCACATTGCCAAAGGAGATCCTTGCACCTCGTCAATATTCTGACCTACATCAGCCATTTCCAAGCCAGTACCCTCTGTCTCTGAGGAGCCAATGATTTCACCAAGGTCTACATGAGGCTGGAAAGACAAAGAAAACCCACCAACCCCATAATATTAATGTGGCACATGTAAAAATTCATGAATTACCTGTACCAAGTGATGCACACCAAAATAGAGACAAAAGCTCAAAGGTTGTATTTCATTTTAACTGATGGTGCAGAATATCTAGGGAGTGTAACAAACAAAAGTATATAATCTAATACAGAAGGATTAAACATCATTGCTCAAGTGTTTTAATATCAAAGTTACAAAGAGTCCTGTGGCACCTTATAGACTAACAGACGTATTCAAGCATAAGCTTTCGTGGGTGAATATCCACTTCATCAGATGCATGTGGTGGAAATTTCCAGAGGCAAGTATAAATATGCAGGCAAGAATCAGTCTAGAGATAACGAGGTTAGTACGTACAAACAGGGAGGATGAGGCCCTCTTCGAGTAGTTGAGGTGTCAACACCCAGGGAGGAGAAACTGCTTTTGTAGTTGGCTAGCCATTCATTCTTTGTTTAATCCTAAGATGATGGTGTCAAATTTGCAAATGAACTGAAGTTCAGCAGTTTCTCTTTGGAGTCTGGTCCTGAATTTTTTTTGCTGCAGGATGGCTACCTTTAAATCTGCTATTGTGTATCCAGGGAGGTTGAAGTGTTCTCCTACAGGTTTCTGTATACTACCATTCCTAATATCTGACTTGTGTCCATTTATCCTTTTATGGAGGGATTGTCCAGTTTGGCTGACATACACAGCGAAGGGGCATTGCTGGCACATGATGGCGTACATTACACAAACTTCACTCCTGTAATGGTTAGAAACCTTTAATTTCAAGCCTAAACTTGACGACACCCAGTTTATATCCATTTGTTCTTGTGTCAATACTGGTGCTTAACTAAAATAATTCCTCTCCTTCGTTGGTATTTATCTTTCTGATATATTTACAGAGAGCAATCACATCTCCCCTCAGCCTTCAATAGATTAGGTTAAAAAAGCCAAGCTCCTCTCATAAGCTAAGTTTTCTATTACTCTGATCATCCTAGTGGCCTTTCTCTGCACCTGTTCCAGTTTGAATTCATCTTTCTTAAACATGGAAGGCCAGAATTGCAGTTTTCCAGATGAGGTCTCATCAGTGCCTTCTATAATGATACTAACATCTCCCTGTCTCTATCGGAAATATCTTGCCTGATGCATCCTAAGGTGGCATTAGCCTATTTCATGGCCACATCATACTGCTGACTCAGTCATCCTGCGATTGACCAATACATCCAGGTCTTCCTCCTCTTCAATCACTTTCAATTTGCACTATTAAATTTTATCCCAGTTCTATTATTCCAGTTTTTAATGTCCTCCAGATCTTGTATGATATTTTGGTCCTCCTCCATATTGGCAATACTTCCAACTTTGGGTTTCTCTGCAGCTTGAGGTCTTCAGACCAATTTTGAGGATTTCAATAACTTGGTCCTGGGATAGGGGTTGTTATAAAATTGGATGGGTGGGGTTCTGTGGCCTGCCTTGTGCAGGAGGTCAGACTAGATGATCAGATTGGTCCCTTCTGACCTATGAGTCTATGAGTCATCCATGAATTTTATTAGCACACTCCCACCTTTTGTGCCAAGGTCATGAATGAGAATGTTAAATAAGATTGGCCCCAAGACCAATCCCAGAGGAACTCCACTAGTTAAATCCCTTCAGCCTGACAGTTCACCTTTCAATATGACCAACTGTAGTCTCTCCTTTAACCAGTTCCTTATCTACTTTTCAATTCTCATATTAATCCCCATCTTCTCCAATTTAACTAATAATTTCACATGTGGAACCAAATCAAATACCTTACTGAAAGTCAGGCAGATTAGATCTACTGCATTTCCTTTGTCTAAAAATAAATTATCTTCTCAAAAAAGGAGATCTACCTTTTCTAAAACCACACCATAATTACTGCTTACATCTATGTCCTTAACTACTTTCTTTTGTTCCAAGACCTTGCATACAACCGAGATCAAACTAAAAGGCTCGTAGTTCCATGGATCTTTCCTCACTTTCTTAAAAATAGGTTCCATAGTAGCAATTCTCCAGTCATAGGTTACAACCCTCAAAGTTACAAATTCACTAAAAAATTCTTGCTATGGAGTTTCTCAGACCTTGACTCTGGAATTTTCCTTCAACAGGGATCAAATGGAGATTATATCCATTTCTCTTAGGGAATGATTAAGGGTACGATTCTGTCATGGATGTTACAGATTCCATGACTTTCTGGGACCTCCCGTGACTTCTTCTGTGGTGGCCAGCCTCCACAGAGCAGCTAGCCAGCGATTGGCCCAGGGCTGCCAGAGCAGCAGCTTCAGGACTGAAGCAATAGCCATGGTTGGGTCAACACCCCCCCACACACCCAGCAGGGGCAGGAGCAGCGGCAGGATTGGAACAACTGCTGGAGGTCAACCCCTGGCAGCGCTCCAACTGTTAGCTTCCCCCAGGCTATTTTTCAGTAAAAGTCACAGACGGATCATGGGCTTCTGTTAATTTTTGTTTATTGCCCATGACCAGTCCCTGCCTTTTACTGAAAACACCCATAACAAAATCTTAACCTTAGGCACGTTGCAAAGCTATCACTTCTTTTGCGTTAATCGGAGCTGGTAAGTTAGTATAAGGTTGGAAGGAAAGTTTGTCCTTTTCCATCGCTAATTTAAAACTATAATGGTCTTTCAAATCTTTGTACATGAAATCTTGTTGGTTTATAATAAGGTATATTTTATAATAAAAATAAATAAATGAAGTGCTGTTTTTAAATTAACAGTAGTACCTTTTCTGTGAGCTGAACCCCGGAGAGGGTCAGATTGTCCAACTCTGACTGACTGACGGGTGGAGCAATGGGACGGCAGCAGACCATTGTAACTTTGATAGGCAGCTCTTTTAAAATATTTACCACATCCTTGTGATTTTCCCCAAGCAAAGATATTTCATTCACCTGAGGAAAAACAGAACAAAAACATATTCAGTAGAAATACAAAGAATAAAAATCAGAATAAACTTGTTAGCTGGATTTACAGATTCTAAGGCCAGCAAGGACCACGCCCATCATCTAGCCTGACCTCCTATATAACGGAGGGCACAAAACTTTCCTGAAATAATTCCAGTTGAACTAGAGAGTCTCTTTTAGAAAAGCATGCAATTGTGATTTTAAAATTGCCAGTGATGGAGAACTCACCACAATACTTGGTAGATTGTTCCAATGGGTTGTGAACCTGGCCCTTTTTAAAGAAAACAAGCAGGGGGAAGCAGGTGAGAGAGGCAGAGAGAGAGAGAGAGAGAGAGACGCAACCGCTTATACCTAAGCTACTACTAATTTATAGTTACGTAATCAATAATTCTTTATCATCGGGATGAAGTCTAATATAGAATTCTCTCCCTTCCCTCAATGTTGGACACAACACTTCTTAAGTTAGGAAACTCATCTATAATATTTAGAAATAGCAAGGATGTTTTAATGTGTCATTCAGATTGAAGTTCCCCATGATCTCACAGCTTTTCTTCCTATATACGCAGGCCCCTAAGGAGCTAGTCATCCTATTCCCTAGGGCAGTGTTTCCCAAACTTGGGATGCCGCTTGTGTAGGGAAAGCCCCTGGCAAGGGCAGTTTCTTTCCCAGCCCCATCTGCAGGTCTGGCTGATCGCGGCTCCAACTGGCCGAGGTTCGCTGCTCCAGGTCAATCGGCCCAGCCCACCAGGGACTTTCCCTACACAAGCGGCATTCCAAGTTTAGGAAACACTGCCCTAGGGTGATTTTGTGGTCTGTCGCAAGACTCAATTAGTTTGCTTTATCTCTTAGAACGCTGATCCATAAGCATTCAAAATCATTTTCTTCTGAGTTGTCAGTGACTCAGAAACAGGTAATGCCATTTTTGACATAGAGAGCCACTCCCCAACCACTTTTGTTTTGTTTCCCTCCTAAATAGGTTATAACCATTGATTTTAATATTCTAGTCAAGCACATCATCCCACCAGGTCTCAGTAATACCAGCTAGATCAAATTGATGCTTATAGACAAGCAATTCTGATTCCTCTTGTTTGTTACCCAAGCTCCCAGCATCAGTGTAAAGCCAATTAAAGGATTTCTTCTCTTCAATTCCTTTGATTTTCTGATTTGTGCACAAATATATCAATATAGGACCCAATCCTGCTTCTACGAAAGTTCATTGAGCAGGCTCAGATCCAAAATAAGCTTTAAACGGAATAGTCAAAAGTGGGTAATAAGTTTGGTCATTTCATAAAAACCATGTATTCACATCATAAACCACCATAAGTTTTAGCTTGAATGGGACTCTTCTCTGGAGAAAGCCCCCCCCCCCCCCCCCCCCAGGAGAGGAAAAGCAAAGATATGGCAGCTAAAGATTGAACATTAACAGAGCTAGGTAGGAACAATAGTACTATGTATGGACCAAGATGAATCTTATTGTTCTCTTGCCTTTGTAAAAACCAAACTTACGTCAATTTTTTAAAATTATGTTTTGACGAAATCCAGAATTTTTGTACACTTCTTGGCCCATTACATACTGTATCTTTGAAAATTCAACAAGTATCTGCTCATTTTTTTATTATTTTATTTTATTTAAAGAACTGTATGTTACAAGAGATGCTACATGAGAAATTAGGCCACCTTTTCAGAACCTTGCTATATAAAGGAGCAAAGATAAAGTATTAATTCTCCCTTACTTCCAGCAGTTCATCTCCACTGAACAGCTTGCCACATCGTCCAACTGGCCCTTCTGGTAAAACAGATCGGATGAAATGATGTCCCACTGCAGCTTCCAAGCTTATTCCTAACCCACTGCTTTCACTAAATTTGTTAACTTCAGCCACCTAAAAAGATTGAGAAAGTTATTTTTCAGTCAAATTCACATACAAAGAAACAGTTTTAAAAGGGAAATATTAAACTTGTCGGATATATTCTGCTTTTAAACTACAAGTTCACTCATTTGAAAGAGCATCTTTGCTCATTAGTTTTACATCAAACACAAGACGGAATCACCACAGAAGCTGAAAGGAAGCAGCCAGCTGTAACTTCCCATTTTACTTAGAGGACTACAACTGGTGGTAGCAAAGACTACTCTATAGATGAAAGGTATCCAGGTGGAACTCCAAACAAATGGAATGAAGGCTAAAATCAAAGGGCTCAGTCTAGCAGAAATTATGCAGCTGCAAAGGCTAATACAGTTTTTTTAAAAGGAATGTCTTCTACGCTTGCAGTGTTGTTGTAGCTGTGTTGATCCGAGGAGATAGATAGATATAGATATAGATATAGATATGTATGTATGTATGAGAGAGAGAGAGAGAGAGAGAGGAGATGGGTGAGGTAATATCTTTTATTGAACCAACTTATGCTGATGAAGAGACAAGCTTTCGAGCTCCACAGAGCTCTCCCCAGACGCAAAGGACAACTCGTTGGAGCTTGAAAGCTGGTCCAATAAAATATATTTCCTCACCGACCTTGTCTCCCTCGGGTCTTCTACACAACAGACATGGATTCACAATTAGGTGTTCCACACAGACACTTCTCTACTGGAGCTCTGTAAAATTAAATTTACTACATTTGTAGATTGCCAGCTGTACTAGTCAGTGAATGGGGGTGGAGAGATTGGAGCCATGGTCCAATCTCCTGCTGCCCTGCATGCTCCTCTGAGGTGCTGCATACTTCCAGGGAGTAAAGAGGAGAAAAGTCTTCTTAATTTCCTGAGCAAAGAAACTGAAATTCTGGCTACCCCTACACTGGGTGTACAAGAGAGGATCTTTCCACGTAAATTCAGTACATACTATTTTCACTACTGCATATACCAGGGGTTGGCAACCTTTCAGAAGTGGTGTGCCGAGTCTTCATTTATTCACTCTAATTTAGGGTTTCGCGTGCCAGTAATACATTGTAATTTTTTTTAGAAGATCTCTTTCTATAAGTCTATAATATATAACTAAACTATTGTTATTTACTTTACATATACGTTTTTTAAATGTTTAAGAAGCTTTATTTAAACATAAATTAAAATGCAGCGTCCCCTGGACCAGTGGCCAGGACCCGGGCAGCGTGAGTGCCACTGAAAATCAGCTCGCATGTCACCTTCGGCACACCTGCCATAGGTTGCCTGCCCCTGGCATATACAAATAGTGTAACTGCTTGTACTAATGGGCAGTTACATAAGTACCTGGTCATTATCACACAAAATTACCCCTTTAGCCAGTACAAATGCAGTCACTGTACATAAAAAGTTACATTGCAATAGAGCACACATTTTAGAGTGTATACTTGTGGGCAAGCAATTTTGAAAAATCAGTCCCTTCACTGATTGTTTTCATTGTTTATTATAAATGACTCATGCAGTAGTTTGATCATTATACCAATCAAAACAATTCACTCATTACACAGAGTGAATGGAGGGTCCTAAGTAGAGTTGAGTGAATAACTGACTGTTCAGTTCAGTGGCTGATCAAAAATCTGAAACAAATATGGTTCGTTTTGAACCAAAACTGCATATTTTCATTTTTTCTTAACAACATGAAAATCTTTTATTCGGGTTGAACAAAACATCTGGAATGCTGATTTGAATCAATATTTTCAAAATGAAATGATGTTTCACTTCCAAAATGCTGTTTTGAAATTATGTGTAAAATAGATTGTTCAGAAATATCAAAGCATTTTGACACGTCTGAATTTTTCTTTTGCATTTGGCCAAAATTATTCACTAAATTTGTGAATTGTTTCAGCACCCAAAAAATCCATTTTCCAGCAAATAGTAAATTTGCTCAGAAGCCTGAGCTTATTTTTGCTTGTCTGGCTTACTGCATAAAAATGTATTTAGGAAAAATTAAATCTTTACATTCAGCATTTAAAATGAAAAAAAAACAAAAAAACAACCACACTTTGTGAGTCGGGAGTTTAAAATGCAAAATTGAATGCAGTAAATGTTACAGGTAAGCACTAGAAAAAACACTTAATAGTAATAATTAGGGGTTACATACCACTATCTCATAATTTGTACCCATAATTCTCTGCCATTTATTCTGCAATACTGCTTCTCCTGTGGAAGTTAGCTGGAAATCTAGAAATTGTATCGAGATTATTACAGTGAAAACCTGACAATCTTATTTCTATAGTAAGTAAAGTACCTGGACTGTGGCAACACTTGCACAGTATTCCATAATATTGAAAATACTATCATACATTATTTAAAAGTGCAACATGCGTTTCCTCCCCAGTTTTAGATTTAGCATACAGGAACATTAGCAATTTTAATATGGAAAAAAGGGCTGGAAAGACAGTTTGCGCTATTACAACTTTAGAGTTGAACCTGCAGCACACAAATATTTTGTCTATGTAACATACATGTCAAATTATTTTTAATACTACTTATACTATTTGTTTCTATCGCTGCCCTTAGTAGTATATTTCAAACATTACACATTTGCAGAGTGGAGACCGCATACTAAAATTCCTTCAGAAAAACATCTTCTTAGCTTACTTTTGTCTCTTTGTTTTTTGTATTTAACACTAGCACAAATAGCCTTCAACACCTATTAAGCCTTATTCCATTCAGTGCTATGTATGCTTCAAGGAACTTCTTTCAACTCCTCTCTTCCAAAGAATGCAGTCCTCACTTATTTAACTTTCCTGAATAACTAAGACCCTCGAGGTCTCTCTGGTTACCTTCTACCATGCCATCCCCATTTCTATTGAAGGAGAAACTGCAAGTACCTTCTTCCTTTTTATAACATCTCCTCACAGTTCAAAAAAGTGGGCTAAGACTAACAGTGGTAGCTCTAAATGCTGTTTTTACCCATTATACTGACTTACACTTTCAGTTTAATAAAAATTATATTATATCATAGGTATATCTAAATTATACTATTGCATGATGATGTAAAATAAAAACTGGCAGCAGTAAGATACAGTATAAAGCTTTAAATATATGTTTTTCCCAAACACATGAAATCCAAACAAAGAGCTGGAAGTATAGGTCAGAAAAAGACGTAAGGATGACTCCTGGGGCAAAATGTTCAAAAGTAGCCTCAATCCAACCTCATACTGTGGAGGGACAAGTTATAAACATGCCCCAAATGTCTGAGTCTCACACACACACGGAGAGTGTGAGCCAGTTTGATGTTTACATACCTAAGGTGCTGATACTGCAAACGGCTCCTTATGAGCGGGCACCTGTGCACACGTAGAGCAGCTTACATGACAAGAGCCTAAGTACCCAATTCGCACACATTTCAAGCCCTCAGAATTGGGAGCACAAATTTAGAGGCTGCTTTTCAAACTGTGGTCCCTAGAGGGCAGTGGAAGAATAAAATTCCTAAGTCAAATTTTCTTCATAAAAAGAGAAAACACATACATCAGAGGTTATGGGAACAACAAAGGCTTTATTAGAAAAGAAGAAGGGGGCAAAACAGGAGAATGCTGTGAGAAACAGTCATGTGCTAGGCAAGGCAGCAAACTCCAGTCACTCTAACATGATCTAAAGTTTATATGCAACTGAAAACTACAAAGAAATAGCAGCTTTCTATTGTTCATTTTTTCCTCATTTAAATTGATTCAATTCTAGGAAGGGAAATAACAGTGTTTAGATAAAAGAGTTAACAGACACAGACATAGAGAGTTGGATTCTCATGATGATACTGACACAAACCAATGAGAATCTAGAGTGACCAAGCAAAAGCTACAAACCAAAGCTACAAAGATTGAATTGTTAGTAGAATACTAAGAACATATTCTCCAAACATGGGTGCTAATGAAACGCTCATATCAAAACCCCAGCTTTAGTTGCCTAATGGGAGCTAAGTTCTCAACTCTCATCAACTTTCAATGGGAAATGGTTCTCTAATTCCCTCAGGCTACTTTAAAAACTCTAGTCTATATTTAGGCACTTAAATAAAAATAAGGCCATTTATTTAGATGTCCACTGGTACTTATGTTTGAAAATATTTTCCCAAGATCAGAAGACTCAGTTGGGAATGAAGCATCTGAGTGGAACCTCTTAAAAATAAATAAATGAATAAATTTGATCATCTATCTAGAAAGACGGAAAGCAACTGACAGAGAACTCAGAAAAGTAGTAAGTTACATTAGAGAATTAGCTGGGATGGCATTTTTCAGCTGCTCCCTAGATATGGAATGTACAGAACGGTTACATGCCAATCAAGAAACTGTAAGAGCTTGATATTACATAATATAGCCTTCCATAGCACATCAGTGAGACTAGCAGCTCACGAGACAGGAGGAATGGAAGATAGAAAACAAGAGTTTCAGGAAAGAGAACAGGAAAATCACAGTTTTCCAATGAACAAGAAGTGTCTCAATTTCAAACACTATCAGAGAATAGAGACCTCCAAAATAAAGGCAGTTTACTAGATATATCACAGGGAAGTCTATCACAAGAATTACAAGTGTTGGATGGTTACAGAAGGTTGGAATGAAAATGCTTAACATGAAAAATAAAGAATTGACCGAGTAAGACCAACTGGAATTAGTTTACTAAACTAAAAGGCTATTTGCCAAAGCAAAACTGCCTCACGTTTTGCCTTAAACACTGAGATGTTCATCTTAGTCTTAAGTATATACAATTACACTCAATGACAATACTTGCTTTCATACAACCAGATTTTGGAAACTCTCTTCCATTGTCCACTTGTATAATCTGAGACATGTACTGCAGTTAACACTGGGGAACCTGTACAAAATGATTGTTTTTTATGTAAGCACATACCAGTGCATTTTCACAGGAAAAATTCTATTGAATATTAAGAACCTGATTCTTGTTGTTTACTGTCCTCTCCAGTGTGTACCACACCAGCACTGCACGGCAGTGGTGGAGATCCCTGCTCTCTTCCACACTGTTCTGGAAAAGAAGAAGAAGATCCTCAGCCATTCTATGCATTTTAATGCTCACCAAGATCTCTGCCATGCCATCCTGTAAGGTGCTAAGTGACCAAACTACCACAGGGGGCAACACGGAGAAAGAGAGTCTCAATGCCTTGTAGGATCTGCCTCTGTATTGCAGTGTTGAAGAAATGGTTGCAGGATGTGGTGCATTTAAAAAGAAGAAGTTTTGTTTTCTTTTAAATGTTGTTTTTTATGAACAGTTTTCAATAAAAGAAGAAAATGTCCATAAGTTGCTAGATCCATTATTGTTACTTGGAGGTATAAGGGCATGATTGTTGGATTCTGAGAACATGCAACTCTCATTAACATTAATCTACCAACTCTTTTTTTTTTTTTTGGTCAAGGAGCTGACACTGATCTATATAGTCACATATCTTTTTGGCCCTGGCTAATTCAAAGACTGTTTCTCCCTTTATGTGCCGCTATGGCAAATCGAGATTAACTAAACTGCAGTCACCAGGCTTGGAAGTCTCTGGGCAGTAAGGAGGAGGGCCCTTGGTCATGCAATTTATTTTCTTTATGGCTTCAGCTGAGCCTGAGGAATGCTAACCTACAAGACACAGTGTAAAAGGCTTCTATTCTCTCAAGATTTTGCATGAAGGCGATGATTATGGTTTAACTTGTGAGTTGGGATCTATTTTTGTTGATAATAATCAATGAATTAAATGAGCTGTTTTAAGAATTCTTCACATGCATACAGAGCCTATGTGATGGGGGAATTGCATCATCTAAAATATTAGCAAATTACTGGTAGTACACATGCATCTCAAGAAGTGAATACACGAAATAATGTTAGGTACTTCCATTAAAACCTTGCTAATCTGCATTTCAGTCACTGGCAAGCCTTACTATTTACAGGGACTTCTGACCTGGGTACACCTGAAGCACTGTCCAAGACAGACATCAATTGTCCAGGATATGCCCATTCTCTCCCTACACATCACTCCCCTTTTCTACCCTCTGCCCTTATACCCTTGAGATTTACCTCTGTTCACTGCAGAAGGTACATCTTTGCTAATCCTACTTGTCCTTGTATGTAGCTTCACTCACACTTGAGCATGACACAACTTTGCACTCACTGCTTCACACGAAGCAAGGACTTGAAAGACCAAAGCTTTAGTGCAAATCAGCAGAGACTAGTGCACAGATTTCAAAATCTGCTTTAGAAATGTAATGAATAATGCCACTGATTCTCAAAACTGATTAAAATGTACCGGGCTGAATTCATCCCTCGTGAAGCAGCACTGAACTCAATTGAGTTACACTAGGAATTAACTAGGCTCAACACGTCCAGTTCATATCATGTGAAGAAAAATATTTCCAGCTACCTTACAGCAAAGTCAGTTTTAATTACCTTTGGCTGTGCTGTTATCCATAGTTTGGAAAATTAAGTCTTTTTCAACAGCAGCAGTGAAGTCCTCATGGGGCTGAATGTGATTTTCCTGCTTAAACCCTCTTCTGATCAAAGTGAGTCGAACTGTTTGTCCTGTGTGCCGCAAAACCTCTACCGCTTGTTGGTTGGTAAAACCCTGAAGATTTGTTCCATCCACCTGAAGGATTACACATCTCATTAACCAGCAAGCCACTACACGGAAAAAATAGTCAGAAAAAATAAATCACATTTTTTTCCAAGGCAAAATAAAATGCCAAGGGCACTGCTTGTTTAATCTGAGCACAAAACAAGGGGAGGACAGAGGGAAAAAAAACCCAATGCCACTGTGGCCTGATCTACACCAGGCACTGTGTCTATAATAGCCCACTACTACTACCGCCATAATAGCAATGGTGAAAGCAGACTCCTGGTGGCAACCAGTATTCTTAGCCCTTTATCATGTCGACCTACTCTGAGCAGGGTTACATAGCAAAGCACTTAGAATGCTGGTGGGCCTCCGGAAGCTTTGTTCACACTAGGGCTGCCAACAGTCTAGAAAGTGAATGTAAAAAAAAAAAAAAAAAGTCAAGAACAAAAGTCCTCTGTGATTACTGGCTTAGGGCAGGAGATAAGGAAAGAATGGAAACATCTCTTAGTCGTCTAGGAATATTCCTGTTATAAGCAATATTTAAAACTTCAAAACCTCTTCCCTGTTTATTCGCTATTTATCAAAGCTTCACAGAAATTAGATATGGAAAAGATGTTTTACTCTAGGCCATCAAATCCAATCCCCCAGCCAATCAAGGATTACATTACGTTTTTTGTCCAGTCCACAGTTTTTAAAGGGCTGAGCAATGGGGCCTACACAACTGTCACTGTGAAACTCTTCTACGGTCTAACAAGCCTAAGTTTTCTTTCTCAAATTTATTCCGTAACTCTTAGTAATATACTCTTCCTCTTCCCCCCAAGACCTAAATCACTCTAAACTATTCCTCTGTCTGCTATCTTTATCTTTCAAAAATTTACCAGTGAAATCATATCCCTTCACCCTAGTATATTCTTATCTACAGAATATACATACTTCATACTCAGTTATTTTAATTGTGTGCATGCATGTGCGCGTGCACATACCGTAATTTCCTTCTCCTCTTTCTTTGCACATAGCTAAGAGGCCAGTTCTGACATCTTCAAGACAAAAATGATTCCTGCATTTGTATTCTGAATCCCCCTGCACAATACATCTTATGAAGAACCTTCAGAGAAGTTTAAAAAAACCTTCCAGCCTTTCACCCTTAATATCAGTATTTTTTAAAAGATTCTCTTTCATCTCAGTGCTGCTAAAGAACTGTAGTGGCATATTTTATTAGGTCTGCTTGGAACTACTGAACAAGCAAGTATTTTGTAGAAATAAAGAACTCTCTATTGCCAAGAGAAAACAAAGTGTCATTGATTTCTTTCAAAACAAGAGGGAAAAAATCCCCACTTATTTATATAGCCAGCATGACCGGAAAGATAGTGTGACAAAATATTCAATCAAAATCAACGAGATGTCATTTCACACCCAATCTTTATCTGTTTGAATAAGTATTCTAAAATGATGCTAGCAAATCTACCAAAAACAACAACAACAACAAAAACCCTCCCAGTAACAGGAGAGATTTTCTCATGCAAATAACTTCACATTCTCAGAGCTGGCTGTATAAGTCTTATCTCCGTATTTACTTACAGCTATAATTTGATCGCCAATATGGATTCTACCATCATGTTCAACAGCACTGCCTTTCGTAATGCTTTTCACAAAAATACCAGAAGGTTCTGGGATTTTAAAAAAGAAAAACGTTATTTAATACCAAAGGTTGTCCAAATTCTGTAACAATATTTCCTTCCCCTGCCCCTAAAAAAAAAAATGTGGTATCAAAGTGAGGTAAGGAAAAAGCCATAAAGGAAGTGTAGATTTTAATTATAATACATCCATTATTCTTCTCACAAAATTATCAGTGTTTTCATCCCAAGTGTTTAGCTATCCAAAACCCCCATTTCCTTCCACAAAAGCAGGACTAGACCTTTTTACAGTAAGCAAATATTCTAACCATGGCTGACAAAACTGACTATAAAACTCCACAGAACCCTTGCTACAGGTCTGACCTAACCCCAAAAGGCAAGAAAATTTAGCATGCATCCTGCATACATCCACCGGTTTATTTATTATAAATATGACAAAGCTACATGGTTCCTTTTCTATTATATTTTTAAAAAGTCTGAATGAACAAATATGTGCTTGGCTTTCCTAGGGTGACCAGACAGCAAATGTGAAAAATCAGGACGGGGGGGGGGTGTAATAGGAGCATATATAAGAAAAAGACCCAAAAATTGTGACTGTCCCTATAAAATCAGGACATCTGGTCACCCTAGGCTTTCCAGAGGGAAGAAATTACAAATGGAAAAAGCTGCCTATCTAAATTAGGACAGCATTGTAACTAGAAATGGGCAAGAAGAGGAGTTTCCATTCCAAAGAAAATTTTGCATTTGCAAAAAAATATTTCATTCCAATTTGGAATGAAAAGTCAGATATGCAAAATTTTCTGTAGGAAGAACATTTTCAAAAAATTCTGTTTCAGAAGAACCAAAACAAAGTTTTTCAGAAATTTCCAATCCTGGTTCCACTGAGCCCAATGAGCCATGGAGCCAGAGGACCGTGTGAGCCACAGGAACTGCAGACGGAGCTATCAAGGAGCTGCAGAGCCTGGGAGTCCAAGCCGCCCGCTGCCCAAGGAGGCAGGGAGCTGTCTGTCTGGGAAGCCAGCTGAGCAGCCCAGAGAGGTGGACAGCCTGCCTGCAGGCCTGGTTTCTACCAAAAGTTTCAGTGGCATTGACACATTCCTGTGGAATGTTTCTATTCTCTCCAATCAGTGTTTTCCAATGGAAAACTGTTCCATCAAAAAAAAATTCAGCCAGCTCTACTTCTAATCTGCCTTGGCATAGCTGGAATTCATGTCTTAACCCACCCCCAAAACACCAGACAACAGATAGCACAGGGGCACTGCACACAAATAGGGTGACCTGCTAGCCGCTGCACCACGTGGCTCCCTGGTTGGGAAGCAGCCAGTATGTCCGGCTCCTAGCCCTAGCCTTAAGGGTGGCCAGGGTGGTCTGCATGCTGCCCCGCCCCACATGTGCAGCTTCCATTGGCTGGGTCAAGGCAGGGGAGGAATTAGCGCAAACGCAACTCACAAGTGCTCAGCAGGTGGCTGTTGAGGGGTCATGTGGTGCATGCCTCTTCCGCTGCTGCCCGGCCCGCTTCACCTCATGATCCTCATGTGGCTGGGCTCAAGCTGCAGTGCATGCCCTGCGGCACACCAGGGTCTGTCTGTCACCCCATCGCCGGCACCCAGGAGTTCCAGGTATGTGTTTCCCTGTCTCCAAGTGCTGGGAATATTGCTGCACCCCTATCCCCTGTCTGTGCATCCCTCCCCGTCCCACCCCACCGCACCCCCCATCCCCCTCGCTACATCCCTCCCTGTCCCACCTCCTGTATCTCCATCCCCCTCACTGCATCCCTCTCATCCCATCCTGTCCTGCCCCACTACACCTCCCATCCCAGCCCTGTACCCTTTATAGCACTCTCCCACCCATCCTCTCCACATCCCAAAGCTGCCACCCCCATGTCCCTCATGCCCCACAGCCCTGCACCCCATTCACTTCCATACACTGCTGCACTCCCATTATGTTCCTATACACCCCTATGTCCCCCACATCCTCATGCACCTGTAGTCTTCTGCCCCCCCGCTGCATCCCCATCCACCCCACATACCCCCCACATCCCCTCATCTTTCCTTCACTGCCTCCTCTCACCTCCATCCTGTTCTCACCCTTGGCCTCTTTCCCTCTCCATCCTATTTCCCACACACACACATATTTTTCCCCTCCAGCCCACTCTCCTCCCTTCCCAGCTGGGTGATTTAGGCACCCCTGGAAAAGTGTATGAAAAAGCATCTCTGTGTAGGCAAGTGTATGCATGCATGCACTGTATGTGCGTAAGAGACTGTGTGTCTTTGTGTAGGGAGGTGCATGTATTGCACATGAGTATACCTGTGTGAATACAATTTGCAGCCTAATTCTAACTTTTATTCCTTTTGCTGGCTTGGGCACAAAAAAATTGAAGACATCAAATATATATATGTATTCATTTCATAACAAGAGAAGGGAACTCTAAAAGAAATGTATTATTTCTTTAAAAGTGAATGTTGTTGACTAGTAACTGCAGAAGAGCCAATTTATCATAAAGGTGGGGAGGAATGTGTCTATCTACATTATAAACTCTTTGTTGCAGACTCTCTCTTTTTATGTGTATGCCCAGCAACTACCACCCTGGAGTCCTGATCTTAGATGGGGTCTTTAGGCACTAAACAACAATTGTAATATTAAATAATGTGGAAGTATATGTGTCAGTGCATGCTAGATGTGTACACAAGAATACACATGTATATCTGCAGGTAGGCGTGGAAGTCAGTTTCTGCAGATTTATTTATATAGGTATCCGGACAGGTGTGCATTTCTGTGGTTGTGCTCTATAGATTTGTATTTGAACTTCAGGAGTGGGCCTTTAATGGGCCCACTGCAACTGTGATAATGTATGGCCCTAATTCCACACATAAAATTACAGCAACTTTAGTGAACAAAAAACATGGAGCTGGTTACAAAAAATGGGAAGAGGGGAAGGAAAAAATTATGAAAACCTTTGTGAAATTTCTTCTTTTTTTTTTAATTCCCTTTTTGACTTTCTTGCTGCCAGCTCTGGCATTCTGTAACAAATGAACCTGAACTTAGCATAATACATCTGTAAAAATGATTAACATGCCTCTTTGGTCCTGGCAGTGAAAATGAGCAGGTGAGAGAGGGTGGGGGACAGCAAGCGACGAGCGGGGATGGAGTGAGAAGGGGCGGGGCTTTGGTAAACGGGCAGAGCAGTGGGTGGGGCAAAGACATTCGGTTTTCTGGAATTAGGAAGTTAGCAACCCTATACACAAAGCGGGACTAAAATCCACGTGTTTCACACTTTCATGATTGAAAATTATAATCTCCAAATTTGTAGACTAAAATCAGAGGATAAATGAATTTCCTAAATTGTCATTTTAGCAAAACACTTACTGCATTTTGCAGAGGAGCATTTAAAAAATGTTCCTGCTTTTCTCAATAATTCTTTGGATTCACTATCTAAATGACAGTCTCCATCAACTCCAAAACCTCACACACACACACACACACACAATCTATCAGCTGCTTCTATTCTCCAATGCTGCCATCCTGTCTCCCTTAGTTACCTGCTCCACTCTTCACAGAGAACATAGGAGCCAGGAAGGCCAGGGAGGTTATAGAGAGTATGCTCTGAGGGATAACTGGCAGGCAAGCAGGGACATCGGATGGTGAGCAGGAACATGGAGGTAGGAAGAAAGAGCAGGCCTTGGGGAGGCATAAGGAGTTGATTACAGCTTTTGTGGAAGCTGGAGTATTAAACATGGATAGATAAATTGAGGAAAGAGGGTTTTTCATTGGGTTATGTGTGTTAGAATGATCCACAGCTTTGCAGAAGGTCTGGGATTGGGGGAGGGGGGAAGTTGAGTGCCTTTGTACTAGGGCAACACAGCTAAAAGTCTCCCAAGTGCTGCTGCTTCAACATACCACGCAACGATAAAGGAGCCTGTTAGCTCCACACCAAATATGCAATGTAGCTTGCAAGGGCTAGTCAAGGACTCAGATCGTGATCTCCCAACTTTTTAAAGGTGTGTTGGTGCTTCTGTGCAACCAGGGCTATTCTTTAACAATGGTTTTTGGTTGGAGGAATAAGTAAGTTAATCAGTCATTCCCTTAGGCAGTAAGATTTCCTAGTATACCAAGGTGCAACGGAGTAATTCAATTAGCAACATTTCAGACATACATCCTCGCTTTTGTGAGTCAGATATCAAACCCACAACATG
This sequence comes from Gopherus evgoodei, assembly GCF_007399415.2. Lineage (NCBI taxonomy): Eukaryota > Metazoa > Chordata > Testudines > Testudinidae > Gopherus > Gopherus evgoodei. Next base: position 28,257,471 of record NC_044327.1, read on the forward strand.
TTCTACACTTTAAATTTCATTTGTATTTTTAAAGGTGATAGTAGGTGGAGCTAGGAGAAGGGGAATACAGAAATTGTGCTCCTTCCTTGCTATGGCAATTGAGGCTTTTTTTGATCTGATAGGTCAGTGGACCATAAGATTTAGTCAAGATGTCTGCATTACTACTCAGAACCTTCAAAAGGGATGAGGATAGTGATTACTGTACTAACAAATATTTCATATTATCGAAATGCGATTTCTTTATGTTTTTCTCAATATATACCAGGACAGAAAACACAGCAGCAGCTATTTGAAAATCATTATGGGGCAATTTATTAATCTGTTTTAATAAGAGTACTGCATCAATTTGCCTCATATAGATGCATGACAGATTTTTACAATCAGTTATCTCAAAAATGTAGTTGAAAATATTAGTAAAATAAATTACTAAATGTGCACATTAAATTTGTTTCTAAAAAACTCAGTGGGTCAGATTCTGCTTTGAGTTGCACCAAATAACCTAACTGAAATTAGTGGAGATAGTGGACATCTATATTGTACTGATGTAAACAAAAGCAGAAATTGGTTCACTGATTTAAAAATAACATCAGCTAGAACTGCCTGCAATACTGCAAATAAAAGTCCTGCAATTTACTGTCTCCAAAATTCCCTTTAAAATACAAATATTTTTAAAAAATAGTCATATACCTTAAAATGGCTGTATCAATTTTAAGAAATATTTTTCAAACATGCGTATCAAGGTTCAACCAAGAGTGATTTTCAAGACTGCTACAAAATCTTAAAACAGAATTTCATGATGAAAGACTGATTGATCCTAGCCTATTCTATCTGAAGTTACAACTCCTAAAATAATCCTTAACATGTTTTTTAATGAATCTTTTTACCCTTTATGTACCAAAATGTCTAAACCAAATTAGAAATGCATATAGGCTATTGTATGCTGCAGTGATATAAAAGCAAAAACTTCAGGAATTTATTTTAACGTTACCTGAGGTTTTGTCTCCAATGTAACCAGCAATAGTTATTCCTAATCCTTGGAGGTTTTTAGTGAGTTCTACATCAAATTTCTCTCCATCTTCATCAATATCAAAAGAAGTCTCTGCCTAACAAGAGAGTGTAATGAAAAAGGAAACCTTTTTTAAAAAAAGAAGCTGCATTACATGAAGTTAAACATTAGAGACAAATGTCAAAGACAAAGTAGCAACTTTTCTTCTGCTCCAACCCTGATATTCAGACAGACAGCCATATTGTACACAGACAACATTCCTCACCAGAATGTTACTGGAATCCTGACACTTCTCAACACACACACACACAAATAAATGACAGTAGAAGCTCTAATAAGCTGAGCAATATATGTCTTGAACAATAATATCACAATACATGCTTAAACACAGGATGCAAACAGTTCTGACATTCCTTTAATCTCAACTTTAAGCAGATCACAAAGGCTTGTGCTAAATTTAAAATAACCACAAACAAAAAGGTTTTTTCAAACTCGTAATTCTTCAAATAAATGGCCAGTAATTTTAGTTATTTTTTTCTTATACATGCCAAGTTTAAAACATAATGGAATCTATTTCCAGTGAAACAATTATGTTTCCTGTTTTTAGAAAGACTTGAAATTTCTATTTTAGAAGGTGGCAATTATACTTCCAGCTATTTAAATGATGACAATCACCACTAACACACACTATAGTCCTCTGAACTTCTGTGACAGAAAAGGCTGTTGGTAATTAATTCATCTATTTATTGCTAACGGAAGTGCTTTGATTACAAGAAGAGAATGCACATTAAATGGCCACGTCAATCATGTCTTACTAAAAAAACAACAACTTGGAAAACTTCACTTTGAGGCATCACAGAACTGACTTTTTTCTAGTGTTTAAAATAAATGTTCAGCGGCCAGATTACCAGCTTGGGTAAACCAGCATAACTCCACTGTAGCCAATACAGCTATGCTGATATACAGCAGGTGAAGATCTGACTCATTTCTTTATCTGATTAACTCCATCTAAAAATACAGTCAAGCACAAGCAACGCATCTAATTCTGCAGCTCTAAACCTACCTCCTTCATATTACAGGGTTATTTGGACAGCACATAAATTATAACAATCCATGATTAGAGCCCAATAATTCCTTCCATTTCCATTAGCTGATTAGTTTCCAGAAGTACTAATCTCTCCTGAGAATCATGAAGAGGGATGCCAGTTTCATGGCATCATCCCTGTGTTTTTGATGTCCTGTAGAAGCCCATCTGCTGAAGCCTTACCCGGTTAAGGCCCATCCTCCCATTCTGCATTTAAGAGTGAGCCTCGGATGCCTGAGGGGGAACTGCATCAGCGACAGTCTCCAAAACATTGGTGGTAAATGTCCACACATAAGTTACGGCAGCTTTCGGCATCATTAACTGAGTTTCTATATTCAGCAAGGGAGATATTGTGCAGACGTAGGGCAGCTGCCCAAAGACAACACACCTCCTGCCAGGGACAAGGTGGAGAAGAAAAAAAAAAGAACACGGGGGGGAAGAGGGAGCTAAAAAAATAGAAGTGAGATTTTGGCATTATTTCCGTAGTAGTAATGGAAGCACTGGATAATATCATCCTCAAGATTGCTATCTCCAATACCAGCATTTCACATCATGTAACAGCCAGAACAACATAAATCTCGATTTTCTGATACATGATGTCATGAGAATCAGCTGCTTTTCTAAAAGAACTGTTTTACAGTAAAATAATATATGCAGGGTGGTTATGCCTCCTCTATTTGATGTTTACCGCAAAGAAACTTCTGTTGAAATGCTCTGAATTGAGACATTTCCTTTTTAAAAAGGGGGACAATTCTGATTTGCAAACAAGGGTCAGAAGAGCTAACTTCTCTTCCTCCCGCACCTACCCCCGCAATCTTTGGGCATTGTGAAAATAGTAATCTCCTCTCAAACTATTTCAAGACCACCAAGTGGGCATGTAGAAGCCTGCCTATAATATAACAGGAGAAGTTATCTGCCTATTCTATCCTCTTTCTGTAACATGAAATAGCTATGGGTATAAAATCAGTAATCGAGGGGAGATTGTTTTCATTTTTTTTTTTAAGACAGGTAAAGGGAATTTTCTCAAAATGGCCTATATAACTTAAAGAAGTGTTTTAAATTCATTGACATTAGTAGACATATTCCTAGAAATAGTAAGAAAAGCTGAAATGAGAAATTTATTATGGGGTATAAATAAGATCTATTTTAGTCTTAAAAGTTTAAACAATCTTCTCTCTTGTTTCATTCACTTATTTACATGTGGCTATTTCTGTGTGCTCATTATGGGACTGATACTGCCACACTTAAGTTGGGTAGCTACTCATTGCATTGAACTAGGCTATGTTAAAAACACACACAAAGATTTTCAGCTTCCTATTTTAAAGTTACAGTTCATTGTGACATACCTACTATAGTGTGCTTCGTGAAAACGTGGTAATTCCCATGATAGGAAACATTTGAATAAATGAACTTGACATATGAATTGCACTTAGATTACTAATGCTTTCACCTTCTTGTATTTTCCATTTTTTCCCTATGTTAACATTTTCTCCCTCAGCATTTTTTTCTGAATTTTAAAGGAAGAAATCATGGAGGGGAGACACTGGTTGACGGGGTATATTTTGGGGAGTCAGGCGAGAGAGAGAAATAGAACAATGGAGGAAAGAGGGAGTGTCAGAACATCAGAGGAGGAATAAAGGTAGCAGCTGGGTGACTGTCTGGCATTGGGCTAGCTCATGAAGCTGCGTCAGGTTACCAAGGAAAGGAACTGCAGCTGTGTGCTGGCTGGCACATTGAGGAGTTGTCTGACAGATGGTGATGACAATATGGGGATGAAGAGATGTGCCTGGGGAGGAGGAGACGGAGAGGCAGACAGAGGAAAGTACTGCAGATCCAGCTGGCCCACTCTAGAGAAAGGGTTGCAAAGTTCAGGGAGGTGCTGCAACACATTGATTGGTCAGCTGTCCCAAAGCACCACTAACAGGCCTGTCCAAGTTAATGGGCTAGTCAACCTGGATGCTTAAAAATTATTTCCACCACACACGTCTTCAAGCCTGGATCCTGAAATAACTCCATCCACACAACTCCCACTCACTTCAATGAGGCTCCTTACACCCTGGGCTTGTAAGATCCCGCTTTCCATAGCTAAAGGATGAAAACATGGCTATTGGTCATTAAAACACTAACCCCTGATATAAATGTAATATTATCCAACCGGTAACAGAGTGACAGTTGCCACATTTTACTGATATTTCTTTATACGTACCTGTTTCTCTGGTATGGAAGTTGGTACGGGGGTTGATGGAGGGACGGCTGGTGGAGGTGGTTCCTCTATGGGACCTCTTGCAATGACCAGCTTCACTCGATTTCCACACTGTCTCAGCACTTGTGCCACTTGTTCGCTGCTCATTCCAGCCAGGTCCGTATCGCCAATCTTCAGGATGTGGTCTCCACTGCATAACCTTCCATGCTGGATGAGGAAGTAACCAGCCAACCAGTCACAATTATCATAAAAAACACTAGCAGCCATTTCCCCCTTCCCTCACACAAACGATCATATTGGTCAATTTAAAATGTGTGCTCTGCAAGTAGTTTTTAAATGTCATGCCACACATTCCTGGTGGGGCAGAGGAAAAAGATTATGCCCATGTGTGATATAAGTGCAGCGGTATGTGTACAGGAATATATTTTTAGAAGTGGAGACCGAGTTCTGCGTACAAAACTGTGTATAATTATGTAAATGGCTTGCACATTTAGCAATTTTATACTAAGATGGGAATTTTGTTTCAAAATCCCCTAGTACACCCACTAATGCCTGATTTGCACCTGTAATTTCAGTAATTTTCTGAGCTTTCATTTGTGCACACACAAACATGCATTTGTGTGTGTACAGATCTTGGGCCTCTCATTTAAGAGCTGGCCCTCAGGATTAACCATATTTTTAAAATAAATTATATTTCTCAGTTACTGTGATATCACAGTTATTTATAGTTTTTAAAACATTCATTTATGTCTTGTTTCTTTTATTTTAAACTGTAAAAATATTTCAAGTGAATTCAGTACCCATGAAAGGTATTAAAACTGACAGACTGGAGGAGTGAATTCATCTGTTGGTCCACAGAACACGTGCAGCACGGACATCAGCAGCACAAGCTACCCACAGACCGAGCAGTGTTTAGTATGTCTATACTACAACTGCAAATGTGATTGCAGCAAGTGTATACCTACCCAAGATAGCTTTAATCTAGCTGGCATAAGAACCAGTAGCAGTGAAGCCACAGCACCATAGGCTAGCCGATGCTGAAGTCCACATTGCTGTGGTTTCACTGCTATTGGTAATTGCACTAAGTAGATTAAAGCTAACTTGGGTAGGTCTACGTATGCTGCAATCACGCCTCCGATCGCAGTGTAGACATTCCCTTAGTGCCTCAGTCCTGACCTACTGAGACTACAGGTCAGAGGGACAATCTGTCTCTGAGCCCATTCAATCCTTGAGCTCTTTGCCACAACTGCTGAAAAGGGTGCCCTTGGTGGTAGTTTTGTGTTATAGACACCTCCACCCTGGGAAATGGAGCGAGATCACCAAACTCATCTCACACAGGTCACTATGATGGTAATAACCATTGGTCATTTCCAACTCGGGTTGGATTAGATGCACAGGTGAAAGACTATTGTGCTATTTATTTCAGAGTTAGAAATGATATACTTATCAGCACACAATAGGAGTGGTGCAAAGTAATAGATTTAGGAGAGTGACTGAACACCAGATTCCACTTTTGGGTTTGTATGTGCAGATTCCACATTCTATACATGATCATTAATAAGGACAAAATTGCTCATATACATTACTAGCATCATCTTTTTCTTCCAGCCTACAAGGAAGAAAACTGTCACTTAACATTATTATGGCAGATTTACATGATAAATTTACCCCACACTAAACAGTAAAGAAGAAATTGTTAGGGGGGAGTTTACCTGATCAGCTACTCCTCCTGGGAGGATGGTTTTAACTATCACTCCTGTTGACTTTCCTCCCACTATCCCAAATCCCAAACCTGATCCATCATTCACCAACTCAATGGTCTCCACATGCTGCCAGTGGACCTAAAAGGAGTAAACTTGTAAATAAGCTTGCAAATGACCGAAGTAAGAACACAGCTATTAAATCTTGTCACAAGGCAATTACACAGTATTTCTATGACATATTTTTGAAAAGAGGGAAGAAAGAAAAACTAAAGGCTGCTCTGTATCAGTTACTATTAGCCCACTGGAAAGGAAGGTGGGCATTTAGCAAGTAGAATTTCTCCACTATGTAGCCTCTCCATGAATCTGTTTACAGATCAAATTCTTGGGGATACTGGGAGGTGGTAAGTGCCTTCAATTCCCAACCCAGTCAAAAGGGATAAAATGTGCTTAATATCTTAGGGGAAGCATTTAGCGTTTCACTGGACTGAGACTCAGTCTCCTATAATGTAGATGAGTCACTCTCATCAGTAGTCACATACATGCACTGAAAAGGGGCTATGGACCCAATTCTCCGCTACAACTGAGGGGGGAAACTGCAAGAGTTCTACTCCAGTTCTATTCCATCCCCAGCATAGATGAGACTAGCCTGGCAGCTGCTGTAAATGACACACACTGGCTATGATTACATAGGGGATCATTCACCCAATAGAAATAGCTGAAGCAGAGCTCACTCTAGCCAAACCCCAATCCCAATGGGTTGCTACACCGGGAGGCTGCATGACTGGCTATGCCAATTTTATTCTGCCTGAGGAGTCCTCCATGCCAGAGATTACCTCAACAAGGAAAATTCAACAAGCTTTCTATTCCCTTTACACCATGAAAGTAGCATGGGTTAGAAAATCTGTGCCTATTCAAAGAAATTAGGACATGAACAGTACTATTCGTTTAAGTGGTGTAAATCATTATGATTACATCACACAGCATCAGGCATTTTCAGCCCAGTGAAAAGGACGAAAGCCTCTTCAGTGTAGATCCAAATAATCAGCTATCATTCATTTCACATTCCACATCAAGTCAACAGCTTTGTGCACATGCAGAACTGTCCCTTAAGTGGTAAGCGGAGGTTCCCAGGCTACAACAGGTAGTCTGAGGTTGATATGATGAGAATGGAATATTTGTTGCCAATGGTTTTCTTTCTGGGCTTGATGTTGTGATGGAAGTGGGAGCTGTTCTGTAATGGTTTATGGATATTCTATGCCAGTGGTTTTCAAACTTCTTTTCTGGTGACCAGTTGAAGAAAATTATTGATGCCCGCAACCCAACAGAGCTGGGAATGATGGCTTTGAGGTGTGGGAGGGGCTCAGGGCGGGGGCAGAGGTTTGGGGTGTAGGGGTGACAGCTGCAGGGTGGGGCCAGGAATGAGGGGTTCAGGGTGTGGGAGGGTTGAGGCAGGGGACTGGGGTGCAGGAGGGAGTCAGGGCTCTGGGCTGGGAGTGTGGGTGGGGATGAGGGGTTTGGGGTGCAGGAGGGGGGGCTCATGCCTGTGGCAGGGAATTGGGGTGCTGGAAGGGTCAGGGCTCTGGGCTGGGGGTTCAGGCTTTCGGGTGGGGCCAGAGATGAGGGGTTTGGGGTGCAGGAAGGGGCTCAGGGCTGGGGCATAGGCTTACCTCAGGGACCTCCCGGTCAGCAGCGCAGCTGGGGTGCAAAGACAGGCTTCCTAACCCCTTGCTCCCTCCGCCTAGGAGCCGGACCTTCTGCTGGCCGCTTCTAGGCACAGCGCGGTGACAGAACAGGTAGGGACTAGCCTGCCTTAGCCAGGAAGCATCACTGACAGGACTTCTAATGGCCCAGTCAGTGGTGCTGACCAGAGCCACCATGACTCAGTCCTTTCGTGGGTTGCAACCCAGAACTGGGTTGCAGAATAGGTTTGAAAACCACTGCCCTATGCTGTACGTTGACCTGCTTATTGGGGTGTTCACTGTAAAGAAAAACCAAGTAGGCTCAAGATAAGCCACTTCTCCGCAAAAGCTTTAAGATTAAGAGACAGCACCAGAACAGGAAAAGGTCCACGCACAGAGGAGATCAGCAGACCTGTGGCAAGTTTCAAAATGAACACACTTTCAAGAGAGGTGAATTTGGGGAAACCAGATTGAGAGACAGGAAACTGCTTGGCACATCTGAAAAAGCTAAACTTTCTGGGGGTACAACTGAGGGACAGTAAGCCTTGGGTAAGACAGACATCCATGCAGATTTTTTTAAAGACTCTTTTGATGCTTTTTTCCTTGTAAAAACAAACAATAGTTGGTTTTAAGAAGGCTCTCTGGTCACAACATACACCACTGGGCACAGACTGCCGAAAAGAAGAGTTCATAGTCAGTTGGAACTGCAGGGTAAGAGCTGTTGTTACACAAGGTACTGTAGTCCAGTCTAAGAGTTGGAGAACTGTGTATTTCCTCCCTGGTACAGACCTGACACCTGAGAGGGTGCACTCAGAGAGACCAGAAAAGGAGACAGAGGTGCAGCTATAGCCCTGTAATCATGATAAATGTCTCCCCCAATCTGAGACATTTGGACTGTGCCTCCCTTCCCACACCTTGGCCTTCTGCATGCTCCATTTGGCCTTCTCTGCCTATAAGAATGAGAGCATAAACAGGGAGAATAAGCTTGGTTGCTAGTACAGATCAGATTGCAAGCCCCACAAGTTTCTGTTCCCTAAAAGGAGAGAAGATCACAGGAGGAGATTCCATTTTCTGCTGCTTCCCAAAAAGCTTTAAAAGCTGGGATTGCAATGGATAAAGCAGAAGTGCTCTATTTGCCTCTTTGAAGACAGAGAATTTGGCACATGGGAAGAAAAGCCATGACCAAGCCCCAGAGCCCCCTGGACAATCCTGAAATGTTTCCAGTATTTACAGGAGGAAAGGTACAGCCCAACTGGCCTATTTTGGGAGGAAGAAGTCAGGAGCGGGGGAAAAAAATAATAAATGGGTTACGTAGTACAGGATATTGTAAGCCTATATGCACCTGAAATTGCAAACATAGACACCTCCTTACATACCTCCTTACATTTGGGAGGTACTCACCGGGTTGGAATGGGCAGAGACTGTGCTAGCAGCAGATGGAGATCGAGAAACTACAGGACTGATCAGCTGAGGCAAGGAACCCCTGGCCACAACTAGTTGGACATTATCTTTTGCCTTCTGCAGGATGCTGATAGCCTGTTGATGTGTAATTGTCTGATCTAGGGCTTGTCCATTAATAGCAAGGATTTGATCTGCTTCTTTCAGCCTTCCATCTCTGTCACAATTGTATAAACAAAACAAAAAACCACACAAGAAAAAAAAATGTTGCTACAGACATAGTATTTTGACAATTTTCCAGTATTTTTATCCTGTTTTCTATTTTCCCCACTACTTAATCTTTCCCTGCAGTTTTGCTACAAGGTGCTATTATGGCACTCAGGAGATCAGCTCCCTTTGAAGTTAATCCCACTGCCACTCTCTCCTACCCCCTAGCTAGCTCCCTTCTCCCTGCACCCCCATCCGAGACTAAGCATATTAGATCTGAGCTGCTCCCATCCATAGCCTGGGAACTTATGTTTATTCTTGACTTTGAGCTTGCTTAACAGACCAAGTGCTCTACTACTTTGTTCAATGTGCAAGTTCTGAATATTCATCGAACCATGTACTGGAACATACTTTCATCAAGATCCTAGGAAAAACCAATTTTCTTTTCAGCAAGAGGGAGAGAACATATGATAAAACAGATCCCTTTTAAATGAAACACCTAAATAAATTATAAAATAAATCATTTTGTGGCAAAGGAAGTACTGATCTACAGTCACACAGTGAGCCCTTTCCCAGACCTACTTCAAAAAAATGTGTATGAAATCTACAGATGAGTTACTCTTAACCTTTACTGCTTCAGAAAGATTCAAACAAGCAAAGGCTCTTTTTCAAAATATATACATGACAATGTTCTGTGAAACACACATCAAGTCGAAAATTGGTTTATCCATATCACATACTTCTTTGGTTGCTTGGCCTGGAAAAGGGGCCAAAGTACTTAGAAGTGACCAGGAAGAAATGTCCTCTAGCCCCAGTCCGGAATATTTTACTGGGAACTGAAATCCTCTGTATGATTTATTGCTTCAGGGACTCTCTAATTTACAATTGAACAGTTCTGTACCCCACTAAATTGATCCTAAAACTGACATAGTACTTGTTTTCACTTCACAAATCATTAAGGAGTTGATTCAATAAAAACATGTTTCAGCTTATCCATTTGATTAGCGCAACTCAGACCACTTGCATGGAAAAGTAATTTGAAGGTGGGCCTTAAACAGTCTAGAAAAGATTGCTGCAATGAACAGCAAACCATATGTTGCTGAGTTTAACTCTAGGGTCCATATACTGCACTCATCTGAATGGCTGCATTGAGACCAAAAGTAGTTTAAATACTAATCTGTTGCCCAGAGAGGTGAGCAGGGAGATTCCATGCAGGGAACTGCTGCATATACCAGAGGATATCCACAGGCACTTCCCATGGCCACAGAGAGGTAAACTTAGGCAGGGGCACAGCCAGTGGGTTCATGCACAGTGCAAATCCACTGGGTAACAAACCATCTGGGGCTGGAGGGGGAAAGCAGAGTGGATCAATTCTCCTACACCTGCTAATAGTCTCTAGGAGTAGGGGCTTTCCTATGTAGCTCCTAAGCCCAACAGTTCTTTGTTCAAGCCTGGCTTGTGGGATCAAGATTAAGGTGTAAAGGATATTTTCACAAACAATAATTATTGGTGAGTTCCAGGTAACATTTTCTGGCTATATTTGGTTAATTCCTTCTTTTTTTTTTTTTTTTTTTTAAAGTGTAAGCATATTAGGTTAAGCACTGTTTGTAATGGCATTCTGATCCCCTTACTGTTGCTCTACAGAATCTTACTCTGCAAACAGCACTGGTAACTCCAGTGGAGATACTCCTACAGTACATTACCACTTAAAGTAAGGGTGTCAGAATCTTGGTCAAAAACAATTGGCTCAAACATACATCTTTGAAACTATTTTTTAAGAACTGAGGGGACTATTCTATCTTCAAAAGGTATACAATATTCCCCAGTAACACAAACAGGAGTTGTACCAGGGTACTGAGATCAGAATCAACTCTTTCATCTGGTAGAATAAATTTTAAAAATACTACATCAATGATTATACAGGGATCTAATTACCAAAGCAGTAATATGATACTAGGATTACATTTATGACTGAAATTTTATTAATGCAAATCTTAATTCTCAATTGAAAAGCACAGTTCAAATGTCTTGGGCCTAAGAGTAAGAGAGAATGAGTGCTGGTACTGTGAATAATGACAAGCACAAACAAGGACGCCAAAGACTAAGTTAAATTATAATGTCATTATTCAGTACCAATGATCTCACCTATAAGCCACGCTTCCTTCTTGGATCTCCTGCACAAATATTCCCAGTTCCCCTCTGTTTTCACTCTTCAATCCCACAACACTAAAGCCCAGCCCACCACTTGGAGGTTTAACCAGCTCTAAGGTCTCGATGAGGCGACCCTGTTCAAGCAAAATAAACAAAAAGGTACAAACATTAAATATATTGAAAAGCAGCATTAATGAACCATTTTAATAAACTCTTACAACCAGAGTAGACTTTGCTCAAGTCAATAAATGAATAACTTATTAGAACATACAGGAAAACTACGGAATGCTGCATCCAGTTCTGGTAGGGTAACCAGATGAGATGAAGAAAATATCGGGACACATTTTGGGGGGGAGAGGTGTCTGCTGGTGGAGCAAAAAAAAAAAAAAATACACAACAGTGCTGCTGGCGAGGAAAATATCGGGACAAACTGTGTCCCCGATCAAAGATCAGTCGGGACACGGGAAAAACACCCAAATATTGGGACAGTCTTGATTTTATCAGGATGTCTGGTCACCTTAAATTCTGGTATCTCTGAGCTATACAGAAGCTGATAGAAGGATTTCAGAGAAGAGCAAGAAAGTTGTTATAGCCTGGAGGAAAAAGGCTGAAAAGAGCTAGATACATATAGCTTGGCTGAGTGGTGACTAAAGGGAAACCTTAAATATCAATACATATTTGAAGGAGGAAGAGTAATTACGGAGTATAACTAGGTATAACGGAATGAAATTCAGAAAGAGAACATTTAAGCTTTCAGGAGAAACTTCCTGACGGTATTGTCTATTAGACTGGGAAAAAATCTCTCAAGGGAAGTGATGGAAAACCTCTCTGCTGAGTCTCTTAAAAGTAAACTGGAAATGCACTGAAAGAACTTCCTGGCCAAATTTTAACTGTCCCTTTGTACAACCTGACTAAAGTCAAAGGAGTAGTAAGTCAAGGCAGATTTTGGCCCACTATAATGGCAGAGAGGTGGACTAGATGGCTTAATAGGTCTTTTTCACATCTAATTCCTGAATCTATTATATACTTTATTAATCCTTTAAAAGCCCATTAACAGCAGAATTCCACTGTGAGAGCCACAAAACTGATACAGACTCTGATAATCCACACTCTTTCATATATGGAATGGCAGTTCTTCACATATGGTGAGAGAGGAATACCGGAATGCAGATCTGCTGTGAAGAATATTGCTCCATTAAGAGAAGTGTAGTTAACCATGTGGTAAATAATAAATAGCACAGTACCAATGCTATTTTGTTGAGAATATTTCCATGTTTATTCTAAAACTTCAAGTGCTTCTCAAATAAAAAGGCTAGAAATATTTTGTTTCACCCAGCAAAATAGTTTAAATGGGGAGGGGGTTGTTTGCTTTTAAAGACTGTAATTCATTTCTCTTTAAACAGAAGGATAAAAATAAAAATATTTTGAATTCATTCAACAATTGCAATGATCCACTATTTGTGGTTACCATAAAAGTCATAAAACACATCAATGGAAAATTTAACTATTTGCAGGCATGTTGTTTTACCTGTGACATAGTTCTGATTAGCTGCTCCAACTCATCACTGGAGCTGGAGGATTTCCCATTAATCTGAGGAGTAACGGATCTCACAGATGCTTCTAGCACATTAGCAGGGCTGCCATTCTGCTGAGCCAATAAATAGGATTCGTTATGTGGCAAGGAACCCACACTAGCACCATGATGGGGAAGCTGTGGGAATTCGCCAGCCGAAAGTATGGATGGTGCGACATTTACCTGAAGATGATTCACAACATTATAGAATTTTAGTCTTACAGTGTGGCAAAACAATCATTATGGATAAACAGCATCATGATTAACAGATCTTCTTGCCATGACAAAAAGAACACAAAAGTTATCTTAGATTTTTTTTAAAATGACACACTTTTTCCTCATACACACAGTATGTTAATTGATATAAAGTTGTGAACCATAAAATCATGAGTAAAAAGTCATGGAAAAAATTTGCAAGCATCATCTGTATGCTATATAAAATGTATTTGTTCCTTCTAGTGTAAATAGACAGAACTGTTCTAGCATTGTGGTAATTCAGGACAAATTTGAACAGAGATGTCATCACCATAAAGAGTCTTTTAAACTCAACTTAACCCTGTTTAAAAAAATCAGGATTTATCTTAGGGAGAGAAACCTCAGCGATGATGACAGAATTAGAAGTCTCACTGAGAGTTCTGGTCTGGTCTTTTGTGTGACCATATGGTAAGACTGTCACTCTCTATTAACCTCTCCGTCAGCTCAAGGATTTAAATTTAAAACTAACAGATGATGTGTCTAAATCCCCTAGACTACTTTGAAAATCTTTCAGCCCTAGTTTATATTTCTACTATCTGCCCTGAGAAAAAGGGCTTGTGCATCATGCTGCCCCTAGAGCACACCGGAGAATAAACTAACTCAGAGGATCACAATCCTTTCCCTGCTTGCCCTTGGACAGTAGCAGATTACCTTTTTTTTTTTTTTAAATGCACAAGTAGAGCTGTGCTGACTGGCACTTTGAAGGCAGGGTGTCAAGACTCTGTTCCCCACTCTTGCCTGTCCACGCACAGAAGCTCTGGAATACCTGCTCTCCCTCCTGCACTGTGACTAGTAATTATGGACTTATTTGCCGTTTACAACAGCAAACACTGTACCAAAATGCTTGCATCATGTCCTATAATGCCAAAGAAAAAATGAGATAAAACAACAGATTGAAGTTTTCCTTCTTTATCTTTAAAGTTGTCATCAAAGTTTGAAATATCAATAGAAAATCTCAAAATTCCTGGGGGTATTTTTAAAATCATTTTCTTAACTTAATCTTATTCTATTAACTCCAATATCGCTGCCCTAACTACTGTACTTACACTGGGTAATGAAATTAATCAAATCATCTTACTATTATTTCTGCCATTCTATAATCATTATTTTGTTCCGTCACTTATCTCCTTCCTCAGCTTTAAACTTTCACATTACCTGCAAATGCCACTCTGGTAAACATCCTCCAACATATTCAAATACAGCAGAAGAGTATTTCATTCTATTCATTCTCATTTCAAGGAAAATGTAGACTGAACACACACTCAGACTGTGAAGTAGTTATCCTCAGGTTAATGATACAGTCTCTTTGCTTGAGTTATTTAGAAGTGGACAGGGCTGGACAGAACACTTAAAAAATATACTGTAGGACACAATCCTGCATTGACAGGAAGATGGACAAGAATACCTGACAGACATAAGGGCTGAAAATTGCCTATGATTCTATGACTCTTCTTTCTGTCACAAAATGTCAACTCTGTGCATATTCCATTATCTCCGTTAATGATGAATCATCTGATTCTTTTCTACTCCTCAAAACACGGGCTGAGCCAGAAGGTCTCCGAGTGGTTTTTGGAGCAGAGCAGAAGCAGGACTAAGGGGGTCCTGCTATGCCCTGTTACAATCCCTAATTCAGACATTTGTATACCTGACTGCACCCTCACGTCAGAAATTTAACATTCTAAAAGGGCCCATAATTATATGCAGAAAACTATATCCAAAATTATTTGCCTGTGCAATTTACATCCACACAACTGGAGGCCAGTATTTAAAAATCTGGCCCTTGGAATCTGAATTCAAAACCCAATCCTTGCTCACTGCCAAATACAGTATAATGACATGAAGGGATGACCTGCTCGGATTGTGTTAGCTGCACAATAGGGATCAAGTGATATAACTTGACAGTCTGAAGGCTAGTAAACATTTTATTTGCTCTATATCCCTCTCTGTTCACTCCATCTTCAAATATCAACAACAGTCATGTTTCTTACATAGTACATGTTAAAGGGCCTGATTCTCATTTACAAAAAGGCCATTTTACACACTCATAATCCCATAAAGCACCCTTAAAGCAGGTGTATTAATTCACTCCCATATTACAGCCCCTTTACACTCCGAGAGCAGGTGTGAAGTGGCCTGAGTGTAAATGAAAATCATGCCCAAAAAGTTTTAGATGTGCAACCTGAGGTCACAACACATGGACCCAAACCTGCAAACGCCAGCAGGCACCATGCGGAGCTGTTTATAGAAATGTGTGTTATAATTGTTTTACTTATGAAAACAATCAAATAGAAGCATATGAAATATTTTATCCTCAGACTTGTATTTGGGGGCCATTATTCTTCACTTAATATCAGAATGCCAAGGTGTCTCTTACACAGCACATGGCTGGCAGGGACCCTCCCTCCCAGGGGAGATTTTACCCTGTTCATATGGAGTAAGGGAAATGCTGTCTTAGTGCCCCCATTTTTCCCTTTCCCTGATATCCACGGAAGTCTGACCAGTCTGTGTGGTTCTCAAGCCACCCCCTTTGATGAGATGTGTAAAATCACCCTCCAAAACGAAGTCAGAAAAGCACAGAAAGTCTGAAAATAATGCTGATGAAGAGACAGATTTTGAACCACCTGAACAAAGCTAAATAGAGATGTCTTACATAGAAGATCATCCTATAGGTGAGGAAGGATAGTATACTACCTTCCTAACATGCAGAGCACCAGCACAGCTAGCTGCAGCCATGCAACTACTATGCCCTTTTATCATCATCCCTGACCAGCAAATCCCCGCAGTCATAGTCCCACTGGCCTCATCCCTGTCCTCTCACCATGCTCTTTAGGAACAGCTGCCTCTGAAAAGAGCTCTCAATCTCACAAAGAGCGCGACAGCAATGCCTGTGCTGCATCTAGAACTTTCCATATCTGTCAGATGTACCAGCATCCCAGCTGGAGTGAACCACAGTGACTCCTTGGGTCTGACCTTTTTAAGAACAGCAGCTCTTCTACAGGATCATGGTATTGTTTCTCCTCCTTGTTACGGAATAAATCACTTACTTTGCTGGAAGGGCAAGGAGCTCAGTAAGAAAAAAAAATCCTTTACTGTGTCCAAAAATGAAAGCACAAGGTGAGAAAAGCAGTAGGAATACTGACATGCCCCTTGCATACACTATATGAAAAGACTAAAATCATAGATGCTCTTAAATCTACACTCACAGGAAGACTTCTTTTCTTAAAAAATCTTTCAGCAAAACACTGACTACAGCACAGCTATGATGCATTATTGAATACTAGCTCTTCTACTGTAATTGATGGTGGCACTCCACTTTAATGATCTTTATCTTTAAATCTAATTAAAGAAATTAGTTGAATGTTCAATGAGGATTAGCTTAATGTGAGAAGACTATGTCAGACAAAGTGGCTTCTGACTCCTGATCATAACTTGGGGGGGGGAAGGCTGAAAAAGTAAAGTTTTTCACATATATTCAAAACATAATCTCTCTCTCTCTCCACACACACACACACTTAAACAATGGGTTTTTTAAAAGTATTGATACTATGCAAAGCCATTTTGCTATATAGTAGTGTCGCTTGGTATATGATATGAGTTCTTCCCCTGCAGGATGTTAACACCAAGGGGAACCGCAAACAAGGAAGGTCAAGACCATACTCCCTTTCTCTGTGGCTAAATAGGAAGGGGATCCTGATTTTTTGTTTGTTTTTTGTTTTTATTTTTTTGGTAAGGGTCACAGTATAGACACGGTTGAGAACCACTGGTGCACACTACTCCTAATCACACAGACAGAGGTCATTCCCGGGTGACATTTAACCACAAATGGAAGTCCTACAAAAATGAGGCTTTTGTGGTTTTAAGAAATATTTTTCACAACATATAAATTGCACTGCTTGGCAGTAATAAAACCATTATAACTCCATCATAAAGTAGCTTTATAGCCCTGTGATTATGTAAGTACTGTAAGAAGGAATATTACTTTGTTCTATAATTTGGCTTATGCTAATTTGCCTTGATTGGCTTTGCTTTACTCTATGTAACATCTGCAATATTGACATAATTTGGCATTAGACAAAAAGAAAATTCACTGACACCACACAGTGTGATAAAACTTATGTTACAGTTGCATAGTTAGATTCTCAATGCAATCAAATACTACTTTCATTTGGTTGTTCAAAATGTTTTTAATAAAAAAAAAATCCTATTCCAGTCATATCTTTGGTACATCAGCATTTAAAGAAACAACTCAGCATTTTTAGGTCTCTCAAAATTAGTTTGTTTAAAACTTAAGTGTTTGTGTGTGTCAGGCTCAGCAGGTGTCACTCCAAGACCACACAGACCTCAATACAGTATTTAATCTGGTATTTGTGTCTCCTAAAATAATCAAGATGGTTGTAAGCATGCATAATAATCATAAAGGGTCCAAGCATCCTGAAAAAGTTGAAGTGAGAGGCTAACTCTGCAAAGCTCTCTTTGTAATGTTTTCTCTTCATTTTTTTCTGCAGGGGGTTACAGAGCACTCAAAAAAAAAAAAAGGCCTTAGGACTGGCCCCAAATCCCACCACCACCCACCACAGCTCTTTAAAAATGAACATGCCGTTCAATGGAGGCTAGCAGCATTACCTACATAGCAGCCTTAATTTTTAGTGTTAGTTCTGAATCCCTGGAGTCCCGTCCCCACAACCCCAAACCCCAGCAGCACTGTTCCAAATGAGCCATGCTGACTGCCCCTGCCACTAATACCTCACTGAGTCACATGGAGAGTTTTTAGGTCACAGTAAATTTGGTTTTACGAACATGTGGAATATTTTGGATCACATAACAGACTCCAGGACCAACAGTTACTACTGTAGTGGAAAGACAACAAAACAGTAACCGTGAGCGCTTTTTTTGGTGTAATGCTTTGCAGGGATTTCACTTGCTCATCACATGACTTTTCACAGGCAAAAAAAAATTAATTTCCAGGTGCCTGTGTTTAATTCCTTTGCTGTATAGACTTTACAGCACTGATCACCTGACCACTGTGGGCAAGCTAGTATATGTCTGCATTGCAGGGGTTATTTTTCCATTCCTGAATCCTATGTAAAATGGCAATATTTCCAAGGGAGAAAAATCTGAGGAATGCAGTCCAGCCAAGGAAGGGATTTTTCTCATTAGCAGTGCCTTGAGCTCTTAAGATGGGGGGAGGAGAGGATGCACAGAGTGAAAGACAGAAAGGAAAAGAGCGGATTGCCATTGCTGGGTGATTAATATGTTTAGAATATTTTTACATGGTGAAAAAATTAAATCAAATAATTTAAAACTTGAGAAGTTCAACAAACCACAAGGCAGAATTTCTATTTGTCTTTTCTGTTGCTCCCTTATCTTCAAACACCGAGCTTGCTCTGTACCATCAGAAAGCAAACATTCAGTAAAGAGAGAGACTGCTGGGTGGAGAGGGGGCGCATCCTGGTTGCTTTAGTACACTTATATGCAAATGAGTGCTGAAGGCATGATGTTATTAGGAACTGAACTGAATCCGTGCTTTTTCTTAGTGAGAGAAAGTATTTTTCCTATTCCATCTCCTAACTCTGCATTGTAAGAATCTCAAAATAACCAACAAAAATCGTTTATTTCAATTAAAATAGCTATAGGGCACCTAAGCAACATCCTAAAAGGCAGTGCACAACATCAACACCAGAATAAACAAACCAGCAGACCAAAACCAAACGGTCTAGAACAGTGGTCCCCAACCTTTCTGTTGCAATAGCACATTCATTTTCACAGAAGAGTGTGGCAGGCACCGGATGACCAGCCGCCAAAATGCCGCCGAGAAGCAGCGTCATCAAGAAGCGTTGCTGCTGAAATGTCATCTGATGTAAATAGGAGTAGTTCTGTGGAAGTAAATCGTGCTATAGAAGCTAAGGATCTGTCCCTAATCCTATAATAATTTATCATGACTGTATCCTTTTCCTTCTTTTTTGAGTTGTGGTAGTAGTCAGCCTTCTGACAACTTTCCACATGTTATCATCATTTTCCTACAGTACAGAGCAATAAGCTACAGGCAAACAGCTAGAAACATCTATACATATACATGAGCTTCAGGACTTGGGCCAAAGTCTACTGAAATCAATGGGAGTCTTTCCCTTGATTTTAATGGACTTTGGGTCAGCCCTTCAATTTTAGTTAATTTTACTGTTCAACATGCATTTTGTTAATTTATCACAAGCAGCAATCAGATAAACATAAGCTTTTACAACATTTTATCTTTCCTCTTCTCCCCAAGATACTACTGTCCTACCTGATCTCTCAACTGGTGGACAGAAGTCTGAAGGTTCAGGATCTGGTTGAAGAGAGGGCTCTGCAGCACTGATTTTAGCAAGCTCAACTTCTCGTCGTTTGCTAAGTCACCTCGTTCCCGCAGTTTCACCTGTAGGCGCTCCACTGCCTGCAGGGCCCGATGTGTATCTGCAATGATATTCATTACCAGTCAGTAGCAGATTTCAAAAGCTCACATGCAGCTGGCAAAGACTATATAAACAACATCATTTTCTCACCAGCTAAAATTAGAGATGGGTGATATTTTACAAATTTTAACTTTAAGTGAAAAACATTGAACATTAAAAAACAATTTAAAAAAAGACCAATTCTGCCCTCAACTATGTGGGTGCAATTCCCATGGACATCAATGGAAGGGCAGAAGCCAATAGTAGTGGTACATGGCCATGCAGAATTGGATCCTACATGTGAAAAATTGTTCATGTAAACTTAGGTGCAGGAATCACAGCTAGTGAGCTTTCAATCAACTGTTGTAACACAAACACCATTAAGTAGAGATATTATGGATTTTTTTGTTTTAATTTTCACAAAAGAGGTACATGATTTTCCATCTAGCTCTATTATTAAATATGAAACTGAAACGGACAATGCTAATAAATAGCTCATCAGGAATAATGAACATAACCTAGAAAATGACGTGCACTTCAAAATACATGCATGAACACAAGAATCTAAAACATCATCAGACATTTCTATGTACAGGAGCTATGTTTGACACAATGTAGCTCAATTATCTTATACAGTAATGTCTTAAGTTCACATCTATCATATAAACCTAGTTTGGCCACAAACATATAGTGGTATTATAAAACCTCACCTATTGCTTCCAGCATGTTTTCCACTGCTTAGTTTCTATCCCAAAATTGCAAATGGCAGCTAATATACTTCCCTAAAAATAACAGAAGTAGAAAAAAAATGATCACATTAAGAGAATTTTAAGAATCAAATCTTAAAACACTGAAGTTCTTGGAAAACAATCAACACAATCACTCTTCCAACAATTAAAATAAGCTAGCAGCTGATTATATTCCAAAAGTCACTTCTGAACCGGAAAACTAAGTATGGAAACTATTTTTAGGATTATTCATAATGTTTCTAAATTTCCATAACAATGGTATTTTTGCCTACTGATGTGCTAGGTGTAGTGTACTATTTTAACCAGAAGTGGTAAGTTTAGTTTCCAAGTGACACTGTACAAAACTTGATGGCTCTGTTTGCATGAGCACGTGACATACTTCCTGCAACATCAATCTGCACGTGTCATATGCACAATTTGTGTTTTGGAGTTTTGAGTTCCAATTGTTAGAATCCATGATTTTGCACCATAACAAAGCAAAACTATGAGTTTCAAAAGAATAAGTACAATTATTTACACAGCATCAAAAATCTGATAGCACTTCATAGTCAAGAGGTTGCAGTCTAAACTGACAATGTACAAACAAAGGACATAAGACAGGATAGAACAAAAAAAAAAACTCCAAAAGGGATGAAAAGATAAACACTAGTATGTATCTTGTTAACTCCATGATTATTGTGTACTAATACTGAATATGTGCTGGTGTAAAGGTCTTTATAAGCACAACTTTGAGATGTTTCAAATTACTCATAAGTAGTGAAGCTATGCATGTCATCCAAAATTACTTCCATTAAAACAGGAACCGGCAACCTCTGGCACGCGGCTCGACAGGGTAAGCACCCTGGCAGGCTGGGCCAGTTTGTTTACCTGCCGCATCGGCAGGTTTGGCCGATCATGGCTCCCACTGGCCGCAGTTCGCCGCTCCAGGCCAATGGGGGAGGTGGGAAGCTGCGGACAGCACATCCCTCGGCCCACACTGCTTCCCACAGCCCCTATTGGCCTAGGACAGCAAACCACAGCAAGTGGGAGCCGTGATCGGCCAAACCTGCCAACATGGCAGGTAAACAAACTGGTCCAGCCCACCAGGGTGCTTACCCTGGTGAATCACATGCCAGAGGTTGCCAACCCCTGTATTAAAACCTTTATACAACAATACACCAGCACGTATTTTGTATGTGTGATATATTTTACAGACCATTTTACAAATGTTTTAGAAAGATTTAAAAATTATGATTGGGTCTATTTTTTTTTCAGATCCGTCCACCTAAAAAGTCAGGAGCTTCACCTACCATGAAGTCAACTATACAAGATCTCAAAAGGAGCCACACAAAAAATTCATAAAATTACCTTACCTAGATTTTTTTTAAATAGAAAACTATGTTTAAAATGTAATATCTTGCAGCCCTGCAGGACTAGAATAGAATAACTCTCATCTCAAGCTCTACAGTATCAAGAGACATTGGATTTTAAATATGTTTAAATGTATTAGTCTCTAAGGTGCCCCAAGTACTCCTGTTCTTTTTGCGGATACAAACTAAAACGGCTGCTACTCTGAAATCTGTTATTGGATTTTAAATCCATCACTGACACAGGATTGAATTTTGCTATCTTGGCTCTCAAACAGATTCAATTTTATTTGCAGCAGAGATTTGGGTGGAGGGGGTGAGGAATTCCATATGGGGAGGAAATATTTATTTAATATTTTCATTTAATTAAGAAAATGGTGCCGTTCTGAAGTTGCTCAAAAGTCTGGAGCATTTGAGTGCCAGAAAGATGGATTAGTGGGCTGAGTGCAGGCAAATGCATGATAAAATGTATCTATCACATGGATGAAGCAATGAGTCCTGTGGCACCTTAATGACTAACAGATGTATTGGAGCATAAGCTTTGGTGGGTGAATACCCACTTTGTAAGATGCATGCACTATTCACCCACGAAAGCTTATGCTCCAATACATCTGTTAGTCTTTAAGGTGCCACAGGACTCATTGTTGCTTTTTACAGATCCAGACTAACACGGCTACCTCTCTGATACTTATCACATGAATATTACTCCCACATCTGTAACAATATTATGTTCCTGTGTGATATATATCCAATATATTGCATCCTAACTTAAATCTGGTTAACACATCAAAGTGCAAAGAACTGTGGTCTACAGGTGTTTATAAGAAGTGTATTGTCAAGGAGACCAGAGAGGTGGGAGACATGATGGACCTGGTCATTTAAAAATTCTGTGTGGTGGGGCACAGATGAAGCCATGGGGGCAGGATTAGGAGAACAACTCCACAGGGCAATTAATCATGCAGTTTGGGAACAATGTAAGAGGAATTATTCCCTGCATAGAAACTGAGAAAAGATCTACCTGCCCAGATTCATTTGAACATGTCATGAACAATGAAGAGCAGCTGATAAACATGGACTGTGCTTTGAGTTAGTAGAGAAACCCAATATCTACTGGATTTAAATACAGTTTATGTGCAAAAATCTCTTTAGTTCCAACAAGTCTGAATATTTCACACCATTTTATTTTTGGATGCTTTCACTGATTCACAGTTAGAATTGTCTTTTTCATGGCAATTCATCACTTCAGATCAAGCTTGTTATTCAGATTCTCCAAGTGACTGAATGAAAAGTAACCTTATCACATGACACACTCCATACTGACACACAGAGCAGTAACAGACACTACAAGCTCTAATGAATTTGTTCTCTCATTTCATCTGGCATAGCCGATGCTCACACATGCCTATCAAATCTCAATAAGCCTAAAACTGAAGGAGGCCATGGTTTCCCTGGATCAGCTTCCATAATATTACATATCGCTATATTTTATAAGAGACTGGACAGATGAGGTGGTTTTACATATTGAAGAGGGACTGGCTTCCCCAAATTAGTCTGTCCAGTACGCAAATACCTAAGTTTATCAAATCAAATCCTTTATTCAAAGCCCATATTTGGGCTTAGAGAGGTTTCTATAATTTGATGGATGAGTCTGCAGTTCTCTCGCCATTGTAATCCATTCATACCAATTATGTTTCCTTCAAGCCCAGCCAGGTCCCATTTTGAAAACAAATAGGGAGTAAGTTCCCATTCCGCATCTGCAGCCAAAGAGCACACAGCATAGCTCAGGAGGGACATGAAAAGGCATCCACAATCCCAAAGCTCCTGTGCACTAGAACAGTCCATGAACATGTAAAGTTGCTCAGAATGACTCGTTGCCAGGAGCCGATCCAGCAATAATAAATTCTGTCTAAATTGGGGTGACCCTCCTGTGAGTGAATTCTCTTCCAGATAGAACAGAAAGTATTGATGAGTGAGAGGTGGAGGAACTAGTATGGGAGCAGTCCTGTAATTTTACATGTTGAAGGATGAGTATGTTAATGGGTTAGAAGCAGATTGTTCTTTATAGGTATATTGATATGTGAAGCTGATACATACAAGATGAGAAGCTTGCCTGGGTTTTATTTATTGGGGGGGGGAGGTGGACAGAGATAGCTTCTCAATCATAATGGCTTTCACTACTATGCCTTGGTCTGGCTCTGTATTTAACCATATAAACACCATGAGCAGTTACAACAAAAGCTCTTGGCTCACTTAAAAAAAACCAAAAAACTTTTATTTTAAGAGTTTCCTGGTATTTTACTCTCTGCTCATTGGGACAAATTCTACCTTCAGATATGGAGGCATAGCTGAATTACACCTGTATATCTGAGGGCAGGAGTCAGTGTATTCTTTGCATTACACTCTTAGAAGACTGAAAATAAGGTGCATTTTCTTTTTGATCTTCTCATTTTCAATAGGCTACTCTGATTAGTTATTTGTATTAAAGTAGCACCTAGAGGCCCCAATCCAGCTTTTTTACAGACATCTGATTAGGGCATGGACTGTGTTTTCAAGAGTTTACTATCTTAACTTGATGTTGATTCTACTACTCTGCTTCTATTAGAGCTGAACACCATTTCTAACCATTCTATGCACAGGCTTCATGAATATTGTAATGCCTATGCTAATATGCACAACTATAGCAATGTTAATTGGACACCTCTCATTCCTGACTGCCCTCCCCTCAGGACCCCTGCCCCATCCAACCACCCCTTCTCCCTGACCCCTGATCACCCCCGGAACCGCTGCCCCTGACTGCCCCCCACCAGCCCATCCACCCCCTTTCTCCTTCCTGACTGCCCCCTGGGAACCCTTGCCCTCATTCAACCCGTTCCTCGCCCTCTGACCGCTCTAACCATCACCCCAAACTCCCCTCCCCTTTATCCAGCTGCCCCGCTTCCTCCCCCCCATTACCGCGCTGCCTGGAGCACTGGTGGCTGGCGGTGCTACAGCCACGCCGCCTAGAGCAGCAGGACAGGCAGCCACACCGCGCCGCTTAGAACAGCAGGACAGGCAGCCACGCCGCCCAGATGGAGCCAGCCACCGCACAGCACAGAGCACCAGGTCATGCTGCAGCTCTGCAGCTGCGCTGCCTGGCAAGAGCTCACAGTCCTGCCACCCAGAGCATTGCACCAGCAGCAGGGCAAGCTGAGGCTGTCGGGGAGGGGGAACAGCGGAAGAGGGGCCAGGGCAAGCCTCCCCGGGCAGGAGCTCAGGGCCCTGGGAGGAGGATTCCGCGGGCCACCCACGGGCTGTAGTTTGCCCACTTCTGGTCTAGATTCCCTCAATAACTGGAAAGAGAAGTGAAACTGCTCTCTGTTATCATTGTACAAGCCATAAAAAGTGAACTGCACATTTAAAATATATGTTCTAATTTAAGCAATGATTTAATAATCATTAGTTATCCTTTAAGCAGTAGAGGAAATGATAATCATCATGATTATTTAAATATGAGGTTAAATTCACACCAGGGTTTATGATGGCACAGGCCACAGGGAGGACAAGGAGATGGCAAAAGTGGCAGCACCTTTTCCCTTCTCCCGGGGAAGGTCAACAGGGGACCCAAAGAGCAACAAAACGTAGGTGATACGGACTAGAAAGAGACTCGGTGAGGGCAGATTCAGTGCGTCCCATCCACCAACCTCCTACATACTAGACATAAAAGCTAAAGCTGGACCCCCTCCAGAATAAACTCAATGGGAGGCAGCAGCAGCAATGCACTTGCCCTCCTCCGGATTGAATCCTCCTTTGTTGGAGCAGAATGCAAGTAACACCTCCTTATTTCAACTTTAGGGCCAATTTTGCAGAGCGATTGGCAAGAAGTGTTCAACATGTCGCAGCTTTGAACCCTTACTGCACGATCCTGCACCACTGACATCAACGGGAGCAGGAGTAGGGCCTTCTTGAATCTAGCCGTGAGCTTTATGTTGACAGTACCCCTTTAACTACAGCAGTGAAATCATTTAACTCAACCATCAAAAGCT
Organism: Gopherus evgoodei; assembly: GCF_007399415.2. NCBI lineage: Eukaryota > Metazoa > Chordata > Testudines > Testudinidae > Gopherus > Gopherus evgoodei. The sequence continues at coordinate 28,283,272 of NC_044327.1, forward strand.
TCACCAAAAATAAAAACTGGCCCACATCTAATGAGTTATTTTATATTTGATCATATAATTTCCAAGAGAGTGCTTCATCCTGCCTCACTGATTGATACTGCATCTAGTATTTCACAAATCCTTTTTAAGATAAATACCTTGGAAAGTAATGCTTATAGCGCTGGATTAGCAAACACACAATGTCAAAAATAGAAAGCATCATAATAGGCTTTATCCTACAGCCATTACTGTACCGGTAGCATTTTCAGGATATATTAAGACTGATATCCAGGCCCAAATGTTGGCTATAAGGCTTAGAGAACTAAACAGAAATCTGCTTCAATTAAACAAAAAGAATATTCAGGACACACATTTTATATGTACTAAGACCAACATTTTAAAATGTTACATCTACATTTACACTTGAATTTGGCCTGCTCAGTACGCCTTTTTTCATCCTTGTCCTGTCTCTCCCTGCCCTCCCCCCCCATTGTCTGGCTGCCACTCAGATGCTATCGTGTTGTCATTGTCAGTGGCACTGAGTACAAACTGCAACCCACAAGTTGGGGATGCTACTATCTACTGCCAAGTCCCCCTGCCACTTCAGCTTGCAATCCCCAAAGGTAAGCTTGTTGTCACCTAGCCTCACTGCCACCACTGGCTGCAACCCCGAGCAGGAGGCAAACATTGAACTCTGGGCTCTCACAGGGCATACAAATGTTGTTTTGTTTTGATCATGTTATTTTGTTTCTAATGTATATAGGTAGGTTAATTTGGGCAATGGATAAAGAAAAACCCACTTTTCTGGCAGAACCCTGCTATATTCTTATTTTCACCTCCATGGAGAATCATGGCTATGCTACTGCCTGAAGAGCTTTCCTAGGAGTGCCGACAAAAGTCAAGTGAAACAGACAAGAATTTCATGGACTGTATCACTATCACTGTGAAATGCACAAATCACAACCTTCTGCTGGTGGTGCTTGGAGAGACTGGGAATGGGAATGGATAAATGGGGAGGTGCAGAGACAAAGACGTAAGTAGAAACACAGGAGCGATATACAAAGTTTTACTGACAGGACATCCATGTTCCAGACTGAGATTAACCACGTTCCCTCAGCCAGCAGAGTCTAGAGCACACCTTTCTGCATGATGGGAGGAGGACTGATTTAATACAAGCAAAAGCAATTTGCACTGAGAATTTAATATAAGCAAAAGCAATTTGCACTTTTCTACACAGTTCATGAACCAAGCAAATTTCCCCTGACTAAGAAGTATGTAACTGACAGGCCCAAGAAGCCTGAAATCTAAATTTTAAAAGTTAAACCAATAAAAGAGGATTTTGAAACCCTTAAAGTAAAAATGCAATTAAGTATTTAAAAAACAGACAGCTCACAAACCACTGTAGGTCATATTAAGACTGTAAATAATTCAGTATGAAAAGCTTTATTCCCAATCTCTGTAAATTTAGTATAATTTTGTATGAACCAAGATGAAAAAAGATGCACAAAATATAATACATACATTGAACATACTAATTATGACAGTGAATAAAAATATTTTTACTTAGCTAAAAGTCATGTTAAATATTCTTGAGGGATGGATGAAAAAAGAATTTGAACATTGAAATTAGCTTCTAGTTTTATTTAGTTTATTTTTGTAAGTTTTATTTTGTTAACACTTTTGTATAAATCACATTGCTGTGTAATTGGAACTTTGCACAACATTGTATGAAGAAGTTATCTATACACCTGTTCTTAATATTACAATCTGTTCTGTGATAAGACAAGTACATGCAAGTATTCTATTTACTAACACGTAATTTTTAATTAAGTATATTTTTAGTACAATTCAAAATTTTAAACATGTTTAAGATTTTTTTTCCTACTGACAAATGCACCTGATTCCATTTATTCAGAATTATTTTAATTATTATTGACTGCAGGCAGCATTATAAAATGGAAATCTATTAGGAGAACTGAATTTTTCATAAGTTACATTATATTTTGGTAAACCATTTTTTAAAAATAGCATTTATATGAAATGTAAACTTGTATTACGTGGATGGAATTACTGTACATATCTGTGTCACTTCAACCAATTATAAAGCTAATCACAAGTTGTAAAACAAGGCAAGCTTTTCAACAAATATACTTTGGGAATTAGTATTTCAAATCCAAACATGTTTACACTCTTAAACATTTATAAATTGAACCATTTACTCTAGGACTCCTAAAACATCTACATATTTTACAGGATATTGGATAGTTCCCAGCACAGTAAGCAACAGTTCAAAAAAAGGTCTCTCAAAGATTCAGTGTTTTTCTTACAACTGAAGGACATGAAAATATAAAACAATGTCTTCTGTACTAAAAGATTATTAAATTCAGCATATTTTTACAATGTCATATTGGAATATGTAACAAGTTTCTTCTGACTATGCTAATATTTTCAATGGAAAGACCTGCTCCAAGTAACAATGAGAATTCCACCAATTTAGCACCTTAATTCTTTTTGGGTCACTTATTTCTCAACTACCAGCCAAAACAGCCCCAAAGTTTCTTTCCAAGATAGTAGAGGGCATATATTTATACATAAATGTATAGACAGATGTAGAAAAGGAACAAAATTAAATCTTACAATATGATCTCAGTAGGAGTCCCAATGAGTGAAATAAAAATATCATTGCCATGAATATTAAATTAATGAGGTCATATTCATTAAAGATGGTAGCCTGCTGACTTCAGGTACCTCAGTAGGATGCTAGTAAAAGTCACTTAAGCAGCTGATTTATTCGGCCCTTGTAAATTTCACAGAAATCATAATCTATTGGGTAAGTACTGTATTTTCTATTTTACTTTTTTGGAGCATGGATTGGATGATCCTGAAAGCCTTCAGATGGTTTTAAATCTGATGATTAAAATGGGGCCTGTGTGCGAGGAGATTTATTCTACAATAAAATATTCAAACTGGTCTATAAATTGATAAGCTGTAAAAAGTTCCATTGAACTTTGTTCTGCAGATTTCAAAGACACACAAAGAATAAAAATAAGGCGTATGTACTAGCATTAAGGCAAAGCTTTTTCTTGTCTCCTCGTGCTGGTATCAATTAGATGGCTAAGGGCAGATTTTATCCCAAAGCAGGAAGAATGTATTCAGAAAAAAATCTACTCAATAGTAGGCTGCAGTGTAAGGTTCTAGGAGCATATTCATAAAAGCCAGTGACATAAGTAACTGATTATAGGCCCATTTCTCTGCTAGCGAAAAGGGAAAGCATTAGCATGGTACCAAAATGGATAATCAGCAAGAGAAAAAAATCAATTTAGGAAGACCAGAGTAGGTAGGTAGCTGTGGATGCATGTTTTCTCTCTCTAAATACAACTAGGATGCTGAAAGAAAAGAAAAACTCTTCAAAATATCTCTCTATGATATTTATTATTTATCTGACCATGTCTGGGCTATTATATAAATAAGTCATTTTCACTATATAAACTACTCCAGTATGCATTTTGTACCATTTCGCCATACAAAAATAAGCATGGCAGCTATAGCAACTTAACATCAACTACCCCAGACAGCCGTAAAATAAAAATGACAGTCACACACAACAGATATCTAATTCTCCAAATAAATATGTTTTAACACTAACAGAATATGTCTGACCTGTTAGAATTATTTCATAATTTTATTTTCTTAGGCACATTAAACTAAAAAACTACAAATGGCATAGTTTTCTCTATCCTGCTAACAAAGACATCCAAGGTTTCCTTCTCTTAGTGACTGACACTTTTTCCCAGTTTCCCTTCACATAAATTGTTGGCTAATCAGGAAAGCTTTCACGACATATAATATGTCAACTCAGACATTTAACAACAAATACATTCATGCTGAAGCTAAATAGGAAGTGGAAGCTCACTTTCTTAAATATATTATTTGTTTAATTAAACATTTAAAAACTATACTACGTTTTCTTTGCTATATTGTGCCCATTCTTGTTTTCAAATGCAAAGCAAATCATTATTCTAAAGTAACATTCTCCCACTTTTTCTCTTTTAGTTTTGATTCCCCCAACACCCCCGACAATTTGTCCATTTGAGAAGTGAGTGATATAGTAATGCAACGGGTCTCGTCCTGCTAAAAATTAAATCAATGGACATTTTGCCGCTGATTTCAATGGGAGCAGGATTGGACCCTTACAGATATTACTTAGATTGCAATATCTCCAGGGCAGGGACTGTCTTTTCATTCTGTTTGTACAGCATCTAGAACCTTGGGGTCCTGGTCCATGACTAAGGACCCCAGGTAATACAATAATAAATAATAATAGACCCTAATTGGCAATCAGTGCTCAAGCAAAACTTCATAGAAGGGGTTGCTGTTCTTCTCTCTCACGTTCCTCTTACTTTATAAGAAATCCCAGCAAAACTAATGTTTTCTTTTCAACAGGCAGCAGGTGATATGGGCCAAACATCCTTAGTGCAGTATGAGGTATTATTTTTAAATCTGGAGGGGAAATACATCACAACACCAGTCAGAAACTAATGCATCTATCTCATGAAATGTAAATATGAAACAGAGTACAAACAATGTTACCTTTCCCTCAAAAGGTATTATAGTTTATTCCACACCTATGTGATTAGTTTCATCTTCTCAAGTGTTTAAAAGCATATACATCTAAGTAAACATAAATAAAATAAAATAAAGTTATCCAGACACAAGACCAAATTCTATCCTCTGATACTTGCACAATTCCCACTAGGTAAACATGGCTATCTGAGGGCAGAATTTGGCCCTTATTTAGACATTTTCCCAGCAGAATACAAACATGTTGATTAAAATAAATATTTTTTCAAAAGCAAAATTCCTGAAATTCCCAACACTAAATGTAGTTTATTTATCACAAGATAGGCTACACATAGTTCTGCATTCTTATTAGTAGCTACATCAAGTTCTTCAACTTCAGCTTTCATGGAATCTCCCATACAAACATTCTGCCTGCCCACACTAAACTGGGGAATAGGGGATGGAGAGGGGGTCTTCTTTTTCAGCCAAGTGGTTCAAAGACAAATAATCACAAGAAGTTGGGAAAGGATTTGAGCTTGGGATACACTCCCTACAACTCAATGCAAAAGATTTTACAGATTCACCATACATGCAGTTCTTCTTCCCAGCAGACCTAGAACACCTTGCAAATTCTGTAGGACTGGTGGTGTGGACAGAGGGTGCTCCTCATAACCTGCATTCTCACCTTCTGTCTACTTCAGGCGTGCAACACGTTCGAGGCCACCCTTAAACTGGAGCTCAGACTTTATTATGTTGAATAAGGTGGGGGGCCTCTGACTAAACACAAGATCGTTTGCAAACTACCAAATTAAAAATAGGGTTTGTGCGTGCAGACCCCACAAGGCGAGCGGGGGGGGGGGCCCTCCGGTCAGCTCGGAGGGGTTACAAAATACCCACGCCAGAAGCTACTTGCAATACCCAGCGGAGAGGTGGCTTTTGTTTAGAGCTGAATCTCTCGTGGCCCAGGCCGGCCATGGAGCAGCAGTGACCAGTATCCACCGCCGCCCTTAAGAGCCGAGCCAGCTAAACATTGGCGGTAGAGCATCATTCCCAAGGTGCCCTCCCTCCTCCGCGCTTTCCCACAGCCCCGGGTCTAGCGGACGCCAGCCGGCGAGCGTGCCCCGCTGCAGCAGCCTGGCCCGGGCGCTGCCCGCCAGCCATCCGCACTACAGCGCAAGAAAGAAGCAACAGGCTCAGACCCCCACCCCCACCGGCGGCGGCGGCGGCTGCTTCCCCCGCTCCGCGCAAGGCCTTGTGGCGCCCTCCCCTCGGCCTAGCAAAACCCCGGGGCCACGACCCCAGCCCCCTCCCCGCACAGGGGAACTTCCCGGGGGGGTTATGGGTAAATCCCCTCTTTGGGGTGAGAGGGGAACATGCCCGACCCTCCCCCATCCTTTCACAGTGACACCGAAGGGGGCCGCCGCGGGAAGGGGGGGACACAGAGACCCGGGGCGTCTCCCGCGGCGGCCGCAGAACGTTCCCCGGGCGGAGCGAGCGCTGCCCTCCGGGGCAGCCCCGCCGCTCGCAGCTTACCCGGCTTGCTGCTCCAGGCACCCCGCAGCCGAGCCGGGGGAGGGGGGGGAGACCACTGGCAGCCCTTGTTTGCTGGCTCTGCAGCCCTTCCTGCCCCCCCGCCCGCAAGTAACGGCCCTGAGAGGAGGTGCAGGATAAACACGCAGAGGCTACCCTGAAACTTAATCCTGCCCAACCATCAGGCGGCTAGACGGCGAGCCGCCCCCTTCCCTCCCAGCTAGCAGACGCTGTTAAGCCGAGCCCCGCAGAAGTGGGAGTAGGAACCGGCTGCAAAGGAGGAACCATGACAACAGCAGCCAGCAACAGGAGGGGCCCCACTTGCTGCCCTCGCTGCTCTGTGCTGCGTCTGCCCTGCCTGCTGAGGGAAGAGGCAGCGGGGGCTCGGAGCTGCTCTGCTCCAGGCACATTTGCAAAGTGGCGGCCTCCGCATTCGCATGCCACAAGCATGTCTTGTAGAGGGGAGGGAAAGGATGGCTCCTGTAACACATTACACACACAGACACATACACAACGGTACCTCACACCTGCATGCAGTTTGTGGAGACAGCATGCAGAGCTGTGCTCATCCAGGACGCTGCGTAGTGCCGTCCCGCTGGAGGTTGCAAATTCAGGCCCCGATCCCGCAAACACACAGAGGGTTACTCCAGTCAGTAGAGTAACGCACGCGGTTTTGCGCAGGATTGGGGCTCTAGTGGCCTTTTTAAAACTCGGTCCAAGTTGGTCTGCCCCACACGGCTTTTAAGCGTTATTCGCTATAGCCGTTTAGCTAGTTCTCTTTTCACTCTAATTTTAAAGGGACATCAACTTGCAATCCAATCATTTTGTAGAAGTTATTTGTTGTTTCAGATACTAGACCTGGCCCTGAGCTGCCTCCTCTCCTGCCAGTTACTGTGGTTTTGCGGTCACATTTTCTTTTTCTTTCTTTCTTTCTTTTTTTTTTTTTTTTTGGTAATGTTTTTTCCCCCTCACTGTGAGAAAAGCACAAAAAATAACTGTGCACATGGGAATATTGCAAGTGACTATACCAAGTGCTATAAAATATATAAAGGAAATTGAAAAAAAATAGACAAAATAGCACCAGCGATTGTTTCCCCTACTTCTTTGAGAAACTGTTCCACCATCAAACAGGTTTGATCACTAGTACATTTGGGTCTAATCTTGTATCTCTTCTTCAGGCAACACTTTTATGAATTCAGGACAGACTGCATAAATAACCCCTCCCCGACTTGTATGCTACAGTTTTCTTATTACTGTTTTCTAAAACTGACTGAATGGGAAGAGATTTTTCTTACAGAGGAGAAAAAATAGGAGCAGGATAGCTGTATTATACTGTACAAAGTAAATAAGGGAACCAAGCATCCTGCTGTTTGTACAGGGAAAGGGATATTTTGTTCAGGGTTTGAACAGAGAAGGGAAGAAGAGAGAAAACTTCCTTAAAATGTATTGTTTTTGTTATTAAATAGGATTGTAGGGCTAAAAGAAAGGGGAGGTGTTGGGAGGGATTTAAGCTTTTATTTTAATTTGAAATAATATCCAAAAAAACACAGATGGAGATTACTGTTCTCCCTTCAGATATATATACACAAGTATCCCTAGAGTAAAATACAACAAATATGTAAGTGGAATAAGAGCAATGACAGTGCAATTTATTTTCAGCACAAAAAGGAATGCTAATGCTTTTTTTCTTATGTTTGCTGAGCATTTTGCTTCCTATCCGATGTACTTTTTTATTTAGTAACTATCAGTAGGGTCATTATTTTCCTTTATATTGCCAAGAAATCGCCTCTTGTTCCCTGTTTACTCAGGCAGCCCTGTTGTGATAGCATCCTTAGCACCAGAAAGAAGGCAAGCTCACCCTGCTGAATACCTCATGTTGCAGTTGACTGGGGCCTGGTACCATGTGTTGACTTGCTTGTTTTTGTTTTGATTTGGTTTACTTTGTCAAAATGTAACTGAATTGTAAACATCGTCACATTAGGTCAATAAAAGACACCATTGTGTTCTTCATCTCAAATATGGTAAAGAACATTGTCCTTTAGCTAAATGGGATTGTACTGGACTATATCTGAACAGAGATCCTACAAATACCGCTATGGTATTAAACTAATTTACAACCTGGAAAGTTCTATTTTGTCTCTCAGTCCATCATGTTCCAGTTTGTCCACTGATTTTTTTAATTAAATAGCAGGGTTATATGTCACAGTGACAGTTCTGTACTATACTGGGCTTCTGTAAGTTCCCCAGTAATTCTGAAGTTTGCACACACTTTTTTTGTAACAGCCCAAAACTGAAAAAGTAAATTAGAGCTTGTTTGTTTGTACAATTACTAGCTGTAAAATTACTCACATAAAATAACCTGCAGAAGAACAGAAACACAGCACCAGACTACGTGTGTTAGTGACTGCTCCATATTGGCGCAGTGAAAGAGTTGCAAAGTACCGTGGCCAGGATACCCAGTGCCTTGTGAAGCAGAATGCTTCCTGGAGCTCTTTGACACCCACTGTACCATCACTTATACGATGCAGCATGCACTCCTCTCTGCAGCTACCCGGCTCCACTGATCAGTAGGCGAAAGGGGGTAAGGACACCACCTCCATAGAAAATTTGGAGTCACTTGCAGCTCAGATGGTGCTAACTGAGAATGTTACTTGTGCTCTGGGGAGTGTAGTTGTCCTTGCACAGAAATTAAGGGGTAACGACCCCAAATTAAGCAGGGCCAGAAGTCTTAGGTCTCTTAGTCTCATCAGGAAAATGCCAAAATCCTTCAGACAATATTACAAATTAAATAAATGGAACTCTGGGTGTTCAGGCCTTCGGACACTTTATTTAAGAACATACTGATGGGTGGAGACTTTTTTGTTTTTAATTCTTAGTCTAGGAATTTTTTTTCCCTATTAGGAACCCTTATCAATTCATTGCAAATATGAGATGTGGTGGCACATGCTATATTATGTTGTGTAGCAAAGCTTAGGGGTTAACAACAAGAGAGAGTTTAAAAAAAAGTTTTCAGCAGAAAATACAGAATGAAGTTGGGAAAGTGGAAGAAGCCAGGCCCATGCTAAAAGGGCACACAGGTGGAATGGAGGAATGCCACCCTCAGCTAGGGTATACCTTCTAACTTATATAAAGGAGGCTGACGCTTCTTCATACACTGATGACATCACTCCTGGGAATGTTAAAGTTGACCGAAAAACAGGCTGTGGTGATAGGAGTTAGATCATTGGAACAGACAGACAGTTGGGAATGTGGTGACCATGAGAATCAGTTAGTGACCTCTGCATGCCAGTTTCGAAGGTGGTTGGTAGACATGGTAGTACAAGTAGAATTCATTACAATTCATTCAGTACACTGCACCAGCTAAAGGGGGGGAGGGGGCACATGACCTCCTCACATGACCCCATGTGACTCCTCATGCCCTGCATTCTCCCCTTCCCCTCCCCATGATCCTTCCCACATTACCAGGGTGAGAGAGGCTCTGTCCTCCTCCCGCCGTGCTGGAGACTTCTGAATTGCAGGGGTCTCCCGGGAACCAGAGCAGTGAAAGGAGCAGAATGTGGTGCCACCAGGCAGCCCCTGCTGGCAGCTCCTCCGGCGTGGCTGTACCAACCCCAGCCCTGTGCTCCTGGGGGGCTGCTGTACAGACCCCAGACAGGAGATGCAACTGTGTGGAAAGGCTGGGGGCGCTACAGCCACACTGGAAGAGCTGCCGGCGTGGGACCACTCAGTGGCCCCCGTTCAACTTCTCCTGTGTCTATAAATATCTTACTGGTATGGCATACGGGACTGCCCTACTTGCACCGCTAGGTAGATTCTACATCGTTTTCATTGGGGGGAAAGATGTGAACTACTCAGACACCTTCTAATGTTTTAAATTAACTGTATCAACTCAGGAAAGCAATCTGAGTTCATTGTAAACAGCTCAATTAAGGCCTCTGGTCAATGTGCAGCTTTGGTTAAAAAAAAGAAAACATGCTGTTAGGAGGATGAGACTTTGGTTGGGGGTAGATTATCCCACATCTGCCTACGGTGGAATTCTGGTACTCTCCTCTGAAGCTACTGGTGCTGGCATCTGTTGAAGACAGGATATTGGACTGAGTGGACCACAGATATCATATAATATGTCAATTCCTGTGTTCCTAGGGGATGCAATTAGAGCTTGTTTTTTAACCTAGATCAAAGTGACTTGAAGTGCTTACTGGAAAAACATTAGTTCAGTAAGGTCAAGTTCTAGTCTGGTTTACACTCCATGACATCCCTCAAGTCAAAGACAATGAAGTCAGTAGACTTACAGGAAACATAAGGCAGGCCAGAATTAGGCCCACAAGGTAATTATCCATGTTAGGTATATAACAATATCTACTGTATGACAACTTCCAAGTATACTGTGCAGTTGAAGTGGATATATGTTTTAAAATCTTTTTAAGTAAATGACATTTACAATTCAGCTTTTGCCATGTCTCAATGTAGTCAGGTTACATCTACTACATTTCATTAAATGTACTCTCTTAGCCCTTGCTTATATTAACTTGCACTGGCATAACTACACCAATTTAAGTACACTCTCTGTAGCAGGAGTTTGTGTGCTGCAAGATCTACTTCACACCACTTCAACATGTCTAGATTAGAAGTTTATACTGGTATAACAAAAAATGTCACAGTAGTACTGGTTCTCTTAAGCCTTTGTAAAGGAAATTATGCAGAAATAAATTACATAGATCAATTTACTAATGGATCTATGTGACAGTCATGGGGAGTGGCTAGAAAGACAGTTGATAAGCAATCTGATGCCTGAGTAATTAGCTGGTTTATTCTGTTTTTCCTTTTTAGATGAGGTCCTACAACAGAGGGCAGAAGACTAAAATGATTCATTCAGATTCCTTCGAGAACAATGATATCTCCCCAATCCAACCCTTCCTCAGAAAGAAAGGATTTGCTGGTGGCTGTATGCAACAATGTATTTATTTTTTCAGGTCTTCTCTTTTTGTTGTAACAGTACAGAAGAAAATATAAATTTGAGCCATTGTATTTTTTCCCTCCAAATCAAGGACATTAAACTCAAAATATGTTCAAATTTTATCCAGAAAAACAATACATAACTAATTATATATATTAAAAAAAACACTAAATAGTTTCATAAGCCATGTGAGTTTCCCTAAATTACAGAGTATTGCCCCATCCAAAAGGGTTTTCCCCACCATTTGAAAGGTTTGGAAACAATGATAGTACAACCTTCAGTTTAGAAACATACATTCACATAAAACATAATGTTACCCTACATTTTCAGCATAAAAATAATGCTTCAAAATCGGAAGGCAAAACAGACAGCAGTGCAGCTGATGGTAACACCTTTCATGTTATTATGTAAAGTTAAAATTAGGAACTCTGTCAAGGTTGATATTTGGGATTCATTCCATTTTTGTATTATTGTACTGGCAAGTACGGAATATTAGTTTGATTTATTGGAACATATATTTTGGAAAGAATATTGCATAGATTTACATTTGGGAGGGTGAGGAGGGAGGAAGATTGTCTCCCCTGGAGACATAGTCTAACTGTTATTCCTATTGGTGTTTACTCATTGCTTGAAGGGTAGAATATGCCCTAAGGTAGAACAGAATCAAAAATCTCATAAAAGGTATGTTAATTATTTATAACTACAGAATAAAATATTTGAAATTACAGCAAATTAAAGGGGCATTTATTTACATACAAACATGATGGTTTAAAACCATAGGCCTGGCTCTTGGTAGAATAGTGTAGCCAAATAAGTGACAAAGCATATTAACCTTATCATAGATTATTCAGATGCAGAATACCTACAAGAAGAGTCTGGTTTGGTCAGATTAAGGCTATTTTAAGAACTGTTGTACTTTCTGTAAGGTGCCCACAGATTTCCACAGATCCCAGCTGCAGACCACTAAGTTTAAAGACACTTTTTCAGAAATGCTGCAAGGAATCCAGTCCAGATGTAATGTGACATGGGAGACTCATCAATACAATAGTTGTTCCAGGATTTAAAGAGACAAGATGTCTTTTTAATAAAGTTTCAATTAGAAAAATGGATAGCGGCTAGATGAGGGAGACTGTGGAATTAAAATAAAAAGAAGGGGAGCTGACCAATTCTGTGGCATGTTATGTTGTCCTGGATGTTAACATGGTGTCATGTGGTTAAGTGACATTGTATTCCTTTGTCTCCATTCTCTGTCATCTCATCACTCAGGAGGATACATTCAGCTGAGAAGAGTCCATGCTAAACCAAAAATGTATTTGCACGGGAGGGGAACCATATTTGCAAGGACATTTCTACAGCAAATTGATTTATTTTTAGAATAAACTCTCTGAAGATGGATTAGTGGGACTAAAGGGGAAGCAGTCCGCCGTGTATAGCTACAGTTAATCACATGGATATCACCACCTCCATGTGTGATACAAAAGCAGCTAGTCAAATAACTTATTTAATAAAAAAGGCAACATTTAATAAATCAAGGCTTCTGATGTTCAGTCAGGAATGTGATTGATCTGTGATTATACAGTACATAAATATGGGACCTCAGCCTTCTTTTAGTTATAAATGCTCTCTCTTCACTTTATGCCTGCTTCCCTCTACCCCCAAAATTGGGGGTGAACTGTTTGGTTTGGATTTCCTGGTATGACCTTTTTGTCATAGCTTCACTAAAACGCATGTGGTCAATTGACTCTCCATTCACTAACATATATGCATCATGCCACAGAATGCTGACACCCTATCACACATTTTAAAAAAGCAGTTTCCATTTCTTGGAGTATGATTTCCAGTTCCAAGCAAAGAGCAGCAACAGGACTCCAAGTTGGTAGAGCAGGCAATGAATAGCCACAGAATTTAAGAAGTGATATCTCAACTTCTGAAAGCCTTTTGATACCGTCTCAATGACCTTCTCAAACTAGATAAACATATCCTAGACAAATCTACTATAAGGTGGGTTCGCACCTAGTTGGAAAAGTGTATTCAGAGTAGTTATCAATGGTTCAGTGTCAAGCTGAAAAGGCATATCAAATGGGATCCCATAGGCATCTGACCTGGGCTTCGTTCTATTCAAGATTTTCATAAAATGTTGTGGATAGTGGCATATAGATAGAGCAGTGCTTCTCAAAGTTCGGAAGGCCCCTGGCTGGCCTGGTCAGTTTGTTTGCCTGCCGTGTCCGCAGGTTCAGCTGATCGCAACTCCCACTGGCTGCAGTTCACCGCTGCAGGCCAATGGGAGCTGCTGGAAGCGGTGTGGGCTGAGGGATGTGCTGGCTGCTGCTTCCTGCAGCCTCCATTGGCCTGGAGTGGCGAACCATAGCCAGTGGGAGCCACGATCGGCCGAACCTGCGGATGCGGCAGGTAAACGAACTGGCCTGGACCGCCAGGGCTTTCCCTGAACAAGCGGCAGCCTGACTTTGAGAAGCACTGATATAGAGTACACTTATAAAGTTTGTGGACAACTTTTGTGGGAGGTGTTGCAAGTGCTTTGGAGGACAGGATTAAAATTCAAAGTGATCTTGACAAACTGGAGAAATGATATGAAATAAATATGATGAAATTTAACAACAACAAATGCAAGATAGTACACTTAGGAAAGAATAATCAATTACACAAATACAAAATGGGAAATGACTGCCTGGGAAGGAGTACTGCAGAAAAGGATCTGAGAGTTATAGTGAATCACAGACTACAAGTCAATGTAAGTCTGTTGCAAAAAAAACAACAAAAAAAATTCCTCAGTCCCTGACATTACAGGAAATATAATCAGCAGTGAGTTGTTTCAATAGATCCGCCCTTCTATTGAATATGCTACATGGTTTGACTTTTGATAAGCAAATTCTCTTGTGGATAAGAAATTATCCATTAAGTAATATTGGTGTGAAGCTACAGTAACCCCACTGAAGTCAACAGAGTTGCTGAGGATTTACATGTGTGTAACAGAGTAGAGTTTATCAGTCCCTACAATGCTCAATACATGCTAGAAATTGTACTTTAAAAAAATAAAAACGAAATATACTACAGAAATACAATAATTTGTTGGATAGTCTGTGCCCTGGATAGTTGAAGTCTCCCATCACCACCAAGTCCTGTGCTTTGGATGATTTTGTTAGTTGCTTAAAATAATCTCATCCACCTCTTCTTCCCGGTTAGGTGGTCTATAGTAGACCCCTACCATGACATCACCCTTGTTTTTACCCCTTTTATCCTTACCCAGAGACTTTCAACAAGTCTGTCTCCTATTTCCATCTTAACCTCAGTCCAAGTGTACACATTTTTAACATATAAGGCAACACCTGCTCCCTTTCCCCCCTCTTACTGTCTTTCCTGAGCACGCTGTACCCTCCTATGGCAATATTCAAGTCTCTGATGCCAACTATGTCATAGTTTATTAACTAATATTTCAAGTTCTTCCTTATTCCCTATCTCACATTAGTATACAGACATCTATGATACAAATTTGATTTTCCACTACATTCTCTCTTGTCTCTCCCTTATCCCTGCTATAATGGCACATTCACTCCCCAAATTCTGAACCTTCTCCCAGGTCTCTATGTTTTGGACTTACCTGTGGGCTTTTATCACCTGTTCCCATCAAACCTAGTTTAAAGCCCACCTCACTAGGTTAGCCAGTCTATATCCAAAGATGCTCTTCCTCTTCCTTGATAGGTGGACCCCATCTCTGCTTACCAGTTCTTCCTGGAACAGCATCTCATGGTCAAGGTATCCGAAGACCTCCTGGTGACACCATCTTCACAGCCAGGCATTCACTTCCAGGATGCATCTGTCTGCTTGGGCCCCCCTACCTCTGATCAGAAGGATCGAAGAGACCACCACTGAACCCCCAACTCCTTCAACCTTACTCCCAGAGCCTTGTAGTCACTTCTGATCTGCTCAGGGTCATACCTGGCAGTGTTATTATTACCCACATGGATGAGTAGCATGTGGTAGTAATCAGAGTGCTGGATGATCCTTAAAAATCCCTCCATAAAGTCTCAGATATGGGCCCCTGGCAGGCAGCATATCTCACAGGATGCCATGTCAGGCAGCAGATGGGTGCCTCCGTCCCCCTCAGAAGAGGGTCACTAACCACCATTACCCTATGTTTCCTCCTGGGAGTAGTGGCTGTGATCCTTGGGGGTACATGGCTTCTCCTCCTCCACTTTTGGGGGTGATTCCTCGTTGATCATTGCCAGGACAGCATAACAGTTCTTCATCACTATGGTAGGAGGGTTGGAACTAAGAGTGGAGCACTGCCTGCTACCAGAAGTAACAGGCAGCCAGTGTCTTCCCTGTGACAGAGTCATATCCTCCTCCCCTGGTGGCATGACAACAGTCCTTACTAGACAGATAGCTTCCTCAGCCTTGGACATCTCCATATGAATACTCTCTATGAATTCCTCATGGGCACGGATGCTCCTCAGTCTAGCCACCTCCTACTGTAGACTTTCCCACCTGCTTCCTGAGAGATTCCACCAGCAGGTACCTTTCACAGTGGACTGTCCCCCAGCCTGGCTTTCTGAGAGTGGGAAATGCAGACAACAGTCTCTGCAAATCCACATCAGGATCTGGGTAGAGGTATCCATGGTCAGGTTCTCTGTTTGGATACAGGTGCAGGTGGAGAAGACAGGAGAAGTGTTAGCTAGCTATGTTTCAGCACTAGCAATGCCAATAACTAGCAGCTCTCAATTTTTGACTCTATTCACCAATCAGTGCCTGTAAAAGTCCCTACATCACTGAGAGCAAAGCATAGAGTTATGGGTCTATCATAAAACATCTTTTCAATTTTCTGGCCTCAGTCAATAATCAAATCTACAGCCAGTAAGCTTCTCAATGTGCTATGAAAAGAAAGCCTCAGTTGAGCTATGATTTCCCCCACCTCCATCAAATGCTTGCTTTTAGGTTTGTCCTCGTAGTAACAAAAAAGAAAAAAAAATGAAGAGAACATGAATTTAAGAATTGCAACGTGATGAATTTTTAAGCTGATGTTACTAATATTTTAACGTTATATAATTTATAAGCTGAGAGAAAATAATAAAAAATCTGTTCTAGAAAATAAACCTTCTGTTGGGGGGCTGCTGCTTCTGCCACCTACATCATTTTGGGAACTTTGATTTTATTGATTTTGCAGGTCTAAATTGCAAAATAGTATTAAAAAGTTGAAAAATTAATGTCACTAAACGCATGGGGAGAGAAAGAATGCTAAAAGGTAGAAAATACAGACAGATCTTAGCTCTTGAGAGATATAACCCTATATTGCAATAAGATAGGAGTTTCTTTAACGTGTGGTACCTAATTCTAGCCCCCAACCCACACCCTGTAGGTGACTCTGCTGGCATATAAGGGTTGTACAGGTGCTGCAGCAGCTGCAGAAGTCCCCCAGTGCAAGAGCAGTGTAGGTTTGCTGTCTGGCCCCCATCAGAGCCCTCAGCATAAGCGATGTGCCAAGGTAGTGCCAGGAAGAAGCATGTTAGGGCAGAGGTTGAATATCTATAGTGCTGAGCGTTATGGCAATTCTGGACCGCTCCAGGCTGTGGCACAGCCTATGGATAGCCTAGAGAAGGCTGCCATAAGTTAGAGCAGGGACTGCAGAAGCCCGCAGCCAACCCAAGATCTTTTTCCTGCACGTCCCCTGGACTCCACCTTCTGTGCTGTGCCTATTCTGAGGTATTTGTCCCACAGGCTATAATAATGTGACAGTTCATTGTTCCACACTGAAATAACTGTGGGCCATGTTCTGATCCCAATTACACTGGTACAAGTCAGTGACTACGCTAGTGTAAGTGACAGCAGAATTAGTTCCTATTCAACTTTTACTAAAAATAGAGACAGGCACAAACTGGAACTGCCAAATCTAAAATCTGAATCCACAGCCAGATCTGGTCCGTATGTCTTGGGTCCATATCTGTAGTCATCTCAAATTCTTCTTCTTATTCTTCTACACTTAGCTAGACAGTTGGCTGTAGCAATCGTTCACCATTTGGTCTGTTCCTGTGCAACCGCCAAGGCTTGATGTCCTGAGAGTCCAGCTGGAGAGTCCAGTCTCACACTGGATTACCTAATGCAAACAACGCCCCCAGTGTTTGGAAAAAAAATGATTTGGATCTAGTTCTAATTTATAAAGGAAAACCAAGAAATATCTTTAATTTGCAAACCAGCATCCATGGCAGTTGAGGCTCTGTTGGTGGTATGTGGAGAGTAACTTTGCTTACTCTGTTTTGAATCAGATACAGGATCTTTATCTCTCCCAGCCCTGCAACAAATACATCTGGAGAAAAACTTCATGTGTCAGTTTTGTCTACTCACTTTCAGATGTCACTAACTTCTTCTAGGCATCAGCAGTCAGCTTGAGAAGCAAGTACTAAGTATGGTAATAACACTTATGCATTGCTTACAAGAGGGTCTTCCATAAAAACCAGCATTAGTCACAGGGGGTAAGTAATTTTTCACTCTTGATGGGAGATTTGAGAAATCAAATTTTCTGTGAGAACATAAAAGTCTTGTAACCCAGAGTACTGAAGGAACTCATTAAGACCGGGGGGACTTGCAAACTCTAGAAATTAAAGAATTTGAACATCTGTTAAAGCTCAGTAAGTGTTTCTCCAATGAGAAAAATAATAAATTGGATAGACTTTCAGCATAGAAGCTCAAACAAAACAAACAAAAAAAAGATAGATACTTCAAATTAATTTGGCAGATGGCTCAGTAAACTAGGATCTGGAACAATTCTCAGAAAGAGTCTTAATTTCTCTTCAAAATTGTGAATACATCAACTGAACACCCCAGAAACACTAAGAAATTTAAGGATTACATTTACCAGCACTGTCAGATAAGAAAAGGCATGCACTACAGGCAAACACTCATCACTGGAATTCACTACATCTATTATAGAATCATAAAACGGGAAAGGCAGCCAGTCCAGATTAGCTTCTCTATTTAATCAGGCATCCAGCATGGCTCAGACATAGCATAGGGTTTATCCTGCCTCTTCAAAGTCAGAGCTATTATTACCTAGCAGTAAATGTAACATTAACATTTCACTAATTCACTGGGGAGAAACCCTTGCAGCGTGTGGAAGCTATTGACATTTACCATTGTTAAATTACAATATGATAAAATATTGGTAACATTTCTAACTGAAGAGTGAAGATGGGATACACAAAATAGATGATCAGTATTGGATTTAATAGTTTACCTGATGCCAGGTGCAGAAATAGTTGTCACAGTCATTGTTTGTAAAGAGTGAGGCTGACTGAATATGCTGTCTTCTCTACATTTTTGACTCAGACAGTAAACACATATCAAATTCAGCCCTGGCATGAGTAACTAGGGTGACCAGACAGCAAATGTGAAAAATCTGGACGAGGTGGGAAATAATAGGAGCCTATATAAGAAAAAGACCCTAAAATCGGGACTGTCCCTATAAAGTCGGGACATCTGGTCACCCTATGAGTAACAAACTCCCATCAAAGTCAGTGGAAGTCACCAATACTGGACTTGACCCCAAATCTAGAGACAGATAAAGCCACATCAATGTGTGACTTACTCAAATCAAATCATCTGAAGTCTCTTTCAACAACATCAGAGGAGAGGAACTAGTACTAATAATGATTTATATTTACAGAGCACCTTTTATCAATAAGAGCAGACCCTGGAGTAATTAAGACTAATTAAACTAATACACTGACCGAGACATCAATTTCTGTGTTTATCAGTGCTGTTATTTAAAATGATAGAATAAGATAAAACACTTTAATATATTTTATATTTCCAGTGGATAAAGGTGAAATCAGACAAATTCAAAACAGAAATAAACAGTGAGGGTGATTAACATGGGAACAAACTATCAAGGAAAGTTGTGGATTCTCCATCTCTTGATGTCTTCAAGACTGGATCCCTTTCTGGAAGATATGTTTTAGCCAGACACAAGTTATAGGGCTCAATACAGGAGTGAAATTTAATGGCCTGCGTGAAATGTAATGGCCTGTGATGTACAGGAAGTCAGGCTAGATGATATAATGATCCCTTCAGGCCTTACTCTCTGAATGTATAAATACAGACTAGGAGTCCCACTGTAGCTACCTCCTCCATTTTCTCTCTCTCCATGTCACTAAGATGCTGTCCTTCACAGGTAGGCCCAATAGTCACCGTTACTACTTAACAATATACCAGTTGACCTCATATGCTGAAATATTAGTCACTGAATTAAATTATCATATGTACTACTGCAGTGTATTACATTCTCATTTGTAGTTAATGATATGAACCACTTCTAAAGTTGTCATAGCACTTAGGAGTTACCAGTATCCTCATATTGTGCCAAATCCAAAGACCTACTGAAATCAGCTGAAAGATTTCCAGTGTTTGAAAGAATGCAAGCTCAAATTTAAAGTTTTTTGTGGCAAACTTAATTCTGAGTTTCCTCAATTTCAAACATTTGAATTTTGAACATTTCAATAATATTTTAAATTAATGATGTATTTGCACCCTTAAATCTAAGATTTTTATTCTTCAAATAACTTCAAATACTTACTGGATTTATGAAAAAAATAAGGAAAAAAAGGGTACAAACAAACAAATACGTTTAGATTAAAGCACAGGACTAGTACTCAGGAAATCTGAGTTCTAGCCCTAACTTCCCCAATTTGGTTTGTGAATTTAAGCAAGTTATTTAATCTCCCTGGGTCTTAACTTTAAAATGGGAATAATGCATGTCTACTACATAGGTTTATTTGGATGCTTAATTCATTAATGTTTCTAAGTGCTTTGAAATTCTCAGACATGCAAAATATGATTTTAAGCAAAAAATAATAAGCAAGACATTAGGTCTTTGTTTCATTTTTTCAAATTAAGTTCATAATCATTTGTCAGGACCACTGATTTCATTATTATGATTCCATAGTTTAAATTTATGGTCTTGTTTTGTTAAAATCCAAAAGCTGAGACCAAAAATTCCTAACATACCTACAGTAAAGGAGTATATGTCCAGAGTAAGTCTTGTTTAGTTCCAAGACAAGCATAAATCATCCATTTTAAAGGTAGCTCTGTTCAGTTTAACAAGGGTCCCTAGTATGTTATGTTGACTTTTTTGTATTACTTCTTTGAGGGAAATTTTATGAAGATAATAAACAAAATCAAGCCATTGCTACTATAGAGGTCCCACAACTTATTTCATTTTAAAAGGGATGTTAAGTCCAAGAGCCCCACATTCACATTATAAGTACCTTAGGAGCACATCAACATATCTTTCTTCATTACATCAGAAAGGAATCTAATTTCTTAGTCTTGCTTCTCCATGCCTCCCCTTTCTGGAGAAGATTAAGAATATTGTTTTACAGTCTGGAGATTCTCAACTAAAATGAAAGAGAACATTACTAACTTTAAATATTTGGTTTCATGTTCCATATGAAATCTAGTAATGAAACATTTTTTAAAAGGTAGCACAAAAGTAGATGTATTTCTCTGTAAACTAGGATGAAAGTTAGATGTTAGGAGTCTGCAGACTAGACTTTTTAAAAAAACTAAAACAAAAGCCACCAATCTCCTCCTGGGAATGTTTGGGCCAAATTCAACCCTGCTGTAACTCCACTGATATCCCAATGTATTTGGCCAGCTAAGAATTAAAAATCTCCTCCCTCAATCTGCATCCAAATATAACAGTTCAGGGGATCAATGATGAAGTAGGAGGAAGTACTTCTCCCTTCAGATCAAAAGTCAGGGTGTCGGGCATGTTCACAGCCAGTGAGAAGAAGACACATCAGCTATGGCTCACTAGGGTCCCACTTCAGCAAGGTACTTAAGTGTGCGAGTGGTCCCTTTAACTTCATTGGGACTAACATTGTGCTTTAATAAAGAAATGTGCTTAGGAAGTACCTTGCTGAATCAGGACCTAGACCTCCCCTACACACAGGGTTTGTGACCAGTAGATCCTGCGTTTTGCAGACCCACCAAGCCCAGCCCTGCCACTTCCCTAGCCAATCTATAATGTAACCCCACTCTCTCACATGCTCCCGTTCCATGGATCACCATGGAGACTGCCTCAGCAATAGACAGAGTTTTGCAGAATTGCATAGGAGGCCCCATGTGCTGCCTGATTACCAAGCACTGCAGAGCCACACCATTTGGCTGCACTTAATGCCTTTCCTTCCGCGGCCCATCTTCAGCTATCTTCAGCAAATATAGTTTTCTCCAGAAGAGCTTCTTTTACCATTGTACTTTTCTGAGGGCAAAAATTTAAATGAATTATTAGCAGTTAAAGGCAATCACAAAATTACATACTACATTGACTGGGGCTGATGGAATGAGGGCTTCAAATGACCTAGTATGTCAAATCAGACATTGAGTTATGCTGGCCACACCTTTAAGCAATTTTCTGTCAGGTGGGGATCTGACAATCATCACCATTTAAAGCTGATGACAGAGGGGACAGATAAATTTAACACAGAATGACCTCATTTTGCCTGAACCCTAAGGATACATCTACACAGGGATAAAAGACTTGCAGCATAGCTGCAGCTGGCCCAGTTCAGCTGACTTGGGCTCACGGAGCTTGGGCTGCGAGTCTTTTATCCTTGTTTAGACATACCCTTGGCTACAGTATCATTGCATTTTCTTTTGCTAGCCTAAGTGAAGTTAACGACAATTACTCTACAGAACTAAGAACATACATTTCTTTTCCACTTTGCTAAAAGATATGCAATACTGCAGTGGTATGTTTAATGTAAAATCTTTTCAAGTAATAAAATTGTTTGACAGTACATTTCATTTAGAACAAAATGTTAATTATATTAACAAGTTATTTTTTAAAAATAAGTGATTCGTAAGGAGTAATATTTTCTGTATACCAAGCTTAACAAGTTGGTCATATTTTGTCTCAAATAGTATGTGTAATAGTTATAAATATTATTGTACCAGTAGGTGTCACCACAGTCATGGAACTCAATTACTAGACTGTGGAAAGTGGTTTCCTTATTTAGTGTTGTATGTAGGAAATTTATTCAGACAATGAGTAGGATCATGAGCTAACACTGGTTAGTTATAGTGGAATTTGTTTTAGGTCAAATAACTAGTTGAGGCTTGAGATGATCTGCCAAATATACCTAACTGAATTTGAATGACATTTGTCTAGACATATTGTGTGTGGTTATTTCAGAAGTTTTGCTCAATATCGTGTAGCTCCCCCTGTTGAGAAGTACTCAGTTTGACTAGAACCCTTAATCCTTCAAATACAGAAAAAACATAAACAGCCTAAATATAAATATAAGCCTGGCTGAAAGCGCAGGGAATGACCATAATTCTCAAGCTAGTCTCAAAATCATTTAGCTGTAAATTTGGTAATGCACAACAGATGCAAAACATATTTGACTTATTCGTTATGAAAAAATTAGAAAGTGCAGCTATGAAATGTTGAAAAACAACATTATCTTTTGTAAGACACAAGAAATGACTTTGAGTATGACTGACCTATTCAGCTATCAAGTCACAAGACCGAATCGAGAGGTCTTTAAACTTGGATTTTGTTCAGTCTTTAAACCATCTCCCACTTACTTCAAAGGGAGGGTGTCTGAGTAAGGACTGAGCAAAGCCTGAGATAAAGAATGAGTAAAGCCTTCAGAATTTGATCCACCCAGAGTGAGATGGAGTGGGAGAACCTTCTATTTTTCCAGTCAGGGAGCTAAAGGTTTGACAAAACTCAGGGGTAAGTAATGACTTTTAAGCCAAGTCTGGGTAAGGGGTAGTGCAGATCCACACCACCATCACTGTACCTTAAAGGCTTCTCTTTAGTCACAAAGGGAATGCATTCTGCTCCATTCATTACAGTGAACCAAATTGCCTCCCCACAATATATGGCCATGGCCTTACCTCCTCCACCCCCTTTACAACATCCTACTCCAGGGGAAGGAGGAGCAACCAGTCTCTACACTCCACAAAGCACAGGGAGCTTAATAATTGCTGTTGTGAGTGGCTTGCTTCCACATAATTATGCAAGGAAGGGGAAGATTTATTTTTGCCCTTGCATAGCTAACCAGGGCCAGAGCTCCTAGAGAGAGCAATAACTTAGCAGAAGTTAATCTGTAACATACCTATAGAAGCTGTATGGCATTCACATACAAGTATGGTGTGAATCATAGGCCTGGACCCAAACCCTGGGTCTCAACAACCCTTAACTTCAGGGATGTTTGAAATCCACCCACAGATCCAATTACACAAGTCCCTTCCACTTAAAATGGGCTGAATCCCTGATCCCAACACCTGCAGGCTGTGCCGTGCTTGAAAGCTGACTCCTGAGCCAAATGTTGCAACTTGAGTCCCTCTCTCATAAAAACAAACTAAAATATACATGGTTCCAATACTGTCCGTTATTGTGTAGAACTTAACATAAGGGATTTTTTTACAATGCACTGTTTTAGCCACTGCATGTAGAACATTAATTTTTAAGGACTCCATTGAGCATTTTGCCCAAGTAAGGCATGAGTAAAAACAGAGACAGA
Organism: Gopherus evgoodei; assembly: GCF_007399415.2. Taxonomy (NCBI): domain Eukaryota; kingdom Metazoa; phylum Chordata; order Testudines; family Testudinidae; genus Gopherus; species Gopherus evgoodei. Next base: position 28,306,837 of record NC_044327.1, read on the forward strand.
TATTACTATGTACAGAGTCACAGTCTATCTCAGGTACTTATATAACCACCATTACACCTGCTATCTGAATGCCTCCCTAGCATCCTTAACATCTAATGCAGAACACAGCTGCATTCTTTGCACTGATTTAGGTGTCAGTGATGTCATTAACTATTGAAACAGTAACAAAACCCTGAACTCACCTCTTGGCAGACTAAAACATTCTCACTCCATGAACCGGGGTCCATGATGGTCATGAAGAATGAGAACTGTGGAGGGGAAGAAAACCACATACGAGCGTGTGAACTATTAAACAGCCATATTAGAAGAAGCTCAGCCACATACAATGTCAAGTTAAACAAAAATTATAGATATTTGCTTCAGCTCCCTAAACGTCATAAACTCACAACACAGGAGTTCTGAATTCAGAAGTAGAGACCTTATTAGCCCTAATTGTATGATCTCCCTCTTTGTTCCAACAGCACTCACCACAGATACCACTATTCTGATCCTTAATTGGTATCTCTGACCTCAACAAGGCCCAGCCATGCCTCAAGCCAAGTCATTATGTTGAGGAGATAGATTTCAGAGATGTCAGAGAAAGGCACATCAGTCACAAAAGAGGCCAGGATAATCAAATGGTATGCTTTAGCACAGTTGCCAAAAGAGCACATGGAACACTTGAGCTCATGATGGATCACTCTTTCCTGTCCCCATCTACGCTGGCAAGTTTATCTCTCTTCTAAACTTAACATAGTGAGAGTTCAGACCATACTAATAACCTGTCCACAGCTGCAAACAATCTCCTCAGGATAGTCCATTTGTATGTCACTCTAGTGGGCATTACTGGATCATTATCATTAATACACCTCTACCCCGATATAACGCCATTTGATATAAAACAAATTCAGATATAACGTGGTAAAGCAGTGTTCTGAGGAGGCAGGGCTGAATGCTCCGGCGGATCAAATCAGGTTCGATATAACACGGTTTCACCTATAACACAATAAGTTTTTTGGGCTCCCGAGGACAACGTTATATCGAAGTAGAGGTCTATGTACAGTAATTGCATCCAGTACAGTATGGCAGTTGCAGAGGTTGTGGACAATGGGTATGCCCTGATCACATTTAGTTCCCTAATACCTGGACTAGGTGAGCTGGATCTGCCTAACAAGAAGTTAATTTGGAAACGATAGCATTTACCAAAGGCTTACTTTAATGGCCAATGTGTAGTGCCACGCCCATGATCCAGTAAGAAAAGATGAAGGAGATAAGCTTCCAGGACATATGGATGGCACTGGGGGGTGGAAAAAACAAGATGAAAACAGGTACCAGAGACCTTGAGGCAACCCATGGGGATGGGCCATATTAGAGCAGGGATTACACCTAACATACTCCTGAAAGGAAGTGGAATGCCATGTATCTAAGGCCTGAGGTTCATTAATCAGGAACTCAGCAAAGGTCCTGATTTAAGTACTCCAGCACCTTGAACAACAGAGACAGGAACGGATACCATGTGGGAAGGACAAGTCCCTTTGAAGAAATACAAAGCCTCACTGTCTAGAAAGAAAAGCCTCTGGAGCAGTTACCAGACAGACCAGATTACCTGCAACCTACATAAGGGAAACAGCCTCTGTGATATCCAGATTCATTTTAGAGAGAGGTGCAGGTGAAAACTACCAGGCAAAGGTATGTATGCTGTGGTACATTCCTGAGCAAGGACTGCAGGCCATAAATACAGAGTGGGGCACTGAATTCTGAAAAGCATCGAGTCTGAAAAGGATTTAGGGATCATAATGGACAAGCAATTCAAGGTGAGCTCCCACAGCAATGCTGTGGCACAAAGGGCTAATACAATTCTTGGCTGTATAAACAGGTGAGTAGGCATACAGGGATGAATTTTACTTCTATAGATAGCATTGATGAGATGGATACTGAGTACAGTTCTGTTATCCACATTTTTAAAAGGATTTTGAAAAATGGAAGAGGGTGCAGAAAAGAACCACAAAAATGATTTGAGAGCTGGAGATAATGCGTTACACAGAGATTTAAGAAAATAAATCTGATTAGTTTAATCAAAGAGATTGAGAGGTGACTAGATCATAGTGTGTAAGTACCTTAATGGGGAGAAAATAATGGATATTAACTGGCTCTTTAATATAGTGGAGAAAAGGACCAGTGACTGGAAGCTGAAACTAGACAAATTCAAATTGGATATATAGCACAAGTTTAACAATGAGTGTGATTAACTATTGGAATAAACTACCAAGGTAAGTGGTGGATTCTCCATCTCTTCGGATCAAGACAGGAAGCCTTTCTGGAAGATATGCTGTAGTCAAACAAGTGTTTGGGCTCAATACAGGAGTAACTGAGTGAAATTAATGGGCTGTAATATATAGGAGGGCAGATTAGAAGGTCAAATGGTCCCCACTGGTCTTAAACTATATGAATCTATGCACATATCTGGGATGGATTTATTTTTGGGGTCATAGAATTAGGGTGGGAATTAGTCAAGTTCCCAAAGAAAGTAGCATAGAAAACCACACAGAAAAGTAAAACTGTTGCTTCTGAATCTTACTAGCCTATGTGGGACTATGTAATGGATTCTTACACCCAAAGATCTGCCAGAATTGCTTCCCTCTTGTGCTGCCTTCCCCAGACTGGTAGATGGACCTTGTGTCCTTTTGAACAGGAGTTCTCAGCGCTTTGCTGACACTGAGGTGGCTTATCCTTCCAATTAGATCACAGACTTCACCCCTTGTGGCATATAATGAAATCTAATGGAAACACAAACAGTCTTCCACACCAGAGTTGACCAAGTTACTGTCTTCCCTTATATATTGTCATGTGACTGCCACCTGATCTCTGGACTCTGCATTCTCCTATCCCTATCTCCTGGGAGGCAGATTAAATCTGACACAAGTGAGGCTGAGCCCCAACCCCCTTAAAGACCCAGCTCACCCTCTGACATGCAGCCTACTGTCAAAAGACAGAAGATTTTTAGGTGGTGACATTACTCACCAACACATGCAACTTGTTTAAAACTTTTCATCCTCCTCACTGCAAACTGCTTCCAGGGATCCAGATAATACTAACTACTTATTCTGTTTAGGGGCAAGATAGGAGGATACTGCTGAGGGAGCGAAGTCCAATTTCTCTGGCTCTCATGATTTGCCTGACATGATCTGAAGGAATATCTTGACTGGGAGCTCTGAAGATATTTGGAATTCAAGGAGCTGAATAAAATTGCCTTGGGAAAACTTTGAGATGAGCTTTTGCACACTATTAATTTGTGCTCACCAATTACATTCTTTACATGTGTAAAACCTATTTGTGTTTGAATTGCACATGCAGGTTGAATCCTTTGTTCAAATTCTATCATATGTTTAAACTTGTATGTGCAAGTGATTGTGTGTACACATTTGCAGGTGCACTAAATAGAGGCCAATGGCTATCTTTAAAAAAATGTAGCAGATATTGTCATCATATTTCATGATGGTTACCCTACATCTCATCGATACTAGCATTAGTAGTAAAGTCTGTCTGGGTGGTAATAGTGACAGATGTCTGACCTCAGTCTAAATAAGCACAGTAACAGAGATAGGGACTAGAATACCATTTGGCCACAGCAGGAGGGAAATCCACTACTGACAGGGTTATAGTATGTGAGATAATGCTACTGTCATTGTACAAGAAAGGGTCCACTGGGGTGTACCACTTGGCACAGAAAGGTAGATCCAATGTGTTACAGCCTCATCAAGAAGAGAAATCGGTATATCAGCCTCCATGGAGAGCCAATACTCATACATAAAGTCCACTTCCCCTCATGTTGGTACCCTATGAGGATGTCCAGGATCTTCTGGCATAGGCTTCAAGCCCTGAGAAAATTTCTGCTGGATCATCTGGGAGTGGAGAGAATTGAGCTGACAAGAGAGGTTTCTTGATCTCTGTGTTGAGCTGACAAGAGAGGTTTCTTGATCTCTGTGTTGTATGCTAATACACACACTGTAGAAAAAAGCAAGGTGGCATGGCAATGCTGCAGCAGCAGAAACAGCCTCAGCCTGGAGAACCACAAGGTCATCCATCTCATTGGACAGGATCTTAGACATCCAGGGTTGTAAGAGACCCTACAAATGGGGCATCTGAAGCAGCCTATGCTTGTCGGCTCTTTGCAGCACCGGAAGTAAGGAGCAGCAATGGCAGCAGCAGCATATCAGTGGCAGGGCTCAGAAGGGACAGCAGCTTGTATCAGAGGCAATCGTTTCACCATCCCAAGCAGGAGGCACCAAGTGGCAGCAGCAGAAGAAAATGGGTCATGTTATGAAGGCACGAGCAGCAAACAAATGCTGGTGATTCTGCCTGTTGCACCCTCTTCTCTATGTGCTAGCAGGTATCCAGTTGATCGATGCTAGTTCTTGCAAGAGTGGGAAAGATTAGCTAGTGACAGCCAACGTTTCTGTGCCATGGGCTGGCACATTGGCAGCACTACTTTTGGAGTCCTCTGGCAGCATCCCAGCAACTTGGCACCAGGTAAGAGGCTAAGAGCATTTCTAAATGCCTGGGATTAAATAGCATGTTTTGTGTTAGAAAAGTAATAGAAATTCATCTCTCTTTGGGCCAATGGAGAAATGTTATTAGCTTGACTGCTAATGCTTACCAGGCATGCAGTGAAAAATGAAGCTGGGAGAGCTGACTGAAGCACAGATTATAGAGTTCATGTACCTGGTAGAACTGACTGCATTTTTCATAGAACACTGCCACAAGAGAAAGAGCATTACCATAACTATCTAAACATTACAAAAGTGATTACACTTACCTTTTTTTTTTTTTTTTTTTTTTTTTTTTTTAACAGGGGAAGAGAGAAAAGTCTTCACTACATTTTGAGGAAAATGAGGTTTTTATATAGAGATGGGGTAGAACCAAAACCACAGATGATCTGTACACACCAGAATATATACACCTGAATTTAGGGATTGTTCAGAATCCTAACCACAATGCAAATTTCACCTTTAACTCTACAATGGGCTGAATGAAATTCCAGGATCAGAATGCTTTGGACAGATAGTCCCATCTACTTTTAAGGATACCTCCACTTCTGTGTGGACAGTGTGCATTTTGGAGACCTATATGATTTTAAGAATGACAGCATCCCAGTTTTGCATAACTTAAAGAGCAGCACCAGATAACAAAGTTTTCCCTTTTACATTATGTCTCAGTTCCAAATCCATGGGACATCAATGAGATCAGCATAGGTCCAGAAATTGGAAAGCTGTGGGACTTTTATGTACACAACATAGGAGCAAATGGCTGTCCCACAGATGAGAGTATGTAGTTGCATCTCCCTATTATGGATGCCAGTGCTCAGGAACATGAAGTCATAAGCATCCCCAAGAAGTCTTTGCTGGCTAGTGTATTTAGGATAGATGCTAGGTCTGCACAAAGGGTTTGCAAGAATCAAGCCTTTCATCTCTTCTTGAGCACTCCACTTTTAGAGCTTCTCTAGATGGGAAAATTGACCAGCACAGCTCTAGCAGAATAACTATTCTGCTAGAGCTATGCTGGCTCCCTGTGGACACTTCTTTATTCTGGAATAATTACCCTGATTTGGGGTTTCCATTTCAGTTGATAATGCAAACAACAAACCCAAAGGTTTTCATCTCTGAAGATTCCTTAAACACAACATTGCAAAGGACAATTCCTGAGAATGAGGAAGAGAAAGAAATATGAGAAACCACTTTCGCACCCTATTTTATTACACAGGCATAAATTATATAAAATAGTGTTAGATCTGACATGCATGAAAACAATTAGACTAACCAGCAGAGAGAATTTCGTTTAAGGGAGAGTAGGGACATTTTTTAAGTGCAGGATCCAGGATGTTCCCCAGGCAAATTCTGAAATACCAAATGCAATTGATTGCAGAAGACTTTAAGACATTTAAAAGCAAACGTTTTATATTGAAACATGGAAGCCAATTGATATTTATCTGAGATTCGATGGTAAGTTTTGTTCTAATAATAAATTAATAAAATCACAGGGCCTCCAACACTTTGGCATATTTCCCGTCAGATGCAAACAAATACATATGTACAAATATCACATCATCATCACAAGAAACATATATGAAAGCATTTTAATTTAAATAAAAATATCAGCCTTTCCCTATTGAAGCAGGGGACTTCATACATAGGAACCTAGGGCCCCTGACCCACTTCCCAACTCTAGTTGGGTCTCCTAAACCATCCTCAACCCCCACCTTCTTACACAATCATGAATCTTGACCTCTGCAGATGTATTTCTGAGTGCTTTTAGTGCACATGCAGCTTTCAGTATCAAACTTCAGTGGCACAATTTTTAAAAGATAGTATGTTCTTTCTTTCTCCCCTTTTTCTTTCCTCCATTGAAATTCACTCTTCTTTTTATCAACACCATATTATAGATGGGTAAACTAAGCCATAGAGCATGTAGGTGTTTTGTCCATGGTTACACAACAAGTCAGTTGCAGACCAGGTACATTGTGGTATAACTTATTCTCTGCCTTCTTCTAGGTTTGCTTACGTTAGTCAGTTTTTCTACTATATCTATTCAATGTACATTTGCATTTCATTTTACTAAAAGCATTCATCTTTCCTCTCTTTTCTGTGCCCAATACTCTTCCTCTTCTTTTTCTGCATTTCCATATGGCTGCTTATTCCCTCCACCCTCCCCTTTTTTAAGCATTCTGAGACATAAATGACAGTAGTTTCTCTGTGTGCAGTGTTATTCTAGCCATATCCATCCCAGGTTATTAGAGAGACAAGTTGGGTGAAGTAATACAACGAGATATTACCTCACCCACCTTGCGTCCCTAGTAGTTTCTCTGTCAAACTTATTTCTTCTCTTCCTTGTCCACCTCACTCCCCTTTTGAAAACCCTTCAGATCAATTCCTCTCATCTTCCCCTTCCACTCTCTTTCAGACCTCCCAATACCTATGTTTAGTTAGCACTATTAATGTTAATTACACAAATCCTCAGCCAATTATACCAATTGAGATTATACATTTTTTTTAAATCAAAATCTACTAGCCTACCACATGCACACTGCTGACAAAACTCCTCATTTTATTTTTAAACTAAGTTTCTCTACTGGCACACTAGACAGTGCTGGGATTCTGCCAGAGTTGAACCCCGGTAACTCAAGAGGCCACCATAGTACAGAGGTGAGGCTCGCTGAAAGCAGCACCCTTCCCTATTCCTGCCAGCTGAGTTCCAGCACTGCACAAACAGCCCTTTTCTGTCTGACTGTAGGCAACCAGACCCTTCCTCCAAAGTTCTGCATTTTTTAAAACTTTTTTCATGAAGCTGTATGGGAGACTCTCTGCAGGCTGCTCACATACAGGACAGCTCTCATCAATCAGCCCTGGAGTGCCCTCTCCTTTCTGCTGACTAAACTGAATGCTCAGTAGAGCCCTTAGGATAGTGGGCCACCTTCCAACTTTGAACATGACTCACAGAAGACATGTCTCAAAGGTCTTGGAAAGGAAATACAATGAAATAGAAGGGTGCAAATTTATCCCTGGCGTATCAGTGGAATGACACCAGGGAGAAATCTTTCTCAGATTTTTTTTTTGTCAATGGTCAAAGACCTAAGAAAAGGAGATTCTATGCAGGAGGTACTTAAGGCACATGCACAATTAAAAGCTTTTTCTATTTTAAAATTATTTTATATTAGATTCATGTCTGTATTAAAAAACCAAATATTTTACTGGTATTAATTCTATAAAATGTTGCCTACATACAGATTCAGAGCTAGGCATAAGTAGATTAAGCTACTGCTTATGGTCCCAGGTAGCTCATGGGGACACCCAATTCACTTTTTAAGTATGTTTTATGTGTGTGTGTTTGTGTAGGGGCCAAATATTCCTACTTAGGTCCCCCAATGGGCTAGCACTACCTTTGCTTACATACAACCACACACCTACCTTGATAGGGTTGCAATGGCATAGTTAAGGGTTGAAAATGGATGCGGAGAGGTTTCAAGTGTAGTGGTAAATTCTCATATATCACCAACCTATTTCCATAGTAAAAAAGGCAAAAATCAAAAGGAGGGCAATGTTGAGCACTCACAGTAAATTTCATATGAAGAACCAAATCCCTTTCTCAGTTACACTGGTGTAAATCCAGAATAACTATCCCTATTTTAGGAGAATTTGGACTGAGATCTTTATATCGGCCTTTTTTGTCTCACTGAAAAGTCAATAATAAAGCAAATAGCTTATAAAAAGGCAAAAATCAGACAACAACTTTTTTAACATAGAAAAGTGTCCTCTAATGTCCTCAGTTGGAAAAAAGAATCCCTCTTGCCATGAAATATAGTAAACTAGCACTTGGCTTGTGTTATATTTCAAGTTCCTTGGTTTAAAGTTGACCCATTTATTGGCATCCAATTCAGTTACAGAGGAGTTTTATTTGGACATTCAACTGAGTTTTGGCCACATTAATTTCAGTTTAATTTTGAGAGATTTTCACCTTTCTTGGATCTACAATGGCTGGCATTGTCCCAGCTGTAATCTACTAGAACTATATAATCAAGTTTCTTAGAAAGAGTTAAGTAAGAGTTTTTCGAAACTGTTCATGTCACTTTATTGATCTCTTTTTTTAATATAGTATCATAATTTTTGTTGGCATCTGCAGAACTTCGTAACCTGAAAAACTATTTCTAGTTGGCATGCAGCACGTCTTACAAGTGATGATGGGGAAATCCCAACAATTTGGGATGTATATGGTGCTGCAAGGTGCTGAGCACCCCTAACTCTGATTGAGATCAACCTGTTCATGAGCAATTTGCCAACAGAAAAAAAGCAAAATCTTTTGAACAAATTATCGTTACCACTAGATTTAATTATCTGGGGTGTTTATTTTGACAGGCTTCTCCCTAAATATTTGATGCTTTTTGTGTGGGATTTTGCCATGATACCCATTAAAGTTAATAGGAGCCATTAGCTCAATAGGAGCCTATATCTCTCCTTGAAAAACTACCCCTAAAAGGCTGGTTCAGGAGTGTCTGTACCGTGTGAGCAGAAACATTGAGTATCACGAGTATGCAGTTAGTTTTTTGGGGTTTTTTTAAGTTTGTGTTAATAAAGATATAAAAAGCCAGGAATGCTTATGGTATAAGAGACTTATCTCTAGGTAACTAAATTTGAATCCAGAGTAAGCCAATGAATGAAAGTCAGATAGCTCTCCAATGGCCCAAGTGAAATGATCCTAGTCCAATTCTCATAGACAGGATTAAAAACAAACAAACAAAAACCCACCTCTGATACAAATGGCATTTTCAAGGGCTTTCTCAGCAGGGAACTTAAGATGTTCTAGGCAAGAACACTATTTCCTCATTCTGAGCATTATTCCTCCAGGAAAGTGCCAGTAACCTAGTGTGAGTTGTCTGGCTCCTAACCATATTGGAACTGCTCCCTAGGGAATCAGAGGACTTCAGGTTAGAGTGCCATCAAACTCATCTTTCACAAGCATTAATATTGTCCCTGCCAGCAGGTATATGAGATCTTGGGGAGCAATTACCACACAGGTGGGGTGCCAATTAATTTCTTTATTAAAGGAAAAAGGAAGTGGTGGGAATTTAACAATGAAATACAATGGGATGGGGTGTATAGGGTGTTTACAATAGACGATGGGGGGGTTCTTCTTATTGAACAGTGTAGGGAGTTCTAACAGTGGGGTACAGTAAGTGGGGTTCAGCACAATGGGATACAGTACAGTCAATAAGCGTATCAAAAGAAATGCAAAATAAAATGGTAGCTTCTATATAAAATGGTCAACAATTTTAGATAGAATGTATTAAGTGGTTGGTGGCCTTATACACAATGTAACACAATGGTATCAATGCAAATACAAAGTATATTAGAAAAGTGGAAGCAACCAATGGGGTGTTATAATTACAAGTAAAATGTGAATATAAGTGAATTTATGCAATGTAACGGTATAAAAGAAAAGTAATGACAATTTGTGAGGCTAGGATAGCAGATAATCTGTCAAGGAACAGGAGGGGGGAGGGTAGTGAACGATTAGTGGCAACTGATGAGAGGAGAGTGCGGCTGGAAGCAGCAGAGTGACTCTGAAGCCCTGCAAGGTAAGGACAATGGAGCAACGTGATGGTGATCTTCGGTAGGGGAGGGGCAGCGGAGAAGGGCTAGAGAGAGGTTTACGCAACAAGCGGACACCAAAAACAAAGGGAAAAAAAAGCGGCAAAGAGTTTGGGAAGTTTCACAGGGGGAGAAGCAGCAAGGGGTTTGGGGAGTTCGGAGAGAGTGCAGATGCGGGAAAAAAGCAGCAAAGGGTTATAACAGGGAGACACGGAGAAGCACACAGAGGGGGAGATTGGAGCAGGGGAAAAACAGACACGGGAAAGTTCAGGGAGACATCGGGACAGCGGGGAGACGAATTTAAGCAGCAAAAACCTTATCTATAGACACGGAGAAGTACACAGAGGGGGAGATTGGAGCGGGGAAAAACGGACACGGGAAAGTTCAGGGAGAGATCGGGACAGCGGGGAGATGAATTCAAGCAGCAAAAACCTTATCTATCTTAACCAACGACTAGGCAAAACAACAAATATCACAATTCTAAGCAAAACTATAACAAGCAACTATACGGAGCAACAAAAGAGTAAACTATAAGGTGAACTTACAATCTTAACAATCTACAATCTTAACAAACTCTACAGTCTTAACAAACTATGACTTATTAAACTAAAAAAACCAAAACCTATGGTGCACCTTATGCTATGGGGAAGTCACAGAGGGCAGAGTGGTATGTGCCCAGGATATAGCTCCCAAGGAAGCCAAGGGATGGTGGCTGAAGCCAAGAGATACAGCTGAAAGCAGGGAGCCCAGAGGCAAAGCCCACAGGAGCAGAGCTTAGCAGCGGCACAAACTTATTTTTAGCAGCAAAGCGCCCCTGAGTTTGAGAGGTTTTAAGACACAGACCAAGGTTTAGCTTGAGTCTGTGTGCTATGGAAACAGAGCCAGCAGCTAAAGTAATAAAATAAAAGCAGGGAAAGTTTCACAGAGGGATTCTTACCAGTCCCCAAGGCAGCAGCAAAGGCAGAAGCAGCAAGAACATCAGAAGGCTCAGTACAGTCTCAATAATCAGGAGATCTCTCAGGCAGTAATTCGTTCTTCGTGGGGGGGGGTTCAAAAAACGGGGATACGCTCAAAAATAAAACGGGAGAAAGGACACCCCAGAACCTGTGGCTGATCAGACCAGGCAGCAATGCAGGAACCTTTCTGATGTTGGTTTCAAAAATGTCTGTTTTTAAAGGCAAACTCAGGCAGTTTCCCGCCAGTTATCCTGATAGGCTCCCTCTGTCACAAGGGAGGAGGCACAGGGAAAAACCAGGCAGGTGAGCACAGAAACATGTCTGGGCAGAGTCCTGTGCAATAGGTGACTCAAAAGCACATGAGGCCTATGACTCATGCCCAGGATCTTAAAAACACAATAGGTCTTGCAGCTCTGGACATTGCCTGCCCTACACCAAGCCCAGGTTCAACGAGGTGATAACAGGACTAACCCTTTGAACAGGGCAGTGGTCCCATTTAGCACGCAGCACAAGTGGCCATCCCTTTGAGAAGGGCAATGGCTTTTGTTAAACAACTTAAGGGACCCTCCCTTTGATAAGAGCAGTGGCCCTGGTAAACAACTTAACAGCCAGGGCAGGGCGGCCACAGGAGGAGAACAAAAACAAAATGGAGTATCGGGACAGCTGTAAGAAACAAAATGGAATAGGGGATAGCTGTAACAGACAAATATATATATATATAAAACCACTTGTGCACGCCACTAAACTTACTGAAAATCACATAAGAAAAGAGAAACCATTTTAAGGCATTACCTGACCAAGGCAGAAAGCTAAAATGAGAGGTCTGTGCTTAAAATAGTAAAATACAATTAATATGCAGACCTTATGAGAATAAAGCAGCTAATAGAATAAAGTTACAATGCATCAGTTAATGCCAAAGGCATTATCATGTGGGCAATAAAGCCATCATATATGTACTGGACCATGAAATAAGAACAAACAGGGGAAATGTAGTGCACTGGCAGAGATGATGGACTAGATGGGTCTTTGATGCTATGATATGACATTGCTTTTCATTTACATATAGACACACTGCTTACGGCAGCATGGTAAATGATTTGGCTCTAGGCAAAACTAATTAAGAGTGGTAAACTTTCAATCACCCAAGTTAGGGAAGAGTCAGAGACAGGGCTGGTGCTCAACTAAGAGTGTGAGTATGCATTTCTAAATGCTTATGCATAGAAGGATACCACAAATTACCCCACGCCTGTATTATCTTTATCTTGTTATGGAGCTTGGATCTTTTGAAGCTTTTGCTATTATTTTAATAAAAGGTACCTAAGGTTTTATTTTGCCCTCAGTGTGAGTGTCCTTGTTATTCACTCCAAGACCCCCCACAAGATGTTGAACTTCACAGTGTGAATTCAGTGTAGTCTAATTTAGGGGGAAGAATCTTATTGTAGTCAGATCTATTGGTCATTAATCGAAACAATATCGATCTTAAAAAGGGTCAGGCAACAACATGCACAACTGGTAGTGAGAGCCAGGGGTTCTGTGAAAAATCTTTATTTTCAAATCTCAAGTCTCCAAAGTTAACTGCTTCTGGTGGGTGTTACCTGTCCAGAAATAAAAGTTTCCCCCCCCCCCAGAAATGTAATTTACTTTGATATATTTCAGGAAGGAGTGTGCTTTGGAGAGGAGGAAAGCAGGAAATGAATGGGGAAAGAGTGATAAACCTTGAAATCAACCATCAAATCTCTCTCTCTATATATATATAAATACCCAGTGTGAGATCAGGAAACAGGAAATGTGCATAGTGTTTATTACCACACAGAGTAGTGAGCCCAGCTGGCTACATGTCCTGGAATGGCCAAGATAATCCTGTAATTAACATTCATGCCATATTGGTAAAACAGAACTAATAGTCTGACTTTCTTTGAGAGAGGGAGCAGCCAACATAAAAAAGGCTAGGAATTTTTGTTAGGAATTTTTAAGGCATTCACTCCATGTAGTGTTGAAATTACTGTGTTCCTGCAGATAGACTCATCACCTCCAGAAGCCTGGAAAGTTTCTAAGGAACTAACATCAGGGTGTCCTGTTTTTTAGATGCAGAAATGCAAACACTATTTCCACAACAGTGATCTCTTCGCTTCCAAGCTTAATCTAATTAGCAAGAGAATTCTGCCAACACTTGGAGGTGACTGAAAGTTATTAGTTATTGCTGCTATTCTTTATTAAAAACAAACAAACAAACAAACAAAAACTCAAATAACTGGTTCCCCAGTTACTGGCAGTCATATTACAAAGACCCCCTGGATTGAGATTGGTAGAGTGTGGTTCTGATCCTGTTCTCCTTAAAGGCAATGTATAAATATACACACCTAGACAAAGGAATAACTTTGGCCAAAAAGCTGGGGGTGACAGATACATTCCTTTACAGCTCCTAGAGACCACCCTTCTTCAGTGAAACTCTGAAAACATGCCAATCTATGTTCCTGTAATAGGGTGCTTGGAGGGCTGGGCAGCCTGGTGGTTGGTGCATCTGACTTCTAGCCCCTTGCTTCCCTGGCAGAGGTACCTTGGCCCCCTTAGCACACATCCATAAGGACTCAGACCCTCCCTTTCCACCAGGTTACAGCGCAGGGCCCTGTGTGAAGAAACACTGGCAGGAGTATCCTAGCAAAGAGTCTAGTCCACTGCTCTGGGCTACCTCTATTTCTTCAGTTTGGGGCACGTAGTGACTCAGCTGGACTAGTGCCCCCTTGTGGACCATTTACAGCATCTTCCCACAGCCTCAGATTCCTCTGGGCATGGCAGATGCAAGACTGGAAGGTCTAACCCCACAGCATCTCTACAGTTCACTAACAGAGTTCATTCACTGCTGTGCACCCCTGAGTCTCCCTTAGTCAGGGATACATTTGGTGTAACAGTTGACTGTGTTTGGAGGGTAATCTGGTAAACATATGTTTGCAGAAGACTAGGCAGCTCCACAATAGCTGCATTTAAAGGGTTTGTAAGCTGAAGCTTCCTGATGCATTTGCTTGCTTGTAAATGAAACCTACAATTGTGAAGAAGTTGATGCTATTGGTCTTACCCACCTGAGGAAGCTGCCTCCTCTTGCAAGTGTTCTCAGTGTTCTGTTCTGGAAGGAGACTCATCTCATTGTCTCATAACACATTTATGCACATCCATAATAATAAAATACAATGATAATTATTAATTATACAGAATTATGTAAGAGATGAGCCCAACCTCTTGCTTCCCTGCCCACCACATGTGCAATCTGAATACCTCTAACTTTACAGTGCAAAGGGGAATAAAGATTCTGAACCTGGATTTTAATTTCACAGCTGTGATGATTTTTACCAAGCCCTCATATCTTAACAGAGATACCACAGGGGAAAGAATCATACCATCACCAAGGCCACAGAGCAGCTGCAAAACTTCTCTGTGGAAACTACTTCAGTCCAGTGACTGCAGTGCATCTCCACAGTCCCAACAATCCTTCCATACAAAGTGGCAGCAGTAGGGCATAGAACTGTAGGATCCAGGCATCACCTGATCCTCTGGCCCTGATGTTCCTCAGTTCACCTGTACTATATCCCAACCTACCCACTGGATAATGTTGCATTCAGAACCCCTGTGAAGATGGACCCCATAGTGAGAAGCACTCTTCCACCATACACACTCTAATCCCTTTTGCCCACTCGCTCCACCCAATGCAGCAGAAATGCCTAATTTCTGCTGCTAGCGAGACTGCCCTGGGTACTTTATTGTTCCATAATGTTCATGTTGTGAATGTTGGAGGGACAGCACGCAATCATCGCTATAAGGATGCATATCAAATGAATTACTGATGATGTCTCACTTACAAACCACACTTTGGGGGTGATTTTCAAAATGTTATGCAATGTTTTCCCTCTAGCTCCCATTGGCTTCAATGAGAGCAGAGGGACTAAAACCCCAAAAGTCATTTAATAGGTTATTTCTTTATCTTAAATTTCCATTAGTTCACTTGTTTCTCACCCCAAAGAAGCTACTTGCAAACCTGAGGCTCTTCCCTTCCCACCCTGATTTAAATCCCCTCTATCCACATCAGAGCCATCATTCTGCCAGCCGAGGAGAATGGGTTGCAATTAACTTTGGAATCCATCTGCACTGCTTCTTAATTGGCTTCCTTTGAGCAATATGAGGAGTTCTTTCCTCTACAGGGACTGATTGTGCAACCTCCACAGAGCTCTCATTACCTGCCAGCGGGCAGAGATTGAAGCCAGCCTTGGTCATCATCAAATATGCATCTTCTGCATAGTTAAACACAACATGTAATAGAATTCATAGGGAAGAATATGTGGCATCCACATAAATATAACATTAATTCATTGGTTTTGTCACTATTATACTTAATACAAGGCATGAATCAGTAGTTGGAATAAAGGTGTTCTTGTCCTGCATGGATTATAGTAGATAATAAATAGACATTAAATACCACCACCTACCCTGGGGTGTCAAAAAGAGATTAAAATCCGGGTATACAGAGAAAGAGGCAGCTCTAGTGATGAAGTTGTGATGCTGGGAGGCCAGATGCCAGCTCATGTCAAGGCCCTTAGGCCACACTGAACACTGACAGATGCATAGCTGGAAACCAGTCTGGCGCACCTGTGCATTAGCATTGTTAAAATAGATGTTAAGTTGATAAAAATATGTTTAGACTTGATGAGATGCTAGTAGTATGCTGCATATATTGATCTCATTTTTAACATCTGTAGCCCATGATATAAATTTATATTGAGTATTTGCACTGTAAAGCTCTAGAATTGTATAACTCACCAAAAAGGAAAGAAATGTTAATTAATATGTGAAGTGCTCATCCTGCACACAGAAAGGCCCACTGAACAAAGGACAAAGACTTTGTTCATTGCCTCCTCTCACACATCCCTATGAAGAGGAGACAGGTGCCAACACTTGTCCCATCAGTTTGAACTCTGGGGAAGGGAATAAAAATCCCTGATCAGTAGGAACTAGATTACTATGCTACTTGGAATTTGGAGAGGGCAATATTTCTAAGCATAAGCAAGGGATCTCCAAGCTCTTTGGCTTGGGTTAGTTCTAAAGGACATGCAGAGTTTGTATAGTACAGCAGCATAATGGTACCTTTTGGAATCTAAGACTGGAATTCATTTGTGTGTGTATGTTTACTTGCTTTAAACTTGTAAATAACTCATTTATTTGTCTTACTTAATAAATCTTTAGTTAATTTATTATAGGATTGACTACAAGCTTGTCTTTGGTAAGAAATCTAAGGTACAATTAAGCTGGAGTAAGTGACTGGTCTTCTGGGACTGGGAGTAACCTGAATATTGTTGTGATTTTTGGTATAAGGACCATCTATCACAAAGGCAAGCTTGTCTCAGTGACAAGATAAATGAGAATACCCAAGGGGACTGTCTCTGAGTCCATGTTAATGGCTTATTTGGAATCAGATTTCCAGTCAAAAGATTCACATTTTCAGATTCAAGATTTCTGCTTGTACAATTACTTTGAAGTATTAGCTTAAAATTTGTTACTTCCCACACTAATTCTAGCTGGAATATTCTTTTTAAAAAAAAACCACACACACACACTAAAAGAGTTCATATGATGAAATAAACTCATTCTGATATTGGTGGTAAATGTTTGCCTTATTGACTGTAACAATTGAGTCCTTCCTTATTTTTAAACTCCAAGTTTAGCTGTTCCTGCTTCACTCTAGTGGCTGCAGTACATCTCCATAACCCCAACAACCCTTCCATCAGAGGTTGGAGGTGGCAGAACTGGAGGTCCCACCTCCCCAGGTCATGAATACTACATATTTCTTTCTTTCACCCCCGACACAAAATTAAGAGCTCTGCAGAATGGCTTCAGAATGCCTGAACAGGACCTATGTGCTTCTTAAGCTCCCCTCTGAAAGGTTAAGTGACACATAAGTGGTGCAGGGGTCTTGTGTGGGCCCTCTACATGGGTGAGAACTTCACCCCAAGAGAAGATGGAATATGAATGTGTGGGGAGGGTAGGGGTGACTACTGCATTCTGTTCACTAAATTTTAAGTAATTCTATAGAATCTCAGGAGTCTGGCCAAAAGAAAATTAATTATGTTTTCTTTTTTAACCAAAGAACTTAATGTCTTCACAGAAGAGGTTTTCAGACATGAAAATATATTGTTGGAACAGAGTGTCTTGAAAGATGAACTCTATCTAATTAAAAAGGTGTCCTCTAGCACTGAAAGAAGTATTTGCTGAACCTAGCCCTGCCAGCTGAGATGCAGAATCTTTTGTTGGGAGTTAGGAAAGGATATGCCCACAGAAACGTCTCATTACTATCATCACAGGTGAAACTTATGGCCCCAATGCTGTAAAGACTTATGCAGGTTTAATTTTACACAAGTTGCTTACAGGCAG
The DNA here is from genome assembly GCF_007399415.2 of Gopherus evgoodei. NCBI lineage: Eukaryota > Metazoa > Chordata > Testudines > Testudinidae > Gopherus > Gopherus evgoodei. Next base: position 28,324,325 of record NC_044327.1, read on the forward strand.
TGGGACTCCTCATACAGCATAAAGTTAAGCCCTTAGATAGTTACTTGCATGATCAAGGCCTGTATCTCTAGCTGAATCATTATACCTCATGATTAGGAGGCAGTGGTTAAGGAATTAAAAATGAAGGTAAAGAGAAAGCCCTCCGCCTCCTTCATTCTATGGAAATGAAAAACAAGGGCTCTATGCTGTTAAAATGATGACTGTATTATTGTGAAATATTTTCCTTCTTATTGCCCCTTCACCCCATCCCATCCAGTTACAGCATCTGGAGTTGGTGAATTTATAAAGATACATCTCATAAACATAATAGGAAAGAAATCATGTAATACAATAGCATAATTCTACTGAGAGGTCCTAGTGGAATGACGAACCGTGTGAGTAAACCCCCTACCAACCTACCACATACCTTTTACAGTATGCTACAATATTCATAGAAGAATCCCAACTGTTCTGTCTCCTCACTGCACTGACTCACTGCCTGAACCAGGCCAGCATTCTTGTACAGACTGTGCTAGACAGAGCCTTGATCCATAGTTGTGTTGGCCAGGTCTCTTTTGTAAGTTGGATCTCTTTTCTGTGCTTCCTCTTCAACCTTCACCAGGCAAGCATTTCAAAATGACCAAAAGGTGTAGTAAGAGAGATACTAATATGCTTTCCTTACAGTTTAAGAAAATAACAAAAAACTGTTGCAATTGTATTTGACTTATGACATCAAAGGTGAAATTCTGGACCTATTAAAATCAATGGGAGTTTTGCCAGTGACTTTAATAGGTCCAGTGTTTTAACCTAGAACTTTCATTTTAACTTCTTCAGACAAAGCCATAGTACTTTTCAAATATAACCACAAACTCCAGACAATATTTTTGTACTATATTCATGTACATCTATAATAACCTCATTTTCAAACATGGGTACCTAAACAGGCTGGCCAAATCTCACATTTGGATGGCCTCCGTTTAGGCATGATAATGACCATTTTAAACACCTGTGGCTAGTGCTATTTAGAGTGTCTCGATGCAAGTTCTCGATAACCATTAAGATGCCAACATTTGAAAATTGGTCTAACAGGATAAATACTGCTATGATTTCAGCCAATTCAGCTCTGTATTTGATATCTGTATCAGAAATTCTGTTTTTGCTTTATGATCATACTGTAGAACATTTGAAAAGACTAAAAGATATGTTACTTCTTTTTTTAAATATGAAAGTTAACCATCCTAAATGCTTACAAACATTTATAATTTGCTATTCCTGTCATTTTCACTTCTAAAAGTGATCACCTTAAGTAGATAGCAGCAAAGAATCCTGTGGCACCTTATAGACTAACAGACGTTTTGGAGCATGAGCTTTCATGGATGAATACCCACTTCATCGGATGCATCCAACAAAGCGGGTATTCACCCATGAAAGCTCATGCTCCAAAACATCTGTTAGTCTATAAGGTGCCACAGGATTCTTTGCTGCTTTTACAGATCCAGACTAACACGGCTACCCCTCTGATACTTAAGTAGATAGAGATGGATACACAAAAATGACTCATTTCCTTTCCGGTTCCTAGCCTCTGATTCAGGGTATAACTTGAGCACATGCATAATTTTAATCAAGTGAGTATTCCTATTCACTTCAATGGAACCTAAGCATCAGTTTATAATTAAGCACACAGTCAAGTGTTTAAGTATGCACATAAGCATCTGCTTACATTTTTTAGTGGTTTTCAGAATTAGAGCTTTACTTCTGACACAGCAAACTTGACAAGTGAAGTACCATGGAAAGACAACTTAATATTACACTCACAAATATAGAAGTTACAGCATGCATTGAAAGAATAATACACAATTCTTTTTAAAGCATATACTGAAGAATCAGTAAAGAAAGTGCTGAGCACCTCACCTCTGAAAACGAAGCCCCTTTAGGCACCCAATTGGGCACCCAAAATTACTGGTCACTTTTCAAAATTTAGGCCAATGCTTGTACTCAGGACAATATTTGTGAATTAGGTTTTTTAAATATTTGACCAACTTAAATTGTTTCCATCTGATGGCAGTTTGCAGGCCTATGCAAATGAATCTGGTGGTCTCAAATCACTTCCAGGCAATAGATATCCATTGTACAAACAACAACACCATTTTAGCACTAATTGACACCTTCATGGGCAGTTTCAGCCAAGAAGCCAAGGGCTGAATGAGTAGCTACTCCAGGTCAGGAAGTAAGCACATTCACGTGACAATGTGAGGAATCTATGCAATATTTTTCTGTGGATATAAAGAAGACTTTAGACACCAATTTAGCAAAGTACTGAAGAAACTTTGGTACTTAAGCACTGGCTTATGTCCTTTGCTGAATATGAGCAGACATACGCACAATATTAAAAATAAGCATGTTCTTGAGGAATTGTGGCTTCATTCTCTAGGACCTGGGTTACAGCTTTTATAAGCACTACATTTACGGAAAAAGTTTTTAGAAAACTCAATGGTGTTTAGTTGCTTATATTTCAAAATTTCACTTTATTTGCATGAAACTGAATTACCAAATACTAGTAAAATGAGAGTTCTGCAGGAATGTAATACTCACTACTACAATCAAGGATAAATGAAATAAAAATATATTATAAGCAAACCAATAGTTTATTTCACTTGCCTGGTTGCTCCTTCAGTTGCCCATAAGAACTTGTGATAGTCACTATCTAAAATATTATCATACAAAGACTTCATGGGGCTTCAAAGGGAAAGGAAAGTTTTCAGTTACTGAAAAGAAAAACATTACAGCAAGTCAAGAGCTAAAAATGATATTTCTCTAATGCAACTCTTTAAACTAAATTTTCTCTGCTAAGAGCTAAGTAGGAAAAAGTTAGCAAGTACATCAATTGTTGTGCCAGACTCTGTAAGGTTATTCCTTATTTGCATTCAGACTCAGTTTTAAATAAGAGTAAGGAGGGTGGATGAGAAATACAGAGAACAAACACTCTGGAGTAGTCTTCATAGTCACTGAATGTTATAAAAACTTATTGCAAGTTCATATACAAGTGCTTTTATCTGGCTGTAAATAAGACAAGTCTTATAAATATTTCAAAGTGACAAAAATCAGAGATATGTGCTGATTATCCTAGGATGAGACAGAATGTCTGTCTTTTAAACCAAATGCATCATTTAAAGAGACAGTCAACTTCAAATCTAGTCTAATTTAAAAAAAAAACAAGTTAAAATCATTTATAGGATTTCATTTTTATTTAGTTTTACAATCACTTTTTCAGGGTTTTTTCCCCAATGTTTTTTTCACAAAACAAAAGGGAAAAATATTTGTGGTATCTTTTGCTCTTCACACAACAAAATAATATGAAGAAATCACATGGGCACTGTTGGATCCCAAATAGCCATATTTACACAAATATACAAGGCCTAGCTACATACGAACTGCTGTTCTGATCGGTTTTTTTCAGCTTCTAAAACATAGAATACAGTGAGCACCACTAGAAAACTCACAGACTATTAAAATACCTATTCTTAGACACTACACAGAGATAATAAGGGAACTGACTATACACAAAATGGTGTCAAATGAACAAAGTAAACTGAAAAAAAAATAGAAAAATATTTTCTCTCTAACCTCTTTCACTTCCAGTAATCTTAGGAATTATTTGCAATATTAGTAAATAAAGCACTTTCAGATGAAGTATGATGTCTGAGTTGACACTGTCCCTTCCAAATGGGAGTTTGGAAGTGGCAGTAGCATTAATCTTTCATGCCTGGTATGTCATCATCAAAGGTTGAAAGATATCAATAGCATCATAGATTCCTGCAGGGAAAATGAATGGATGCTTTCACTACATGGTAATTCTTGACACTGTTGGAGGGGGGCAGCAAATACAAACTTGATAAGATCCCAGAGTCTGATTTTCAGAGGTTCTGAGCATTCACTATTCCCGTTAAAATCAATGGGAGTTGTGGGATCTCAGTGCCTCTAATAATTAGGCCTACGGTCTTCCTCAACACTACAATTGCTACTGGAGAGAATTACTGAGACGTATACACACCATTCACTAGAACTGTGAGAACATTTAGCCTGAGAGGAAGAGAGCTTGATTGCTTAGATGATCATGACTGTACTAGTTTATTGCACATATACAATAAACAGGCCCAAATTCTTCCATTTGAGGCATAGTGTGAAGTAAAGCCAAATTGCAGGAAACCATCAGAATATGAGTCAGGACAGAGGGCACCTGAAGTGGGAAGTTGGCTATTTGGTGTGTTCCTTCTCTGCATATACTTGCCTTTTAAAATTGTGAAATTTCACCAAAAGAAAATGTGATCACTTTGTTCATCTCCAGTATATGGTATAATGTGGATAGAAAAATGTTGACTTACAGTACGTATTGCAGGAGCACCTATGAGCCTCATTCATGGACTAGCGCCCCTTTGTGCTAGATGCTATACAAACAGAACAAAATGATGGTCCCTGCCCCAAAGATCTTACAAGTACATTGTATAATGGATGCGTCAATGGTTGTGCATGTGATGGCCTCAAATTTGAGGACACATGAAGGGACCAAAACTGATGATAAAAACTTTCAATGTCATACTATATAATGCCAGAGAATACTGAATATATCTATATGGAATCTAATAATGTATTTGCAGTGAAATGTCTTTTCCCACTTCATTCTTCTTCCAGCACTTCCAAGGAGTCATTTTTCACTTAATTGATCTATCTGACCTGTGCTCTTCCTTTTAGCCTGAGGATCATCCATATCTGCCTCTGCTACAGCTCTTATCTTGGCAAACCCTGCTCCTTCATCCCAACCCTTTAGCCCACCAACTGGAGTTTCCTGTTTTCCACCCCTGCTTACAGCAATCTCTGCCTTATCTCCCTGCTGGTTTCACTCTCAGTTCCATCTGTTCATTTAAAATTTATGAACCTCATCAAGCATTTGTTTTCAAACCCATCCACATTTAAATACCTTCCATTGTATTTGTGCTTGCTCAGTTCTCCCATTTATCAGTTGGATGATAATTGTGCTGAATACCCTAAATTTGGTTCTGACTTAGACTTCCTTCCTTTCCAAAAGCCTGCCGTGCTTTCAAAGCCTCACAGTTAGGTCCCCATGGCTAATGCCATCCCCTTTTTGTTTTCTCTGCCTAACAGACATTCTCCAGACACATGAACTTCTCACGGAAATAAAGCAACTCATCCTGCCCCCATGTACTTTCCCAGCAATAAAACATGTTTCTTTGTCTTTATATATCATCAGATTTAGTCACATTCCTTCTGAGTTTCATATATTTAGTGTCTGATTTACACCCTATTGGACAAGTTTTACCGGCTCAGGAACTGATCCTGCTTTCTCCGAACTCCATGGGAAAACTCCCCTCTAGCAGTCTTCCTCCTCAGGAGGTCTGTAACCAAACCTCAGATATAATATTTGGGTTTGGGTCAAGGGACCTGGACAGGTTTGAGGAGAAAAGGATAGTTCAAATAAATTCACTCTTCTCTCTCTCATCTGCTTTGTTCCCATCTTAGATTTCTCTTGTTTCTTCACCTGTCTTAGCTGAAGTAAAGAGTTACATAAATAAAGGCAGGAAGTAGACATTGTGAGTTTATTTTACCCCTACTTTTATGACAGATAAATCAGACTTAAATCCCTCAGTTATTGAACACCCCTCATTCCAATCATGTGACCCTTGCAGATTACTCAGAGATGTACTGGAACCTGAAACACCAGCTCAAAAAATATAAAGTAAAGCCCTCGATTTGGGCACATACAGACCCAGATAAAGATGTAAATATTGTGGTTCAACAAATGAAAAACCCAAGTTGCAATCTCCTGCTCTTTGGGGGAGTTCAGAATGCCTCTAGATCCAAACTTTGCAAATCAGCCCCATCTGTAGATGGGCATAGAAAAGGCCTATTTAGTCATTCTAGTAGATCTCTGTGTCAGGAAGTTTTACTGGATGTTCAGTCTAAATTTTCACTTTCTTAATTGGATCCTGTTACTTCTAGTAATACACTCTAGCAACACCAGAAAAAATTCCCCTTTCTCCTTCAAACATCTATAGACACTTATGTTCTCCACTGCTACTAACACAGTTCTTATCAAACTAATCCAAATATACATTTAGCTTTTTAGGTGCTCAGATGCTATAGTAATGTAATATAAATGTCTAAATAAATAAGTTTGGAGATTTTATCATAAGTCAAGTGCATTATAAGTTCTGTCGCTGTTCACTGAACCCCTTCTATTTTGTCTAAAATTCATTATTTTCTCCAGAATATTCAGCACCCTCATAATATTCTGTAATTTATAATGGACATGCAACAAGCAGACTTATGTCTGTCAGTTTTCCTCTTTGATTTCTCTAAACATACTATACATATCAAAAATCTAATTATTGCGGACGACATTTTGCACTGAAAAAAAAGTTTACTAATTTTTGCCACTTTGCAGCTTACTATAAAAAATGATCAAGACAAAAACAAGAAGTTTCAAATCAGCACTAAAAACCAAGTGATTGTCAAATTGCCATAAGCTTTGAAGCAGAGTGATGTTGCCAGCAGGTTTTACTATGTTCACATAAAATACTAGTACATTTTATTAAGGGGAAGAAGTCATAAAACAGTAGCCATTAATGAAAGTATTCTTGTAATAAAAAATAAGGCAAAGAACTAAAATTAAGCTCAAAAGGCCCATAGCTTTGTACTCAGTACCTCATTAGCAACATGTGATTAATTAGTGACACCTGAGTGAATAGTGTATCCATCCTAATGTTCACTTTTGACCCACCAGGGCATAAAATGGGGGCAACAGTGTACACTTGAGTGGTTAAGAGGCAAAAATCTGTGCTGACTTTTAAAGACTATGTACTCATCCTATTAAACAAATCCCTGAGGTTTCAAGGGTCACTGCCTAAAACCATCACCTCCTCCTCTATTAGGTGCAGTGATTTTCTTTTTTTGGACACTGTGCTACATACCTTATTATATTTTAGCTGTATTTTAACTGTTTTATGATTTAAGGCTTTTAAAGATTAGTAATGTCTCAATCTCTTTCTCTCCCCTCCCAAACAGAATAAACAGATTGAGTCTATAAGTGAGAAAAACTTCCATGCCATGTATGCCTGTATCGAATTTTCCCCTTCCCCACTCTGCTTCCTTACTGGAAGTTCCTGCGTGTGCCTCTAGATAGCCTGAAGTAGTCAAAGCCCAGTTCAGAGTTTTCCAGAAGACTGTCCAGTCAAGACACCTATGACTACAAAGCAGTGTGACCAAACAAAAGAGAATGTAATAAATCAACAATTCATTAGGACCGGGCAATAACAAACTTAGCAGACAGCTCTGCTACAACTTTACATGGCACTTGAGCACACATGAGGACTCTGGCTAGAGACTCCATGGCACATAACTTGACATTGGGATTGAGCACACTACATAGCTTCTGACTGGAAACTCCCATGCGCCGTTTGTTATGCACCAGCTGTACTGTCCCAGCATGCAACAAACAAACAAACAAACAACCACATGCATACATTTTGGGACTCACAGGTAAGGCAACTTCCAACAGCTGCTTCTCTGCGAGCAGATACATAATTAGAGGGATGGGACTTTCTATGGATCTGCACAGCAAGCATGCAGTATGATGCCACAGTGCAATTGCAATAAAGAACAGAATCTGTATACTGTACTGTACCCAGGGATATATTTATAATCACTAGCAATAATCCAAATGAACATCTCTCTCAACATCTTGCTCATTTATTGGAAAAAATTACATGATTTCACTATGATTCGGTCTCTCTGTCTCGCCCTTCACTGCTGACCGCAGATACAGAATAATAGTTAAAAAAAATCTCAGATACCCCAGGGTATCTGAATGGGTACAGAGCTACCTGATTTTAGGGTACTTTCTCCTTGTAATAAAGGTGTGACCCACTGGAGTGCTGGCAAGAGGAAGAACTTCATTTCTTGGCTCCCAATCACCTGACATTGCTCAGGGTTACAAAAAAATATCTGTCACAGTTTGTGCTGATGCCACTGGCTACACTTTCATACTCCAAGTACTCTCTCTCTGTCAGCAGTGTACTGTTCTGTATTCAGCTTACCAGGCTTGGCCTAGGCAGAGATGAGGTACAGGAATCTTTACTCTTACCAAATGGCTCTCCCCCATCTGCCTGGGAACATGGAGCTAATCTGAAAATACACCTGCTGCCCTATTCACTCAGGAAGAATGAATGTAAGAAAGGGACCCAGATGTGAGAGAGCAAATGGGACTCACCCCAGACCCCAATGTGAGACACTAGAAATCACTCCCACCCACCATGTGATACTAGTCCCTTTCAGTGACCTGGAAGGAGTGAGACCTGAGAATAAGATTTTTTTTTAAACTCCTCACTCTGTGGAGAGAAGGGGTTGGAGTTGGAGACAAAGAGACATCAAGTGGGGACATACAAGGAGGGCAGGAAGGAAGAGGAAAGCAAAACTGACTCTACCAAATAAAAGAACAAGCAATTAACCTACAGAAGGACAGCAAAACAGAAAGAGCAGCCTAAGGCAGTAGTCTGGGGGTCCCCTGAGGGGCCATGAGCAGGTTCCAGGGGTCCACCAAGCAGGGCCAGCATTAGACTCATGAGGTCCCAGGGCAGAAGCTGAAGCCCCACTGCATGGGGCTGAAGCCCGAGTCCCGAGCCCCACCAATTGAGGCTGAAGCCAAAACCAGAGCATCTTAGCTTCACAGGGCCCTCTGTGGCATGGGGCACCGGACAATTGCCCTGCTTGCTACCTCATAATGTCAGCCTGGCTTTTATATGCAGAAAAACAGTTGTTGTGGCAAATGTGGGCTGTGGAATTTTTATAGCATGTGGATGGGGAAGGAATCTCAGAAAGAAAAAGGTTGAGAACCCCTGGCCTAAGGCATCTAGTCACTTCTGACAGTAGGCACCAATCTGCTTCTTTATGTGCCTAAATACCTTTAAAAATCTAGATGTCTAAATGCTCATTTCACCTAGGCCTTGTCTACACAAAAACTGAAACTGAAATAAATAACCCTGTAAATTACAAGCAATTTAGTTATGTCAGTGCAGTCTGTGTATGGACCCTCTTATTTCACACTAAGAGTAGCCTACTTCAACATAATTTAAGGTGGTAAAAAATCAGCTTGGGTTATAGCACAAGAGACCACTCTTACTGTGAAATGAGTGTCCATACACAAGCTTGCAGCCAGATAACTAAAGGTGTGACTTAGAGAGTTTGCTATTTCACTTCCAGTTATGATACTGTTTGGGCTTCCAAATATAGGACTTGGATTGCCTTTCAAAGAGCTGAATTTGAATACTAAGCCCACAACTTACTCTAGTATAAAATAAATGCTGACTGAGTTGCCAGTAGACTGGTCCTTTTTAACCTCCACATTTTAAATTGGTTCCTATAAAATGAGACTTACTGGCATTAATTTATATTTTTCCATTCTGGATCTCATTTACCTTAATAATATTCCTTCATGTCTCATTTTTGCCTATCGTATTGAAGCCAAGGCTGGCTAATCTTGCTTCATTTTTTTAATTAAATATATATTGCATTTTTTTTAAATAAGCATACATAAAACATATCCATACATCTGTGTTTGACAGGAAGAATGTGATTCTGCCTTGCAGTCACAAGTAATACTGTTATATGAACATCATGCAGCCTGGATCCTAACATTCTGTTTGTCTTCTGATGAACATTTGCAGTCTCACCAGTGATCAAACTGCACGCAGCAGTATTCCCAGCTTGGTCTCACTTAGTGCCCTCTCTGATGCCAAAACAACTTCAGCTTCCCACCTCTAGGATTGTATCCAATGATCTGCCTTGCATTTTCTTTTTTAACTGCTGCCAAAGTTAGCAGATTGACAGCCTGGGAAACTGCAGTCCTCTGTTTCTCCACAGAACAGTTATAAGCACAGGCAGCAGTGCAGGTTTTCCCATGTGGTTCCGCCAATCTGTCTCAACCTTCCATTGGTGGGACCACCTCTAGTGGTGGGAGTGTTCTTCATTTACTCAGACCATTCACTTCTTGAGCTCTCTGATGAGACTGCCTGCGTGGTGAGATTACACCTGATAAGAGCTGGAGTGTGGCCACCAATTTATTCCAAGTTCTGATTTCATTCATTCTATTCAAACCAGAATTATGCTCATCTGCAACCTAAAATCAAAACAATTTTGAAACCTTAGCTCCTTAGTTTCCTCCTCCTCCCTCCCCAGTCCTTGACATCAAACCATCCTTCCCATGATCACAGATATAACCATTTTGGAGGACAGCAAGTATTAAGCCTGTTCAGGCAGTTCTTCCACCCCTGCTTAATTTGCAAGGTCTCAGAATGTCACTTGATTCTGATACATTAATGGGACTGGTTTGTCAGTCCTCAGTCTGCTTGACAATGCTAATAAACCTCCTGATCACTGAGAATGTTGGACCATATTTCATCTTATCCTGTTTGAAATATGTGCCATAAAATTAAATTAAATAAATATTGCCTATGTCAGTAATACAAGACTTTAATGGTACACTTAACTAATACTGAAGTATAATTGAACATCAATAGAGCACTTACAGAATTCACATTACTATGAAGTAAATTCATAATGATGTGACACCAAATCCTTCAGCCAGGCTCCTCCTCCCGTTCATTTTTCCTATCTGAATAATAAGAACCAGCTTTTTGTAATTTTTCTTGCTTTTCATTTATGTGTGTGCTGTCAAAATTAATGGAAAGGGGTATTTAGGCCACCTTCCATCACCACTCCTGACATTTTAAACCCACGCTTTAAAGAAATTAGGCCATCAAGATTCATGCCTATTTTCCTCTGCTGGATACCATTGAAAACTATACGCAACCTATTAAAATCAGTTAGAACTCCCACAGTTAACAAGCTATATTTTGAAAGTTATATTTGTAGGTGTGTGTCCCAAACTCTCTTTCTGATCAGAGTGACCCACCCAGCATACAGCAAGGCATTAAAACCAAGCCCTGTGAAAGAGGGTGTCGGAAGACTGCCAACAATGAAAAAATAAAATCTGTGAAGTCTGGCTGAACGTGCTGTCCTCCTGATGGAGATAGTTTGTTTTCTCTTTTTTTCACTGAACTACCATGGTCTAACCTTTTGATCCCTTATTTATGGGAATTGTGGTAGTTCAAATCATCCTCTCTGTTTTCATAAATGCTCCCACAGGTAATGACACAATGTGATCCAGTAGGACCTAATTGAAGAATTGTGATTAAAACCCAGTTCTGGAAGCTATATATTGGCTGACCTCCACAAATTCTTATCTGTGAAGTAAAGTTTCTTAAATCACAAGGCTTCTAATATTTTCCAAGGAATGAGACCACATTAAAATCTTAATTAGTCCCTTAAGCTTAAGAATCATTCACTTACAGACATTTTTTTTTTTTTATGCCTGATGCCAGTTTAGCATAAAGTACTTTTGCAGTAATTTTCCTTTGGAGGTTGTTGTTTTTTTTTAAAAACTTCTTTGAGGTTTCCTTTGAGATTTATATAAAGTGTGTGTGGGGACCACAACTATTATATCAATCATATTTAATCATTCTTTTTTACAATGTTATGCATGCACTACAAACAAAGAAGCTATTGATACTAATGAAAGTAACAATTACTGTCTGCAAGCTATAAGGGGTTTATTATTATTATTATTTTACCTGTGGAATACATGACAAAAGATTTATTCATTGTTAAAAATAGTACTGCAACCTTGTGTTTATAAGGAGATATATTGTTTCATATCAAACAAAGTGAGGTGGGTTTTATAATAGGATGCTGAACAGTTCTTTCATATTATCCCTTCCAAGAGATATCAAAATACTAGATGGGAACCATGTCTTTGTTATGAGAAAGTAGTTTGTATTTTTCAAATATATATATATAGTAGAGAGCTGCTCTCTCTTTTCATTGACTGTCTGAGACTGGAAGTTTATACCATATTAAATCATTTCCAATCTATTAATATACTGTATTGATCTACAATTCATCTGATTGTTGAGAGGACATTAATGGTTTCCATTAGTCCATTTTCTAATTTCCACATGTTCTGATGATAAATCTTTACTTCATCCATTTACAAGAAGCAGCCAGTACAAGCAGGATTGGCTGCCCTGCAAATGATGGAGATTTCTAGAAGAAACAAAAAGGGTTTCAGAGTAAGGGAGAAGAGCACAAACTTCTGTGAGGTCTGCCCTAGATAAAGAAGGTAGCTGTTAAGCTAAACAAAAGATGCTGGATACAGTGTGTATTTGGAAAGAGTATGTCATCATCAGGGTTCTTAGAAACCCATTTGCCACAGAAAAACGTAGCATGTTTTTACAGAGACACTTCAATTTTTACATTTTGAAAAAAACAAAAACAAAAAAACCTGCACGGTAGAACCACATTTATCTGAGCATCCATTATCCAGCTCTCCATATTAACCAAACCACCAGTTGCCTGGGGCTGACGGTGGCAGGGTCTGGGGGCAGTGAGCCCCCTACAGCTGGTGATTCAGTTCATACAGGGAGCCAGATAATGGAGACTCAGATAAACAGGGTTCTACTATATATCAATAAAATGTGTTCAACTGAAACCTATGTATATTGTGGCTAGGAAAACTGAAGTTCAGCCTTTCATTTTAATCACAGAAAAAACATGGATTTTTATTGTTTTTTTTTTAAATCAGAGAATTTTGAGGGTTTTTTTAATCACAGAAAACTAGGATCCCAGGTCATCAGAAACCTTGTAAAGTCAGTAGAAATGTTGCCTATGAAGTGTGTAACAGGATTCTTTTTGCATTTGCACCACCAAACCCCCAAATATATGCATGGTTTTGCACTTGTATCTTCCCACAGTAATATTTCATTTTGTATTATTAACCTAATGCTGTTATATAACAGAAATATGTTCATCTAACTCCAACGTTTGGGGAATGTGGTTTGAGTAGCTAGAAAGTTTAGACAGAGATTTTAAGTGAACTATATATTCAAGAAAGGTACAAATTTCATAGGCTTAAAGAAGGATGTCCTTTATTTATCCATCAGCATGATACAAAACAGTTAGCAGCAGCAAAGTTGTCTTGCATCAAACCTACTCCAGATCCATTCAATCTCTGGTTTTTCTGTTAAGACTGCTTCAAAGGTGTTAAATTAGTACCCAATTATGATGGTTGGTTTTGTGCTCTATATTTCATCATCATGTTACTTTACTGTTGTAAATCAGGAGGAATTCATTGACGACAATGAGGTTGCAATGATGTAAAAACCAGCATGAGTGAGACTGGAATCATGCCTGGAGGTACTGCTGTTTTACTGTTCTGTACATTTACCATTTGTAAATCATATAACATTGTGTGCAATGCAGAGTTCATACAGGGTTCTGCAGCACTCTAAGTATGTAAATAATGATTATGATGCTAACATGGAAATATGCTTGATTTACACATAGCAATTACTATCCTTCATGCATCATATTTGTCCACAGTAGAATATCAGAAAATACTAGATACTAACGCACCGTTGCCTTAGTGCATGTCCATATAGCCAATTTTCAGAAAAATCCTTGTTTTACCATGATTTATGGGTCTGCTCTAGTCTATAATTGATAGACAAAAGCCATCTATGCTTCATGTAGTTTCACAACAACAAAACTGCACCACAGCACCATTAATAAGAATGAAGTAAGGTGACCGGAGTGGCCAAAAGGTAAGAACAGTAGAAATATCACTTCTCCTTTAGCAACAGACAGAAATAAAACCTCAACATTGTTTTCACTGGCAAGACTTCAAGAAAAATATTTAAAACACGGCTTCACTGGCCAACATCTTCCTAAGTCACACATACACTGAGCATTTGCCTAATTTTGAACCCATTTTCACATCACAGGTTTGAAAGCTGGACTTCAAGTAAAACATTACTGGTATTCAGGGCCGGCGCTTCCATTTAGGTGACCTAGGCGGTCGCCTAGGGCACCAGGATTTGGGGGGGCAGCATTTTGCCACCCTTGGCGGCAATTTGGCGGTGGGGGGTCCTTCCACGCTCCGGGTCTTCAGCGGCAATTCTGTGGCGGGTCCTTCACTCGCTACGGGACCCACCGCTGAAGTGCCCCAAAGATCAGGAGCACGGAAGGACCCCCCGGCCGCAGAATAGCCACCAATGACCGGGAGCCCGGAAGGACCCCCACCTAGGGCACCAAAAACCCTGGTGCCGCTCCTGCTGGTATTACCTGCCACTGGGAGAGATTACGGAAAAAAGAAAACAGTTCAACCTTTAAAAGAAATGAAAAATAGAGTAAGGGATGAGCAGAGTGAAAACTAACATAAAGACACTGTGAGATAAGAAGCAGAGAGAGAAAAATCAAATGAAAAAACATGTTATATATAAGCATCCACTATACATAGGACAAAATCTGAGTTAGGTTTGGTTTTGGAGTATTAGTTTATCCATAATATGCACATAGCATGTTATCTACAGATCATTTAAAAAAAAATGAATCTAACTTAAAAAGAAAAAGAAAAAAAAAACCCATACACTCAGTCAGTTCCAGGAGAAAATGGTTCATGAACTCCAGTAAGTTTTGCAATCTCTTCTTGGCCCCCAAATACAGCTTAGAAGATTATTGAAAAGTCTTCTAAACACCATGCGGCCTAAATATGAATGATGCTGGGAGAGATTTTCTTTTTCCCAAAGAATGAGTGGGAGCTGAATCTCCTAAAGAAACAAATGGTCATAAAATATTTAAGAGTAAACTATTTTCAGGGAATCTGAGAGCCTACAGACAGCAGCTAGTACAATTTATAAGTGGCATCAACTATAAGTACAACTGAAAGAGTTGACTTGGTAGGAGCAAGTTCTGTTTTTTATGGGCCATATATTTATTTGTAAAGCTTTTTTCAATGTATTTCCACTTGAACTACAGATGTGGGGTCCTGCAAAACACAGTGCATGTTGGAGAAGCATGTACAACTGCGAGTATATAAATGATCAGAAATCCTTTATGAAAAAAAGTCCTGTAGAATGTAATAGATGATAATCTTCCCATAGCAGTTGGTCCTTTTAAAGCCACCCTATAGGAATTATATCTCTGCTAAAGAATGGTATAGGATGGTTACAAAATAACTGAAAAAAGTTCTCTCTTAAATGCAGTTGTTAAAATAGATGGAACAAGAAAGGGGAGTTCTCACTGCAATGGTCAAGAGGGGGAGCAGTTGGAAGAGTACTGTTTACCCAAGCCAGGGAGAGAAAGGAGGTCCTCTACACTTTTAGCAGAGGAAGGGAAGCCCACACTCCCTTTCTCTGGTTAAATTCTATAGGTTTTTAGAACAATATCTATTAACTGTCAGTAGAAGTCTATTGATTTCACCCTGCTATATTCTATAGGAGTTTCCATATGGGATTATGCTGTTAGTTTCATTTAGGGATTGATTTATGGTTAAACAATCAGCATTCAGCAAAGACTGGGCTTTGAAGTAAGAGGTTAACATTTGTCCTGCCAAGCTGGCAGGAGAGTGTGTAGTTCTGCAAATGGATGATCCTGTTGAGCTGCTGAAATCAAATAGCACATTCCAAATTAGATTACTGCATCAGAGTCTCACTTTGAGCATGATTTTTGGAGGGCTTGCAAAGGAAGAGAGGGAGTGGAAAGTCAGACCTGAGAATGCAATGGTGACATCAGTGAAAAGGACCGAAAAGAATAAAGGAAAACAGTGGGTGGAGGTAGGTGAAAGAGGGTGCGTATATGGAATCAATAGGGGAGATTTGTACTGGAAAGTAAGATTCCTAAAAGAAAGCTTAAGAGCTTCATTTTTTCCAACATACCAGAGCCTAGAAAAGGAAATAGTAGAGCAACCTGTCCATGTTGCCCATAGGACACCAGCAATATGCCAACTTCTTCACTCATTGCCCCACTAATGAGTCCTCCATCTGTGCTGAAACGTGGTGGTTTTGTGGAGCACAAGAAGAAAAAAACTAAAGTTCATTTGTTGTCAAGGACTGCAACCTCAGTCCCACTAAATGAGTGAGGGCAAACTCCACTCCATGGGACACTGGGCACAAGAGTCCTCAGGACTGGTAGGTCTAGTCCCCGATTCCTATCCATAGTGGCATGAGGTTTATGAATTCTTTATAGCCACGTAAGCAGGAACCAGGATTTGAATCCATCTCCAGGTCTGAAATGGCTGGTGCAATAACCCACTGTTGAGCAAATTCTCAGCTGGCTCTTTTCATATACTTTTCCCATTTCTATTAGTTTAGTCATTCATATTTTTCTCCTTTCATTCAGCTGCTTGGTAGTAAATACCCACTATAGATTTATTCCAACAATAAATTCTGCCTCTGACCCTTTTACAAAATGAGTCACCTTGAATTATTTTTTCCAGTCTCTAGACATGCTATCCTCATTCAATTGTTTGGACACTTTAGAAAAAAACAAAACAAAAACAAACCTAAGAATGTAGCTGTGGGATTAAGCCATTACCCTATCCTCACCTGAGCTTTACTTTTAAAAATAACATCTAGTCTATAGAGTTGGGGGGACAGGGGAAATAGGCAATTCTGACCATAAATATTCAAGTTAAAGGCTTTACTGTGGACCAAAGAAGGAATTTAAAAAAAGAAGAAGAAGAAGAACATAGTCACTGACTCTCAGCAGAGCTGATTTTACAAGAATATACGAAGTACTCTGTGCAACTGATTGCAGTAAAACAATGAGGGAAAGGATGGGGAGGAGCTACACACTCTGCCACTCCTAAGTCCGGGAAGGGTAATCATGTAGCTAATATAGATTAGCGCAACAGAGTCTTTTTAGAGGCTCAGGAGGTAAGTTTTTATTCTTTGTTTTGCATGTTTAAAATCCATTTGCCTCCTGAAACGTGCAGCAAAAGGAATGGGGGCAAAGGTGATGCTAACATTTTGTCCTCTGGATTCTGCCCTGCCGCAGGGCCAAAGTAATCCCTGGCATACATTAGAGTATCCCCAGGGCTGCTCAGTAGTCCAGAATCCCCACTGCCCTCAACTCTATGGGCACAATCTCTCCCTCTGACAGCCCCATCCATACACCATCCCCAGCGCTATGGCTTGCAGGGGAAACAGTGTCAGGCTGCTTACATTATCTCTATTTTGTTCCCATGCTGGGGTAATTCCCCCTTATCCACTTGCAGATTGTGTATGAACTCTATATGTTGGCAGAGCAGCAGACAAGGGCTAGAGTGGGAGGCAGAATCAGCCTCTGAGATCTTAATTATTGTAAAGACACTTAGAGCATCTGATCAGGGTAATTAAAAAAATAGAACTAACTACATGAAACACAGTCCTGTGAGTCAGAAGATCTGGGTTTTAGCCCCTTCTCACCACAGGCTTCCACAAAATCTCTTAGTACCTCAGTGTGTCCTTTCTTTATGGAGATAGTTATACTTACCTATCTCACAGGGCGGTTGCACAGCTTAACTCCTCAACGTCTGTAAAATTCTTTGGGATCCTGAGATGGAAGGTGCTATAGAAATGCAAATTATCATAATCTACCTTTAACTACATGGGGTGGGGAAATTTTAAGACAGGCCATTGTGGAAGAACTGGTGTGGGACAGAGTAAAAGTACACCTAAATGATACAGTCGTCTTAAAATGAGGAATAGAAAGGATTGATAAATGAGAGATCATACTTGACACCTTATTGTTTTAAGGAACTAGAAGAAAGAGCTGATGGAGGACACATGGGTATGATTTCTCTGTTTGGTGAAAGCTTCTAAAAAGGTGATTTCCTAAAAGATTGATCTACAAGATCAATAAGTATAGTACTTGAGAAGAAAATAATTGGTTTCCATATCAAAGGCACATGGTAGTTGTGAGTGAAAGCAGCTTGTTGTAGAAGAGGTATCTGTCTGAAAAAAGGCTACAAACTGAGAATTCGGGTGAATTCGTTTAGCTTTTTATAGCAATAACCTTGAGGAAGGAACATGCAGTAATGTGATGAAATTTCATCTTAATGGGAAGCTGTGGTAGGGGAGTCAATACAAAGGGACAGGGCAATAAAAATCAATATGACTTAGATAGGTAAGGAGCAGGATCCGATAAGTGGCTTACCCTATTCATGGTAGAGAAATGTTGGTAAACAATTCTAGGGGTGGAGAGGAAATTGAGAGTATCTGCCTTGAATGATTATATACTACCCAGGCAAGAATGGTATCTAATAGTGGTATTAATACACTCTGCTCTGTTTTAGTCCAAAATATTTATACCTTCCTACACTATGTAGTAAGTCTGTAAAGTGTGGGAATCATATAAACTGCAAAGCTGTAACAGTGTATCCTAACCAATATTTTTCTAGATTATTTTCATACAGGTGACAGACAGATGGATAGTGCTCAAGAATTAAATTTTATACTAAACAAAGCAGCAATTAAGGACAAGTTAAACAATCTTTAACACCCTCCTCTTCCCTCATGAAAACACTATTTCAGGCTCCCTGGATGCCTTCAGTGGCTTCCCAGTACAGATTGTTGACTCAGTGTAATTGCACCATTTAGTGATTTTAGGCTATTATTCACATGGAGTGTGGATGAGAATGATATTAACAAACTCACTTGAAACCTGAGTCTGCATTTTTATACAGTCCAAAAGAATGAAAAGAGCAACACCTCATAAGTTACACATAGGGTTGTAGTTCCTCCTCTGCTCCTATTTGTCTTGCATTTGTGCTCACAGACCATGATGATGGGCACATTAAAAATAAAGAGTAGCACTCTCTGATGTAGGGCTGAAAGTTGATAAATTGGTATTTGTAGGCAAAGTTTATGGCTGTCACATATAAAAAAAAGCCTCCTAACATTAGCTATTATTGAGGATTTGACCCACTAAGTATCAATTCAGTTACTCAGCCAAAAGTCAGTGGGAGTTTTGCTTACTTGTTTACTTAAGAACTTCCAGATTATAATGATTACAAACATGTGCATTTCTTCTGTAGTGCCCATCTCTGAAATATCTGGGTGTATTTTACATATCAGGCTACTACAAAGAGAAAAGCACTTTCCTCCCCTTTCATTACACAGTCAGAACTGCCATCTTAGATGGATTGGACTTCCAGAAGAGCACTGCCTGGGTAACTCCACACACCTGTTATGGGAAGGTGTGCACAAATAAAAGCTACAAGTGGTTAAGCCTGTCATAACTTTAGTCCCAGATTTGGACCTTAGCGTCCAAAATATGGGGGTTAGCATGAAAACCTCCAAGCTTAGCTACCAGCTTGGACCTGGTACTTGCGGCCACCACCCAAAAAATTAGAGTGTTTTGGGGCACTCTGGTCCCCCTGAAAAACCTTCCCTGGGGACCCCAAGACCCAAATCCCTTGAGTCTCACAACAAAGGGAAATAATCCTTTTTCCCTTCCCCCCTCCAGGTGCTCCTGGAGAGATACACAGACACAAGCTCTGTGAATCCAAACAGAGTGACTCCCACTCTCCGTTTCCAGTCCTGGAAACAAAAGCACTTTCCTCTTCACCCAGAGGGAATGCAAAATCAGGCTAGCAAATCCAACACACACAGATCTCCCCCTGATTTCTTCCTCCCACCAATTCCCTGGTGAGTACAGACTCAATTTCCCTGAAGTAAAGAAAAACTCCAACAGGTCTTAAAAGAAAGCTTTATATAAAAAAGAAAGAAAAATACATACAAATGGTCTCTCTGTATTAAGGTGACAAAATACAGGGTTAATTGCTTAAAAGAAATATGAATAAACAGCCTTATTCAAAAAGAATACAAATCAAAGCACTCCAGCACTTATATTCATGCAAATATCAAAGAAAAGAAACCATATAACTTACTATCTGATCTCTTTGTCCTTACACTTAGAAACAGAAGAGTAGAAAGCAGAAACTACGTCTCCAAAGCTTAGAGAAAGCAGGCAGACAGACAAAGACTTAGACACAAACTTCCCTCCACCCAGAGTTGAAAAAAATCCGGTTTCCTGATTGGTCCTCTGGTCAGGTGCTTCAGGTGAAAGAGACATTAACCCTTAGCTATCTGTTTATGACAAAGCCAAAGTGAAATGTCAATATAGTTATTTAATAATAGGAATTATTCTAAAAGACTTCATATCACTGTGGGCAGATATAGAAGTAACCTATACAAACAATTGTAACCTTTGGACTGCAATCCTGCATCACTAATTCAAGGCAACACTCCATTTGTTCACCAAAGCCATAAAAGCATTGCAAGGTGTATAAAACCTTGAAAAGCCAGGAGGGAAAGTTGTGCACCTTGCTGACAAAAGGCAGCAAGGACTGTAGAGAATGCCCTGGAGAATGAGGTGAATGTGATTTTACACCTCTGCCCAGAGGAGTCAATTGAGGAACTGTCCCCTGACCCTGATGAACATGAGGAGTATCCCAAGCTGTGGCGGGAGAACCCTGAAGCTGGTAAGTTATAATGGACCGCCACCTTCCCCTGCCAATATCCTTTCTTACTCTGATGCTGCATTCCTGCCTCTACTCCACTCCACCCCAAAATGGTCTCAGACCAAGACACAACATAAACTGTCTACACTGTCATGTTACAGCGTTGAAACTTGCAGCACTCAGGGGTGTGTTTTTTCACACCCCTGAGCGAGAAAGTTGCAACACCGTAAAGTGCCAATGTCGACAAGCCCTTAGGTTTTTAGATGTTCACAGCAATCATCTTAGCTGGGGATTCAGTGAAGAATGGACACTGATTATGTCACTCCCCTGCCTTAAATAGGTTTTACATGTGGTGGGAATCCTTTGTTTTCCAATGTGTCTTCCTGACCCCCAGTAGAAAAATACTGGTAGTCTATCATGGAGTCCAGTACCAGATGACTTGATCACATGACACTGCAGTGTCAAAGCAGCCACGAGTCAGAGGCTGTTTGTAGCATCCCAGGAAAGATTCTCAGGAAGATGGGAGATTAGCATCTTCAAAGATCTATTGTTCTCCCTAATGGTCCTTGACTAATTCCCAGTTTGTCAGCCAAACTGATTGTATTCTGTCACTTTTGTAGTACAGACGTATAGTCAATATTCCTAACTTTGGTTACAAAAATGATACATGTATGCAAATAGGATAATCCTATTCAGTAAATCATAATCTTTCCAATGATACCTCACATGACCTATCTTGCATAAAATACATTACGATTGTGACACAATCATATCATAACATTACTATGAAAAATATGAGAAGCACTGTCACATATGTCTTAAAAATAAATTATTAATGAGCAATCATTGTAAGTCTGTGTCTGCTGGCTGAGAAATGCACAATCAGGTAGTGATAGTCCCAGGGGACAGGAGAGTGCATGTTAGAAAGGTCCCGGTTGGGGACGGAACAGTAATAGAGAACTTAGATATCAGAGGGGTAGCCGTGTTAGTCTGGATCTGTAAAAGCAGCAAAGAATCCTGTGGCACCTTATAGACTAACAGACGTTTTGAGCATGCATGAGCATGCATCCGACGAAGTGGGTATTCACCCATGAAAGCTCATGCTCCAAAACATCTGTTAGTCTATAAGGTGCCACAGGATTCTTTGCTGCTTTTAGAGAACTTAGAGCTGTTCATCTAAAGTTAGTGACAGCTGTCTTTTGTCCCTTAGAAGATTACATAGTTTCAACACTTCTGCTACCCACCCTCTTGATCTTACCAACTCCTTTCAAAGAGGAGCTGTTCAAAATGTGGGGGATGGCTGAAGTGGAGGGGAGGGCAGTTAGGTCCAGGAAGGATGGGAACTGTTGGGTTGTCTGAAGAAAAGTTAGTCACAGCAGTCTTTTCTCCCTTGGAAAATTGCAAAATTGTTACAAATTCCTGTCCCCTGGTGTCTAGCCATTCCCTGCACCGAGCCATGCTGCATAAGTTGGGGGGAAATGGAGGTGGGAGAAGGATTTGGTCTGGCAGCTGCATAAACACTATACAGCATCCCTTTGCAGTAGAGAGGTGAGGGACCTCTGGTGCTGATCTGAAACGTAAGGGAACCAAATAAAGTTGTAGTATGTCTCCTTCTTCCCTGGTCCATTTCAGCATTGTTAGGCCGGCACTTTCTGGTGATGCTGGGGTGTGTAGTTTTTGTGGTTCTCAACTTCCTTTGCACAGAAATGCTGTATGCTAATTGACAATTTTCAGTCAAATTGCCTCCCAATCTTATAAGCACATTTCAGAAAATTCCTCATGTAGCAGAAACTCCAGATGGATCTTGAAGTTCAACAGCAGTGCAAATCTGCTTGGTTCAACTTCATAGCTGACCAAACTCCTCTATTCAGCAATATGTAGAGGGCTGACATCTGTCTGAAATATACTGCCTGATCTCAACATGATTGGAAAGCCACCTCTCTTTTCTATTCCGGTACCTTGAAAACTGCTATGTTCTCCAAATGATGGGCAGTCTTTTAAAAAGAAATTGAAAACTGGTAACTTAGCCCTTGGAAGGAACTGCCCTTCCCTCTTCAGTCTGCCTTGAGACACTATGAAAATAATAATTTTTAAAAAACATTAGTATATTTATCTGCTCCTTTCTCATGGGTTGCAAACATTGTCTGAGAACCAAGGATAGTCTTAACAGTCACATTCCTGGAATACTGAAAAGTAGCTAAATTGTGGCTGTCATAAACAGATAGCTAAGGGTTAATGTCTCTTTCACCTGGAGCACCTGACCAGAGGACCAATCAGGA
The DNA here is from genome assembly GCF_007399415.2 of Gopherus evgoodei. Lineage (NCBI taxonomy): Eukaryota > Metazoa > Chordata > Testudines > Testudinidae > Gopherus > Gopherus evgoodei. The sequence continues at coordinate 28,346,993 of NC_044327.1, forward strand.
AACCGGATTTTTTCAACTTTGGGTGGAGGGAATTGTGTGTCTGAGGTCTTTGTTTTCTGGCTGCCTGCTTTCTCTGAGCTTTGGAGAAGTAGTTCTGTTTTCTAATCTTTTGTTTCTAAGTGTAAGGACAAAGAGATCAGATAGTAAGTTATATGGTTTCTTTTCTTTGGTATTTGCATGAATATAAGTGCTGGAGTGCTTTGATTTGTATTCTTTTTGAATAAGGCTGTTTATTCATATTTCTTTTAAGCAATTGACCCTGTATTGTATCATCTTAATACAGAGAGACCATTTGTATTTTTTCTTTCTTTTTTATATAAAGCTTTCTTTTAAGACCTGTTGGAGTTTTTCTTTACTTCAGGGAAATTGAGTCTGTACTCACCAGGGAATTGGTGGGAGGAAGAAATCAGGGGAGATCGGTGTGTGTTGAATTGGCTAGCCTGATTTTGCATTCCCTCTGGGGGAATAGGAAAGTCCTTTTTGTTTCCAGGACCGGGAACGGAGAGGGGGAGTCCCTCTGTTTGGATTCACAGAGCTTGTGTCTGTGTATCTCTCCAGGAGCACCTGAGGAGGGGGAAGGGAAAGGATTATTTCCCTTTGTTGTGAGACTCCAGGGATTTGGGTCTTGGGGTCCCCAGGGAAGGTTTTTCAGGGGGACCAGAGTGCCCCAAAACACTCTAATTTTTTGAGTGGTGGCAGCAAGTACCAGGTCCAAGCTGGTGACTAAGCTTGGAGGTTTTCATGCTAACCCCCATATTTTGGACGCTAAGGTCCAAATCTGGGACTAAGGTTATTGACAGTGGCTTTCTACAGAAAAGTTATAGTATGCAGGGGAGATCTCAGCTTCTTCCAAAGGAGCAAAAAATATATATGCTACTCCTCTCTTTGAAGTGGCAGAACCTTTGGCTCCTTGGAATGAAACTTTTCTGCTAAGAGGGCAGGAACATCATCCCAGAGACAGCAGAGGCAGTTGAACAAGAACCCTGGAAGAACTGCTTGTAGGGATGGGCAGGAAGAACCAAGAACAGTTTGAATTCCTGTGGGCATGGGAGGATCACGTTCTTGAGCAGGAAGAGACTTTGAAGAACTGGTTCATGGAGCAGGAGGCACACCATTGGGAATGGAAGCATTCCCTAATGGAGATGTTCAAAGAACTGGTGCCAAACAAATTCAGGAATTGCCTGCTACCACAGCCACTGCACCTGTCCATGAACCACCACCTTCTCATCCTCTGGCTGCCACCCAGAGTGCTGCTGAGCCAAACAACCCAACCCCCTGAGTGACCAGGACTGCTGGAACTACGCCCTCCATCTGCACCCAAAATACCTCAGAGGGAGACCTGCCCCCAGGAGGGGAACACTGAGCATGCAGGAGTCCCTGATCTCCACCAAGTGCCCCCCTCAAACCTTGCACAGGAGCTGCCCTAGTTGTCCCCAAGAACCAATTTTCCCAGCTCTCCCCCATAATCAGGGGAGGGCAAAGAGATTGGGCAGAGACATTAACTTTTGGGCAGTGTTCACAGATTCAGTCCCATCATGTTTTAAATAATGTTGGTGGACATTTTTTTCCCTAAAATATTTTAATTGTTTCCCTGAGGTGCCTGGACCGTCCCTTCCTAATGATGTGATGAACATAAGATTTTCACATTCAGAAATGGGCCCCATGCTTCACAGCATGAGTTGGAATAGGGTAACTGTCTGCTGGTGTCATATTGCAAAGCACTTTTCTGTCTGTCCCACACCAACACTTATCCCAGGTTCAGAAATATCCAAAGTCCTAAGGACACATGGGAAGGATGGGGAAAGTGTAGTTAATGTTATATGCTTACAGAAAGCATGTCTCACTCTCAATGCATTAGAGATCTACAGCACAGAAAAATGGGTAGATAAATGTTTTTATGGCTTAGTTCACATGCAGAAAATACCATCACCAGTTCATTCACCTGCACGTCCACCAATGTAATATACTCTATCATATGCCAGCAATGCCCCTCTGCTATGTACATTGGCCAAACTGGACAGCCTCTACGGAAAAGGAGAAATGGACACAAATCCGATATTAGGAATGGCAATATACAAAAACCTGTAGAAGAACACTTCAACCTCCCTGGCCACACAATAGCAGATCTTAAGGTGGCCATCTTGCAGCAAAAAAACTTCAGGACCAAACTTCAAAGAAAAACTGCTGAGCTTCAGTTCATCTGCAAATTTGACACCATCAGCGCAGGATTAAAGACTGTGAATAGCTTGCCAGCTACGAAACCAGTTTCTCTTCCCTTGGTTTTCACACCTCAACTGCTAGAAGAGGGCCTCATCCTCCCTGATTGAACTAACCTCATTATCTCTAGCCTGCTTCTTGCTTGCATATATATACCTGCCCCTGGAAATTTCCACTACATGCATCCGATGAAGTGAGTATTCATCCACAAAAGCTCATGCTCCAAAATGTCTGTTAGTCTACAAGGTGCCACAGGACTCTTTGCTGCTTTTACAGAAAATACAGGCATCTGCCATGGCTTGGTGATCAAATGGTCCCTCATTCCTCTCCCTATGCCCCCCCCAGCCTTGATCAGTTTCTAGCCATAACAGCTGCTATGGGCAGTTAGACAAATAAATTTTTTAAAAAATGCAGCCCCCTCACGCAACTGTTAAGGTCATTAAGAAAGACTTAGTCCTATAGATAAGAGGTCTGTAAACAAGTGTGAACAGTGAAGACAAAAACATTGTACAATAATCTCATCACAACTCAACCTCCACCCTTCACAGCACAAACCCAGCCCTAAAGAGTTAATCCAGTGGAAGTGCTCTGGTATAAATTGTCTTTAATGTGTGAATTGTGCCACAAACAAATGGCTAATGACAATCTTCTAAACGGGAACAACTCCCCCATAAAGCTATATAATCCTACAAGTATGTGCCTGTGTTCTGTCATGTGCTTTTCCAGCAGCTGTACAGCATGTGAAGATGTCCCTCAACACAGGAAGACGTCATCCTCTGCCTCTCTGTTATGCCAGGATGTGCACATATGGCCCTGATTTCCTTGGCTTGCTAGAAACCAGCAATCAGTTTGTATGTGGGTGGGATCTGGCTGTCTGTATAGAGTTTGTAAGCCAGATTGAGCCCACTCAGAATGGAAGCACTCCCCAATCCTCACAAACATTATGGAGTATGCAGCAGGCAACGATTATATGAACAGCATTCATCACATTGGCATCCAGACAGATGCATAAGCATTGCCAACGAGATTTCAGCCTACTAAAAGCGCATTCCACAACCATTCTGCAGCTACTGAGTTTGTAATTGAATTCCTTTTTTCCAGGGAATGTCCTGGGGTAGTTTCAGGAGTCAAGTTGGGAGTGGATATGCAGGATCCCCCAAAATAACAGTCAGCACAGACACTATACAGAAAAATATCACTTTTGGGGAACAAAGTTCTCCCCTTCAAGTAATCCTGATCTCCTCAGTACCCAGGTGTCATGAATCTTTCCAGCATTTTCCACATTTGTATTCATGAATCTGCCTCCGTCATCCATTAAGCCTTGCAGAACAAGTGAACAGTAGCCTTCTTTGCTTCACATACACACTTGCCCCTTATGGTGATCAAAGTGTGACATATGGGTGCCATAAATGACCCCTGCACAGTTCAGAACCACCCTCTTCTCAAATACTGCTATTATTTCTGAAACGTTTCTTTGGACAATCACATGTGGGTGGAGGATAGTGTTAATTGCCTTGCAAACCTGCACAACTACAACCCTGACAGTGGACTTTCCAACCCCAAAGTGGTTTGCACAGATCTATAGCAGTGCACAGGTTCCACAGGGCAGTCCACAGGGCAATAGCCACCCGCTTTGGTATTGGTATGGCTTCCTTGAATTGAGTGTTCTGACCCTGGAGGTTTGGTGAAAGATCCTTACATATCTCCATGAAGGTCTGTTTCCTCATTCAGGAGCCACTGTGGGTCATCCCAGGTTTCCAAAATGATGTGATCCCATCATACTGTGCTGGTTCTCCAGCACCAGAAGCAATGGCCTCCCAAAGTCAGACCAGGCAATATCAGCATTCACCATACCCATACCACGTGAGCTGAATGAGTTGGCATTGACTCTCAAGGTCAACCACCTTCGAGGGGTCGGAAAGTTCTGCTCAAATTCCATCTAGGATCTTGTTGGTTGCTTACTCCATTCTATAAACATTTGTCTACAACAAGGAGCAGAAGTAGAACCAGATCAGTAGAACCAGTAGATCATCCTATTGCTCTACGACTTCAATCCAGTTTGGCAGAGAACAATAAGAAATCACCAACAACCACCACCATCGGCAAATGTGTGATGGTGGGAGACAGTACCAACACCTCATAGAAAAGTGGTCCACTGTGTCTCTGTGATGCACAGAACCCTGGTATATTGTCCAAAATGGTAGTGCTAACATCACACAACAACAGTGGCAGCGTGGACATGGGTATACACATGTACACAGCATCTTACCTGTGTTCTGCACAGCTTATGTGGACACTCAGTACATTATGGGGAGCATGCACAAGAATGTACACAGTCCAGTAACCAAGTATGCAAGCCAGTGTTGACATAGCCTGATTTGTGGGCCCAATGTTTTTGCCTAAGACCCCTTTATGTCTGTTGCTACTGCTCCTGTAGTGCCTTCTTACTCTGCCTATTCACTCAACTCATATTTCCCAAAGAGAATACAGGTAACAAATGCATTACATAATTTACCAGCTTTCAAGTAGCTGTGTAAATGTGTTAACTTTTCTCTTTTTTAAAAAAAAATAAAAATAAAAAAAATCAACAGTCATTAGTCCATGTTATGAGTGTATTTAGGCATTTTCTTGCTTATAGAGAGTATACTTCAGAAACAGCAAAGATCAGAGAGTTTAAGGCCAGAAGAAGCCAATCTGACCCCTTGTATATCACAGAACACTAAACTACCATTCAGCCACCTCTACACCAAACCCCAGAACACCAAGTTCTGTATATGAATAAGATTATAGCAACTGTACATGTATTCCATATGTAGTGTTGAAATAATGTTAACTGCTCAACTCTGATGTAGATATTACACCCAAATATATAGGCACACAAAAATCCCCATATTGGATCAGACCAGCCATCCACCTACACCAATTTCCTGTTTCTGACAATGACAAAGTAACAGATGTTTCAGAAAAAGGAAGAAAAGAAATCCCAGGAATGATGATACAGGACTATTTTCTTCCCTCTGATAAGTGTGGGGCACTCACTAAAATCAATGGGATTTGCACATAGCATCTATCTAATCGATGTGAGTTTTTATAAAGCACTGATCACTGTAAGCCCGATGCTAAACGCTCCTGCAAGGTGTTGAATGTCCTCAGTTCCCACTGCTGAGTGTGTGAATGATGTGAATTCAAGAGTAGAAGTTGGCCCATTGTAGTTAAATAGTCATGTCAATAAAATATACTTTAAAACTTAAATCTATAGTAATAGACATGTACTTTGTTACCTGATTATAATTTCTTCCCTCACATGAAACATGCAGCTGACCACAAATTTCTCTCATTGAGTTAAATATCGTCATTGAAAAGTTGTACTTGTCAAAGCAATGTTACAATTATAGCGAATCAGAGTTGCTATATCTTCAGAGTTAGCATTTCACAGATATCTTACTTCCCTTACATACATTAACACAAATCTACCTCTCTGTAAACATTGGCTTTTGAATCTATTATACCTTCTAAAGTTTGTGACCAACAGCAGCTATAATCTATTGTCATTATTAATCCTATCCACATGTGCCTGCTCCAATAAAATTGCTTCTATATACTAGATCTGTGGCCTCAACAAATTGTGCTAATCTCTTTTGGAAGGTATGGTCCCGTCTGTCACATAGGGTTATTTAAATAATTCAAAATCCTATGACTGAAATTTTTAAATGTGGATGCCTAAATTTAGGTTCTAAATTCATATTTAAAAAAAAGGTCTGATTTTCAAATATGCTGCTCATCTTTAGTTACCACTGGCCTCAGTTGAATTTATGGCTGCTTATCTCTTTTGAAAGTCAGACTACTTCTATTTAGATATCCAAATATGAATTTAGGAGCCTAATTTTAGGAATCTAGGTTTGAAATTTTTGTCTTGTCTTTAAAACTAATGAAGACTAGGATTAGCCAGTGTCCAGGGAACCTATCCTTTTACAATGTGCATGACTATTTTTCCATCTGGTCTACCTAACCATCTAAAATAGGCTTTTAAAATGATGCTCAAATCACCAGAGTCTCTGACCAAAGAGTTGAAAATCAAATCCACAAATGGCCCTTGGCTTCATTTTACTTCTTATTTCTCTTGAAGCAGTTGGGTGAATTTATTTTTTTAACCTTCTGTTTCCTTCTGCTCTCTCTTCTTCCCTGAATTTGTACAGTAGTAACCAAGCATGTTCAGCTGTGCTGCATCTAGTTTGATCATTGTATTCAACCTTCTTTAAAGGCATTACTTTAGGCTCTGTGTTACTCTTGGGATATATCCTGTGTGGTAAATCATATCTTTATAGTGGATGTGTCATACAATGTTTTTTAGAAGAACCAAGATTACCCTGAGGTTAGCCGAGATTGCCTTTAAAGGGCTTCCCAATGTCGCAACTAAATTTACTTATTCATAAGGATTAAATTCTCACAGTGGTGCAAGGAAAGGTAGTTTGTGCACAACTGCTATTGTGACAACAGGGGGACAATGGAAATTAGGCCCCTTGGAATTCAATTTAAAGAAAATTTCTTCTCTTGAGCTGATGCAGAAGGAACAGGAGATTCTGAGAGAGTCTCTGTAACCTTACGTTACCCTGCTCAAATATTCTCCTGCCTCCACCCTAAAAATAAAAAGACTCCACCAATGTAAGCAAGTGTTCCTGTAAAATACACTTACCTTGAGGTTAAAAGTGACAGACTATTCACTAAGAAAAACTCCATTATCTCTCAGTTTGAGGCACAATTTTAGATCTTCATTCCTAACGTTTAAAGGTTTCATTTCATTGTGCATTTAAGTGAAATCTTTGAAATCCCTCATGTTATTTTATCACATCAGACTAGTCAAGTCACACTCATTCAAATGAGTGAGATTTGAAAAATTTGGAGTGTTACATTACTTTTTCCATTGATATATGCGGTGAATCTTTATGGCTGCATGAAAATGAATCCAAATGTAAGAGGAGACAGCTCACTTCAAATGAGTGAGGCTGGATATGGCTGTCATACATTGTTTCAAGTGCTCTGAGGATAGCAGTTCTAAGTAGAGGTGAGTGATGCAGTCAGAGCTTTGCATAGATTTGCCCATGAGATTCCAAGCCTGTTCTCCAGGCCAAAAAGGTTTAGATAAGGAGGGAACACTTTATTATACAGAAGAAACCAACTTTTTGGATTATATCCATGGTGAACTAACCCCATGACCTTTAAGGCACAAGCCCATGCTGAGACAGACACACTCCTGGAAAGCTCACTGTCCCTCTATAAGACAATGCTTTCCAGAGCATAGGTGGAGTACACTTGCAGTGTAGCCCTCAAAAGGTAGAAGCATATGCTCCCCTCCACGGCAGACCAGCTCTACTGGCTGCTAAGTAGGAGACAACCCTGGTGCCACATCCTCCCCATCCCCTTTGCAGTGGCTAGGGTCTCCGAGGGTGCTAACTGTAAGCAGTCACTGCACTCAAGAGAATGCAAAGACTACAACTGGCACTGCCTGGCCTTTGTGAGATGCAAGGGTATCATAGCCCTAGGTGCTAGTGGAGTCAAAAGAATCCACTACACAATTTAGTCTAAACTTGAACCCGTTTTTTTGACATTTTTTTTTATTTTCAAAGTGCCTCATGGTTGAAGATAAGATTTGCTCTCTCAAAACCACAATTATTGTTTTTCTCGTCCACAGCCAGTAGAGGGAGATGTTGGCATTTGTTTTGCTATACCAATTGACTTCGTGGTTCTTTGCCGCTTAATTAATTCAATGTTTGAAATCAAACCACTGTTTTAAATGTAATCGTATTAATATGCAAGGATAGGCACATAAACGTGGAGGAGAATTTCCATTAAAACTTTCTACATAACCGCAAATTTCTAGTACGTTTGTGGGACATTTTTTGGAAAGTCCAGGCAGCAGAGATGTTGGCTCTTATAACTAAACCCTCACAGAAATGGATTCATGCTCTGAGGAATTGGTTCAACATTTCTAAGACTGAACACAAATCAAAGAAGTTTTTTTTTTAGGAAGAAAGGATCTGACTTAAAGCAGCTTTTACTTAGGTCCAGAATGTAAAACACCAACTAATTTAGAGGGGTTTTTGTTTGTTTTTTTGGTGATACTAAGATATAGTAGCCAAAATTTAGGGCATATTCAAAGACCGACTTGTAGTAAGATTAAGCATATCTGGTCATCATTTACCTTTCAAAACAAAACAAATCTTTGGTCAGATCCTCAGCTGATGTAAATCAGTGTAACTCAAGGGAAGTCAAAAAGAAGCAATGCCAATTTATACCACCAGAGAATCTGGCTCTTTGTACCTATTACCTTTTATTGTGATTGTCTGGAAATCTAGACTTTGGAAGTAGTTTTCTAGTTTGTAAATTTTTAATTTAAATAATGCTACTGCTAAAATTAATGCTATTTCTTTTTATTTCCTTAAAAAGAACCAATGAATGTTAAACTTGGTTACAAATCTCAAACTGAAATGGACACACAGGACTTGCTTCTAATCTTACTTAAACCAGATTTACACTGGTGTAACTTCACAGAAGTCAATGAAGTTGTGTCTCATTGACACTGATGTTAAGTGAGATCAGAATGAGGCTCACATACCCTACTAAGCCCTAGACTACATAGTTCTATTCCTGAAGGGGCAGAAAAGCTGTGTGTTGATAACTCTTCTTTCTCAGCCACTCTGTGGATCTGCTTACCAGCCAGTTAACCTCAATTAAGGTTGATCATGGAGACACACACACACAGGGAATTATTTTGCTTCCAGAGCTGGAAACTACATTTGAAGGACTCAATTTTTTGAAGGATCTAAGGGTAGGCAATTAAAATGTATTTCTTTCAACTGTAAAAGAGCTGAATGGACAAAAGATTTCTTCCTGTTACCATTGCCATAAAAAGTGATTATCTGAAAAGTACAACTATTCCCGCTATGCAGACACTATATATAGACACTACTAGATCCCCCTAATTGAGTAGATATAGTTAAATATCCCTAATCATGGGGATACCCATTCAAGCTCATGCTGTTTATACGTTAAATAATAGGTGACACCATTTCTTTTTGCCATATGGCAGTACTTCTGGATACTTGTGAAACACAGAATTGAATTATGCTACTCACAAGTAGCTGGTATTTAACAGAGGTATAAAATTAGCCTAATTCTATTCCCAGTTATACCAATGTTAAACAGGAGTAACTCAGCTAAAATCAATGGAGTTACTCCAAGTTTACAGTGGTATAACCAAGAACAGTGTTTGACCCAGTATCAATACATGCAAATTGGGTTTGATATGAGTGATGTCAGTTTATATATTGAATTAATAAACCTCTGGATCAGTCTGCATCACACAGTATGTTGGCGATAACAAAGTGACACAAACACTAACATTTAGAAGGAACACACGTTGTTTTGGGATAGTGGTTTTCATATTAGAAACAAGCAGCTACAGCATGGGAGAATAGAAAAGAAACAGCTGCACTGGAAGTTTGTTCACTGAGTTCCTGAATTGAATTATTTTTTGAAAGGAAAAATTTTAAATATATGACTTCGGGGTGGGAACTAGCTTTATGCAAAGCATTAATTTTAACTGAAGCTTTAGATTTAAGATCTCTTTTACATTATTATTCAAAATTAAATTTAAATTGTAAATAGTGTTCACATTCTAGTTGTTTTCTGGCTCAAATTCTTCAGCACATATGGCATTAGCATAAGCTTATGCCAGCCTGCCTACTCTGGGTAATTTTGCATGCGAATAGTTTAGTGCCTATGTTGAGGTGCTAGAACATGTTTAGTACACTTGAAAATATTTGCATTGCAAAAGGAGAGCTAATCTGAGGAAAATCAAATTGATATTTTGTATTAGGAGACTACTCTGAGCATAGCGTGGCATGGGTCTATGGAAAATGATGTTCACAGGAAAGCTTGCATGTTTAATTGACCTTCATAGGATACCCTATGGCTTTGCCAAATTCATAAGCTATTGGAACATCCTCTACTTGTCATTCACAATGGTGCTCTTCTTGTGCTACCTTTGAATCTTTCCTCTGATAATTTCATCTTTCTGATAAGGCTATTCCCTATGAACAGGTTTAGCAGTGATTGCAACATTTAATAAGTACTCAGAAGGCAGATAGGTGCTGTTTCTTCTTTCCAACCAATTAGTGGCATGAATAATTAGCGCAGCTGGGGCTGCTCAGGCTTCTGGAAACATCTCTTTCACATTGGAATTGTTAGAGGCTTAACCCATAGGCACTCCAGTGCTTCCCTGATATTGTCTCATGATCCTGCTAGGGGGTAAGACAGAGGTGGGCAAACTATGGCCCGCAGGACCATCCTGCCCAGCCCCTGAGCTCCTGGCCGGGAAGGCTAGCCCCAGCCCCTCCTCCGCTGTCCTCCCTCTCCCCCACAGAGCCACACCACCACGTGAGCAGTGTTCTAGGCAGGGGAGCTGCACACTCTGTGTCTGGCTCTGGCCGGTGCGACAGCCAGACATGCTGCTCTGCATGCTCTGCTTAGCCTGGTAAGTGGGCCAGGGGAGGGAGGTGTATAAGGGACGGGGGGTCTCGGGGGGCAGTCAGGGGACAGGGAGCAGGGGTTGGTTAAATGAGGCAGAGGTTGGGGGTGGTGGTCAGGGGATGGGGAACAGGAGCGGTTGGATAGGCGTGGGGTCCCAGGGGGCCTGTCAGGGGGCAGGGGTGTGGATGGGGTCAGGGCAGTCAGGGGACTGGGAGCAGAGGGGTTGGATAGAGGGTGAGGTCCCAGGGGACGGTTAGGGGCAGGGGGTCCTGGGAGGGGGCAGTTAGAGGACAAGGAGCAGGGGGATTAGATGGGTTGAGAGTTCTGAGGGGGGCAGTCAGGGGGCAGGAAGTGGGAGGAGACAGATAGGAGGCAGGGGCCAGGCTGTTTGGGGAGGCATAGCCTTCCCTACCTAGCCCTCCGTCCAGTTTTGAAACCCCATTCTGGCCCACAGGCCAAAAAGTTTGCCCACTCCTGGGTTAAGAACTAGTACAGAGCTGATGGAGCCTTATTTGTGGTTGTCATAGAGTTCCCTTTTGAACAAGTGCTATTCACTGAGGAGGATGCGCATCTGTGCTATGGCCCCTTTGCAGCAGAATAATTATAAATCTGCCCCAAATCTTTGCAGCATCAGCATCTTGTATAGGATTCCAAGGGTTTTAAAGACAAAGATAAAAATAATACAAACAACCCACCTTACAAACTTTCAAAAATGTATAAGTAGTTTCTACCATACATTTTTCCTTCCTCAGTTTACTTAATGTACTTATAGACAACCAACTGCAATTGATAACATGCCTTTCAATCTGGACATAGTTTCTTTCTGCTTTGTTTAGGGATCTTAACTGAAATACAACTGGCTGCACTTGCTATCTAAGAAATGCACCTGGGCCCAAGTGAAGGCTGCTCTGTTGGGCTGGCATAAATAGGCAATTAAAGCAGAGTGTAAACACCCTAGGGGATTCCCTGGTGGCAGCACCTCCAACTGTAGGGGGCATTTGAGGTCAGGGCAGAAGGCAATGTGGCCAGCCATGATTCACAGCCCTGCATGGTCCATAGGGGCCACTGAAGCAGCAAGCTTCATTCAGGGAGCATCTCTTCTGTGCTGGTCTGTCCTTTATCCCTTCCTTGTGCATCTGAAGATGATCTAACGAATTTAGTTAAATCTAGTATTTTAAAACTGGTTGATTGATGCCTGTTTGAATGCCAGTTTATTAAATAATTATGCAGCAATTTACCTACAGGCTTGTTGGCTATCAACATACTTAGAATTTGTCCTAATATTTAATCTATACCAGTGATACTCAAACTGAGGCTCCTGAGCCACAAGTGGCTCTTTAATGTGTCTCCTGCAGCTCTCTGCAGCACATATTAAAACATATTAAACAATCTAAGTTATTAAGCAATCAGGAGGCTTACTATGTTATTAACCAATTGTAGTTGGTAATCTAATAATACTTGGTCATTTTGCTGTGGGAATAATATTTATATATAAATAGTAACAATCAATGAATTCTCAGGACAATGGTTCTTTGGGGTAATGTTGATTGCTAATTTAGCTCCTGAACCACTAAGATCTGAATATCACTGATCTATACCCATAAATCTGTGCAGATCCACTTTACCTTGTGCAGTTGATATTTGAACAGTTGTTTTTACTTCATTTGAATTACCAATTCTTTGTTCAATTTATGTCCAGTACAGATAATGGCTGCTTCACCAAATTCAGGACTTTTTAAACTTCTGTGATAGGAGTCTGCCTATATAAAACTTTCTGAAGTCATTCATTGCTCTTTATGATCTGCAGCCCAAATTAAAACATCATCCATTACCCTTTAGCACTTTGTAATCCTTCAGAAATCTGGAAAATTATTCTTTAAAATACCTCAGGAGCAGAACTAATACCAAATAGCATTTGCTTAAACTTAAAGCCTCCAAAATGATATATTAAAGTCATCTAAAACTTGACTTTCATTGCCAAAATGTAATCCTACATCTAAAACCGTATTTAGAGATTAGCTGGTACTGCATCAATTTTCAGTGGATAATGCTCACATCTTTGTTTTGATAGAATTTCTGAGGCCATGTATGCTTAAGACTTATTACCCACATGACTATACAACTCAGAATGTAGACTCTTCAGGCTTTGGAATATACAGTCCACACTGGGCATGCTCAGAGGCCTTTTGGCCTATGCAGACAAGACCTAAATTAGTGGGCAAGAGCCCTAGAATGATGCAGCAGGAACTCTGGAATTATGCAGCACTTCTTCCCAGGAAGCCCTCTGCCCCTCACAGCACCTCCTAATACAGTAGAGTACAATCAGTGCAGTATTCCGTATGTTATTTATTTTTTGTTAATGACCGTTTTATACTAGAAGACATTTCCAGTTGTCAGTAGCTGTAGTTTTGATTTTTTTAATACTGCAATGTGAAACTATGGTAGAAAATGTCAGACGGAAGCTGGAGATTTTAACTTCTGAGTTTTAGGAGGCTTTTGGCACTTACGGAGTTTGGTTTTCAAGCGGCAGTTGTGGAGTTTGTTAGTAGGGATTCTTCTCCAGTTACTGCCCTCTTTTGATGGGGGATGGAAATGAACTGACTATATCTGGAAGACGGAAGTTGAATTCCACATTACTCACACGGCAGCTCTTGACAACAAACCTTTGCTGGGCTACAACAGCCAACCACACTGATTTAGCTTGTGGGATTAATGTTTCTGTTAAATAGGCAGTGAAACAATCAACAGTGTTGACATTTAAATCATCATTATTAAGCTTTTTGAATCAAAACTCTATAAAGAGAATAATGGAGGCAGTTCAAAGTTCTCTCAAAACTATTGCTTTGGGCTGTCTGCAAACTCAGGCAGGCATTACGGCAGGGGTATACACTCAGTTGAGATTTTGAAATTTTTCTTTACCATCATAAGACAAGGATCAATTAAAAAAAAAAAAAAGAAAGCTGATCCTCCAGAGCACAATTATTCAACAACTAATGGGGGAGGGGAAATCTTCAAATATGCATCCACATGAGCAGGGTGCATAATGACATCAAAGGCCTTGATATTAATGCATTTATTGGCATAATTACTATGGAAGTATCATTACCTCATCATTCGCATATTCAGTTCCATACTTGTGTGATATCTATCCTTGCTGCAAGGTGCCAAACTAACAACAAAGAGACTGATGTAGAACAACAGTTGTTCTTTTGGGAGCCCTCAAATGCCCTTTCTGATTTGCTGGAAACCAGCTAGTTTAGACTCTGAACTGAATCCAAACAACATGGATTTCTGGTATATGCCATCAGCTATGCTGGTCACTGATGCCTTGTTTAAGGTTAGGGTTCATCAAAAGATGATCTGAGAACCAGGAACTCCTGGGAGCCAATTCTGGCTCTGATGCTGACTTTTCTGTTGCTTTGGGCAAGTCACTTAACCTTTGTGCCTAACTTGTCCCATCTGTAAAATGGAGATTAAAACTACCTGCTTTATAGGCAGTGGTGAGAATTAATTAGTTCATCTTTATATAGTTCTTTAAAGATTAAGAACTGCTGCATAAGTGCTACAATTATTGTTATTTGTGGGGAAAAGCAAGAGGTAGATATACAAAACCCCTGGCACATTAAAGAGTTTTGTATACAAATTTCTATCCAGGGTTTGACAAACTGAGCTCCTTCAGCATACATTATAATTCACCACAAAGTGACAGAATAAGTAGTGAGGTACTGTAAAGAAATGAAGACAGAGAATCCTTTCCCCTTGCTAGCCCCCCAGTCATTACCTCTATCAGTTCTGGAAGTGAATATCCAGTGAAATGGGTTGGACAGTCACACAAAGCAGCAGATAAACTGAAATCTCCATTTTAGTAAATCAAATTGTGGACTTCTCTGCCTGCACATCTCTCATCTGCTGATAAACGATGCCAGATGGAATTGTAATAACTCCCTTTGTTGTGGAATGGCTCTGTTACTTTCAGGAAAGCACAGTTCAAGAGAACTGCTTGCAGAGGGTGCCTATTTTGGCTTAAAACTATTGCCTATATTCTAGGGCTTTCTGCCACAGTCAACCATGTGTCTGGTGTAGGATTCTGTTTCAATGGGTAGTCAGTGACAGGTACTTTACATGGGCCAAAAGGAACTCATTATAAACAGAGAACAATAAGGAAGGTCTGATTTACTGTGTTTGTGAAACTCCTGTCTGTTAGCAATTGACTTCCTTTAAAAAAACAGAAACAGGGGGCCTCTGCTGCCTGAGGGATGCTGGCACATCAATCCATCCTTTAGGTAAGTAAATAGAGCAATAAACTAAAGAATAAATCATTTTTGAATTCCACAAGCAAAAACTTGATACATAAATTACCAGACTGAAATGACTCATGAATGGTTTGGAGATTGCAGTGTGTTTTCAAAGGGCTGGGGGAAAGAAGGGCAGAAGAACAGCCGCACTTACTGTGAAACATTCATCTTTCTTTGATCTCCCACTTTTTCTCATTCACACCCTATTCGCCGGGGGAGGAGAGGATCCTGCAGCACATTTCCTCTAGTACAGAGGGTGGGCAAAACAGCTGCATCCACAGCTGGTGCCACTGTTAACTTCCTGTGCTTGCTCCACTAACCTGAAAGCACGCACTAAGCCCCTGGATGGCACACAGCGCTGTACTTCAGGCAAAGTGCTGAGCTTTCCTGGTGCTGCAGCATTCAGTGTCTTTACCAGCAGACACAATAGGCATATGAAATTGGACCTCATGAATAATTCATCCCTGCTGTTGGACAAAACAAAGAAACAATACTTTTGCGGGTTGATGACTGTGTGGCGGTATTTATAAACAGAGCCCAGTTTGGCATTAGAATTCTTCTGTTTCAGTGGATTAGTATGTTCATTAAAAAAGTTTAGGAGATCAATATGACATTGTAAATTTAAGGTCTCCAGGTGAGCCATCTGAGATATACATTTGGAAACACAGAAGACTTTTAAAAAGCAGGACCCAACATTGTAAGGTACTGAGCATCCTCAACTTCCATTAACTGCTACCAGACTTGAAGCAGCTCAGCGCTGTGAAGATGTATAGAGCAATGCACTGCTTACTTAACTTTGTAAGACACTTCTCAGCGAGGTGATGTATTTTAATTGGAGGCAACTGGCATCCTTTCCAGGATGCTTACTAACAAAGTGGCATCACTGTTGATTAGAAAACAATGATGAATTGAACAGTACACTAAAGTGCAATTTTTTATTTGCATTTAAATATTACTGGAGTTGATACTTTTGTGAATTGGTCCCTAAATTGTTTTAGTGACACTTAAATACCCACTAATTTAACACTAGTTAAATTGGCAATAAAAACACCCCCAACTGTGTTAAGCTGTCATCCTATTTATGTAAAATAGCTTTGCATCTTAATACTAACCACACAAAGCAATGCCACTGGGATGATATTGATGATGCATGCGCATAGCTTTTTTTATTATTATTTTTAATATACTATGAGGCTGCCTAGCCAAGTTATATTATTATTATTATTATTATTATTTTAAAATAAGTGCTTAGTTATTTTCCAGAAAACAAGCATTGGAGGGGAAAGTGATTTTTTTTCCCACTGACTTTGAAATAAGTCTTCAAGGACAACACTTTCCACCTCATCCCACCCCACCTCACTGCCAAATTTTAATTAGTGCGTCTTTGCATAGTTATGCACCTTCCTCGGTAATCAAAGGAGCAGCTTCTAGCATAATGACCTTTAATATCTGACTTAAGTTAACCATGAATTGTTTCATATTCTGAAGGTGAAAAGTGTAGTGGTTAGAGCAAGGGACCTGGAGTAAGAATTCCTGGGTTCTAGTCCCATCTCTGCTGCTGAATCACTGTGTGACTTTGGTAAATTCATTTAAATTCTTTGTGCCTGTTTGCGCATTTGGGAAACAAATGTAATGATAGTTACCTGCAATACAGGTGTCTTGAAAATGTAACAGTTAGAGATTAACCCAAACCAAAGCTTTGTATCTGACCAATATGAATTTTGCTGAAGTAGTGTCCAAATCTAAACCTTGTGGACCTTTGTATTTTACATGTAATAGGCTGAATCAAAACCACTGATACAAATCATCCTGAACTGTGATGAAGTTTGGATCCAGATGCAAATCTGAATTTTATAGCTCAAGTCCATCTGTAATATTAATCCTTGTGAAGTGCTTGGAGACCTTTGGAGTAAAGTAAGAAAGTGTTAAAGGAAACGTATGTACTGCATTACAAATGCAATTGTTAGTGATTAGTAATGTTTATGATTATTCAGGTTCCCCACACTGATGCATTTTGCACTGGGTAAGCTGATTTTGATGCTCCTGCAAACAAATAGCAGCATGTAAAGAGCTCATCCGTTGCATCTTTGGCTAAAACAGGATTCTTTCTTGCTCTCAAGAGATTGTATAGGTGCACACTATAGGTAGCATTTCAGGACAATGAGCACACTTAGTTATTAATATTCTTTATCCCAAAGCAGAAGTCTGACTCTTGTCAGTTTCCCATTAAGGTGGGGAATTAAAGTATGAACAGCTTATGAATGAATTCCCACTTTGACTAGAAATAGTTAAGGCATCAATGACTGAGGTTGATCTTGCTCTGCTGTAGCAGATTTGTAGGCACATTTGGATGATCAGAAAGAACATAAGTAGTGACAGAGTCCTGGGAATTCTTTAATACAGAGAGAGAAAGGGAGAGAGAGCACGAGCGAGCACACGCACTACACATGGCTAAATCCCAATTTCTCTCTCTCTCTCCCCACTTGCCTCCCACTCCTCCTCCCCCTCTCAGATCTTAACCTTTCTCCTAGTAGAAGCCAGTAGAGGTTGCTAGTGTACAGGCAGCTATCTCCTTCTTATGGAAGACTAGTTCTCCTTTTATTTTGTGTTACATGCATGTTCTGCCCACCAGCTTGAGGACAGAGAAGTTCCGGGAGGCTCTTAAGATTTCAGTTCTTGACCTATGGTATTATTAGACTGGGCCATCAACACTGTCAAGGTTGGTAAATTGCAAACCTCACCTGCATATCTACTCTACCTTTTGCATGAGTACTAATCCATTGGATTCATTGTATCCAGGTATGGTCTTTTAGGAAAATCAAACAAAGCAAAACACCTTAGCATTGACTCACACGGTAATCACAATTAAAAGGGATTTTTCCCGCCTTTAAATAAAATAGTCAGTGTGAGCAGTCACACATTCAGGAATATTCTGACTGTAATAACAAAAAGCATGGATGGAGTTAAAAAATGGTGGCAAGGAAACAGATTTAATGTTAAATTTCCAGGAGGCTGTTAAATACAACGGTGTGTTAAGCAATTATTTCAGAAATTAGGATAGTGAAATCTTGAGAGAATGATATCTTGACATGAGCATTTTGAAATGAACCCGAAGCTCTGTTTCCCAGAGGCCGGGAATGTCCCAAGGGGTGTCCTTGCTCTGGGATTCCTGTTGTATGGAGTGGTCAGCATTTTCAAGAGGATGTTCTCATAATTTCACATAACATTGACCCTTCTGTATCAGCTCTTTGTTCACAGTGCCATAGCCCAATAATGGTTCACTTTTTGGGTGGAGGGTGCTGAGGAGATTTATTAGCAATAACCTACTTGGTAGAATTTGATCATGCTATTTACCCTCACTCAGCCACTTTCTCTCTGAGAAAAAATCCCAACAATTTACCACAACACACAGTTACAAGATACCATACAAGTACGGTCATGTTTTTAACTTCAGCTTTAAAATATATTTTAATAATTAGCATCAATAAACTCTAATTAGGATGTAAGCCATTCTTGCATCAGCCAGAAAACTGTAGATTTACTTCTGCACACCCACACTCAGTCAAGTGAAAATTACTCCATTGCTTATCTTGTAATTACTGTGCTTAACATTGTTTGGAACCATTTGTGATTAATTGATTTTTATTTTATTCTTAACATTTGAACCTGTATCCGGAACAGCAAACGTGAGTCTTTTCCTCAGTGACGGCCTGTTTATAATGAATTGTTTGTAGACACACACCAAGGCCAAAACAAAGGATGAATTTCTTACCTGCCAGTTTTGTTTCTCAGAGTTCTGCCATACCACATTAGAAAAACACTGTTAAAGGTACTTTTTATGATGTTCTTGGTTCTGCTGATTACTTTATGTGCTCATGGCCATATTTTTCTTTCCACAGATCCTTTCCCTGAATAATTTGGAGAATATTTTTGGCAACAAAAATGATTAGGGGGCTGGAGCACATGACTTGAGAGGCTGAGGGAACTGGGATTATTTAGTCTGCAGAAGAGAAGAATTAAGGGGGATTTGATAACTGCTTTCAACTACCTGAAAGGAGGTTCCAAAGAGGATGGATCTAGACTGTTCTCAGTGGTACCAGGTGACAGAACAAGGAGTAATGGTCTCAAGTTGCAGTGAGGGAGGCTTAGGTTGGATATTAGGAAAAACTTTTTCATTAGAAGGGTGGTGAAGCACTGGAATGGGTTACCTAGGGAGGTGGTGGAATCTCCTTCCTTAGAGGTTTTTAAGGTCAGGCTTGACAAAGCTCTGGCAAAGATGATTTAGTTGGGGATTGATGCTGCTTTGAGCAGGGGGTTGGACTAGATGACCTCCTGAGGTCCCTGCCAACCCTAATATTCTATGGTTCTATTCAGACACAACAGAACAGATAATATGTTGTAGATGGGCATGTAAGAAAATAACAGACCAAATTCATCTGTAATTCCACTGACTGCTGTATTCTGCATTTTCTTAAGTGTAATTAGACAAGGGATTATTTTGGCCCTAGGAATTCTAAATTTTCCCATATAGTTTTCAGGAAAACAATGTTTGTGTATGCATTTACATTTTTGCTGTATGTGGTATTCTCTCACGAGGATGCAGCCTTTGTCAATGGGCAGAAGACCAAGAATTGTTGTATTCACAGTAAATGATTCAGAGAAAGGTCTCACCACCAGTTTACCTGTATTGATATTAGTAGATGGACTAAAGGGAGACATTCTGGATCTTTATAGACTATGAGGAAAACCAAGAAGGCAAGTGGACAATGCCTCTAATAACATCACCATCATAACTGAGTTCTGTACTCTGCCGTATCACTTACAGCACCTGCAAGCTAGGATTTTGCCCCCGTTTTCTCTTTCAGGAGCATGTGGGTAGGAGAACAGCGGTAGCAGTTCCTAAAGCAGATAAGGATTTGCAGTATAAAAGGAGAAGGGAAGAAAATTTCTAGCACTCTTAAGAAGAGTTACTCTATCATCCAGCAACTACTAGCATCTGGCCTACCAGGCCAGGCCTTGCCTGTGTGGCCACTGGAGGATTTGGGGTGGTTCTGGGGGGATGCAGCAGGGTAGAGGGGGATTGAGTGACTCTAGACAAGTCTGCCCAAGGGCCAGAGGTGCCTCCTGCATTTTGTGGGGGTCTGGGTCCCCCATGGAGGAAGCCGGGGAGAGCTGGACACCTGCTACCCTTGCCTCCCAGACTAGCACAGTGAATTTCCCATTTCTGATTGATGGGGGTTTTATAGTCCTTTTTAAAAAAAACCCTCTACTCCATCCCAAGAGTATAATTACTGCTGGAGCAACATACATTAACCAATGACAACATAGTAGTGGAATCTTGGAGGACGATCTGTCTCCTCAGAGACACCCAAAACAAAAAGCGTGCGTGTATGTGTGAGGAAGAGTATGGAACACCACACTGGGAGAACACTTTAAGAGGGAGTGGGACTTTTCCTTGAAAAGGCCACGATAAATTGTTGGCCAACTAGAGGCAGAAAATGAGAAGAAATATGTAATAAAAAAAGACATACCATATACCAAAGGGTATGTCTACACATTGCAATAAAAGATTGAGGCATGGCCATAGGTGACCCTGGTCAGATGGCTTGGGCTTGCGGGGCTACAAGTTGCAGGGTAGACATTCAGGTTTAGACTGGAGTCCAGACTCTGAAACCCTACAGGGGAGGGGAGGGGAGGAATTCAGAAATTGGGCTCCACCTTAAGCATCTGCACTGCAATTTTTTAGCCCTGCAGCCTGATCCCGGGGAGCCAGAATCAATTGACCCAGGTTCTGAGAATTAGTGTTATGGGTTTTTGTTTTGTTTTTAATTGCAGCGTAGACATACCTGGATACTGGTGAAAATAGTTAAAATTGGTAGAGTTCCATTGCCCTCACTCTACTCCAGCCTTCTTTAAAGTCTCCTTTCTTATCTATTATTACAGTTTAATATTTATATTACAGTAGCACTCAGAAGCCTTAAGGGAGACTAGCCCCCATTCTAATGGGCACAATACAAAGGAAGAAAGACATCGTCCTTGCTCTGAAAAATATTGTTTGCTGCTCATAATGCTTTTCTCCCACTGCAGAGCCACAACAGAACTATCACAGCACAAGAGACATTACAGCAGGAACACTATGCTCTAGAGAGGACTGATTGAAAATGGTTTTCTCACTGTACTTTCCCCCAATGCACTGTGGTGTCTTGATCCAGGCCTTTTTGGCAAGATCTGAGAAGGAGATCTTGTTCTGAAAGATGACAATTCCCTCATTGATAGCATAATGTAGTAACTATGTGCTAGAAGGGCTATGTATTTTTATTAACCACTGGAATCTTCAAGGCAAAAACACACTGGCTGTGCTACTGTAACTAGAGGGTACCACTTAACATTTCATTTACTTCAGCAGAATATCAGCGAGGAACAGGCAGCTCTGCATTGGGTAGTGGACAAACAGCACCAAAGGGAATTTAGTGGGGATATCATTTCACAAATATACTGCAAAGGATATATAATTCTATATCAATCGCTATGCACACATACCAGTGACAAGTTTAATGTCCAGTATCTGTTGATCCAATGGTGCTAGAAATGGGAGCACTATTAGTGTTGCACAGAGCAGATTCCCAGTAGGAAACACAGCACTAACTAGCTAGCTCTCAAAGAGCCCAGACTAGATAAATGTCTATCAGGGATGGTCTAGACAGTATTTGGTCCTGCCATGAGGGCAGGGGACTGGACCTAATGACCTCTCGAGGTCCCTTCTAGTCCCAGAGTCTATGAATCTATGAGTCTATAATACACAGGATAGGCGCAGGTATGAAAAAGCTGATTTTGATAATTTTTGAGAGATTCATCTTTTATTGTTGGCACAATATTAATTTCTAGCACTAGAATGATTCTGATGAGATATCAGTCCTGAAAGTGACATCCTGATTTATGAGAAGCTATTCCAAAAAGCCTGTAGACATTCCAAAAAAATTATAATAAAATTTACTCTGTCTGTAGAGTTGGACTCAAAGCACTAAGGCAATCCAGAGATCCATAGGGAGGGATATGGAAAAAAAGAAAAACTAACATTTTAAGATCTAAATAGTCTTAATAATCCTTCTCTGTAAAATGCACTGCATTAAAAGAAAGGTTTGGCATGGTATAATGGTGGTGTTGGCCCTCATTTGTATAATTCATAGGAAAAGGGGCTGGGCATAAACATCGCTATCTCAAACATATGCCAGTAAAGAGCATCATCATGTAAGAGCGAGAATAGGAGCTTTCCAAAAGTGAAAAATATTCATATTCCTTAAAACTTGAAAATAAAGAAAACACTGAACAAAAAACTCAGCCCTGCTATCAGCAACAACAGGCTTACAACAGTCAATAGGGGCTCCCCTGGAGGCAGCTCCACTGGTATCAGCATTGAAACTGGGCTAAAAAAAGCAAATACTGGAAAAAGTTTCATAATTTTCAAGCTGTTTCCATTTCAGAAGATTCAAAATGGAAAAATTTTTCCATAATGCTGTAAATATATTTTCAAAAATTTTACAAATTAAAAAAAACCAAAAAACCTCTCCCCCCCCACCTTTGCCACTGAGTATAATACAAGGAACGCTATCCCAGGTGGTGCCCCCCCATCCCTCTTTCTTCCTTCCCTCCCCCCCCAACGTTCCAAAACTTCCCAACTTCAGAAAAATTCCAGATTGGCAGAATTATACAATGTCATTTTTTAATTTTGCCACTCTAACTTTTCCAAAGTTTGAGAAGTTTTGGAACATTTCAAAGTGGTACTGCTACCCTTACTTCTGCGCTGCTGCTGGCGGGGTGCTGCCTTCAGAGCTGGGTGCTTGGTCAACAGCTGCTGCTCTCCGGACGTCCAGCTGTGAAGGCAGCATAGAAGTAAGGGTGGCAATATCACAATCCCCCCTAAAATAACCTTGTGACCCCCTGCAATTCCTTTTGGATCAGGACCCCCAATTTGAGAAATGCTGGTCTCCCACCATGAAAATCAGTATAGTATAGGGTAAAAGCACACAAGAGACCAGATTTCATGGGGAGAAACCAGATTTCACATTCCACAACACATTTTTCATGGCTGTGAACTTGGTAGGGCCCTACTTATGAGTGCTCATGTAAGGTGTCCCAGGATTTAGCTCATGATCCTTACTGGACCTTCTCATGGCATATGAACACCCCCCAACGGGAGCTCTGTGAAAAATTGATTGGGTACTTTCTACCCAGTCTGTCCTGTTGCAGGTATTGAAGTAGGTAAGTCTAATTCTGAATTAGAATACCCAGACAGTGTTAAGTTTTTGGTTTGTTTATTTACTGGTTAACTGGAGTAGAATTGGAATCAGCCCTTTGAAACACTTACCACTATAAATAATTAGTCCCAGTGGATAGGAAATGACTGCAGCCCTCTAATCACTCTTTCTACACATAGATTGCCTTTCTGAAGAAGTTTGGTGTGTTCACAAGATAGTGGCAAGGAGAAAGAATGTTTGCAAAGAATCTGCAAGCTCAACGCAGACTGGTCCAGGAGTATTCTGCATGCCTGTGTTTTTAATGATGGTTTTTAAATGGACAGGCTTAAAGTACTCAAAGGAGGTTTCCTTTTTTGGGAAGCAGGCTGCATATCTCTAAGGTAAACTGATCTGCAGGCTTTCTGACTTCTGAAATCAGTACAGTGACTCTTGATTTCTGGATTGTTTGTATTGGATATCAAACCTGAATGCTGCACTAGGAGATTATAACACAAAGTCTCACATGATCAGGCCAGCCTTGCATTGTGCTGTGGCACAGCAACATAGGTTAGGGAAAACAAAGCTGAGATGGCAGAACCATGTTTGAAAATAGTCTTTATTGCCGTTCTTCACTTACTTTTACAGTTCTTTCTGTTGTGTTGCATCCTTGCTTTTCTCTCCTCTTCTCTCTCTCCATTTCATTGGTTACTTTGATTAAAAGGTGAATTTAAAATTTGGCTCTTATATTAGCCAATTCCTATTCACTCAGGATACCCTCTCATACGTTTCAATGGGAATGTGCCTAGAAGGAATGCTAGCCAATCCAGCCTGTATCCTAGCTATTGTATGGCTACTCTGCACTTCTACACAGCTGACTGTACCTACACCCAGTGCAGCTCTGGATAAGGAATAGAACTCAGGATTTTATCCTTAATTAGCCACTGTATAGAAGTTTGTAAAGATGAAGGGCCAAATTCTGGCCTCTTCTACATTGTGTATCTTTCTAGTGACTTCAATGAGATTTCAGGGAGTGATAAACCAGAGTAGAATTTGTATAGCTTGGTTTGACTGAATGTCATTGATCTGTCAAGTATCTGCTGAAGTTTTATGTACTTTTTAAAAACAAATGAGAAAAATTACTTGGCAGACTGATCCTGATGTAGTAAATGCTACAGCTCTCTGATCTGTGGCTCTGTTGATGGGGCATGTGATTCCCAAGGGAAAAATCAAGGGTCTTCGACCCCAGAACACAATCTTGTACCAAAACAATGCACATGGATTTTATTCTATCATGATACCAGATATGGGTCCTTCGCACAAAACCTTCTGTACTTTCCAGCTAAGCAACTCTAAATATGAAGAATTTACTTTATTTGGGGCCTGATTTACTCCTATAGAAATCAGTGGGAGTTTTACCATTGAAATCAATAGAAGACAAGAGAATTGGCACATACAGACCTGAAGAACACACCTTGCTGTTTTCCGTCAATTGATTTCACTAATCTGTGTTAAAGGCCCAATCCTACTCCACTGTAATGTAGGGCAAAAGTCCCACTAGCTGCTATGGGAGCAGGAGCAGGGCCCAAACAAAGTACAGTCTCTATACTTAATCTTTTTAAAGAGAAAGCAGAGAAGGTTTTATGTAAAGAACCCATAACTAGTGGCATGTTAGAATGAAATCCAAGTGGATTTTCGTGCTTTAGGGTTTTTGCTCAGGTAGCTAGGGATATGCCAAGTTATGGGAGAAATTAAAAGAAAAAATCTGCTAATGCCAACACAGGCCATTTGTATGAAACTCTGAGCGCTGAGTGGTTATCCAACTTCAGTTGGTTTTCAATGAAATTCATCCTGGCAAAGTTAAACAGCAAAACACCTCTCCACTGACTGCCTAGGCATCCATCCACCAAAGAGATACAATCTGTAAATAACAATGCTTAAATCAGCATGACATTTACATTACATATTAAGTAGTTTGTTATTTATTTCAAGATTTTAATTGGCACAATATATTAATAGCATCCTCGTAACAATTCCACTTAAGAGCTTTTCCCTCTCTTCTCCACCCCGAATACAAAAATTAAATAAAATCAACTAGAATTACGCTGTAACCTTTAGCACAAATGAACTGGTTAAAAAATTGCTTCAGAAACTATCCACATATTAGAATCAATTCCACTTTATTGGAATCAGACTTTTTTTTTTTCACTTGACATTTTACATAACCTGTTATGAGCTTTTCCCAAGGGTGGGGCGGGGAACCTTTTTCCTCCTAAATAGCTTCTTCTTGTTCCATTTTGTTGCTATTTAGAGTAAAAAACTCATTAAAATATTATGAAGCACACGGCATAATTATATGGCAGCATTTGCCAATGAATAACATCTGCAACAATGTGTATGTATATTTATATTACAGTAAATTTGAACCTGCTCATTTATTTTTTCTGCTTTGCCTCTGTTTTAAAATTCTTTGTCCCAAGTAAAGCACTAGGCAATTGTATAAACCACACAGGCTACAGTGCAGCCATTGTTGCAGAATTGTATCTTCTGGCCAGTGCCAAATGTTATTATTCCATCATTAGACTACAGTTCATGCCAGGGTAAACTATTCTGTGTTAGGTGTCTGCAAAGTGCTATTTGCTCTTTTTTATTATTCGTATTATTATTTTAAACTTATCTACATTGGGGTTGTGTGTGTGCGTGCTCATGCGTATTCACTGTCTGTGTATTGTATCCCATAGAGAACTGCCTTTTTGAAAATCTGCAGACACGCTCACCATTCTCTGGCCCTCTCTTACAACAACTAAAATGGAGCCCCTCTTGCAATAAAAATATTGAGAGCGAGCATCTCACAAATATTTGCCTAAGCACACTACCAATTTTGTCTGACTATTCTTATTTGTTAACTCAGTTTAACAGCAACATGATCCTAAAACAAAACAAAACAAAATAATAAAACACTAAAAAACTGCCTTTAGGGAAAGGGGGAAGGAAAAACCTTGTAACACCAAAAAGAGATAATTAACACAATCTGTGTGACAGAGACAATAGAACACACAAACTCTTTTTAGCTAGACACGTGAAGCTAGATAATCTATAGCATGCTGTATATGTGGGTAGATTATTTTTATTTTAAAAGAGCTATATAGACATAACAAACAAGCGTGGGGTAATAGATTATGGTTGGAATTTTTGTGGTGCTGAGGTCCTTTCAGGACTGTGTTCTCTCTCTCCCTGACACCACCCAAGAGCTGCAGTATCAACCGTTTGCCAAGAATCTGACACATACCTACCCTTCATTTAAATCTGTCAATCGTTTTCATGCTTATAAATAAAACACATCTCAAACATAATTTAGATCTTAGGACAAGTGATAACAGAGTTTAAAAAAAGAGTACAGTGCAACTCTGGTTTATGCCTTTCATTCTACTATATTATCCTTCCTATTGTTGCAAAGATTGTCCTTTGGGAATGTTCTTGGAGACTGGATTGTTCCCAGTTTTTCCTCCTTTGTCTGCCAGTTATTTCTAGATATAAACCATTTTGCTACACAATTACTACCATATGCATTTTTTAAAATAGTTTCTTTTATTGAATTAAATATACAAAAAATCAGAAGTATCCCAAAGAGGTTTGTGTCTCCTCCACAACATGTAGTTAGAGTGCTTCAGTAAACAGGAAAAAAGAGTGAGCCGGCAACAATTCCCTATCATATAGATTTAGGAGCAATGAACCTTGCAGGTCTGACCTAAGCTTTCTGGTATGCTTCAGCCAAACCCAGATTACAGACTGTTCATTTTGAAAGTTCCATCACCCAACTTTCTCAAAAATCACCACCACAATTCCCTGTTTGAATTTCATCTGGACTGTCTCGGACAGCCCTCGCTGACCCCAACCATTTTCTTCACTTATTACAAACATGCCTTTCCCCACACATAACCATGATATGATCTTTTTCAGAGGGAAAGAATGAAGCTAGGGGGCTCTTTTGTTCCAGATGTAGAAATTTTACAGGGAAAAGAGATTTAAAAAGACACAGAAAACTAATCTTGCAGAACTCTGTACAGAAAAATTTAACTTAAGTTTAACTTATGAGAATTAACTGACGAGGGCCTCTGGCCATAATTCTGCTCTCTGCTGCTTGAAGCAGCTAAGGTGTCAAAGCTGGTTATGGTCCCTAGGGCTGGGGAATGAAGCGGGAGAGTTCCTCTTTTTAGGACCCTCATGCTGCAATAAAGTAAATGCTGGAATGCACTTCTGGAACTATCCCATTATTTGGAATACCTTTCTGGCTCCCCAGAAAAGTTCCAAAACAGTGTCCCAGAGCGTTCTGGTTTGACTTGAGCCTGCTTTATATATCTAAAAGTTATGTTGCATTTTTAGAGCACTTTTCCTCTAAGGAACTTTTAAGGCTCATTACCCACCCTCCTCCCCCCCACCCTTTATAAGGCAAGTGGAGAACATATAACAATCGCTGCTGGCATGGAACAGAGCAGCTTCCAATGCCACAGCAATACCATTAAGCAACGTACAGTACACAGACGAGAGGAATGCCATTACTGATGGGAAAAAAGCATGTAGAGTTTAGATAGGTGGAAAGTAACCAAACAAATTAAAACAAGTCCAGAAAACCAGAAATACCACCCTTCATCTTAGACAAAGAGCTATGGGATCTTTATGGTCATACCATTGGATGTGATTGTTCATAAAGACATAAAACTAAGGTTATGGTGGCTTATCTTAAAAACAGTAGAACAACCCGACAACCAAGCTGTAGCATGTTGTGCAAGGGGCAATGTGAAAGGGAGGAAAGAGCAGGAAGATAGCATCACAAGTGTTGATCCAGTACTAGTAGAAGAACAGTCAGGATTAGTGCTGGTGAAACTCAAAGAGTTGAAAGCCTGGAATTAGTTTGGATAAGCCCCCAAAATGTCAGATAC
The DNA here is from genome assembly GCF_007399415.2 of Gopherus evgoodei. Taxonomy (NCBI): domain Eukaryota; kingdom Metazoa; phylum Chordata; order Testudines; family Testudinidae; genus Gopherus; species Gopherus evgoodei. The sequence continues at coordinate 28,375,205 of NC_044327.1, forward strand.
TAATCTGAAGTTATCTGAACCCCTTGAAGTCTCCTTTCCTCTCCTCTTTATTATATCTTTCATGACTACCCAGGGTTAAAGATTGGAAAACAGCAGCTGGCCCTGCAGAAAGGACTAGGTTTCCTGAGGTTCCACAGTGGAAATGGTAGGAAATATTTGCTGCGGGAGGGAGGATCTATCAAAGATGTGTCACACTTTGGCTGAGTCACACGAAATGAGATTGAGAGAGAGAGAGACAGAGGAGGGAAGACAGAACCTTGAAAACAGACAGGGAAGGACCAGAATCAGAAAGATTTGGGGACCTGAAAGTAAGGAAGTGGGGCAGTTGAAGACAAGAGACAAAAGCTTTGGAGGAAGTAATCTTGAGCTAAAGAGCACTATCAAAGGATGTGGTGCAGTGAAGGGTTAATTCTCAGCAAAATAAATCTAACCTCTATTTTCTCCCTTAGTCATTTTAAAATGCAGAGAGAAAGAGAGAGGGGGAGAGAGAGAGAGAGAGAGAGAGAGAAAAAAATGTTGTTAATGAGGGAAAAAAGTAAAAACAGAATTTCTCATTATCCTTTTTTCTACTTTTGTATTCTGTGCATTTTCCCTTTGAAACATACAATATTGCCAGAATGCATGTAACAGTGCACATTCACCAGCTTGGGAGGAATGTCAGTGGAAAAGTTTGGTGAGGTTCTTCCACACACCTCACTTTCTAAACAAGTGGAAAGCCAACTTTCCCCCAGCATGCTGGCATGAGTATGGTAGAAGGGAACCCACTGTTATCTTCTGGGCCTGCCCAGCGAATTGAGAACTCCTGGAGATTACATTTTATGGGGATTTTTAAATTTTTTTTAAAACTACAATCATAACCATTTGATTTTACTGCTCAGGTCTTTCTGTTGGGCTGTAACCCAAGAGATAATTGGACAATTAAAAGAATTCTTATTATGCATTCCTTAACAGCTATAGTAATGTTTGCGCTCTTCACTGACTACAAAAGGACCTTTCTGTGAAACTCAGAAGTGGCTGCCAGCCTGAAAAGTCGACATCAAAATCTGCTTCCCAATTTTCCACAAATTTTGAGTTTGGGGACTTGGTCGTAATCAAAAGACACTGGATCAACAAAGTAAAAAAAACAAACAAACAAACAATAAAAACAACCAACAGGAGATGGAGAGAACAGTAGTTATATTTCCCTAGGGCAGGGGTTCCCAACGGGGTGCCTGCGGGCGCCATGGTGCCTGTGGGGGCATCTAAATGCGACCACGTCCTGGCCGGCGGTTGAGCATCCGTCAAAATTCGGTGGCATTTCAGCAGCGATGCCTCTCGATGACTCCGCTTGCCGACAACAAGCGACATCATTGAGAGGCGTCGCTGCCGAAATGCTGCCGAAATTCAGCAGATGCTCGACCGCCACCACTGTCCTTTGTCTGGCGCCTGCCAGACGAAAAGGTTGGGGACCACTGCCCTAGGGAATTAGTGAGACACTGCCCTAAAGTCAAGTTGAACAGTTATCACTGTCACATGAATGATGACCTAGTCAAAGAAAAGCATCAGTGTTCCCTGTCCTTTTATTAGCAAACTATTACAGCACTTTTTAGAAGAAAGCAACATACATAGGCATTATTCTGTGCTGCGCCAAACTGTCAGACCAGGAGTAGAAGGGCTATGGTGACTTTAAGTCACTTTTGTGCCCTCCTCAATTCTGGGCTGCTCCAGAGGCTAGAGTGGTCCCCAGAACAATTAAGACAGCCCTGGGAACCCAAGTTACAACATTCTGCCAGGGTTGTCCTATGGACCACAGCGCTGAGTGCTGAGGCCATGCCCCAGCACACGTCCTACACCAAGATTTGTGAGGGAGCCCTTGGAAGACTGCAGTACAGCTGGCCTCCACAATGCCTGCAGTGGAAGAATTCTGCCTCGGCCAGATGCAGGGCTTTTAGGACTCCTTTATGCCACTCCAGAGCTTTTATGCAGTGTACACAGGCCAGAGCAGAAGTGAGGCTCTTATCTTCTGAACCCACTATCTTCCCAGCAGTCCATAGGTTTCTAAACACATTGTACTTTAGCTAAAATATGCTACAGGATGGTTCAGTTAAGGAAATTTTTATATTATATATCACATCTCATCACTTAGCTCTTACATAGCACTTCTAATCAGTAAATCTCAAAGAGCTAATAAAAGGAAGCACATATCACCGCCATTTTACAGATGGAGAAATGGAGGCAACAAAGGGTAAAACAGACTTGCTCAGTAACACTCAGCATGGTCTTCTCATGTCCTTGCACCACAACCATAGGTTTTTCAGGTGTCGGGCACATGACATGTCCCAGACTGTAGCCCCAGCGAGCTCTTCCATTCTGCATGTTTCCTTCAGGAGCGGGCTGACCAACAAACATTCCATGGTTTGTGTTCCATCTCAGTCACGTGTCTAGGTCACTGGGGTAGCCCCACTACTGCAGATTGACTTTTGACCTGCCGGTTCTTGGTTGGAAGCAATTTACAGCACTCCAGATTGACCAATCCTCCTCTGCACCCTTGTGACGGTATCTGGCAATGTCGATGTATTTCAAGGCATGGCCCTGGGCGCCACATGTCAAGCCATGTAGCAGTCAGTGATTTTTTTTTAACCTGTTCTGTTTCTGCTGGGAAGTTTTTCTGAAATTTCAGGCAACTAACTGCTGCCGTGTGGCCATGTAGTGGATGTTAGGTATCTTTGACCTGTCATAATAATTCTATTTTACTTGTAACTGCTCTCCTGATATCCAGTGGAGCAATTCCCATAAGTGTATATAGGCCTTTCACATTTGTTGGTTTTAGACGATGTGATGTAGCAGCAGCTGTCATTCAGCACAGGGTCAGCTTCTTTGCATGAACTGATCGTTCCCACACTGGTCACAGGAATTCAGCTGTCAAACAGCAAAGTGCAAGTGTGATGGCTCTTAGTGTTGCTGGGTTAGTTCCACATTTTGAATTTACAGTCTTCCTGAATATGCTGTTCCAGGCACTAGCTTTGTCTTTTGTCCTCTCCACATGTGCCTTGAAGGAGAGCATGCAGACTAGAATCACTCCAAGGTAAACAGGGTTCCAGGGGTAGGTAATTAATATCCCATTCCAGATGATGCTGAGTTGTCTATTGGCCTCATGATTCCAAAGATGGAAGAGATTCACTTGCATTTTGGCTGGATTGGCATGCAATTGATTCTTTGTGTAATGGACTGAGAGCCTAGACAGCTCTAATGTCAGCATAGCTTCAATCTGGGCAAAATCTTGGCATGGTCAGTGATGCATGGGTTGTCTGCATAGATAAAAACTTCCTGTGCCAAGACGGATCAGCTGATCTTTCTTACAGATGTTTAAAAGTATTCGCAAGAGTATACTCCCTGGTGATAGGCCTCCACTCTGTACTTTGCTAGATTTAAGAATCAAAACTTATTCTGGTTTTGTCTCAAAAAGTTAATCTAGACAAGAGATAGGCTAGCAATAAAACATCCATATTGCCTTATACATTCATGTTCCAGGCTGGAATCCCTGCCGCAAACATCAGGTTCAAAATTGCACCCTTGCTCCAAGAGCTGGGCAACAATTCTAGGGACATGATGTCGAGTGGCTAACAAGCTGTGCTGGGATGCCCTTTCCTTTAAGCCAAAAGGTAAGAAGTGTGGTTTCCTTGGCATGATTTTGAAGTATTGTCATAGAGTTCCTCTGACTACTATCCCCATGCATTTGGGATTGTTAAATTGAGTTAATCCTCAATCTGATTCATTTTATAGTAGGTGATGGAAGAGGAATAAGTCATTCTTTCATCTTAGTTATCAACTGTACTGAGAAACCACTTGCTTTGGAAGCAGAATTGGCCAGTGCATAGTGAAAGGAACCAGTCCTGTAGATCTAGGAGCTGGTACATATTTACAGCTAAACACCAATACCTGCATTTCTCTTTTCATTTTACTTTTGACTTTCTACTTAGATAGTGAAGATTAGCTATGTCCTTTCATGTCAAATTTCACACAGTAATTCAACTGTACGTCTAGTCGGAGCAGATCACACAACATTCACAACATTCACAGCACTTCTGCTTTTAACTGAAAGTAACTAAAGATTGTATACCTTCCTATTGAATTTCAGTTAAAAGTTATGTTTGTTGTTTCAAAACATATCAGAATCTGGTGCAACTGATTCCTATTTTGCAAGTGATTGAATTGATTGAGTTGATTGAAGACTTCAATAGTGGAGCCATAGAAAACCCTGGATGCTCTGTGGTCAAAACCACAAACAATGGGACCATTGTCTAAACAGTCTACAATGAGGACTTTATAAACAAGTGCACAATATACAATATAACACAATGGCTAGAAACTTTATTAGCCACCCGAGTCAGTTCTAGTACACCAGAATCTAGGTCAATGGCAACTACAGTAAATTTGACAAGCCGATTTAGACCTAAAACATTCTAAAATGATATACACAAACAAAGGAAAAAACACTTTGCCTTTCTGGCTTAAAAGGCTATAATACATTTTGCTCTCAGTGGAGTAAATCAGGGCTGACTCTATTCATGTCAATAGAGTTAAAGCATAAGCAACAGGAGAAGCAGGCTCTTTTTGTGTGTAATTTGTTCCTTTCCCACATCAAAAACATGTCACAGTGAGTCAGTTCACCACAGTTACAGGAAAACTGTCTGAAAGTGGATAAACCTGGTGTGATGTACAGCACCACCACATCAGAACTGTTGAGAAAACTAAGAAAGGGAAAGTGATAGCCAACTGACACCACTGGAGAGATTCATTCCAGAGGCTGTACGTCTGGATCCTACAGCTGCCATGCTCATAATAACTGACTAGTTCTAATGCTGGAGGCAAAGTAATAGCAGCAGCATGTCCACAGAAGACATTGAAAAGATACGGGTATGACTGTTTGCTGCTGTGTTCTGTGTATTCCAATATGCTTTGGAATTGTGAGAGAGTGCATGTGTTTTCAGCACACCATTTCTGAGATGGGACTGAAGCTATATGCCAATACACAGAAGCCTAGAATCCAGAAGAATAGAAGAGTTTGTCAGTAGCCATTTTCTAGGACAATGTCATTAACATAATAAGAAATGTCAGTTAAGAGGACACTGATATGGGGCCTCATTTGAATTCCCATTGCTGTTAGCTCCATTGATGGAGCTGGTCCAAAAATGCTTTCCTCCCCCCAAAAAAAAAGTTAGATGAAAATGTGAATTTTTCTTTTTTGTCAAAATTTTCAGTGGACAATTTTGACTGTCAACCATCCCACCCCACCATCACCACCACCCAAAATATTTTTTTTCCCTCAGGAAGCCACAAATTTTCAGCCAAAAAAGTTTGGTTTTTTGTATTTTTTAATTGAAAGCTAAACGGGGAAAAACAAGGCACTTTATGCAAAATATTTTTGCATAACCTCAGTTGTCCAGCCAAAAAAAAAAAAAGTTAATATGAAATTGTCAGCTAGCCCTACCCATTGACTTCAGTGGAGTTACATCTGATTTACACTAGTGAAAGATCAGAACCAGGACATGATAATGATCTTGCAACTATTTCCACAAAACCGAAGTTCTAGGAGGAGAGAAGATGACATAACATGGAGTTTATGATGTGATTTTATTTTAAACCTATAGTAGCTGCCTTTACAAAAAAAGAAAAGAAAAAACCCTTTATCTCATCAGGTAGATAAAAACATATTTTGATTACAAAGCATGTACTTCTGCAAAATAAATACGCACACTCAATTTTTGTGGCTTTCATATTTCCAAATGGATCATGAGTATTTGGAAGCAGATAAGTGTTTTCTGTGATTGTTATTGAGACATTCATCCCAGTGCATTGTTTGAGACTGAAAGTGAAATGAATGTTTTGAACTAAGGTTACAGCTTCCAATAACTTCCTGAAGGATGGTGGGTACCTTCAAATCGTCCTTTTGTAATAGATGCTGCTGTTTCAGTTTGTGGTCAAGATCAGGGGAATGGCATATGCCCAGCACAATTTTGTCTAACATGCAAAATGGCTTTCTTGTGGGTTGGGGAGGAGGTTGGTTTTTTTGTAAATTGTGTATGATGCAATGGCCTGAACTTTTTTTTTATTTTTGCAATGACCTGAATATACATACATAGATGACCGATACAAAGCAGTAGTCTGTAAAAAATGCTTCTATTGCAAGGTAGTCAGGAAAAAAAATGCCAATAGACATGAAAATACAGTCTAATTGCTAGTAATTCCCAATTTTATTTAAATGCCATTTTCTCTCAGTCTTTTTCTCACTGACTTCAGTGAATGCAGGATCTGGCCCTAAGGATTATATTTATTAGCTCTAGCTGTGTTTGTAGTATTTGTAATGTTCCCTGGTTTATACTGTTACATTTTGCCATGCTGCTTACATACACACTGAATAATATTTAGCATCATTATTGCATTTTGTGTGTTCAGAGCATGGCACGGACTTCACAACACCCCTAAGAGGGGAGTGTATAAAATAGAAGTCATAATGCTTTTGGGGAAACAGTCAGAATAGTAAATCTGTCCTAACCAAGGCCAGAGAGTGAGAGTCAGTGGCAGAGCCAGGAAGAGAACTCAGGATATATACCCTGGAGAATGGAAAGCTAAATACTATTTACACAGAACTCTAGAAGTCATATGTGTGCATGTAGAACAGTCAAATGTTTCTAGTCTGTGTGCCTATAGAATCCTCATCACTTCAGTAGCTGAGCACCTCAGTCATTGCATTACTTTTATCCTCAACACTGCTATTAAATAGGGAAGCATTATGCCAAAAAGTGAAGCACCAGGTAGATTAAATGACTTGCCAAAAGCCACAAAATAGGCCATGGCAGAACTGGAAAACCCAGGGTCTTTAGAGTTCAAGTCCAGTGACTTAGCTACAACATTCTTCATCCCCATTGTCAGGCATGGTACAAGGCTAATTTTCTTGAATATTTGGGAGAGAGGGTGAGTGCTCTTTTGAGAGCTGGAGGGACAGGGAGAATTTGAGTAGGTTTACAATATTTGGCTGGGAACAAGGTGTGGGAGGAACCTTACACAAATATGCTAGGATGAGGAACTGTCCATAGGAGCAGAATCCAAACTGCAGCTGGACCAACAGCACAACAAGATGGTAGGAAGAAGACACAAAGAAGCCCCTAGTATGATAACTGGGAGAGACTTTGAATACCACAGACATAGGCTCTGGTGTGTGTGTGTCTCTCTCTCCTATCTAAAAAGGGATGTCTTAAAGAGCGAACTTGGATCCTAGACCCCTGAGGGTTCTATCTTGTACTTTTGGACTACCTTGTAGAAGCATCACTTAGATATTCTTTATATTCATACTGACATCCAAGTGTAGTGCCTAGGGTAGTTGCATTCTTTATCTCCTGCCAACCCTCATAAAGAATCATTTTTAATTAAGTGAGTGTTTATTGGGAACCCATCACAGATTAGGAAGTCTGTAGACCCTAGAGTTTGGAGTGCCAACAGCACTAACCTGGGAGCTCATGATACACAGAGCACATGGCCAGGATCAAAAAAGGGCTTCTTACTACAACATTCCTAGTGACATCTTATTGTAGGGTCAACTTATCATATTTTGTATACTGTATGAATAGCCAACAAAGTGTACTGCAGCTAATGAAGTGGAGAGAGAAAATTCCTCTACTGTATTTCTGCCTTTCACATTTTACTTTTGCAATGTATTCACCTATTTAAATCTATGTAGCCAACAGCTGGTTTTGATTAAGAAAGCATTAAAAGTAGTCTGACTCCACAAATTCAGAACTACCTTTCTCCATGAACCATGGAGCACAATGCACTTAAATGGCTCACTCATGATTTCCTTTCTTTTTCAAAGCCAACCAGGTTGATCCATCCAAAGTTATCAAGTATAACAGACTCACTCTCCCTCAGATCAATATTACATTCTCCCATTTTTCTCTCGTCTTCTGAGACTATCAGTTATTATTATTACTACTCTGGTGCCCATATCCTGTGTTTCTGTTTCCATTCAGAAATAGTAATTAGAGAAAGATATGGTTTATTTTTAAAATGTGCTCCTGCAGCAGGCTGCAAAAAAGAATAACTGATTTGAAACCAACTTGTTGAACTCATCACCACTTGGTTTATATTTGTTATCAACCCCTGAAGCATGAAGGCCTTATTCTAACTTCAGATACACACAAGCAACTCCCACTGAAGCCTATTAGACCTGTGCATGTGCATCAGAGATCATAGTTTGGCTCAATGACTAGAGTCTCAACTGATTTCAACAAGCAATAGGTCATCTGTCCTTTTTGTTTTGTTTAATTTACCACTTTGCTCCATAAATCACTCATTAATTTGCATCTTGAACAGCACTTATGGTGAGAAAAGTAACTATAAAAATGGTGCCCACAGAACAGCTCCTTGTTTGTACTTAGTCACATATTTTTAGTTTTCTGACATAAATGACTCAGGAGTTTTCCTCCTTTTATTCCAGTTGAGCCAACCTAGCTATGGGAGAATGAACTGGTTTCTTTTCTTATTATTCATTACCAATATAATTGCTAACTGAGCACCAGTTGCAGAATCTTTTATTTATTATGGGTACTGGAATAAAGCAAGCCAGAAAGAATCCAGCTTGTCTTTCACATTTTGCAAAGGTGACAGCTAAAAATGAAAGCATCTTTTTTAAACAAAAACAAACAAACAAACAAACAAACCCCAAAACATCCTTTTGTACTTGCCAGCTGAACAAATTTGACTTGAAAACTAATGAGAGGTTAAAAAGTAGTAAATTCTTATGTTGCCAATGAAGTGAGCAGGCAGATGTGACTGAATTCAAATGGAGCGGATTTGCTAAAATAAAAAGCAGCACTGTTTTCACAATCACTTTTCAGAGCACCTCCACTTTTTATTAGTATTTGCTGAGGAAGGTTTAAGAACATGAAAACTACCACACTAGGTCAACCCAATAGTCTGTCTAGATCAATATCCTGTCTCTGATGGTGGTCAGTATTAGAGCTTCAGGGGAGTGTACAGAACAGGGAATTCACCTCTCTTCTCCTCCTATGTCCTGGTAAAGATTCAGTGTCACATTCCTGAATATCTTGGCTAACAGCCATTAAATGACCTATCCTCCATGAAATTAGCCAGCTCTTCTTTGAATCCAGTTATACTTTTGGCCATCCTGTGGCAATGAGTTCTACAGGTTTGTTGCACACTGTGTGCAAAAGTGCTTCCTTTTGTTAATATTAAACCTTCTGCCTATTAATTACATTGGGTGACCTCTGCTTTTTGCATTGTTGGAAAGGGTAAACAACACTTTTCTATTCACTTTTCACCCCCAAACCATTTTACAGACCTTTATCATATTTCTTCCCTCCCCCACTTAGTCTCCTCTTTTCTAAGCTGAACAGTCTTTTTAGTATCTCCTTGTATGGAAGCTGTTCCATACCCTTGATCATCTTTGTTGCCCTTCTCTGTACCTTTTACAGTACCACTATATTCTTTTGGATAAGGCGCTATCACAGCTATGATATTTTCTATCTCTTTCCTAACATTGTTAGCCTTTGTTGACCAGTACTGCACTTTGAGCTGAAGTTTTCAGAGACTATTCACAATGGATTTCAAGATCTTCTTAAGTGGTGTAACAGGGTATGGCTTCACGCCTCACAGAAACGGCACAGATTCCACTAGGTGTGCACTCAGACCTTTTAGTTCAAGTTCCGTCCACTAATATCATTACAGTCCCCAGGCAATAGTTTGTTTACAATATATACAGTGCTTTTGTCTCTCTCTTCAAGACCCGAGGTCTTCCTCCTCTAAGGCCTCTGTGTGACTGGACTCAGCTAGCCCTGTTCCTCTCCCCCGGGCATGTCCTTCCCATGCCTCTTTATTAGACTTGGGCTAACTGAATTGTTATCCCACCCAGCTCACTCGCATAATTAGATAATTACCCCACTCGGCTTGCTCTGGAAGCAAGTAGCATCTAAGTGATCAGAATGCAGGGAGTGAATAGGTGAGCCTGCATTCTGTCACAAGTGGTAACTGCTAATTTAGAACCCATCATTATATATGTATAGTAGGGCTGTCGATTAATCGCAGTTAACTCACGTGATTACAACTGCGATTATGATTCATTTTTTAAACCACAATTAATTTTGTTGAGTTAATTGCACTGTTAAACAATAGAATACCAACTGAAATTTATGAAATATTTTGGATGTTTTTCTACATTTTCATATATATTGATTTCAATTACAACACAGAATATGAAGTATATATTATTTTTATTAAAAATATTTGCACTATAAAATAATAAAACAGTATTTCAATTCACCTCATACAAATACTGTAGTGCAATCTCTTTGTCATGAAAGTTCAATTTACAAAAGTAGATTTTTTTTGGTTGCATGATCGCACTCAAAAACAAAACAAAGTCCACTCAGTCCTACTTCTTGTTCAGCCAATCACTAAAACAAACAAGTTTGTTTACATTTTACAGGAGATAATGCTGTCCTCTTCTTATTTACAAGTCATCACAAAGTGAGAACAGGCTTTTGCATGACACTTCTGTAGCCAGCATTGCAAGGTATTTATGTGCCAGATATGCTAAACATTCATATGCCCCTTCATGCTTCGTTCACCATTCCAGATGACATGTTTCCATGTTGATAACACTCATTTAAAAAAAAAGTGTTAATTAAATTTGTGACTGAACTCCTTAGAGGAGAATTGAATGTCCCCTGCTCTGTTTTACCCACCTTCTGCCACATATTCCATGTTATAACAGTCTCAGATGATGACCCAGCACGTTATTCATTTTAAGAACACTTTCACTGCAGATTTGACGAAATACAAAGAAGGTACCAATGTGAGATTTCTAAAAATAGCTACAGAACATTAACCCAAGGTTTAAGAATCTGAAGTGCCTTCCAAAATTTGAGAGGGAAGAGGTACGAAGCATGCTTTCAGAAGTCTTAAAAGAGCAACACTCCAATGCAGAAACTACGGAACCTGAACCATCAAAGAAGAAAATCAACCTTCTGCTGGTGGCATCTGACTTAGATAATGAAAATGAACATGCGTCATCCTGCACTGCTTTGGACTGTTATCGAGCAGACCCCATCATCAGCATGGACACATGTCCTCTGGAATGGTGGTTGAAGCATGAATGCAAAAATATAGAGTGAGCTCTGTACACTTTGTATTTTGTATTGTAATTGAAATACACTAAAAATGTAGAAAACATCCAAAATATTTAAATAAATGATATTCTACTATTATTTAACAGTGTGATTAAGCACAATTTTTAAAATTGCTTGACAGCCCTAGTGCATAGTTTAGGACATCCTGATTACTGGAGGGATCTCTTTAACCAGCTATTGGTATTAGGTTGAACAAACATATATGGGTATGATTGCTCTCTCCAAATTTATTGTGGTAAACACTAGGGAGAGAAAAAGTTATTTAAACTAAAGGACGTTGGCACAATTTCAAAGACGACTTCCTTGCTGTTCAATACTCATGATAGAGAGAAGTCACAAGCAAGATCTAATACCACTTAATCACTCAGAGCCAGCAACCTGCTTTCACTTTTCCCTCCATCTCTGGTCATCTTTCTTTTCCACTGTCATTACCCCCTGTAGGAGGTTAAACTAGGTGGAGCACAGTATGCAAATTTAGCACATGCCATCATGATTTATAACAGATCTGCAACTAGCCTAATTTAAACCCACCATTAATAAATGCCTTTGTAATTTACACCCTCAGTGGGGCTGCTACTGAGACACAGCACTGTGCTTCAGTCATACTTTAAGATGGATTATGGCCCAGTATATAGATATTTTCTCAGTGCTCACTTTAAAATTGGTAAAATAAGTATGCCTTGCAATTTCAAACCATCCCCTGCCCTTCAAAAATACCTTCCCACAGGCTACTTTGGAAAACAGGAATATTCTGTCTGAAGTACATGCATTAATAAATGTAAGTGATTTGCAAAAAATAACTTTTTGATGATTTATACAAATCAATCCCTCTCATGCAATGCTTTCAGCAGTCAAGATTGAAAGATTTGTCAAAAAAGAAAGAACCATGTGCTTTTTAGTGCTAATTACTAGCTTGTCAGAATAACTGACTGGCTGAAGGGAAAGTTTTCCAAAGTCAGCGGGGTTTTTTTTGTTTTTTATTTTTAAAGGATGTGTACTCTGGATCTTAAAGCCTCTAGTATATGATAGAGGTGGAGTGATTCCTGGCCTGATTAGGTAAAGCTTTTACCTTTAGGCAAAACTGCTAAGTGTTGTGTTACATTTGCCTCAAGGGGTGTAAATATCACACCCCTGTTCCTTTTCAACCTGCATCTTAATTGAAGAAATAAACCATCTTCCAAGAGAGAGGAGGACTGGATGTTTATCTCCAAGTGATGTCTTTGTGTACAGATTAAAGAATGGAAAGTTACTAAGACAAGCACTGCTTCAGTGAGTCTTCAGGTAGCTGAAAATAACCAGTGTGTCAATATGTTAGAGTTTGCTCTTTTCTCTTGAAATTGATCACAATTATGATGATTTTGTAATTGTTCAAATAATGATCAAAGTGTTTTTATGAATGTTTGGGCCTCAAGGTATTCACAATCTGTTCAAAGCAAGCATTCCTGCAAGTAGTTGATATAGGGAATACAGTATTCAGTCTGTGCAAATGTTCACCTAAGTCACATGTTATGGTTTCTCATCCCTGACTGGAGGACTTAAGCTTCATAAGCAGGAGCTGTGGCTGAATAAAGTATTGAGGCATTGAATTTCTCAGGAAGAAGTGAGAGTATACTTTAAACAGATTAAGCAAACTTTAGAACATTTAAAATATTTTCCAGTCCATTTTTGCTCATGAAAGCTCTCTATTTGGCTACATATATGGATGCCAGATTTAAGAATACTCGTTTTTTTGCCACATTCCAACCAAGTAATTTTCATGCACGCATGTAGATTAGACTCAGCAAGTGACTTCATGAAAAAAACACCACCACCCTATTTTATTCTTTTCTCTAAACATTCATATGAATAAAAATCATTCATGGAAAAACAAAAAAATTGTGATTTGGTGCAACCAAATTTGTACATGTCAGATTTAATAAATGTGTATACAAATAATTTTTTCCACTATTCACCCAAGCTCTACTGGAAATCATGATCCAAATGTTTAAACTTAGGCTATGTCTACATGGCCTTGCAGTTTGGACTATGAGGTACAAAATGCAGTGTGCACTAGTGTGCTGCACTGTAACTCCCAGGTGGATTCTGTGAGTGAAAACTAAAAAGGTACCATAATCATATCAACATAGGTCTCTTTAAAAAGAACTAAGTTAAAGGTATTTAATTTGTCCACAGTGCTGCAGTTTGCACCCACCATAGTCTCAACGGTGGGGCCATGTAGATAACACTTTCGGTCCCAAAGTTAAGCACCAAACTTGGTATCTGAGTACTTAAATAAACTGCTGGATTTGCACAAGCATTGACCACCTGCAATTCCTACTAAAATAGGTGGAAGTTACAAATGGTCAGCACTTCTGAAAATGTATTAAATTTTAGCACAGCCTTAATTGTTAAGAATCTCAAAATATGAATCACCAGAAAAATATTTTTGAAAAGACGTGGACTTGTAATACATAAATTGTATGACTTTATAAAAAGGTACAATATTTTCTTGGAGACTGAAGTCCATAACAATAAGGAAACATTAAGAATAAAAGTATGGACAACCCTAAACATTCATAAATCATGAATTGGGCCCTCCAAAATCATGAGATTTAAAAAAATAAACAAACAAAAAACCAAACACCTCAGAATTTAAAGTATGGCTTAAAAATCCTAATTATTTTACTTCTTTTTTTGAGACTTTAGCATGCTCTCATGTCACATTTTCAAGTTTTATCTCTGCAACCAGGTGGGCCAGAAATGTAGTTTAAAAATAAAAAAATGCTGAGATTCTGATGGAATCGACTTGTCTTCAGGAGCTGGATCTTTAAGTAAAATGTCAAATATTGTGAGACTTGCAGTAAACTGACAAGAGGTAGCAGCAGGACGTTTCATTTGTTGCTTCAGAGAGTCACAGCTAGAAATGTTGTTGTTCTATTAGCTTTGAATTAGTGTTTGTTTGATTTACTAAGAAAAACTTTTTTTTTTTGGTTAAGAAAAGCTGGTTAATGTTGAGGACCTCTTAGAAACTACCCTTCATTTTGTAATAGAATCAGTACAATATATTACAGTTACAGGTCAGCTTCTAGCATGTATCTGAAATCTATTTCTGATGTCTAGCTTTTGGAGGTATTTTATTTGTTCTGTTTTGTTTCAATGAGAGTGACTGTATATTTAAAGGAGTCAGAATTTTATTGAACTGCAGCTTTTTTCTACAGTCTCTATTCTCACAAAACTCATGGAAGCCATTTGAGACTAGTGAAAAATTGATCATTTTGGCAATGTTAATAAACTATTTTTTGAACAGCTGAAATGGCTCAGGGATTTGAAGTTTGCAGAGGGATAGTCTTCAGATCTGAAAGGCACCTTTTGTTCTCGTGAAATTCCCATCCAGATTTGGCAGAGATAGAAACCATATATGCACATGCTCAGTAGAACCACAGACGTGTTCCTTAATTTTTGCCACATTTCATCTGTACTGCATGTGCTCCCAATCTGACTCCCGTGGGGCACATAGAAGTAGTTGCTTACTGAGTGACTATCTTCTCAACTGCATTCGACAAATCTGAGAAGAGAGAGAGGTCCTAGGGTGGAGTGCCTGCCTTCCTTCTCTACAATCATCTCTGTAAAAATGTGGGTTAATGCTCATCTCCATTTTGCCCTGACAGACTAGGGGAGGGAAAGAAGAGCGATCTCAAGAGTTTCCAGCAAAAGCACTCAGTTAGTACTTTAGTACAAGCTGGTCTGAACATTAACTATAGCAGGGCTAGTGCTCCACTACAATTTAGTTAAACATTTGTTTCCTTGTTATATCTGTAACACACACAGACGCATGGACACACAGACACAGAAACGTATTAAAATATTTTGTTTTTTAAAGCATTTCATTGTAGTGGAGAGGGGTAATATTTCTGAAAGTCAGCTAATAGAACTGGCTAGCACTAACCATACTGTAGCACAAGTTAGTTATATGGTAGCTCTATGTGTTGTCCTGTATTTGGTGTCTCTCTTTAGGAATTAGGGGCTAAGTCCACTAATGGTCTGAGGAGCATAAGTCCAATGTTTAGGCACCACTGAGATCCTCAAACCACCTGCTCTGCTGCCACCTAACCCCGTAGGCAGCTAAAATCCTTAGGTACCCAAGTTTCTACTATTAAATTTCCCTAGGTGCTTACGTTTCTGCCAGTGAGTATGCGAGCAGCCATTTCAATCTAGGCGTCTGATGCTTAAGTGCCAGCATGATCTTCAAACTAGGTGTTGCCCCATCTATCCTGCCTGCTGGCCTGATTCGGTAGGCATGTTCTGAGCACACCTGAACTCAAACAAAACAGCCAGGGAGGACACAATAGCCTTCCTTTATAATCTTTAGCCTAGTGCTTACAGAACTCCCCCAGGCTGGGGACACTTGGGTTCAATTCCCACCCTCAGATGCCTGATGTTAAGAGGGGATTTCAATGTAGGTTTATCACCTCTTAGGCAAGTGCCCCAACTACTGAACTGTAGAGTCAGTCTCTCTCTCTCACTGTGGACTAATTCATATTTAATTTATAATAGTGGCACAAATTCAACAGGAGAGATAGAGAGAGATCTCCACCTCAAGGGATCCCATAGTCCCTCACCAAAGAGGTGGAACACCCAAGTTCAAATCCCCTCTGCACATCAGGTAGAGGGAAAAATTGATCTTGGGACTCCTATCTCCTGGCTGGGTGCTCTATCATTCAGGTAAATGTTTCAGAGAGGACTCCTTTCCCTCCCCACCAAGAATTTCTTGTAAAAAACCAAAACACAGTTTGGGCACTTATCTCTAGGTGAGGGTTGATAGCTCAGAATCCCAAACAGACATTGGGATCTAAATTCAGCCTGGAGGGAGTTGCTTAACTCCTGAGAAGGGCAGGAGTTAGGCCACACGCTTCTCCGCTGCCTCATCTGCTATTGATTAGCATAGCTAGTTCCCCGCTCAACATGTTGGCTTTTTTGGATCCCATTCTTAGGCACTTAAGTTTCTCATATATTATACAGAGATCCTAAGTGCCTAACTGTGGATTTCACTAGGTGGCAAGGCACCTAAGTCTCTTTGTGGATCTAGCCCTTCTGCATTACTTAACCCCCAATATTGACTCCCATTGGTTACAATGACGACTTTCATATCCATTATGCACCTTCACGTAATGGTATGTTATCTGTCAGTAGGACCTACAACAACAGGGGCTATTATTTACTACACCATATGTGAACAGGTCATCATACAGAATTAGGAGATAGACCTGACCATAGACCTGTCCACTGTGTTCTTATATCATACAACTGCTTTATTTTGGACTCCTTTACTTTTAAATACTTAATGTTTGCTCAACATGCACTCAAATAGTAGAATTCAGTTAACATGCATGCACAAGTTTCCCTTTTTTAATTAAATACTCAGACTCATTTCAGAAGTAGCATAAATATGCAGTCAACTTTAAGATTAATAGGTTTAGACTCAAACATTTATTTTTGGTCTTCATGGACAATCTACTATTTCCACCAAGATTTCCCCCTCCAACCTCATCTTACCAACAACTTTATCTGTATTTAAAGTTAATGAACTTTTTCAATTAAAGCTTCAGATACTTAGCCTTTGGATAACATTTAGATGAACCAGAGTGTATCTAATTATGTTGGGTGAATTTTAAGAGGCTCTGTATATACTTCATTCATAACAAGCACATGTTAAGTTGCAGGCATGTACTGGACATCATTCTAGGCTGAATGCAAATCACCCTTCTGAAAACACATTACAATAGGTCTGAGAGTTTGAGGAATGACTGCACTAACAAATGCCCTTGAATGTGTATTTAACATCAACTGTTCTGGCTGGCAGGAAAACTAGGGTTTTCATCAGGTCCAAAAGTAGATGAGGAAAAGGATACTGGGTAAATTAAGAGAATATTGCCTAAACTGGACAAACATGCCTCAAGAAGATTGAAAACTTGCTGCTTGCTTAGATAGTGGTTTCAATATTAAGCTAAGGAGATTAAACTGAAAAGACTATGCAAACATTACCAAGGGAAGGAAAGATGGCCTTGTAGTTAAGGTACCAGACTGGGATTCAGGAGACCTTTTCCAAGCTTTGCCACAGACTTCTGTTCAACCTTGGGCAAGTCACTTAGTCTCCCTATGCCTCAGTTTCCCTGCTATATAATTGCCATGATAGTACCCTGCTACCTCATAAAAGTGTTGTGAGGCTAAAGCCAGTGAAGAAAGTAAAGCATTGAGCAGTGATGGGGGCCATACAAGCATGCAAATAGATAGAAAGCCACAAAATGCATATTCAGACCAGGATTATGAACACTTCAAAGGTGGGGGCTGTGGAGAGTCAGAGTTATGGTTCAGCCCCATTATAAAGATAAGAAGTTGGACATTTTGGAGAATTAAGCTAGGCATTCAGGTTTCAATTCCTACCACCTAGTGCAGGGATAGTAAAATTTGGGGTTCGGTGCCATCTCTAAAAAAGCATGGAAACGCTTTCAGGGAAAAGACAGGACAGTCATTTAAAGTGTCCTATATTGAAAGGGGATTATAAAACTGCCTGAATGAGAACATCCTCCTTTTTGTCTCCCAGATTCTGTGTTCTTACAAGACAACAAAGCATACACCTCTACCCTGATATAACGCGACCAGATATAACACAAATTCGGATATAACGCGGTAAAGCAGCGCTCCAGGGGGGTGGGGATGTGCAGTCTGGCGGATCAAAGCAAGTTTGATATAACACGATTTCACCTTTAACGCAGTAAGTTTTTTTGGCTCCCAAGGACAGCGTTATATCGCGGTAGAGGTATTCTTAAAAAGTCAAACTGTTGACACCACAGATTTTGGATAGTGTGCTGCATACGAATGATACTTTCAGATTTGTCTCACAAGTACTGTGAATGGCAATATAATTCCTCTCTAACAGCTGTATTTCTATTTCAAACCTAACAATTGTTGCTTTTTTTCCCTGCATACAACCCTATCTACTACCTAGAGCCAATCTTCTTTCTTAACATCTCTCTCCACTGAAGTCATGTTCATTATCTTCTGGGCAGTATATTGAGTTCAATTTAGAAAGACTGCAATTTTCACGTCTGGTTTTGGTAACTGAAAGCCATATTTCACGTGGCAAACAATGGCTACAAATAGTAACTCAGTGACAACCTGGTGCATTGTCTCACACCATCATATAAGATAATGCAAATCTCCACGGTATTTGTACTCGATTCTTAAGAATAGCTCTAATCCAGTTTCAATGTAGAGTGCTAGAGAGGGGTCAGCTGTCAGAAAGAAACTCCATATACAATTATATTTGAGCAGCAACAGTCCTTCATTTATGGCTTCATTCATAATCACAGATTGGCTTTGTGTGATTTGATTACTCGTAGTAAGCTACTTGGCTTTTCCTGGCTGGTATATGGACTGGAAACAGAAATAAACAAACTAAAATACAAGCACAGTTGGAGCAACAAAGAATTGAAAAAGGAGCTTTAACAACTTACCAAGATACCTTTGTCATTCTTTTTGGGCTCTTGTCCCAGTGATTTCAGCCTGAAGACATTAAAATGAGTTTCTTATACATGTTTTGCAGGTGAGGGTTTTTTGAGCTTTAATTTGCTGTTTGATTCGCCCCAGGATTTTCAGGTGTTGCATGAGGGAGTAAAGAACAGAAAGTACCTCAGTTCTTGGTTGTGAGCCATTGGATGATGGCCATAGCATTATTAAACCATCTAAGCATGCTGGGTCTCAACCACAAAATTTAATTTTCCCTACTGCAGGGACTAATCAACTACCACAGGCTTTAAGACCTGAGGATACTGTTTTTATCTTTTTTGTTTTCTTTCAAAGACTGAAGTGGAGTTAATTTTACAGTTTTGACTATCCTCAGGGTTACTAACAGTGACAGAAATTTAGCTTGATGAGAAACAGATAAGAGGTGGAATTTATGCTTATGCTAGGTCATAAATAAAGATAAAAGAGGTTGGGTAATTAACAGCACCTCTGTAAGTAGGGTTGGAAGACCCCACTTCCTCTTGAATGAAGCAAAAAAAGACCAAAGGAAAGCAAGGCATGCTGAATGGCGTCAGCAGTTACCTCCTTCATTGGCTGAAAGTGGGGTAAATTGGTTGCTACTTCAGTAATCCAGTGCTCAGAAAAACCCACCTCCAGTGAAAAAGCTAAATTACAGCCCTATGGATTACTGAACCCCAGAGTATGCAGACAGCATTATTTTAAAAGTGAGTTTTCTATTCAAAAGATTTTTGTACTATGGAATTCACTGAATAACTTCCCATCTGCTTTTTTAAATGGCTGCTGACATTTTCCTTCGCAGAAACTCCATTTGTATAGTCTCCATGCTAGCAATACAACTCAGAAATCGAACCATCTAGGTTTCACTTACTGAGCAGCACAGATTTTTATACTAAATAAGGGGGGAGGGGAGAGAGAAATACTGCAGCTCAGCACCATCACCATATTAATCTACATTGTTTTTAATCATGGGAGCTGTTTCTTGGAGTTCTCCCAAGACAGATGAGTTGGGAAAAAAGAATCCACAATGAAATAATGATAACTTAAAATGTACCAGTCCTGGTGATAAAGGCTGAACTACACACACGCTAAATTTATTCCCCCCTCAAAAAAAAGTGGTTTCAAACAGCAGTTCACATGATTAAGAAAGGATTCTTTCAAAATGACAGTTGCTCAGGCTTTATAGGAAACATTAGCTTTAAAAGAAATTTGGAAATAGAAGTGCCTACCAAAGAAAACAATTATAAATATTCTTAATTGTCTGGAAATAATTTGTCATACAAAATTGGACCGAGATACGTTTATACAAATGCTTCAGATACACTGATGTTGTAATGCTTGTTAGGAGCCCAGCATTTTTTTTCACAGAGTGTTCCAATAACATGTTAAAGAAAAGGATATGACTTTCACTTTTATCTCCTGCCTTCCCACCACTCCGTTTCCTCTCACTATCCCTGTTCCTTTTCTTGGGAGCATAAAATAACTGGAAGACTTAGTAACTGCTACTCAGTGTATTTTATTATTTCAGGAATTCATTCCAAGCTGGGCTGCAATTACATTTAAAACTGGAGAATAATGGGCTATTGACATGTATATGGTTTTAGAAATATAAGGCTTCATTTTCTCAGCTGGAATTTCCCCACAATGTGCATTTGCATTACATTAGAGATGCTCTTTTTAAAAAGAGCATCGCATGCATTCAGACGTTTTGACATTATCTGGGTCAGAGGCAACATTTAAAAGCAATAGCCCTACATCTACTGTGAATCTCTTAGACGCAAGCATAATGCATTAGTGAAAATGAGGGAAACACTGAGAGGTTCTCCATATTAAGCCATAGTTTATGACAAACCTGCCTGCACCAGACATTAATCTACAGGAGATAGATTGTCATGGTCATAGTCCTCTGCTCCACTCCAACTGCATATGCATTACCTAAATTGAAACCTGCACTTCTTCACGCCATGTGCAGTTTGATGTGACTGTACTAAAAATGGTAGGGTACATAAACTAGCAGTTTTCATGGTGCATATAATCTCCATTTTCCATGTATTTACGTACACATATAGCAGCTGCAGGCTTTTCCTTCTAGCTTGACAATGAAGGCATTATTCTTGATTGCTTAGCTGAAGTCCAACTAGCCTGTCAGGCTGAAAATTGCACGGCACTGGCCAGGCATGTTAGCAGCTCAGCATCTTTCCTATTCCCAGAAGTGCCTAAGACATAATGAAAAAGGAATGCCTAAGTTCTTCACCTGTTATAATCGCTTTATAAAGCCCTTTACAATGAATTCTTTGTCATCTTCCAAGAAGAAGTCAGTTGTGAATAGCAGTGGTTATGAGTGTGTGCTTTATATGAATAGAAAGACCTGTATAACTGGTGTGATATTGCAATAAAACCCCCACTGAGATTGCACAAGATATCTAGAATTCTCTGATCCACCACTTCCTACATTTCCAGATAGCACTTACCCTGCACTTACGCTTCTTTTTCTGAATGGACATCAGTTCCTCAATTGTACTAATCCATCTGTAATTATTATGATACTAAAGTATTTAACACCCCATCTTCAGCTTCCCCTTTTATTTTTCACTTCTTCCACTTCCCTTCTCCAAGTTCTCTGCCCTTCACACACCATATCTACCTTTTCCTCCTCCCTTATCTGTTTCTGCTACACACACACACACACACACCTCTTTCCCTTTCACAAGTCCAATTAATTCTTTGTCTCCCCTTGACTCTGGAGACTGCTTTCCCAACACGGACCAACCCCTCACCCAGAACACATCTTTACCCACTCCATACTGGCTCCATACTTAGCAGCCTCATTCACATCTCTGGTCCCTGCTAACTGTCAGGGTAGTTAAACACTGGAATAGATTGCCTAGGGAAGTTGTGGAATCTCCATCGCTGGAGATATTTAAGAGTAGGTTAGATAAATGTCTATCAGGGATGGTCTAGACAGTATTTGGTCCTGCCATGAGGGCAGGGGACTGGACTCGATGACCTCTCGAGGTCCCTTCCAGTCCTAGAGTCTATGAGTCTATGAGTCCCCTCCTCCCCTCTCCTCTTTCCTGGGTCCTCTTCTGTATCCAGCTCCAAACAACTCAACCCAGTCACCAATCTGTCTCCCATTCTCTCTCTCTCAGCCTCAGACACCTGACTTTCCTCCCCCCATTGATAAAAGTGGAAGTACCCAGCTCTTGCTTTCCTATTCCTGGCACTTCCACTAAAGTCCCCACCCCGCCCCACGACTCCTCCTCTTTCTTCTTTGAAGGCCTATTGACCCCAGATAAACAAGATGAAGGTGCTAAGCTAGTAATTTCCTAAGAGCTCTGCAAGTGACCTCAAAGAAGCCTTTGGTTCATCACTAGCCCAGCAGGCTAGAGATGTTGAGCAAGGACTGAAGCAAGGGGGGTGGAGGGGAGTAAGAGAGTGTAAGCCCTGCCCTACTGAAAGCATAAGAAAAGGTCTCTCCCCTCCCTCTTCTGGCCTTGGGATCGCCTCGGCCCCCTCTCTTCCTTCCTCTTCACAACTTGGTGAAATGCAAGCAGCAGGAGTTTGTGCCTGGATGAGGAGTTTATGGAGCTTCAAGACTTCCCACCAGTAGGTGGAGCAGCACCCACATCTAAATGAAGACTAAGAATTTTTCAAGATGGGAGTCCTCTACCTGCCTTGTTTTCCTAGGGGTGGATCTGTTCCTTCTTTTACTGCTGCCTCCAGCTCTTCCTCCCTGGCACCACCAAGGAAAGCAAGGCCTTACCATTGGCTTCCTCTCTCTTAAGCACAATCTGAGTGAAAGAGTGACCCTGACAGTCCTCCCCCTCCCCCACTTGCACCCCACTCTGGGAAGCCAAGAGCACAGAGCGAAGGGGATGGGAGTCCACAGGATGTTTTCCTAAGCCACAATCTGTATGTGTGTCCAAGCATATAGGTACAGACATGCTCATCTGGCTATGAGCCTGCTTGTGGACACGGACTCCCCTCAGATACATTTATTCCCTTATCCCCATTCTATTCTCTGTACTGTCCCATCAAACAAGATGATGCAATTTCACCTTGTCACATGACATCAATACCCATAACTATATACACCACTAGTATTGCTGAGCTTCCTCCTCCTCATTTTGATTTTCTTCAATCACTGATCCAAAGTGTTGTGTATTTGGTTGTCATGGTTTTTGTTCCTATGGCAACTGAGTTAGATTATTAGGGGATAGCCCAGCCAGCTTCGGCAGGTTAGGTGAGCTCTGTGTCTGTAAATAAAATGGTAGTTTTGTTAGCTGTCTGCTCTCTGGCCTCAAGTAATTTCTTCCTAAACCGGCTGCCCCAAGGATACAAGTGGCGACGACAGATAGGGTTCCGGCGCTGCTCCAGTAACAGAAGGAAGTAGAAGTCAAGGTAAAGAACAAACAAATAAAAAAAAACTGTTTGTTTGCACTGGCTGTGAAGGTGAAACTAAAAATCATGGCTACTCTGACCAGGCCACTGGAACCTTTTGATGAGAATATAGAGCAGTGGCATGTGTATACTGAGCGTTTTGAGCTTTTTGTTATTGCAAATGACATTACAGAAGCGAAGAAGATGCCAATATTCTTAAGTGTTGTAAGGGCTAAAACCTAGTCCCTGCTACGCAGCTTACTACACCCTGTTAAGCCTGAGACTAAATCTTACAGTGACATTGTGGAAATCCTGGGGTCCCATTTTTCCCCCAAACCACTGGTAATTGCTGAAAGATATAGGTTCCACAAAAGAGACCAAAAGGAAGATGTAACAGTTGTACAATTTGTAGCAATTTTAAAAAAGCTAGCAGAACACTGTGAATTTAAAGAGATGTTAAATGATGCCCTGCGTGACAGGTTAGTGTGTGGCCTCTACAGTGAAGCTATATGGAAGCGCCTACTGACAGAGGCTCAGCTTACATTACAGAAGGCTGTTGATATTGCTGTCTCCATGGAACTGGATACAAGGGAGGCGCAATACATCGGTGCATCCCCTAGGGTGCAAAAAGTATCACAAGAACCGACCCACAAAACTGCAGAGTCAAGAATGTTACTGCTGTGGTAAGCTGGGTCACCAGGCATCAGAATGCTGGTGTAAGGACCTGGTGTGTCGACACTGTGGCAAAAAGGGACACATTGAGTGTGCCTGTAAACCAAAGGAAAAGAGGCTTGTGGTCTGGCCGACAAAAAGAGGAACCCTGCATACCCTAGGGCAGACTCAGGATGATCAAGGTGACACCTCATCGCAAGAGGAAGTGCCACTGCATGTTTTGTCTTTGGCAGTGGGCTCACATGAATACTGGGTAACCCCGTTGTTGGATGGCAAACCTATACGCATGGAACTGGACACCGGTGCAGCCATCTCGCTGGTCTCCGAGACTATGTATAAAGAAAAGCTACAGCATCTTCCGCTTAAGGCAACAAAAACTGTTCTGAAGACATATACGGGAGAAGCTGTGCCCATGTTGGGCACTATTGATGTTAAGGTGGAGCTCAATGGATAGGCTGCTAAATTGCCACTGTTTGTGGTGAGAGGTAACTACCCAGCCTTAATGGGTAGGTCTTGGCTTGGGAAGATTCAACTGAACTAGGCAGAAGTGCACCGAATGACTAAAGAAGAAACCAGTCTAACCCCTATACTAAGGAAACATGCTGCTGTTTTTGGAGATGATTTGGGAAGTATGAAGGGAATCACTGTGACATTGAACATTAAAACTGACAGTCCACCAAAATATCTGAAAGCCCGAACTGTGCCATATGCCATCAGGCCAAAAGTTGAAGCAGACCTGGAGCGCCTGGTCACCAATGGAGTCCTAATACCAATTATCCATAGCTCATGGGCCACTCCTATTGTTCCAATAGTGAAGAAAGATGGCTCTCTCCGGATTTGCTGTGATTTTAAAGTCATTGTCAACCCAGTGTTGTGTGCAGAGCAATACCTGCTTCCTCGCATCGATGACCTCTTCACAGGCCTGGCTGGGGGACAAAAGTTCAGTAAGATTGATCTGAGTCAAGCATATTTACAGATGCACGTTGATGAAAAGTCCCAAGAGATGTTGACTCATAAGGGGCTTTAGCGATACTGTCGCCTACCTTTTGGAATAACATCTGCTCCTGCCCTGTTCCAGAGGGCTACGGACCAGATCTTGTGTGGCTTGTCAGGAGTTCAGTGCTATCTGGATGATATCCTGGTCACTGGAAGAAATGAAGAGGATCACTTAAAGAATTTAGAGGCTACCCTACAAAGACTGGAAGAGTATGGCCTACCAGTTCGCAAAGACAAGTGTGAATTCTTCACGCCCTCTGTTAAATATTTGTGACACATCATTGATTCTGCAGGTCTTCATAAGGCCCCTGCAAAAGTTAAAGGTATTGTGGATGATCCCCCACCTTGAAATGTAAGCCAGCTGCGCTTGTTTCTAGGACTACTGAACTATTATGGAAAGTTCATGTCACAGTTAGCCACACTGCTAAAACCACTTCATGAGCTCCTTGGGCAGAACAAGGCCTGGAAGTGGACTGAAGCCTGTGATGTTGCATTTAACAAAGCTAAGGATGCACTCCTAAATTCTGAAGTTCTAATGTACTTTGATCCATCCTTACCCCTACAACTGGCCTGCGATGCCTCCCCTTATGGAGTGGGAGCAGTTGTGTCACACATTATGCCTTCGGGAGAAGAGAGACCTATTGCTTTTGCTTCACGCACTCTAAGCAAAGCAGAAACTAACTACGCCCAAATCGAACGTGAGGCATTAGGAATTGTTTTTGGAATTCGGAAGTTTCATCAGTACCTGTTTGGGTGAAAGTTTACTCTTCTCACAGACCATCGACCTCTAACGTCAATTTTTGGACCCTACACAGGCATTCCCCCATTAGCTGCTAGTCGTATGCAATGTTGGGCATTGTTACTTTCAGCACACACATATGAAATCAAATATCGGAAATCCACTCTGCACGGCAATGCAGATGGCCTCTCAAGGTTGCCTTTGCCTGTCAAACATCAAGATAGTGCCCAAAAGGAAATCTTCTACTTTGAACAGGTAGAGAATACACCCATCACTGCTACTCAGATAAAGAAGGCAACTCACGTTGACTCAGTATTGTCCCAAGTTATGGACCTGGTGATGCATGGAAAATCTCGACCCTCTCCAGTCTCACCCGACCTTGTTACCTACGTGTCCAGGAGGATGGAGTTATCGGTCCATCTGGTTGTTTGTTGTGGGGGAGACATGTCATTATTCCACCACCACTGAGATCACAGATGTTAGAACAGCTACATTCAGGTCACTGTGGAATAGTGCGCATGAAGGAAATTGCACAAAGCTATTTTTGGTGGCCTGGATTGGACAGTGCTATTGAAGAGAAGGCAAAAGCTTGTATGTCATGTCAGGGTGTGAGGAATGCACCCCAGTAGGCACCCCTACACCCATGGGACTGGCCTGAAAACTCATAGCAACGTATTCACATTGATTTCGCTGGCCCCCTTGAAGGAAGCATGTTCTTGGTGACAGTTGATGCCTATTCTAAATGGCCAGAAGTCTCTATATTGCAGTCCACTACTGCAGAGAGTACTATCCAAAAACTACGAGGACTCTTTAGTCGTTTTGGTCTGCCTGAACAACTTGTGAGCGACAACGGACCGCAGTTTGTCTCTCAGGAGTTTCAAAATTTTATGAAGGCAAATGAGATACACCACATCACGTCAGCACCCTATCATCCATCCACCAACAGATTAGCTGAAAGATTTGTGCAGACAATGAAACACACTTTGAAATCAGCAAGGGGACAACACTCCATTCAAAAGCGTCTGGATACCTTCTTACTTTCCTACAGAAACACACCTCATGGTACGACCCAGGCATCCCCAGCCTTTCTAATGATGGGCTGACAGCTGTGCACTTGCTTTGATCTGCTGAAACCTTCTGAACCCCGACAAACTGTGCAACATCAGCAGCAATATCAAGTCATCAGATGGGCACCCAGAGCAAAAGACCGAACCTTTAGCCCAGGACAGCCAGTTTTGGCATGGAATTATACTTCCAGAGCTAAATGGGTCCCTGCCACACTCATCACTCAAACAGGACCTATTTCCTACACAGTCCGGACTTCAGAGAATCTTACCTGGCGACGACATGTAGATCAGCTGTTGCCAGGACATGCCAGTCCTCAGGCCACATCTGCAGTTGAGTGGTCTGACTTCACCTCTTCTGGTGAGACACCGAATCACGAATCACCTGTTCCTGACTGTTCTCCTCCATTACTGCCAGCAGCTGTGTCATAAACAGATAGCTAAGGGTTAATGTCTCTTTCACCTGAAACACCTGACCAGAGAACCAATCAGGAAACCGGATTTTTTCAACCTTGGGTGGAGGGAAGTGTGTCTCTGAGTCTTTTGTCTGCCTGCCTGCTTCTCTGAGCTTTGGAGAAGTACTTTCTACTTTCTAGTCTTCTGTTTCTAAGAGTAAGGACAAAGAGATCAGATAGTAAGTTATATGGTTTCTTTTCTTTGGTATTTGCATGAATATAAGTGCTGGAATGCTTTAATTTGTATTCTTTTTGAATAAGGCTGTTTATTCAATATTCTTTTAAGCAATTGACCCTGTGTTGTATCATCTTAATACAGAGAGAACATTTGTATTTTTTCTTTCTTTTTTATATAAAGTTTTCTTTTAAGACCTGTTGGAGTTTTTCTTTACTTCAGGGAAATTAAGTCTGTACTCACCAGGGAATTGGTGGGAGGAAGAAATCAAGGGGAGAGCTGTGTGTTAAATTGCTAGCCTGATTTGGCATTTCCTCTGGGTGAAGAGGAAAGTGCTTTTGTTCCAGGATTGGGAACGGAGAGGGGGAATCACTCTGCGTAGTTTCACAGAGCTTGTGTCTGGGTATCTCTCCAGGAGCATCTGGAGGGGGGAAGGGAAAAAGGATTATTTCCCTTTGTTGTGAGACTCAAGGGATTTGGGTCTTGGGTCCCCAGGGAAGGTTTTTCAGTGGGACCAGAGTGCCCCAAAACACTCTGATTTTTTGGGTGGTGGCAGCAGTACCAGGTCCAAGCTGGTAACTAAGCTTGGAGGTTTTCATGCTAACCCCCATATTTTGGACGCTAAGGTCCAGAATCTGGGAATAAGGTTATGTCAAGCTGAGATACCCCTTTGCCCAGCACGAGCTGACACCACCTCCTCACCTGTTTGTGCTGCGGACCCTGAGCCCACGGTACTTTCGGGTGCAACAACACCAGAAGTTCACCATAATCC
The DNA here is from genome assembly GCF_007399415.2 of Gopherus evgoodei. NCBI lineage: Eukaryota > Metazoa > Chordata > Testudines > Testudinidae > Gopherus > Gopherus evgoodei. The sequence goes on from NC_044327.1 coordinate 28,403,162, forward strand.
ACCTAGAGACAGAAGGCCTCCTCATCGGCTGGATCTTAAGCTAGGGCGAACCCACGGTTATGGGGCAAAATAATCCCCAGGGTTTAGCCGGGAATGGAGGCAGTCTACCCTCCTTCTCTAGTCTAGTGTGTGTTTTATTTAGGGGATGTTCTTATTAGGGGGGAGGAATATGTTGTGTATTTGGTTGTCATGTTTTTGTTCCTATGGCAACTGAGTTCGATTATTAGGGGATAGCCCAACCAGCTTTGGCCAGTTGGGTGAGCTCTGTGTCTGTAAATAAAATGGTAGTTTTGTTAGCTGTCTGCTGTCTGGCCTCAAATGATTTCTTCCTAAAACGGCTGCCCCCAAGGATACAACACAAAGAATTACCTGCCAGGCCTGAGTGAAGAAAAATGACACTGGCAGCAATGGTACTCACACCACAGCCTTTGTGAAAGGAGAAAATCCTGTTGAGCAGAGTCCTAAAGCTTTTAAACAGTGGTCCACAGTTTTAGAATTTGATAATGCAAGTTTTAAATATTAAATTTAAATATTAATTTCCACTAAAACCTATTTGTAGAGGAAAACTGAAGGAGAGGTGTGAGGATCTTTGTACTGTTTCTTTAAAAACTAGCAGGAAGCCAGGCAGGCAGCGGCAAGGAAAGGCTTAGGCAGAAGCTCTACAGTGAAGCAAAGAAAAAGCAGCCTCGGGGATGACACTGCTTTCCTTTCTCAGATAAAATTTCTTGTTCAATGTTAGAAGAAAGTGACTCCCAGGATTATTTACCTGTGTCACATGACAATGACTTCATTTTTTAAAAAATTTAACAGCAAAGCAAGAGGGGAAAAACTGTCAGAAAAGTATATCTTTTGAACCACAATGAAGCAAAATGCTCCCATGGAGCTGTTAATGTCTTGTCACTTAAAACATGCATTAGAAATTTCAACAAATGTGTCTAATCTGATAAATAATAGTGACTCATTCAGCATGGCACCTGGCATCATGTAACTATGCATTTAGACAATTTAAGAGCACTAGACTTGAAGCAACCAAAGAGATAATTTTACATAGTGGAAAATGAGTACTTTGGCACATACACCATACTATATATGCCTAGAAAACTCCTGACCAAAGGTAGTTATTGAAACTAAATGGTGGTATTTACCCACAGTCCTGAGATCCAATTCCTGGACACTACAGTGCAAATAAGCCATGGTCACATAAACACCACCCTATACCAGAAACCTACTGACCACTATACTTACCTTCATGCCTCCAGCTTTCATCCAGACCACATCACACAATCCATTGTCTACAGCCAGGCCTTAAGACACAACCGCATTTGCTCCAATCCCTCAGACAGAGACAAAAACATACAGGATCTCTAGCAAGCTTTTTTAAAACTGCAACACCCATCTGGGGAAGTGAAGAAAGATTGACAGAACCAGAAGGGTACCCAGAAGTCACCTACTACAGGACAGGCCCAACAAAGAAAGTAACAGAACGCCACTAGCCATCATCACCTACAGGCTGTCATAAACAGATAGCTAAGGGTTAATGTCTCTTTCACCTGAAACACCTGACCAGAGAACCAATCAGGAAACCGGATTTTTTCAACTTTGGGTGGAGGGAATTGTGTATCTGAGTCTTTTGTCTGTCTGCCTGCTGTCTCTGAGCTTTGGAGAAGTAGTTCTGTTTTCTAATCTGTTTTTAAGTGTAAGGACAAAGAGATCAGATAGTAAGTTATATGGTTTCTTTTCTTTGGTATTTACATGAATATAAGTGCTGGAGTGCTTTAATTTGTATTCTTTTTGAATAAGGCTGTTTATTCAATATTCTTTTAAGCAATTGACCCTGTGTTGTATCATCTTAATACAGAGAGAACATTTGTATGTATTTTTCTTTCTTTTTTTATATAAAGCTTTCTTTTAAGACCTGTTGGAGTTTTTCTTTACTTCAGGGAAATTGAGTCTGTACTCACCAGGGAATTGGTGGGAGGAAGAAATCAGGGGGGAGAGCTGTGTGTGGGTTGTATTGGCTAGCCTGATTTTGCATTCCCTCTGGGGAAATAGGAAAGTACTTTTTGTTTCCAGGATTGGAAACGGAGAGGGCAAGTTACTCTGTTTGGATTCACAGAGCTTGTGTCTGTGTATCTCTCCAGGAGCATCTGGAGGGGGGAAGGGAAAAGGGATTATTTCCCTTTGTTGTGAGACTCAAGGGATTTGGGTCTTGGGGTCCCCAGGGAAGGTTTTTTCAGGGGGACCAGAGTGCCCCAAAACACTCTAATTTTTTGGGTGGTGGCAGCAAGTACCAGGTCCAAGCTGGTAACTAAGCTTGGAGGTTTTCATGCTAACCCCCATATTTTGGACGCTAAGGTCCAAATCTGGGAATAAGGTTATAACATGGTGTTAGCGGTGGGATATAGACAGAATCCAGAAGCCAGTAGGAATATTATATTTTTCTTTTCTCTGCTAAGGGCTTTTTAGCAGAGAGAAACAGTTTGGTTTTAAAAGGGAACCAGAGAGAATTTTTTTTTTCTGCTCTCTCTGGCAGTGTGTGCCTTGCATGTTAAGCAAGAAGTCGTTAAGGGCTATCACCAGTCTTTTGTCATGCAATAGCCCTCCCATTAGGAGGCAAGTACCAGCACTTATATGCATGCAAATAAAGTGGTTTTTCAGGTTTACTTAACATTGAAGATTAGCTAAAGGCACTGTTGCTAGGCAGACTTCAGGAGGCAACAGAGCCTGCAGTTCAAAAGAGAAACACCGGAGGGCACCCCAACACAAGAAAACAGGAACCATGTCTACCAGGACAAAAATGGAGGCCGAAGACCAATTCAAAGAAGCTGAACACAGGCGACAGATCGAAAAACACAAACAGGAACTAGAAATAAAACAAAAAGAGATGGAGATAAAAGAAAAGGAAGAAAACATGAAACTGGCAGCCTTCCAAAGAGAACAGGCAGCCCAAGAGGCAGCACACAAAAGAAAACTAGAAGAAGAAGAGTTGGCCTACCGAAGGAAACAAGCAGAAGACGAGGCGGCCCACCGCCGAGACATGGAAAAACACCAAAAAGAAATGAAAAAACACCAAAAAGAAATGGAAAAACAACAAAAAGAAATGGAAAAACAACAAAAAGAGAATGAAGAAAAGGAAAAACAGAGAAAACATGAACTGGACTTGGCAAAAGCTGGGCTGCATGTGCCAGCCAACCCTAACAACCCGGCGCCAATTATTGCTCCACAGCACAGGAAATTTCCCACCTACAAGGCAGGTGATGACACCGAGGCCTTCTTGGAAAATTTTGAAAGAGCCTGTCTTGGGTACAGCATCCCCGAAGACCAGTACATGGTAGAATTAAGGCCACACCTCAGTGGACCATTAGCAGAGGTGGCAGCTGAAATGCCTAAGCGGCAAATGAATGACTATAAACTTTTTCAAACCAAGGCCAGATACAGGATGGGGATAACCCCAGATCATGCCCGTCGGCGTTTCAGAACCCAAAAGTGGAAACCAGAGGTGTCATTTCCCAAACACGCCTACTACATTGCAAAAAACTATGAGGCCTGGTTAACAGGAAACAACATTCAAACCCTGGAAGAACTGAACCTCCTCATACAAATGGAGCAGTTCTTGGATGGTGTTCCTGAAGACATCACACGGTACATACAAGATAAAAATCCCAAAGATATCGCTGAGGCGGGGGAGATTGGAGCCAAATGGATGGAACTGGCAGAAAGCAAGAAAGCTACTGTCAAGGGGAACGATTACCACAGGGGGCACACAGACCATAAACCCTACAACCGAGGACAGCCAAAGACCCCACATACCACCCAAGTAAAGCCACAGATACCCTACTCTTCCACCTCACCAGTCTCCAGTAACTCACCTCGGCCCAGTGACCCATCAGATGGAAGATGCTTTAAGTGTAATAAACCGGGACATATCAAGGCCAACTGTCCCAAGAACACCATGCGAGTGCAATTCATTACACCACCATCACCCCAAAGATCCCCAGGCCTGGATGCCTCTCAAATACCCTTGGAGCGAAGGGAAAATTTGAGAGTGGGCAGAAAGAAGGTTACGGCGTGGAGAGACACGGGGGCACAAGTGTCAGCTATCCACCAATCCTTCGTTGACCCCAAATTCATCAACCCAAAGGCCAAAGTTACAATTTACCCCTTCATGTCACAAGCTGTAGACTTGCCTACTGCTCAACTGCCTGTCCAGTACAAAGGCTGGTCAGGAATGTGGACTTTTGCCGTATATGACAATTATCCTATCCCCATGCTACTGGGGGAAGACTTGGCCAACCAGGTGAGGCGGGCCAAGAGAGTGGGAATGGTTACCCGTAGCCAAACCAGGCAAGCTTCCAGATCCATTCCTGTTCCTGAGCCATCCACAGAGGCCCCGTCTGTGTTACCAGAGACCCAGACAGAGGTAGTGGACCCGGATTCCATGCCTACCACTGAAACAGCCACAGCATCTCCAGTCCCAGGCCCGAAACTGGAACAGCAACCAGCACCAGCAAGTGCAACCACATCTTCAAACTCAACGCCAGTGGGCGCCAGTGAGCCAGAACTGGCAGAAACAACATACAGCCATACCCAAAAGGCTCAGCCAGAGCCTGAAATACCCTCAGGTGCACCAGTGGAGAGTGGTTCACCAGCAATGGAAACAACCCCATCACCTACATCGCTTCCAGAGGGACCAAGCCCAAGTCCACAGTCTGAGAAAGAACTGGTGACCCCAGCCTCAAGGGAACAGTTCCAGACTGAGCAGGAAGCAGATGACAGCCTTCAGAAAGCTTGGGCGGCGGCACGGAGCGCCCCACCGCCTCTCAGCTCTTCTAATCGATCCCGGTTTGTTATAGACCAAGGACTTTTATACAAGGAAATTCTTTCTGGTGGACACCGGGAAGAATGGCAGCCGCAAAAACAGTTGGTGGTTCCAACTAAGTACCGGGGGAAGCTCTTAAGCTTAGCCCATGATCATCCCAGTGGCCATGCTGGGGTGAACAGAACCAAGGACCGGTTGGGGAAGTCCTTCCACTGGGAGGGGATGGGCAAGGATGTTGCCAAGTATGTCCGGTCTTGTGAGGTATGCCAAAGAGTGGGTAAGCCTCAAGACCAGGTCAAGGCCCCTCTCCAGCCACTCCCCATAATTGAGGTCCCATTTCAGCGAGTAGCTGTGGATATTCTGGGCCCTTTCCCGAAAAAGACGCCCAGAGGAAAGCAGTACGTACTGACTTTAGTGGACTTTGCTACCCGATGGCCAGAAGCAGTAGCTCTAGGCAACACCAGGGCTAACACTGTGTGCCTGGCCCTAACAGACATCTTTGCCAGGGTAGGTTGGCCCTCTGACATCCTTACAGATTCAGGGTCTAATTTCCTGGCAGGGACCATGGAAAAACTGTGGGAAACTCATGGGGTGAACCACTTGGTTGCCACCCCGTACCACCATCAAACCAATGGCCTGGTGGAAAGGTTCAATGGAACTTTGGGGGCCATGATACGAAAATTCATCAACGAATTCTCCAATAATTGGGATCTAGTGTTGCAGCAGTTGCTGTTTGCCTACAGGGCTGTACCACATCCCAGTTTAGGGTTTTCACCATTTGAACTTGTGTATGGTCACGAGGTTAAGGGGCCATTACAGTTGGTGAAGCAGCAATGGGAGGGGTTTACGCCTTCTCCAGGAACTAACATTCTGGACTTTGTAAGCAACCTACAAAGCACCCTCCAACGCTCTTTAGCCCTTGCTAGAGAGAACCTAAAGGATGCTCAAGAAGAGCAAAAGGCCTGGTATGACAGACATGCCAGAGAACGTTCCTTCAAGGTAGGAGACCAGGTTATGGTCTTGAAGGCGCAACAGGCCCATAAGATGGAAGCATCATGGGAAGGGCCATTCACGGTCCAAGAGCGCCTGGGAGCTGTAAACTACCTCATAGCATTTCCCAATTCCTCACTAAAGCCTAAAGTGTACCATGTTAATTCTCTCAAGCCTTTCTATTCCAGAGACTTACAGGTTTGTCAGTTTACAGTCCAGGGAGATGATGCTGAGTGGCCTGACGGTGTCTACTACGACGGAAAAAAAGACGGTGGCGTGGAAGAGGTGAACCTCTCAACCACCCTGGAACGTCTGCAGCGGCAACAAATTAAAGAGCTGTGCACTAGCTTCGCCCCATTGTTCTCAGCCACCCCAGGACGGACTGAACGGGCATACCACTCCATTGATACAGGTAATGCTCACCCAATCAGAACCCCACCCTACCGAGTGTCTCCTCATGCCCAAGCTGCTATAGAACGGGAGATCCAAAACATGCTACAGATGGGTATAATCTGCCCATCGACCAGTGCATGGGCATCTCCAGTGGTTCTGGTACCCAAACCAGATGGGGAAATACGCTTTTGCGTGGACTACCGTAAGCTAAATGCGGTAACTCGTCCGGATAACTATCCAATGCCACGCACCGATGAGCTATTGGAGAAGTTGGGACGTGCCCAGTTCATCTCTACAATAGACTTAACCAAGGGGTACTGGCAAGTACCGCTAGATGAACCTGCCAAGGAGAGGTCAGCATTCGTCACCCATGCGGGGGTGTATGAATTCAATGTCCTTCCTTTCGGCCTTCGAAATGCACCCGCCACCTTCCAGAGGCTGGTAGATGGTCTACTAGCTGGACTGGGAGAATTTGCAGTTGCCTACCTCGATGATGTGGCCATTTTTTCCGACTCCTGGCCCGAACACCTACTCCACCTGGAAAAGGTCTTTGAGCGCATCAGGCAGGCAGGACTAACTGTTAAGGCCAAAAAGTGTCAAATAGGCCAAAACAGAGTGACTTACCTGGGGCACCAGGTGGGTTGAGGAACCATAAACCCCCTACAGGCCAAGGTGGATGCTATCCAAAAGTGGCCTGTCCCAAAGTCAAAGAAGCAGGTCCAATCCTTCTTAGGCTTGGCCGGATACTACAGGCGATTTGTACCACACTACAGCCAAATCGCTGCCCCATTGACCGACCTGACCAAAAACACCCAGCCAAATGCCGTTAAGTGGACTGATGAGTGTCAAAAAGCCTTTACCCAGCTTAAGGCAACGCTCATGTCTGACCCTGTGCTCAGGGCCCCGGACTTTGACAAGCCATTCCTAGTAACCACGGATGCATCTGAGCGTGGTATAGGAGCAGTGCTCATGCAGGAAGCAACAGATCACAACTTCCATCCTGTCGTGTTTCTCAGCAAGAAACTGTCTGAGAGGGAAAGTCACTGGTCAGTCAGTGAAAAGGAATGCTATGCCATTGTGTACGCCCTGGAAAAGCTACGCCCATATGTTTGGGGACGGCGGTTCAAACTACAAACTGACCATGCTGCACTAAAGTGGCTTCATACTGCCAAGGGGAACAACAAGAAACTTCTTCGTTGGAGTTTAGCTCTCCAAGATTTTGATTTTGAAATTCAACACATCACAGGAGCTTCTAACAAAGTTGCTGATGCTCTCTCCCATGAGAGTTTCCCAGATTCCAGTAGTTAAAAAGTGTTCTTAAAATGTAGAAGTCTGTTAGTTATATACTTAGTGGTATATGTAAAGGTGCATGTGTTGTATTACCCTGGTTATTTCAAGTTCTAGAAGGAAATTGCCGCCAGTGAGCTTCCCCACTGTCTGCAATTTGGGGGGCGTGTCATAAACAGATAGCTAAGGGTTAATGTCTCTTTCACCTGAAACACCTGACCAGAGAACCAATCAGGAAACCGGATTTTTTCAACTTTGAGTGGAGGGAATTGTGTGTCTGAGTCTTTTGTCTGTCTGCCTGCTGTCTCTGAGCTTTGGAGAAGTAGTTCTGTTTTCTAATCTTCTGTTTCTAAGTGTAAGGACAAAGAGATCAGATAGTAAGTTATATGGTTTCTTTTCTTTGGTATTTACATGAATATAAGTGCTGGAGTGCTTTAATTTGTATTCTTTTTGAATAAGGCTGTTTATTCAATATTCTTTTAAGCAATTGACCCTGTGTTGTATCATCTTAATACAGAGAGAACATTTGTATGTATTTTTCTTTCTTTTTTTATATAAAGCTTTCTTTTAAGACCTGTTGGAGTTTTTCTTTACTTCAGGGAAATTGAGTCTGTACTCACCAGGGAATTGGTGGGAGGAAGAAATCAGGGGGGAGAGCTGTGTGTGGGTTGTATTGGCTAGCCTGATTTTGCATTCCCTCTGGGGAAATAGGAAAGTACTTTTTGTTTCCAGGATTGGAAACGGAGAGGGCAAGTTACTCTGTTTGGATTCACAGAGCTTGTGTCTGTGTATCTCTCCAGGAGCATCTGGAGGGGGGAAGGGAAAAGGGATTATTTCCCTTTGTTGTGAGACTCAAGGGATTTGGGTCTTGGGGTCCCCAGGGAAGGTTTTTTCAGGGGGACCAGAGTGCCCCAAAACACTCTAATTTTTTGGGTGGTGGCAGCAAGTACCAGGTCCAAGCTGGTAACTAAGCTTGGAGGTTTTCATGCTAACCCCCATATTTTGGACGCTAAGGTCCAAATCTGGGAATAAGGTTATAACATAGGCCCCAGCTAAAACCTCTCCAGCGCATTATCTAGGATCTACAACCTATCCTGAAGGACAATCCATCACTCTCACAGACCTTGGGAGACAGGCCAATCCTCGCTTACATACAGCCCCCAACTGGAAGCAAATACTCACTAGCAACTACAAACCACGCAACAGAAACACTAACCCAGAAATCCCTACAACAAACCCCCATTGCCAACTCTGTCTGCATATCTATTCATAGGACCTAACCAGATCAGCCACACCAGAGGGGCTCATTTACCTGCACATCTACCAATGTGATATGTGCCAACAATGCCCCTCTGCCATGTACATTGGACAAACTGCACAACCTCTACACAAAAGAATAAATGGACACAAATCAGACATCAAGAATTGTAACATTCAAAAACTAGTAGGAGAGCACTTCAATCTCCCTGGACACTGAACAACAGACTTAAAAGTGGCCATTCTTCAACAACAACAACAAAAACTTCAAAAACAGACTCCAGTGAGAAACTGCAGAACTGGAATTAATTTGCAAACTTCACACCATCAAATTAGGCCTGAATGAAGACTGGGAATGGATGAGTCACTACAAAAAACAATTTTCCCTCTGTTGATATTTACCCTTTCTTGTCTACTCTTGGCAATGGGCCACTTCCACCCTGACTGAATTAGCCTTGTTAGCACTGACCCTGACTTGGTAAGGCAACTCCTATCTTTTCATGTGCTGTATTTTTATACCTGCTTTCTGTATTTTCCTCTCTGTAATTAGAGCTATACCTATCTCCTAGAACTGTAAGGGACCTTGAAAGGTCATTGAGTCCAGCTCCCTGCCTTCACTAGCAGGACCAAGTACTGATTTTTGCCCTAGATCCCTAAGTGGCCCCCTCAGAGATGGAGCTCACAACTCTGGGTTTAGTAGGCCAGTGCTCAAACCACTGAGCTATCCCTCCCCCACAATGCAGCTGATGAAGTGGGCTATAGAACACAAAAGCTTATGCCCAAATAAATTTGTTAGTCTCTAAGGTGCCACAAAGACTCCTTGTTGTTAGTCCTGAATATGAGGCAGTGGGGTGCTCCAGCGGCATTTGCACTTCATGGAACAGAATGTAGTGCTCCCCTCCGTTGCCTCTCTAGGCATATGTGGGGCATGGCTCCCTCTCATTCCCATACTCCATGGGTTTCATAGACAGTCTCTTCACACTCTTAAGCTCAAGTGCTGCTAGGGATCTTCACAAGAGCTAGGATCAATAATTCTTGCATCTTTCCATTCCCCCTCCTCCAACATACTACACAAGGTCCAGCAACAATCGAGTACTTCAACTGGTGTAGTTTGGATTCCTCCCCCCCCCACTCCCAAAAATCTCAAAAGCCATTAGGGTCCACAGATGAAGCTTTGAGCATTTGGAATTATGTAAAGACAAAAATACATAAATGCCTAAATGCCCTCTCTGTCTGCTGTTGTGTAATTTAAAATGCCTTGTAAAATGGTTTAGGACAGAGTAAATCATGGACACTGAAGATCCAGTAAGTGTACTGTAGTCTGAGATGTTCTGGCTATAATTAAATGTTACCTAATACTATGACTCAAAGCTGCTTATGTTAGAATTTCAAAATAGCAACTGCTGTTACTTCAAATGCAAATATTGTTAGGGTGTGTTGTTTAGAGAAAACTGGAGGACTTGATTGATGCTATCCAACTTCTTAGTATTAGTTATGGTGTTGCTGGGACTGGTTTTTGGTTTGGATTTTTTAAAATTTATTGTATTTCTAAAATTTGTCACCTAGAGTGTTCAGATATAATCCTAAAAAGTAAATAATGAAATGCAAAATGACTCAAAGTGCCTGCTCCTGATCCTATTAAAATCAACAGTAAAAAACTAGTAATCTTACGTTTTAGTCAAACTTTAGCCAGATCATTATTTATATTTAGCATAATTAATCTGAAAATGTTTGTAAAACACATACAGCATAGTACATATGTATAAATTATAAATTTAAGTGGTCATAAAACTGCTGACATCCCCTTGAGAGTATTGTTGCTTTGGCAACACCTTTTACTATATCTCCAAAGTATCACCCAGACATTTTAAGAAACTACTGGTTTAGAAACACTTTGTTTGGGGACTTTGTCTTCCAAATGTAGAACTGATAAATGAAATTGTTTTTAATTGTTCACTTTATTAATGTAACTTCTGTTCACCATTCACTACACTTGCCTACACTGTAACTTCTGTTCCATATTGTAATTCAAACCCCATTTTAAAACACTCACTCCATTTTGTAAAAGCTTCCTCCAACCTTCATTTTTGCAAACCCTGCTGTAATCTTTTTAGTTTAGTTTAGATGTGTGAATGAGGTATGTATGAATGATGGAATCAACCTCCAGCCCCAGCCTGTCCTGATGAGATAAAGTTCAAATACCAACAGCTGAAGACCTAGACAACAGCCCTAAACAAAGTAAGAAGCATCCACCCTAAAAAGAAAAGGACAACAGAACAACAGAAGGAAGATCAAAGCCAGGTCCAAGGCTGAAAGTCATGCCTGCAATTGATGGGTGATCAATCTAAACCCAGAGGCAGCGTGACACAGCAAGACCTATAGACTTCGAATCCAAACTAAAAGCCTATAAAAAAGAAGGGTGAGATGAGAGACTCTGGGTAACATTCTGCTGCCAACATGAAAGAACATCGGTGCCTGCCCAACAGAGATCCAGCTCAGCCTTGTGCCCAGCTTTCCTGGCCAGTTAGCTGCCACAAGCTACGAACCCAACCTGCAAAATCAAGCCATGAACTTAAGCTATCTTCAGGACTGGTAACTATGCAGCAGCTGCAGAACACTTGATGAATGTGGATGTGTGTGTGTGAGTGTATGTGTGTGTATAGGTATTAGGTATAATGTGTGTGTGTGTGTGTGTGTGTGTGTGTGTGTGTGTGTGTGTGTGTGTGTGTGTGTGTGTGTGTAGGTAATAGGTATAATCAGCAAAGAATCCTGTGGCACTTTATAGACTAACAGACGTTTTGGAGCATGAGCTTTCGTGGGTGAATACCCACTTCCTCAGATGCAAGTATTCACCCACGAAAGCTCATGCTCCAAAACGTCTGTTAGTCTATAAGGTGCCACAGGATTCTTTGCTGCTTTTACAGATCCAGACTAACACGGCTACCCTCTGATACTTAATAGGTATAATGTGTGTGTATAAGAATTAAGATATTAGTTATTAGTCATAAATTGTTATCATAATAAATGTGGCATCTTTGCCTTGTCCTCTTTAATAAGATCCTGCTGGTTTTTACTGGTCTAATATAATTGGTACAACACAAACATAGACCATGTCATGCTCTGTAATGTAAAGAACCATCAGTTCTGTGTAGGGGAGCGGGGAGAGAGATTTTGCTGAGTCATTTTATCTGCATAGCAGAGCTGGCCTTCAGATAGAGTGAAAGCCTGTGGGACTTTGGGCATCTGTGTAGAGCAGATGCCCGTGTGCTGCTTATTTCATGCACTAAATCCCTGAAGAGTAGCATGGTTGCCATAGAGGAAAGTGACATGAGCCCATGAATGAGCTGCTGAGATAGTTTTTAAATTAAAGATGTATATGTACGTACACAACGTACAGGAAAAGGCTGCTCCCCACCTTACTTTTACTTTCATTTAAGAAAGATAGCAACCAAAATAATAAAAAAATAAAACACAACCAGAGAGGTCATAATAAATATTATTCCACAATAATAATGGATTGGATTCAGAGTGGTTTTTCTCTACTAAAGGCAGCAAGATTAGCATGTGTCCTCCTTTGTCTAGATTGTCCGTTGTGCTGTAGACTCTCTTCTCTTTCTGCAGACTCTTTGGGCCTCATCATAGCCCATCAAGGTCAAGAGTCCCATTGACCTCAAAGGGCTTTGATTCACGTGTCTTGAAATGAGACAATTGTGCTTTCCTGAGTCTAGGAACACTGGGGCTACTTTGATCTCCAGCCCTACAGGGCTCCTGAGAACAGGGAATTGCCAGGATGCAAGATAGCTCTGACCACATCTACCTGCCTTTTTCCTCCAGATACCCCATCACAGGAACTCAGAAAGAAACATTCTGAATGATGGGGGTGAAATAAGGGTCTGGAAATTCAGCAGGTCCAAAGATTTATACGTGCAGAGTAGCAGCTCTGAGCTAATTCTCCTACCTGTTTTTGGCCATGTTAACTGCAAAGCAGCTTCTCAATAGTTACTGTAGACTGGGGGACTCTAAATTCCACTGATGAAAATCTGGGCCTCACTGAAGCCAATAGGACTTTTACCATAGACTTAAATGGGGCCAGAATTTGACTCCTATGGTGAGGAATGGGACTTATCTGTCTCTAACATCTAGGATTCTGTTCTTTCCCATCTGTGGGAGCAACTCTTCCGTCAGCCACAATTGGCTTTTTGTTCCCCAGCTGGACAACAACTTCTGGCTGCTGTCCTTTAACTCTGCACCTCCCACTATACCTTTCTTATTGCTCTATTGTGGAAACATCTTTTTATTGACACTCCTCCTGGACTCATCCATCACCTGTTTCTCATTCACTCAGCTAGAGCAAATGTTCCCCTGGTGGGATGCTGTCTTAATTAATAACTTTAACTAAGAGTTCTTTGTCTGGCACTCCATTCATGAGTCCTACTTCTGTTGGGAAGGTGAACTGGAGTCCAAGCCTTCCTCCAATCCACCCCTCTGATCTAGATTTGGCTCCTGTAGATCTAACTTCATTACTTAATTTAGCTTTTAACAATAATTTCAATTTGGATGAAGTTCATATTTTCCCATGAAGAATTAGTTAACTTCAAAAGCCATAGCTGCAGTCCCATCAAGTCTTGAGAACTGGCACACAGTTTTAGATTTTGTAACAAAGAAGGTGACTCATTTAACAATCACAATCTTCTAAAAAAATGTTTTTAATCCATCTTTTTTCAAAGAGAGTAACTCCAATTTTGAATATCTTATTCATGGGTGACAAGTCCTCAGGAAGGAAATAATTCTTCACTGGGGTAACCAGCAGTGATCCATCAAAAGAGGATGACACTTAACAGCACACTATTGTTCAGTGAGAGAGTAACTACTAATTCTGAGGGCTCCTTCCCTTCTTGCAGTCGCTGTGTTTTTCAAGTGAGCAATTTGGCAATCCTGGAACTTCAGCCTTTATTTCTAGATATAAATCACTGGGCTCTCTCCCTTGAGTTGACAGTTTTTGTATAAAATCAGAGTTTTTCAAGTTTAAGTGTTCCAATGTATAAAACTTAAGAAATTGCAGAACGCATAAATCTAAACTTTTTATATCCAAGCCAATTACTTGCTTTTAACATAATGCAGACAGGATACAAAGGTGCCAAGAGTGACTGGGTGCAGGGGAAAGTAACAGAGCTATATTCAAAATAAATAGCATTTTTTAATGCTACCTAACTGCTGAAAGACAGCAATGTAGAAAGATTGTTTAGATGTGCATGGTCAGCTTCACAGGGTCTATTGGAAATCTAATTGAAGAGAATGAAATATTCAAATATAAGATCCAGCCGTAGATGGAGATGGAGCTGAAATATCTATTTGCCAATGGTTTTAGCTACAATGCTTGTAAGAGCCACGCTCTGCCCTCTTCCTGTGAAATTCCCCCCTGTGCAGAAGGCCAACTCTAAGTGCCATTTAAGCCCTCAGAATAGGTCTTAATTTAAGTGGTGCATGGGCCTTGTACCTGATCTCTGAGCAAGGATGAATTTCCCCTGTATGCTAATGGACCTCCCATTCACGTTGGTAGGAATTGTGTGCATCTACACAGGGCAGAAGATATACTAAATTACCTTCAGATTTGCTGCCCCAGGTACCTACTTCCTTGGCTAGTGCCTAGAGCCAGCCCTGTCTACAGGATACTTAAACCCCTTATGCTTAACAACCTCTCTACTTATAATTAGTTCAGACATTCTAGTTTCCTTCCCCAAACCTGAAGAGCTCTGTGATGCTCAGAAGTTTGGACCTTCCATCGACAGAGGTAAAAGATATTACCTCATCTACCTTGTCTCTCTCACAGTCTGTGACCAACATGGCTACAACAACACTGTAAGCAACTGAAGCACCATTTCATTCCTGTATCCCATTTGTGAACAAACTCTTACCTCTTGTCTCTCGGGTCATTTCTTAGAGATATGCCTACTGTTCTTTCACCATCATTACATTTTCTATAAGCAAAGTTTTATTGATCAGGTTGCTAGGTATGTGCACCTGTTTTCCATCTAATTCTGACCTTACTGCATATGTTGTGTTTTTCCACTATAAAACCTTGGATCTGAGAAGTTAATAAATCAGACCATTTCCTTCACTTCAGGTTAGTTTTTAGCCTGCAACTTCTGATCTTCAGAAGGTTAATTGTTTTGGAGTGTTTGTTTGGTTCCTTTTGAATAAAATTAGATTGAAATTAGTTTGGATAGTATTCTCTTAGCTGGGGACAGAGTGGGAAATCTTTTCTGGATAGATTTCAGATGCAAAATGTTGTAGGCTCTTAACACAGAATGGCTTTAAAGTTCTTTTTATCTTTGAAGTTAAATGATTGAATTACTTACTATGAAGTGTATCACCTACTGCCCATGCAACATAACTGTTTTTAAACACATAATTACAATATCTACTCTGTTATAATATAAAGATGAACAACAGTCCAAATACCCTTAATTTCACTGACAGTTGGTATACTGAAAATTATTTCAAAGGCTGCAATACAATCTCCCACCAAACTGGGAATAAAAGTACTTTTTCTTTGAATAATCCAACAATTTATGGTCCCATGATGATGAAAATGCCAGTGTGTGTAGTTAGATTGCAGTACATTAAGACTAATTTCTGAGGGCCTGATCCAATTCCATTTAAGTTAATGAGTGTCTCCATTGATTCCAATGGGTGTTAGATCAAGCTCCAAATGATCAAAACCCCATATCAAAGCACCCCTAAACTTCAGGGACATTTAAAACATGATCTAGACTTTTGAGTTGGCACCAGCTCTAGATAACTTCAAAGTATATTCTTGGTTCTCTCTTAGATGGCAGTGTGTATTCTAATTACACAAAATCTCAGCAAAACGAAATAAACCTCAGAGCGGCACATAAGGAGTTAATACTGTGTCAGTGGAAGATACTGTAATATTTCCAATGACAATTTATCTTTGAAGCCCCTATAGATCTGTTTTGATACCACTAGATGTTTCCTTCCAATTTTATTTTATTTTTATACTGACAAGGCCCTGACAAGTCTTTCTAGCCCTAGGTGCCGCTCCTCCCCCTTTAACTGTCTCAATTGTGAGCACCTACTTGGATGTAGGGGAGCTGGGTCTGGACCAGCTACCCTCGAACAGACATTTTATACAAATAACCTGAATCATACAACAATGATGCAGTGTGGTGCTTCTTTGAAAAATAACTATGTAAAAACTGCACTTTCTTCCTCAGTAAATCAGATTCCTGTGCACTTTCAGGGCCATAGGCTCATGCTAGTGACAAAAAAATTACGTTTTTATGTTTTTATCTTCTATTAGCCCTGCAGAGCCAGCACAGCTCAGAGCAGGAGATAGCTTCTATCCCTTCATCAACAACAAAATTACATACTACATTCCAATCAATTACACATCTCTGCAAACCTATATAGAAAGCAAGAATCTGAAGACAATGGTGTTGCAGAGGAATAATTTAGGGCATAATTCATCCTGCTGAGCATTTATTACTAATAATGATGTGTGAAGAAAAGTGCCCAGCTTGGTTCTCAGAACCCAGGTTAAGTTTGCAGGAATGCGCAGTTAAAATAAAAACCCAGCATCTTTTTACATGAAAACTGAGTATACTTTGTAGTGAAATCACTGAGATAATATGACCACCATTTTACAGAATCAATTTTCAGAGCAGAACCAATAGAGTTAACTGAGAAAATGTAAGAAATCTATCTTTACCCATTGTGCAGAATCATTAAGCAGATCTTGTTTTATATATGGTATGTAGGATCACACTCAGGGCCAAATTCAGACCTATAGTAAGAAGGCAAAAACTGACTGGAATTCCACCTTCTTAGAGCAGTCTGGATTTGATTCATTTGTCTGAAATTTTGATTCCATTGCAACAAGAAGGCACAATGGTGCAAATTCAGGATGAACTGACATTGTGGCAACCTTAATTCTGAATTCCTTTGCTTTTGTCAGCAAACCCAAATCCTTAATACAAGTAAGCAGTTGTGAGGGGGGGTATTTTTGCCTCCCTTTAGTTCTCATTCTCTTTTGAAGGACTTGTAAAAGATCATCACCTTCATTTTCTGAAATGAATCTGTACCCTCACTCTAAAATAATGTGATTGCTGCCATAATATCTAACATTTTACCCTTGCACATGGTTTACATTTCTGAAAAAAAAAGATTTCTAGTCATTTATGATCTGTGACCAATTAAAAACCAATGCTATGCAAGTACATATAAAACCACTCTTGCACTTGTGCATACTACAGTAAAACACTTCTCTCTCATTTTCTGTTCCCTAATGGCACCCCCTCTACAGACAGTGCACATGTCAGGCTCCTGTTCAGAATTTGGTTGTTTTACAAATGCAGAAGAATTTTTCCTAGCACTATTTTTCCTTGCATATATTCCAGATTAAACCAGGTTATTTATCTCTATTTCTTTTCTGCTTTCATTTACCAGGTTTTCCTGCATTCCAAATCGCACATAAAAGTAGTCTATCTCCAATTAAACCTTAGAGTAGCACAGCAATTTTTGATAAATTTTATTTAAAAGTAGAATTGGAACTAATACTTATTATTTGTATTACTATACACCTATGGGCACCAATCAAGATTGCACTAGATACTATACCAATACACACTGAAAGATCATCTCTGCTTTTGCCAGGCAAGTGGCACCAATTTGGGCCTGGTCTCTATGACAGACGTTTAAATTGCCAGCAGGACCTTTTAAAAAATACTTTTGTCAATAGACTGATAAAGCTGAAAGCATGTGATGGATCTGAGAAAAAACTATGGCTAACCAAAAACAGGTCATAAATTTAATCCTTAATTTCGAAGTTTATTGTTGTCCACAAATGTACTTTTAATCTCTGTGGCCAAGTTTCGCTCTCTAGTACTGCCTGTGCTTGCTTGAGCTCTTGATTGGTCTTACATTGTTAGCTCATGCCTTGTGAGCCATGAGTTTCATGTAATTCATCTGTGTAAGTCCTTCACAAAAATAACTAAAAAGTTTATTAACCTCACTCAGAGTGCAACTAGATTCTACACTACACATAACAGAACTTTCATTATCTTGCATATTACATCTCTGTTTTATCCTGTGTTCACGTTTTTAACTAGAGCGTGTTTCTTTCCTAGTTCTGGCAGGGCCATTACTATGACTCATGTTTGTTTATTTCAATTTTTAATATGTACCATTACCCTCATAAAACATGATAGCAATTTAGGCCAACAGACTGATGTCTCCAGAACCAAACTTCTCTCACCATTCTTACCCACCTTCTCATCCATATAGGCAAAGCCTGGGAGAACAAATAGGTTTTGAAGTATAACTTGAATTTCAGGCTGAACTTCAACAAATTTAGGTTTTGGTAGGACTTCTCACTAGCAACGTACTGTCTCTAGAGGTCCTTGTGATTAAGTCAGCCTGGTTTTTACCATGAACTCTTCAGATTATTTTAGGAGCTGAAGTATCACATGGGAAGATAAGGTGGCTGTGGTAGTGAGGAATGAACCAATTTAAGGCATTAAAGGTTAAAAACCTTTGTTTCAGTCTTTTGTGGTTTAGGCATTTTCTGGCAAATTTTCAAAGTGGTAGGGCGAGGAACATTTTTCTGCACATACATATCCTCCAATTCAGCACGTGGCGTAAGTTTTTACCAGCGCAGCACTGGTACACTGAGCATATAATCAGGTTTCAGAGTGGTAGCCATGTTAGTCTGTATTTTTCACTCCATGCATCTGATGAAGTAGGTTTTAGCCCACAAAAGCTTATGCCCAAATACATTTGTTAGTCTCTAAGGTGCTACAAGACTCCTTGTTGTTTTTGCTGATCATATAATGGTGTTTTTATTTGCAGATGTGTGGAGAAGAACTGGAAACTATTATCTTATCCCTAAACTTTTGTGGTTTGGCTGAAATGGGACTGTATTTGTCTCTATATGACTAGCAACATCATCGTAAAGTAGTTACTGTATAACTGACCCCAGAGCTGAACATTCTGTCATTCTAAGTCAGCGCACCTTCTTTACCTACACAAATACACTCTTTTCTAAAGCTACTTGGTCCTCAGACTTGTTCCTAACCCTCCCACAAGAATGTGCCATTGTTCATCCATCTGAATCCATGCAAGCCTCATTCATTTTTCTGTGTGTCACTGCACCGACAACACTACAGCTGGTCCAAAAAGTAGGTGTGCGGTGGGAGGAGGAGGGACAATTATTGAAAAGTTTTCCAAAATTTGAATTCCAGAGGTTTCAAAAAGGAATGATTTTTTGTGTATTCAGAATTATTATCCATTTAGAAAATCCTCAGTTATTTTTATTTTGAAGGGTTGGTTTTTTTATATTTAGGGGTTAATTTTTTTGTTTTTTAGTTTAATTTTTGTCCTCCCTCCCTTTTCACCCTGCTTTTTTCTTATTGCCTTTTTTGCTAAGAAAGGAGCATAGAGGAAGAAAGGTGACAGGAGGGAAAAAAGAAAACCAAGAAGAATCTACATTTTTGTTTTAAAATGGAAAACAATCACCCACAACCAAAGATATTTTTCACTAAAATATCCAATTTTTTAAAAACAGGTCTTTTTTAAAATGAACAATTTGCATTTGAAAAATTTTAACCAGTTTTAAACATCACTTAAAAGACAGATGCAGCATTTTCTCCAATCCTTCAAAAACAGACGTCAAACTCATTTAAATACTCAAATTTTTCAAGCTGCCCGAAGCCCAGTCCCAGGAATTTAAACAAGACATAGGTGAAGCTGAAATTAGTGATCCTAAAAACTTCTTAGTTGTATGAAATATTTGTGGTAAGACATTTATAAAATATTTGCCACAAATATTGTTCTTCTCTTTGATACATCTTTAATTAATTGCACACTGAAAAAGCTAATACTTCATTAATGAGGCATATTATGCTTCAAAGTGGATATATGTCTAGAAGGTTGGTCTGTTCTCATTAGAAAAGATCTTTATTTCTGAGTACTTGTTTGGCATATTGAGACACATGAAAAATTATGGTACCCAAATGTGAGTTTTATAACTGGAAATCATGGCTCTAAGAACATCAGATTGTTACTCATGCCATTGCCCAAACAGAATCTGTGACTTACAATGTCCCTGGTTCTGGAGAAAGCCTTTGACCGAGTGGAGTGGCAGCAACTTTTTCACTTATAGGAAAGCAGGGATTTGGAGGGAAATGTTTGTTTATGGATACTACCATTGTACAGAAAAACATCCATTTTTATTATTATTGTGAGAAAAATCTCTTCAAAAATAAATAGCATAATTAAAAAGATTTAAATAATAAGTAGTCCTGATTTTGATGGAGTATCCTATATGGTTCCAAACCAGTAGCTGAGAGGGAGAGGGGGTTGTTAGGATGTTAAGCATTTGGCTGTCTCATTGGTGACTATACACCAAAACAGAGTGCTGCAGTACATTGAGTGCACATAGACAAGCCTTATCCAAACCAAATCTCTAAACCAACTGAGCTTTGCTTTGGGGAAAGACTAGAAGCAGACCTAAATATCTGTGGTTCTGAGTCACCTCTAATGTATATGAATTATAATTTATATAACAAAGAAAAAAATCAAGGATAAAATGTGACAAACATGTTCTCATCCTGAGAGAGAGAGAGAGAGTCAATTTATTTTCCAAATCTGAAACACAACTGGCCTTTTTATTTATTTAAGCAAGACAAAAAAAAATCATGGTTTCAGATGCTTTTGTGCTCCGCTCAGATAAACAAAAAGAAAGTGACAATGAAATAATAAATTTTGCAGTCCTGTGGACCAGTGCCCCCTGATATTTAAAAACAATTGAGAAGTGAATGTTTAAAATATAACTACTGTACATAGGAATTAAAGGAGAGAGTTTCAAAGGAATAAAGGGGATCTAATCCAACTTCCAGGGAAAGTCAGAGTTGGCACCTACATTCCTTTTGTTCCTTTGAAAATCTCCACATAAGTGCATTTATATTTTATTGTATGACAGGTTTAATCCCAATAAAGATAAAATGACTGACCTGTGGGTCATGATGGATAGGTAGGAGCCAGATCCTGTAAGTGTTGAGCACCTTCTGTAAGCTGCTGAGTACCCTCAATGCACATTGACTAATGAAAGTTGGGAATGCTCAGTGCCTCACAAGAATATGTCTGTCTTTTAGATGGTAAAGTGATAGGTGCTATAGACAAAGCCTCAATACTGAAAAGGTAATGGAGATCAGTAAAACATTTTGGAAAAAAAGCCCCAGAGCTCAATTTTCAGGGGTGCTGAGCACCCCATCTCCAAATGAGTTCCTCTGGAAAGCTGAAAATCTCTGAAAATCAAGCCAAAAAAATCATGGGCATAACAACAGCTTTAGCAAGGAAGTGTGAGGCAAGTTATTTTCAGAATTGATATGTATCAATTGATATGTATAATGTGTCCTTCACGGTAACATTCACTTTGGACAGAGCAAAGCCTATTCACCACTTAAGTCTCCTTTAAGATTAAGTGGGACTTAAATAGCATACCGGCTTTGTTCAGGCTATCTGCAAAGGTGAATTTCATCCCGTAATGCGTGACCTTACCATATTATCTACCTATTCTGTTTTACAACTCTTCCTTATATTTTGGACTTCCTTCTTCAAGTTTCTTCCCCAAAAGAAAAGCCCATCTGGCCTTTTTGCTATTCAAAAGCCATGGCCTAGCAACATGAGCACAGGTCCAAGAGCCAGGAATACTTGACTCGTAGTCCTAGCTCAAACAATTATTCCTTAGTGCGGCATGGACAATTCATTTAACCTGTCCATTTCAGTTTTTCAAGATTGGGTAATTCTTCGGCAAAACTCTTTGGTAATCACTGCAACTAAAATTCTGAGCTTGATGGAAAGGAAAGGAACCTATAAAAGAAACTGAATCAAACTTTCCTTGCATTACCAAGAATCAGTAAATGGAGCACAGGGAGTGCAAAGCATGTACCATTTAGAGGATATTGTTTTAAAGGGGTGAAATTCACCCCTATGCAGAGGGCCTGCACACAGCCTGAGCACAACTTATGTCCCACATAGGCTTTGTACCTGCACAGGGGTGAATTTCACTCACTGAATACAACCATTTTAAAAAGCAGTAGATGCATGAGCCTGTTCACAGGTATGTGGGCCCATCCCCCACCCACACATTTTTTCCATAATAGCAACAGCTGTAGGCCAAAACACTCATCAATATGCACACTGATCTGAGAGCAGGATCAGCCCATAAATGCCTAAGTGAAAGTATGCATTATTAATGTATGTTACCTTACAGCATTTATTTATGTGCAATGAAGAGTTATGTAACCTTTTTGATTTCAGTTGCCACTTTCATTAATGCAATAATCTTGAATACCATTATTTATTTCCGTTTGGCTTCTTACCAGTTGAAACTATGACTCTAGTTCTATATATCTTGGCTAACAGGAGATTCTGGCTTTGCAATTCATACATCCTGTTTGTATTCTTTCATTTTGTTACTAGACTTCCTACATGCTTATTTAGTATACTCTTTTTTTCCATAGCTCTATGAAATGTGACAAAAACACCAGGTGTTGATGAAATTCCATAGTCTCAAAGAAACAAGTGTCAAATTTGAAAAGTAAAAGTAACACAGAATTTTAACAGGACACGTGACATGCAAAACTAGAGAGCCCTGTTGCACAAAACAGGCAGAAATAGAGCCACATTTTCAGTTGCTCCCAGGTGAAAAAGAAATGTATTGTAAAACTTCAATATTGAAGACAGAGTCATTCCCAACCTTCTTTCTCACTCTGCGCTCAAAATATATCAATGGACAATACTGCATGGTTAAATGACTATATTGGAACCCATGTCTGCTTCCCCTAACCCTCCTCACTCCACCCTCTCACCCAAAAGAGAGTCTTCAGAAAGGACAGCAAAAAGGGAAATCAAACAACTACTATCTCAATGGAAGCAAAGTCTTTTTATCACTTTGGTGAAGCCGACTGCCTCTCCTGCTGCAGCTTACCACAGTTCAGAAGTTTAGAGTTGTGTTTTACTTCTTATAATACAAAAAGCTATCAAAGTGCTAAGGGCTTTAATATTGATATGCAAAGCTCTCTGGAAACTAGGCCCTAAGAATTTAAGGGCCTCATGCTGCAAAGTGCTGCACACTCCTACAGTGGTGCTGAGCACCCTAAAAATCCCCCTGTCTCCAAAGGGAGTCCAGTTCAGTACTTTGTAGGATTAAGTCCCACTTGATCTCCTTTCACTGTATGCCCTACCTGCAATACAGTGTTTATTGTAACATTGCACCCCCAAAAAAGTCTGTTTCTAGACTATTTTTTCCCCTCCTCCTTTGTGCTAATTGGGAACTATTCCTGTGTGTTGAATGGATGGTCTGCTTGAGGCTTATTGGGTCTGCCCTTGGGCCAAATCATTTGGGTCTGGTTATTGGTCAGTTGATCTTTATCTTGATGTTTTGTATAAAATTTTTTATATGGCACAGATGCCACCTGAAGAGTGCATTACAAATGTAGTAGATACTTTATCATCATCATGCTAAACAGCATTATAGATTGAAAATCTGGAAAAACACATACACAGAAAACGTAAAACCCCTGAAGTGCACAAAGTTTCAGTGCTTATATAGGCAGGACATGGTGAATGTGGAAATCTGAAATAATCTACTCTCATTCAGAGAGAGCACACGTTCCCTGCAACATAAAATGGAAAGGCACAGTTAGGGCTTGATTTTGTCAAAAACTAACCTTTGCAAAAGGATTCAAAAATGAAAAGAAAAAAAAGTCATTTTCCAGGGGAAACGTGATACAGCATGCGATATATTTACAGTAGGATGTGAATGTTTGTGGCTATAAGTTTGTAATGGGGAGACCATTTCTCCTTCTCCAGTGCTATAAGATTTCAAATGGTGGATTATAATTTTTGGATGACGTTCAAAATATACAAAATTCAAAGACTGATGACATAAGTCCCCTCCATCTACAGTTTCATTTAATAGGTCTTGGCTGTATTACATTTTATAGCTATATTATTTGCTGCCTTATTACTGTATTTGCTAGTCAGTTCAGTTTATAGAAAATGTATCCTATTAGCAGTTTCATGGCTTTATTAATGAGCTATTGTTCTTTGGTTAGTTTTTTTATATATCTTAGACCACTCATTGCTTTAAGCTTTTAATCACACACAAAAATTGCAAAGTGCTTAGAGTTTCAAATGCTTTCTTGAGTGCCACAGAAATAAAATCAGATAAGTTATGGCAGCATTTAGCAATCAGCAAGTCCTTAAAGGTACAGTGTCCCATTTGCTGGGATTTGGTATATTAACCCTTTAGAGGATTGGAGCTCTATTTCAAGCTGCCAGTTCCATTCAATGTTTAGGAAAATGTAAGTATAGGGATTGAGGTTAAGGGGATAAAACTAATGGCAGAGGACGTGTTCTACCTCTTGGGCCCCAGGAAACCCTGATCCCTCCTCTACGCAGCAGCTACCCAGGTTGTTCAAGGAGCCCACATCACCAGAAAGGAGGCCTGGTTAAACAGCCCTCCCTAACGCTGCACTTCTTGTTCTGCACACTTGAATGGGAATAGAATGCCTACTGCACCTCTCCCTCCTCAAGTACTTAAGATTTTCACTAACGATATGGGTGTATGCTGCAAGTTACAGTGTGATTTAGCACAGATAGTCATACCTATGTTATCTTTAATCTAGCATGGATGTGGGAACATGTGTTCAGTATGGGATAGTCACCAGAGTACAACCCCCACCACGGAGCCTGGGAATAAACTCAGCCCATGCAGAAGTCTGTGCAACCACATCTTCACTACTACTGTTACCTGTGCTAGTTAAAATAAAGAGATCTCCATTCTAATTTGGCTTAGCTCACAAATGAAGATACTTTTGATGGTTTCATAAGGACAACCCCAGAACTGATTTAGCAGGAATGTTTTTGGGCACATGGGTAGCTCATTGCATTGGACTCAGTCCTACAAGGCACCATAGCTGCTTGAAGCTGCTGAGTCAAAGGGACTTGAGAGAGAGCTCAGCACATCCAGGAGCTGCTCCACATTTTGTAGGTCAGAGTTGTCCACTCTTGCAAAGTTGTCATGCATCTTGTGATCTTTGTTGTATGTTTTTCTTTTTAAACTGCAGTCATTTGGTTAGGTGAGGATCTCCGCTTTCATTTGGAATAAAAAGTTTCTAGTTGTCATGGTCGTGGAAAAGAGCTTGAAAACAGAATGTAGCGGTTTGTAAAAATCTCATGCTTTCTAAGCCAATTGCATGATTTTGGAGGTGCCCAGTTCATGATTTTTGAGCAATTCTGGGACTGATGCCATTATGCAAAATTTGGCCTATTACTACATGTATTGTGCATTATGTGTGAGCCTAGTCCTAAAACAAGCTGAACAGCTTCAATTCCTATTGATCTGAAGGAAGGTGAGGCTGCATAGCACTTCCCAGTAGTCCCTCAGCATCTTGCAAAACCAGGGTCCACATCCACCTTTACAGAGAAACATACAATATAGACTTAAGGACACTGACCCAGCCTCTACATAGTTCCCCATTTATTTTTGAGAGAATAAGATGGGTGTAGGCAAGGGAATCAGAGAATTAAATGTAAATAGAAGGCAACAGTGCTATACCACACTGCATAGGTTTAGATATTGCAAAAAAAAAAAAAAATTATTTAACTTCTACTAGAAGTTTCCTCTACTAGAAATCCAGAGCCTTTTCAGCATTGTGCAAATGCAAAAACATAAAAAACTGACCAGTCTAGATTTATTTTTCAATCTGAAAGTGAAAACAGCATAATTGTCTTAAAGTGAGAAGTGTTTAAACAAAAACCCAAAACCTTGATGCAGTATGCATAACAAAAGGAAAGTGTTTAAATATACGGTTAAATACCCACATTTTTATATCAAACATTTTTTATCCTGGCAGTTTACCTTTATATGTTCCCTATCATTTCTTACAACATGACTGTAAAATGAAGTAGAGAGGAAGATCATTTTAGCCATTGATGAGAAGAACATTTTGAAGAGTGGAGTATAAATGGATCAAAATCTAAAAACTTAGGTGCCTAAAATCAGGCATGAAAATAAGTGATTGCCTCATTTTTATTAGATCTATGGGAATTACGGGTAATTCAGCATTTTTTAAAATCAGGCTGCTTATTTAAGTCCAGTGCTTAAATACAGCTTTAATAGCTCAATTTTAGGCAGCCACATTAGACATTTTTGTCCTGAGCTTGGTTACAGGTGTAACAAGGGATATTTTTTCATTTCAAGGGAATTTACTGTGTCCTGGTGGTATACCTTCATGGGAACCCAGAGATGTAGATTTCTATGACTGAGCATCTTGTGCAGCATGCTCCTCTGTGTGAGTCCAAGAACATATCTGTCTTCCCTCACTGTCTCTGGGTACATCTACGCTGTGACAGGAGGCCATGGCTGACTTAGGTCAGGTGACTGGCTCAGGCTGTGGGACTAAAAAAATTGTAGTGTAGACATTTGGGTTTGGGCTGGAGCCTAGGTTCTGAGACACTGTGAGGGGGAGGGTTGGAGCCCCGGCTCCGACCCGGGTCCATATGTCTAAACTGCAATTTTATAGCCCCATAGCCCAAGCCCTGTAAGCCCAAGTCAGCTGACGCACGCTCTGCAACTTTGTGCTGTGGGTCTTTTATTGCAGTGTAGATATACCTTCCTCTTATGTAACTTATTTGAGGTTAAGGAAAAATACAGAATCCATTTTCACTACAATGTGAGTGGCACATCTCTTCTGCGTTTCTAAGAAAAAATGCAAATTCCCTGGCACCACAGTTTCCTGCCTTGTGTCTTATCCGTAGGCAGAATACTACAGGCCTGAACTGGTGACATGGCACGGTAGAGACAGAGATTTGGGTTGGGAAATAAGCTGTGTTCCCAGGCCCTGGGCTGATGGAGGTGGGACTCTCCAAAGGGGTTTGCTTCAGGGGGGTGGAGCGAAGGGGCACATTAAGAAGCAGATGCTCTCAGTCTCGGAAGGAAAGCTGCTATAATCAGCATACAACATTCTCTCAGACAATCCGCAGCTTTGCAGGGGGAAAAAAAAAGTCTTTTAGTTCAGTGCATAAATGTAAGAGGATTGTCAAACTGGGTATGCAGGAGTCTGTCATGCTAAAAATATTATTCAAGTTTAAAGTGAAGCATTGTTTAGGTTTTAATGAAGGCAACAGAATTTTAACAACAGAAGTTCTGTTCTTTTTTTTTTCCTTCCACATTCAGTTTCTCTGCCCCTGCACCTGCTTCCAGTTTTGGCTTCTTGGCAACGATGCTTACAGAGACATCAGCTGGCAGTGGCAAACTGCTAAAAGCTCCCCTGCAATGCAGCTTTGCAAATGCCAGCCATTTATCCACCGGTGCATGCCAGCTTAACACAAGGTCTGTCTCCCTCTCCCTCCTCTCCTCTGAGGTTTCACTTCCAAATTACAGTAAAGGATCCAAGTAATGGCCTAGCTCTTTGAGTACCCATTAAATGTGGTCACTTCCATTTACTATGGTTGTAATATTTTGATCCAAAGAGTGTTGCAGAGAATTTAAACTGTTGTACAGTTTATCCTATGAAGAACTAGTTATTAGACAAGGGGTTTTTGTTTGTTTGTTTTCTTTCTACCATATGGTGGGATAGCTGAGCTCTGAGTTTTCCTTTTTCAGTTTCTTGAGAGCTGGGTGCCCAAAATACTAAACAGAAAACCTAGAATAGTTAGGGACAAAAGGGGTAGCCATGAACTTATCTACATAGCACAAATGGGCTGTTCTGATGCAGCCTTAGATACTGCTGGCCAAAATTCTGTTCTCTAATACATTGGTATAAGTCCATAGTATCTACCTGCCTCAACTTCATTGGAGTAACCCTGGATTTATACAAATGTCACAGAAAACAAAATTGGCTCCAACTTTACCTTTACAATCTATTGCATTTTTTCAGCAGAAAGTAAGAAAGGATTTGCAAAGAATATGTATATTTTTCTTGGAAATTAGAGGATATCTTCACAGTATACAGTCTGAAGGGTTGTGTTTGATTGTGTTGTGTTTCTGATAAACTAGACTATCTAGGGAGTTGATAAAGAATGTGATTTTCGCAAGCTGAGCTAGCAAAACCTCTCACTAAATCACAAACTTTCAGGCAGCCTACAGATAAGGACAAGTGGGAGTGAATTTCTCCAATGCTCTTAATATGGGTAGGTTAAAAAGCAAGGGACTGTAGAAGCTGCTGCTGCTGCAGCATGGCATGGTGCTGCATTGCTGGAGAATCAGAGGCATACTGGGACTTCTGCCTCCTAAGTGACTGAGCCAATTCTTATTAAACTCAATGGAAAGACTCTGATTGACTTTAATAGGAGTTGGATCAGACTCTACATTGGTGGCAGCCAAACAGGTCATGGAGGTGAAGCACCAAATGGAATAAAGGAGCAAGCAAGATCAGTGTTTCCTGTGTTTTGGGGTGTAGCAGAAGAGCCACTAGAAATAAGAGTCTGAGGAAGTCCAGCAAAGTTGAAGAAAGAAGAATAAATGGCTCAGATTGATGAGGTGAAGAATAGCTCTTGCCAAAATTCTTGGGAAGGGCCATCACTAATTCTTCCACACTGAAACTGTGTATGAATTTGTCATGAACACGCATAGAGTGTGTGGTGGAGAAGGGGGTCATTGGTTACAACACTGGGAATGTCCTTCTCAATGCAGAGGCAGGGTTCATGCAGTCTCATGCCTTGTTCCCCCAGTTATTGTGAGCATAAGAAAATAACAGAGCTGCCTAGAGTGCAGAAAGGATCTGTGAAAATAAAAACTTATTTACAAAATCTGTCCCTGTATCTTAATCCTGTAACATTCTTGTTCCTGCATTAGTTAGAGTTTGCGAATGGTGCCAGGTTTTGTGCATAGTTTATTGTAATGTCAGTTGTCCAGCTAGAAATGATGGTGAGATGATTAAACACATTCCTACTTGTGACCTAGATTTGAACCCAGGTCCCTAATCATTAACCCCGACATTACAAGGTGAAAGGGTGGGAAGGGGGAGAGGGTGTAACACTGGAGAACAGATTTCACTTTATTTGTTTACTGGGGGAAAAATCACATTAAAATTAGGTAAAAGGAATGGAGCATTTGTACAAATCTGTTAAGTTCGAATTAAGCTTACCGGTATATTAAATCAGAGTTGCAATTGCCTAAGAAGTAAGTAAGTATGGTGAATCTCTCTGTTTTGGTAGTTTTTTTCATAAGACAGAGCAGATAAACTTTTTGCTGTCTTTGACTGAGCAAAGACTTTTCAAGATGAAATTCTGAGATTTCGTCTTGGCTTTATATCAAAGCCATCTGGTCACGTATGGAGTCTCCCAGGTCAAATAAACCCTTCAGAAGTTTCCCAAGGCAAGGAGAAGCTTTGCTAACCTAAATGCAGTACAGGAAGATTGAGAGAATTTGACTTTTGCCTTCACCCTATTGGCTTAAAACATAATCTAAACGTGCAGTGAAATTCAAGGAGTCTGAAACCCCATGAACACAATGATGAAAAAAGTCAGTCAAATCCCACGTGGACCAAGACCAGCAAATTTCACACAGCTTTAGTTTCCTCAACTATCCAGCAATGCAGTCATACAGTATATGCATACAGGGCCCAATTCTGATCTTACATCTGAGTAAAGTCTGGAATAACTCCACTGAAGCCAGCGCAGACT